>NC_137702.1:1809284-2409284 GCF_964034855.1 Anser brachyrhynchus
TGGACTCTGATGTTTCTGCCTCTCCAAAAATGCTTACCAGTGCAATCCAGCTGATTTTGTGTGTGTGTGTGTGTGCACAGAGCATTTGAAGAATCCATGCATTCATCCACATGAATCACAGAAAAGCCAAGATTTTCAGGAGTCAAAAATCAGGCATCTATTCTGCATAGCACACATGCAGGCAGCCCAAACCACAACATCCTAGCAGCTCCACCTTAGTTCTTCAGAGGACTGTCACTGCCCAAACTCACCCAGTTCTGTACATATTTTTGGATAAGTGATAAGTAGGTTAATCCAACTTAGGTTATTTTTACTTTTATTTCAGGACACTAATTTTTATCTTGCTGGAACCGAAGAGGGTCTTATTCACAAGTGTTCTTGTTCATACGATCAGCAGTTTCTGGAGACATACAAAGGACATAAGGTGAGTGATGCATAGAAAAAAGTAATGAGAGCAGAAATGGCACTCAATAAAGTTTACCAATTTAATGGTTTCTTTGCTTTTATTTCCTAAACAAAACACCTGCAACAAAAGAAAACTAAACTTCTTTTCTTACGCAAGGAATGAGTTCCTGTAGCACGAAGTATCACAGTCTTACAGGATTACTTTCTACACTAGAAGCGTTTTTTAAAGTAATTTATTAAAGCTTGTACTATAAACTGTTTTAAAGCTTTAGTTCTGGCATTGTTTAAAGAGAACAGTCAGTGATTCGATTATCCTGGAAACCACAGTTAAATAGCTTACCTCTGAAAGAAAGATGCCAGAACTTTAACAGCACCTCCTATTTTTTACAAGTCTTTGCTTCAGCCAAAAAGCTGCCCTTTCAGCATCAGCTTCTCCTAACAACAAGTGAAGGGACAGAATCAGCTGAATGCTTTTGTTCCCAAGACCTCTCTTCTCTTATCACATCGGCTGAATCCTAATTTCCTATGGGTACACATAAAACAATGCTGGTTTTGCTGCTAAGGTCAGAGGACAGTTAGGGAGTTCCGTGAAAGGTCTGTGGGAAGAAAGCACTATTAAAAACCATCCTCTGAGGCTGTAGCTCTGGAGTAACATAAAGTTGTTTTTTGTTCCTTCCCAAACACCAAGGGTCCTGTGTACAAAGTCGCTTGGAATCCGTTCAGCACTGACATGTTCCTAAGCTGCTCTGCGGACTGGACCATTATGTTATGGCACCAGAACTCACAGATGCCCATTTTAACTTTCAGTTCCACCACTACTGTTGTTCATGACATTACGTGGTCTCCAAAATCAGTCTTTATATTCGCAGCAGCGAACGAAAGCAGAGTAGAAATTTGGGATCTCAGTGTCAGCATGTAAGTAACAACTTTTCTCAAAGAAGATTCTGAAACAACAGATTTACAGCACAGAGGCTAAACATTATTGCTTAATCAGTTTGTTATCAGATCATTACAAGTCCATGTCATTTGTTTTGCTTGCTTAGCTATTGATAGAAGCATTGCATTTTGAAATACTCATTTTGTAAAAACAAATGCTAGTTATCGGAGAATTTTAATTACAAGAGAAGAAGCTGGGTGCTTCCAAACTGATAAAGGGTAAAGTTGCTTTTCTGCTGCAAAAGTTATAGATTCTACCACATCTACAGCCAAAAGAAAAATAACAAAACCGAACTACTTCAGACCTTTTGTAATGATGAGAGATTGTCAGAAGTTTGGATACGTCTCATGTTTTCCCACTATTGCAAAGTAGCTGAGAATCACTCATATTTTATGTGAGTTTAGTTAATCTTAGTCAATCTGTGGTCTTGTACTACTGCTAGTATGAATTATTTAGTAATAATGACAGCATTAAGAAAGCAGTGGAGGGGGAAGCCCACTGAATCTTGTGTTAGCAAAAAGCAAATTATTCATATTGTAAGAATATTAACACATACACCGCCCGAATATTAGGCAACAGGACAGATTTTAGGCAACCAGGATATCTTAGTTAATAACAGCTGGAATTTTTGTTCTTGGTAGAGAACAAAGAAAACATTGCCTCACTTCTCTACCAGAACAAAAATCCCGGCCTCACTTCTTACTTTCGGAGTTAAGCTAGAAAATAAAAAGCAAAACGTGGCGTTTATCAGGCCTGCACTAGACTTTACATGATAACATACTCCAGGCAAATGCAATTTTACCTGTATCATCATCAATATCTGCCTTTCCTGTGTTGCAGCCTGGACCCCGTGATCACTCGCTTCGCCAACCCAGAAGCAAAATTCACATCTGTACTCTTTGCTAAGAACACTGACTGCCTTCTAGTAGGAGACAGTAGAGGAGAAGTCAGTGTGTTTGCGCTCCAGAACCTGGCTGCCTCCAGCAGTACTAAGGTATGATTCCCTAGGAACAGGCGGTGGTCCTCAGTGGCCTGCACATCTGGCTCTTCGTTCTTCAGAAAGGGATTTCTGTTAAAGAATCTAGTTGAAGATCTAGCTAGTAGATACTGAAATAGGTGGAATCGGATACAATCAGATGGCCAGATTAAAAATTGAGGTGGTTCCTGCTCTTCTGCATGCCACACTGACAGAAACTTCTCAAACCAGAAGGAGCGGGTAAGTCAACTTCAGACTTCAGGTTGCACTTGATTGCAAATGCAGAGGTTCCCCACATTTGGGTTCGGGAGGACACGTGGGGCAGGGCTGGAGGCCCGAGCTCCCCACTAAGGCAGGTAAGTGGCAGAGTGCCACCCCTGCTGCCGAGGCAGGAGCGACATGCCCTCTCCTGGCTGCCTGGAAGATAGTCTCACCTCATCGGTGTCAGCAAACCCACCGGCATTTTGGCTCTGTGATACCTTCATTGCTTTAGAAGCCACTACTTAACTAGCTAATCTCTTGAGCTTTTAGCCCCCACTGTCCTAGAGGGTCTCTCTCTCCAGCTTCCTTGCATTACAGTTAGGTTCCTTTCCCACCCTACTAGTGCAAATATTGGGCCAGCAATGGTGTGAGATCAGCTGTGAACCGCTTGTGGTCACTTTTGCTCCTACCAATTGACAGTAAGCATAAACCGGTGCTAATTTATATCAAAACTCCACTAGGCCCTCCTTGTATAACCCCTTGTACAAAATGCCATCCTGGGCACTGGAAGGACAGGCAGATCCCTCCTCCCATCATCTGCCTGCACATGGCCTGGAGCCCTGAACTGTGCTGCTTAATGAACTCAGCTCTCCCTTCATCCTTTCAGCTTTGAGCAAGGAGCTTTGCCTTGCTGGACTTGCATTCCCACTTTGTAAAATGGCACTGGTACTTTTAAAAATCACTTCTGAGTTATACAGTGCAAACACTAAATAATTTTGGGAGGATTAAAATGCTGGTGTTAATCTAACTTTCATTCTTAGGGAATTAAGAATTAGTAATTCATGATTACTAGCATTGCATTTAGAAGTTCTGGTAATTACTAGCAGCCTCATTTGCTAAGTACTGTAAACCGCAGAGCAAAAAGATACTTCCCTTAAAAACTGGAAGTGAGGCCACTGTTAACACAAAAATATTTGTTTGTTTTTCTCCCCTACAAGTTACCATGAAGCAGTCCAAGTCCTCTGAACATAAGTTTTCCAGTCAATAACAGTATAGGAATCATTTTCTGGGTATATCAGTGCTTAATTTCAGACTTGGGAGATGTGGCACAACTGGTGACTGAGTCACAGAGCCTCATTAGACAGGATTCTAATGAGCATGGATCCTCTCATTAGTACAACTAGTACTAAAGAAAGGTTATTATGGCATGGGCAATCACTTCTAAGTACAGCTACCATACATATATCAACTTGAAAATTATTTTGCTTTATAAACAAGATAGTATGTTTATGCCCCCTAAGTATGGTGCTACAAACGTGATCAAACAGGCCTGCCAAGAAGTGCTATTTTCAAGAAGCTCCATTAGAGGTGAACATAGTTTTAACAGCAGTCCAAAGAAGAATCAGCTAATATAATACAAACTACCTTAGCCTGCTTTCTGGATGTTCATTACACAAGCAATTGTTACCAGTTTGTAGATAGGAATTTGGGGTCACTGCATTTCTTATTCTGCAATTGTACTGCCACACAGCCTTTTTTGTTTTCCCTCTCACCTCTTGTTTTACAGGTTGATGCCTTAAGTGATGTAATCAGTCCCGCTCTAACTACTTAACAGTAGCTAAATGACACCCCTTCCCAGTTGGTAAACAGTAGGAAAGACTTCTGGTAGTATTATCATAAAGTGTTTATTGCTTTTAAATTCATTAAAATTTATGTTTGGAACCATATGGGTTGGAAATTTTAAATGGTGTAAATTTTCCCCAGGAATCCCCCCCTCATGTGATCAGGTTGTTGTATTAATACACAGAGGGCCTTCCCCTGTAACACAGATAAGGTAGTAGAAAGGCCTCCATTAAAGTATTTTCTCCTTGGGTTACTCAAAAAGCATAGATGCCCCAAATCCCCTCCTGTGCTGGCCACTCGTCAGGAAATAGAATACACCCTAAATCCAGACTCAAGTCCTAGAATACAGCCATGTGTAGCCCTTATCTTCCGTTGTGGTCTCAGATCTGTCTTGCCTGCCATCCCATAAACCACAGCTGAGGCTGAAAGCCAAGCTCTGAAAGGCATCAAGTGCTCCTGCCACCTGCAGATCGCCCCGCACCAGGCAGAAGTAGAGGCTGACTTTTTCACCCTGACGAATCTGAATAATGTAAAATCGCAGTTTGAATTCACTGCGTTCCACCCTGACGCTTTTCTCAAAGATCCTCACGCGAGACAGCGGCGTGGCCGTGGAGCAAAGGACTGACTCGAGCAGCGCTGGAAGCCAGATCTGTGCTTTTAGAAACGTCACCACCTCCCCCAGACCACCCCCAGCAGCGGGAGAGCCGAAAGCTGTTGGTGGGAACTGGTGAGGAAGTAGAAAAGCTGCAGCCTGCGCCGGGAGGTCAGGGTGCTTCCGCTGCAGCAACCGCTGCCGTCGGGCAGGGGCTGGGACAGGAACTCCAGTCAGCGTGGAGCACTCCAGCTCTCGGCAGTCTAGGCTGTCTTCTTGGGGGCAGAACAGAAGAATCTGAAACACAACACACATTCGTGCACACACACACACACACAGTGCCCAGTGGGCCACCAGCTGCACCATGGTGTCTTAGAGGATTTTCAGAGGCTGCTCGCACAAAATATGTAAAGTTTTTAAACATGAGTCATTAAGAACATGAGCTAGGTTATAGCCACAGAAGAGACCAGCACAGCAGAGATCCCTGTCACAAGGGCTCGGTGCAGTAAAGTGCTCTGCCTGTCAACTGGCAAAGGCAATAGCTGTCTGCTCCTGAGAGCATTATGTAGCGAGACATATATTTTATAGATACAGAACATTCAGACTCTCATTAGGCTCACAGTAAACGCCCAACATTTAAACACATCACTGAAGTTAAAGATCATTTGTGATGCATTAACATTCACTTCCTTCTGCAGCCTGCACATTACACAACCTGCATGCAAGCTTACCCTTGATGTGAAATGAATCTTCGTGCATTTCAAAGACATCCAGCCATTAAGGTGAATCATGTGTTAATCATTAGTTAATCATTATTACAAATTAGATCAAAATACACCATATATTTTTCATCAGTGCTCGTGACTACTTACTGATGCTACTGGTTAAAATAATAAAAAAAGCTTTCTGCCAAGGCTGTAACATATCGTAATTCACCCTGCACACTGTGTAAGCCACATAAGTGTAACATTATGGTGCTGGGAAACACTCGTGGTGCTAGGAAGTGCTATAGATCTCCAAAGTTCCTCATGTATTTTGTTCTCAAATATGGAAATTCTGACTCGTTTTTTTCTTTAAGGCATTTTATTGAAAGAATCTTTAATTGAAGTTCATGGCAACTGCAGCCAACAACATCCAGAACAACACCGAGCTCTGGACCCTGTAGCTGATGTGCCAGCTCCTGGTCCCAGAGCTGCTCCATGCTGCTTTCGTGCACCCACTTCTGCCTTTCAGGTGTTTATTGAAAGGAAAAGGATGGCCAGGACACTGCTCTGTAGCTATCAGTGCTTTGTTTAGAGCCATCGCCTGCTCTTTTCCATGTCTTTTGGACAGACGCAGACCGGTGCAGTGGGGCCATTTCACTGCCCCCGGGTATCTGCAAAGCAAGTACCTATGGATGCGAGGCATGGAGCAACTACATGGCTCTACTGCTTGTTCCAACAAGCTCACCATGCTCAAATACTCCACGTGCTGGAGGATCGTATCCTATCATTTAGCATGCTAGGAAGCATAGCGTTTGCAGGTCTGGATGGCTACACTGGCCACGAACACCCCTCGGGATGTGATTTTCTCCTGCCCAGGTGTCCTCCTGCACAGCAGGAGCGGCTGCCCCGCACCGCAGGCTCCTCTGAGGCGTGCGGCTGCCGCTTGGCCAGAGAACCAGGCAGGGGAAATGGAGAGGTGCACAACCGAGGATATCCCTGGGAGAAGTTAACTCCCTTTGCACTTGGGACCACTAACAGAAAAAGGCCCAGTGTCACTTAAACTGTGACAACACCTGGGCAACAGGCTGTGGAGGCACAGCTGTGTGGGAGACTCGCAGGGAGGAAACCCATTACCTACAGAACACGTAACGAACATTTTTGCAGAACATACACATTAACCGTATTGATCTAAGCCCATACCCTATGAAGGTGCTACGCTACACGTGTCCCTGTTTTAAAGCACTTAGATAGTCTTAAGATGTCTTTAATACCAAATCCCAGGGTGTACCCCAAAGCTCTTAAATCGCCACCAGAAACAAGCGATTAACTTGTTTGGGGCAAACATCGTCACCCTCAGAACGAGCCATTATCCAGCCGAGCGCACGGAGCAGCCGTATAAATGCGGGGATTTCAGCAGCGCTCCCCACCTCGGCCTCGCACACCGCCTCCTCCCTGCCCACACCGCCTCGCAGCGCCGCAGAATGAGGAGCACGCTGCTGGCCCTCGCCGCGCTCGCCCTCCTGGCTGCGGCACACCAAGCCCACGGGGAGGGAAACGCCGTGAAGCTCTGCGGGAGAGACTTTGTCAGAGCCATCGTTTTCACCTGCGGCGGCTCTCGGTGGAAAAGGGACTTGGCTGATTACCAATACCTGTTCGGTAAGTACTAATTAACGCATTATCACAGGGCTAGGTGTGCCTGACTTTGAGGGGATTCAGAAGAAGCAAGTTACCTGCAGGCTCTGTCTAAGGGCAGAACTAAGCCCTTGCCTTCTGCTGCCCTCCTAAAAAGATGAACAGCGTGGACTTTGCTTTGAGACAGCCAGTGTTGTGGTGCAGCTTCACATTTCTTGTTTCCTTGTTTTGCTTAGCTATTTTATTTGCTATTTTGCTCAATTAAAAAGATTCAGATCAAGATTTTCCAAGTCAACCTGAGGAACTATGAGTTAAGTCCAAGGTTATCACTGAACATTTCTATGCTATAACATTTTACAGGTCAGAGAAAAGTCTTGCTGCAGTCAATACAAGTTTCACCATTATCCTGGGTAGCAGGTACCTCTTTCCCCATCAAAGCCCAGAAACTTTATAAACAGCTTGAGGATATTAAAAGTCAGAATACAGAATATCAAATATATGCTCTGCAATTGAAGTATCTTCACGTGCTCTTGTATATATTTATTAGTACATTCTTAGGTAGAGACAGAAAATTCAGCCACTACATGCACTGCTCGAAATTTGTACTGTGACAGGTTAAAATAACTAGAAAAAAAAAAAAGAGTGAGGCAGATGACAGGAACAGAGGCTTCCTACATTTTCCATGCAATAACAACTGCCTCTTTTGAAAATTTTATGGTAGCAGCAGCTTTAAAAAGAAAAAGTGATCCCATCTGCAACGCCCTATCAGAAAGTATGGTAAAGGAGAAGAAAACACTGCTGCTGAATTCAGCGAGGTATCTTCTACAGCTTTATAACCTCCCCGTGGCAGTGCCTGGCTGTACGGTGGTGTTTAAAATGCACAAGAATTACAAGCATGGTTTAAGTGGGAACATCCAGGAACTATGTGTGTCTGATGTGTTAACACAGTAGCTGCATCTCAGGAAACCCACAAGAAGTTCTCGGTTAACATGCTCATCAAGTGCCACTGACACATCAAATCACTTTTATCCTCTGAAGCAAACGTATCAGTGTAAGACTGATTAGGCAACTGCTCCTGCAAAGAACACTCTTCAGTACAAATCCCTGAATTCCTGTTATTTTAACATGTTAATCACAGAACGTCTACCTCACATATTTATCTTAACACCATCCTGGTGAGAAGACAGTGATCCCATCCATCTCAGCTGTTACATCGGAAACGTGGCTAATACTTTCAGCTCTCTAACTGCAGCTTGGTCTGACTTTCCTTCTGGTAAAGATAAACATCTGTAATTGACTTGTGATTCCATGACTTCTAACGCTTAGCTTCTAATTTTTATGCAACAGAGAGTGAAAATCCCCTGCCCTTCTCTGAGGAGAACAACAGTTATGCAGATCCCTCGACATACACGGACAGGAGGCTGGGGACTGACAGCGAGGAAATCCTCAACATCAAGCCCAAGACAAAGCGAGACTTACAGCGCACCAGGAAAATGTCGATGCTGAGAAAGCGCGAAGTAGCCAAGTTGCTCACCACATCCTGCTGCAGCGTCGGCTGCAGCGAGAGAGATATAAGCTCGCTGTGCTAAAACGCAGCAGATGCTGATGAGGCTTGCTGCCATCCATAGCTTTCATGTATTAAAGTAATCATGACATAAACACAGTTATTTCACTTGTATTTTTTAATTAATTTGTTCTTTGGAGTACGCTAAGGAGTAAAGGCTGAATGGTAAATGCTGTAGTGCAAACCAGCTAATGGCTGCAACGGCAGCTCAGGTTGGTTCATCTACCTTCTACAAAGTATAGCGTTTTAATTTTTAAATGTTAAAATCATTACATTTTTAGACACGAGAACAATTTTTCTTTCCATCTAACTACTAGTCCAGCTTCATCTTTGCACATAAAATGTAGTAACATAAGCCATTTACCACAGGTGTTTTCTCTTACTTACAAAAATCCAACAGCCGATTTTGGACCTGGTATTAACTGTGAAATACAGGTAGCAAAAAGCCCATCTTCGGTAGTAGCAGACTAAAAACAATGCCATGCCAAATAATTCAGTGCAGAGCACCACACCATGAGGCCTCCAAGTCAGAACCCTGCCACAGCATGGGAACTGCTACAGCAGAAGAGACTATGATCAATTCAGCACTGATTCCCCTTAAAAAGGGCAGGTGCCATGATTTGTTTCCTATTGCAGCTGTTTCCAAGAAAGTCTACCCAAGTTAATTTGCACCCAGACTGATTGGAAATCTGCTTCTGAGCACAGAGATGTATGTCCCCTGCTATCTATAGGCAGGAATCAGCTGAGAAACCCAATTCAAATTTTTTGCTAGATTCAAGCACCTTAAATAAAAGGGGCCAGACATGTTGGGTGTATATACTCTAAACATGATATAATTTAAAGGCATTTATCATTTGATTTCAAATGCTGTGGGACAGTTATTCTCCAGGCACAGCTAACTGCCTTCTCTGCACACAGGGCTGCACTCAGGGCACAACCCACGTGCCCTGCATGAGCTGCTGCCCTCCTGCCACAGAGCTCCCGGGGCAGGAGGTTTGGAGGGACCCCTCCATCTCCCACGCAAGGTGTGCAGGGGACGTGGCTCCAGCATGTGCGTGGAGCCACTGCTGCAGAGCCAGGCACATGCTTAACTGCCTGAAAATGCCATTTAATGTGGACTATTTCAAAATGCTTTTGTTTTACTTTCAAAAAATTCCCGTGATTTCTCCTTGGGGATCATGTAGTCACTGTAAATTCAAGGAGAAAAAGTATTACAGGGATACGCTGTTCTGAAAGCAGTTAGAATCAGGTGCAAACCGGCATTTTACAGAGAATCACTTCCCAGAGAAAGCCCTGGGAAATACAATTACTACATCCACCACCAAAAACCTTACGGTAACCACGTTACAAAACAGGCTAGAGTTGCCTTGGTCCTTCACAACTGTTCTCAGAAACAGAAACAGGAAGAATTAGAGAGAATGTTAGTTTCTCCCACTGCTAAAACTCAACTACCTCATTATTCAAAATAGATAGCATAGACATTTGCAAGAGCAAACAGTGAAGTGTTTTTGAACACATACGACGAAAATGTGTCAGTCGCAGGATCCCACAGGCACCTGCTTCCGATCTGCATGCTCTGCTCATTCAGCTGCCCAATATGCGTAACCACAACGATCTTGTACCTGGGCACCAGAAGGTCTTTTACCCGAGCTTTGATAACCTGCACGAGAGAAGCACGGTTAGACTCAAATGGCGAGTTCTCTTCGCAGGGGATGCTCAGTGACTGGGTTTTCTGGGACACAGAAGCGCGAGCATTGCACTAGTGAGCCCTTGCAATAATCCTGATGACAATCTTTGAAACGCTGCATTTGAAACATCTACACAAATCACCCCAGCCCCACGGGCAGGTGGATGTGTGCCGCTGATGTCATTTCACAGGAGAACCAACACTTCCATCTGCTAAAGCAGGCACATCTTTCCGCCTGACTACAGAAATGTGAGCACGGATGTTAAGTGAGGAGTTACCTACCGTACGTGAGTGCCATCTTCCCACTGCACAGATCACCTTCCCATACGCATTCACACTTACCTGCTGAGTACGGAGGGAAAAGGTACCTCGGCCAGTACTACTTTTTCTAGGCCGACAAGCCCTCCTGGGCCAAATCAGCTGAAAAACTAAGAGCTCAGGACAGTCTTTTCTTGGCAGCATGTGCAGAAAGACTGGATTTAGCCAACAAGGAGTTTGCACGTGTCACTGCGCAGAATTAAGCCACTATAGTAACACAGGTACTACCAAGGACTTAGTTTGGAAAGGTCTGAAACACACTTCAAACTTACCAGTAGCATTTCTGGACAGGACAAGAATTTTCTTCTGAAACGTGTGTTTGGCCGGAGCCACTGCCGCTCAGACAACCCTCATCATCGAACTGTATCGATCTGCACCCGTTTCAGACCAACCCTTGGCGCATTTTGAGGGCCCCTCCAGCGTTTGCTTTACGCTGCTATTGACCCCGGATGGCGCCCACCACCCTTGCTCTGCCTGCAGTTACAAGTGAGAGGTGTGCTGCCGGAAAAAACCCAAAAACCTCGAGTTTTGACGCCGGGAGGTGAACGGATGCCTCGTTACCTACCAAGGGAGAACAACGCCTGCAAGACCACGCTGTGGGACCCCCCCTCCCTAACCTCCCCATGCCGTCGGCCGCCCCGGTGCCGCAGGAGGATGAAGCGGCCCACGAAGTGAATTTAAGTCGGGGGTACCTCGGCGATGGTCTTCGCCATCTCCCTGCACACGCCTGGCTCGTAGGGCTGCTCCTGCAGGTATCCCCGCAGCACGTCCTGCAGGATGGCATCCACCGCGCCCACCGGAAAGCGCTTGGCAGGACCTGTTTCACAGCGGGGGGACACGCACACACAAACACTGAAGCTCACCCCAAACCCCAATTTCCTGAGGAAAAACCCCACCGCCCTGAAGCCAGGGCAAGGTCCCCGCTGACACCCCCCCCCCCCCCCCCCCCCCAACCTCAGGCCCGGCCCCGGCCCCTACCCGTGAGGGGGCAGCCGCCGGCTCCGCCGCCCCGCTCCTCCCCGGCCCGCTGCGCCTCGCCCGGCCGGGAGGCGGTGCTGGGCCGGCGGGATGAGGCCGGGGGGCACCGGGGCTCCGTGCCCGAACCGCCCGGGCCGCGATGCATCCCCCCGGGGACGCTGAGGGGCCGGGAGGGCCTCGGCCAGCGCCGCCCCGCGGCCGGCGGCCGCGGGGCGGCGCTGGCCGAAGCCCTCCCGGCCCCTCAGCGTCCCCCCCCGTGTCCCCGGTCCCCTCATAATGTCGCCACAGCTTCCTTATTTCTCTTCGTGTCCCCGCAGCCCCTCATGGGCCACCCCTCCCCGGGTCTCTCCTTTGTTGACACGGCATCCCTTACAGCCGCCACACGTCCCTGTGAGCCCCTCAGGTCCTTTGTGCCTCTCTGTGTCCTCATGGTCTCCGTGTGTCCTTACGGCCCCCCTTCATGTGTCCCCAAAGCACTCCAGCAGGGTTCATCGGCCTCCATGGGTCTCATGGTCCTACATAACGGGTTCCCAAAGCCTCCCCCATTATCCCTATGGCACCAGTGGGTCCCCAGGGGTCCCCGTGGTCTTTACGGATCCACACGTGTGCCTGCAGCCCCCTTGGGTCCCCATGACCTCCACAGGTCCCCGCCGGTCACTTCGGTCCCCTCAGGTCTCTGTGGTCCCCGCAGGTCCCTAAGTCCCCGTGGCCTCCATGGCTCTTCCCATCCCTCACGTGCCCCCGCAGGCAAGGTCCCCACATGTCCCCACAGCCCCCGCGTGTCCCCACAAGCCCTAAATGTCCCCACAGGTCCCCACATGCCAACCCCAACCACCGCCCCGTGCCCCAGCTGGGGAGCTGCGCACAGCAGGGACACTGCGGGACGGCTTCCCCCGGGGAGCATGGCAGCCTCCACCCCTCCGCATGGCTCCTCCGGGTGCTCCTGCACGTGGAAGCAAAACGCACTCAAAGTAGTGTTTTCTGGTTTTTATTTTCAAGGAAAAAAAAAAAAAAATCACATTTAAATCGCAACTTAATTGGGTGTTTAATGTGGTTCTCATGTATAGAATTAATAAACTTTGTTCCGATGTGGGGGGTTTATTTGTTGCAATATTATGCATGGTAAATAATTGCATATTCAAGATTTTGTGAAATGGGTGATAGGGAGAATGGAGGAAAGACATTTATAAAAAACATTATTTACAAAAATGATATCCACATATTTGTATCCTAATCTATAAGGCAAGTAACATTTAAAATATGTTGTCTCATGATTATCTTCAACAAGTCAATACAACACATTCATATTACCAGTGGTCAAATACAAAGCTTTGCTGCAGTAGTCCATGTGCAACAAACCTGTACGTCTTTTACAGTTTTTCTCTGAGAACATTAGGTAAGCAGCAAAGTTTTCATCACAGACTAAGCAGTACCTAGGCCATCGTAGACTAAAGGTATAATATATCTCATTGCACGTTTAGGCAAGAAAGGCCAGCCATTCATTAACTTATTTAACTTAAATCTTAAAAATAGACCTGTGTATCTTAATCCACAAATATTTATAAACATTTTATACACGAGGGATTTTCATAAAATGATATAGCTTACACAGGGCGATACCCCGGGGAACCCAATTCGCTGCTGGGGCTCCCTTTGAGCCCCGAGGGGCTGCAGCAGCGGGGCGCAGCCCAGCCTCCCTTGTCCCCCCGCTGCCAGCCCGCCTGTGCAGGACCGGAGCTGCAAACCGAGACCTGACGCGATTCCCCTCTCAAACGGTGACTCAGTTTTGGGTAAGATTTGTGCCACCAAAGCGCCTGGCCAATTTCATTAGCCTTAGAGCATCCTGGACGTAGCTGGAGCTGGGAGAAAGGAGTGGGTTTCAGACACACCATGCATGGATTACAGGACCGAAATGCAGTGAGGCATTTCCCCGACAATTTGCTGCTTGTCAGGAAAGAGAGAGTTCTAACAGAGAAATAATATTCTAAACACCTGTTAAAACCTGCCGTATCTTATCGCATACTGCTCGGCCTGTAGTGAAGTCCTGCTTCTGCGCAAACCCTTGGGGAACATTGCCTCACCAACACCTGCGATTTTCAAGAAAATTGTCAGGCAGTCCCTCCTGAAATGCAAGGGGAGATCGTACAGGAGGTGTGGGCTATTTCTACAGGCCTTTTTCCCGCCCTGCAATGAAGTGAGAATTAAAATACATCATAAAAAAAATCATAAAACTTCCTAGCTCTACGAGAATTGCTTTCCTTGTAAATTTGTGAGAAAAGGAATAAGAATTCTGGCTATGAAATGAAGTCTTTGAGACAGAAATTTCTTACAGGGAAAGTATAATGTGACGATATTCCGTATTTCAGTCACGGTAAGCTTCAAAATTAGGATTTTTAACAAAGACATTTTCACATAAAGATGACGCCTTTGACAACAGAGGAATAGGGGAGAATCACTCCATATTCAGGGTATAGAACTGGCTTTCTCAAGCACGAGCTGAAATAGGTGCTACGTGTTCAGGGAGAGCACCATCAGCTCTATTAAGAAAAAAAGTCAAACGGAGATGGGTTCATCCGAGACACAGAATTGCAACATACGTCTGAGGGCATTTTCGGTAAAAAATGCTTGACCCTCGTCTTAGGTCATTTAAAAATACGACACCTTCTCGCGGTAGTCTGGCCATTTGGAAATGTTTCTGTTGCAAAAAGGTGAAGCCGTGGCTCCTGACGTGACACTCGTGCTGCAGGAGCCGCGGGAAGCACCACTGGGATGTTTGCCCTGAACCACCCGGGCCCCGGGAAAGGAGCACAAGCACGGCGCGTGGGGTCTCGCTGAGAAAATAACGGCCCCTGCAAGAGCAGGGCAAGTTGTCACTGGGCACTGAACGACTTCCCTAGGTCTCCCTGATCATGTTAAAAGGAAAGGCAGCTGGCTCTCACCTGCGGGCGTGCATGGCTTCAAAACGATGGGTGTAAGCAGCATTTTTCTCTGGTGCAGCCCAAAGGCCAGGCGAGAGGGACCCCGAGAGCACCCCGCTGCGACGCGTCCCGGTGCCTACAGCCAGGGAAAATGCTGCCCTGGGAGCCGGAGCTCACCTTAACGTTACAAGGGGCAATGGCTTTTTTTCTCACCTATGTTAAAAAACCCGCTATAATGGATAAATCCTGAAAGGGCGTGCTGAAGACAAAAAAGTAACGTAATTTAAATATCACATAACTGCGCTGACATCCTAAGAGCAGCCTGCACCGGGAGGAGCACGCAGTTGTGCAACTTCCTCGCTGCACGATTGCGCTCGGGACAAGGTTTTGCAAGGGAAGCCACACGCACCTAGCGAGAGCTCAGCACAGAGCCGGGACTTTGATGGCCAGCGGCCTTACAGCAAAAATAACCAGCAGCTACACAACAGGGGAGCGGTATTTAAGAACAAAAGTAAACGTCAAATGAAATCCTTTTGATTTGGTAATGTTTTCTAGTATTGAATGGTCTCCTAGTTATTAGATATTGTTCATGTAGAAAGTTGCTGTGGAGCTCCTCCTGCAAGGAGCACCCTCGGCTGGCTGTGAAACTTCAATACTTGCAGCAAACAGGAGAAGAAAAGTTGCAAAAAAAAAAAAGGACTTTCTGTTCCTTACATCTAAAGAGCCAAGTCTGCAGGTGCCTGTGGAGAAAAACACCCCGGCCCCATTTACAACACGATGAACCTGCAGGTGCCAGGACACGTGGCGAGAGGAGGCTGCGGACCCAGCACGAGGGAACAGGGCTCAAAGGGACCACGCTGAGGCCTTTCTGTGCATGCACCAAGCCTAGTGACTGTTTCAGTGCTTCCTTTTTTTAATCAAACAGGCTGAGTGCTGCCGAGGGAGGAGGGCCAGGCAAGGGCTAGAGCTCGGAGCGTCCCAGGTTTTGTTGACCTGTTTGTGTGCACGCTCCCAGCCCTAGAGGTGGTGCTGAGCTGCAGGAACCCAGGCGACGTACAGACCACGGACCCTCGCTGCCTTCCAGCTCCTGCCGGCCCGCCTGCCCTCTGCCTGCAGACACCCAGGTTTTCCTGCCTAAATGCGGAGGTGAAGCCTGCGGAGCTCAAGTGCCCTGGCTGTGATGGGGCTGGGGGCTCTTGCCACCACTACAGAGGCTGGAATTGATGATAAATGTCCCTACGTACACCCTCATTTGCTGCTCTGAGTTTAAGTCTGATACATTGCAGGCTGCTCCCCATAACCTTTCTTCTGCTTACACCTCCCGAAAGCCAGGGGAAGGAGCCAAGCAGGCTCCTGCGCATCAGATGTAGAAATACAACTGCTCTGTTCCCTCCCTGAGCATGGCACTGCTGGGGAGGGCAGAAAAGTGTCTGCTGCCGTGCTTGTACGGCATGCGGGAAGGGAAATACCCCGGCTAATAAACGTCCCTGCTCTGCTCTCTGCTCAGACACCAGCCAGGCAGGAAAACCAGGCTGTCAGCGCAGAGCAGCATCTCCTTGCGAAGCAGCCTGGGCCGGGGAGCAGAGACACCGTTCAATGCTCCCAAAAAACCACCAAGTGAACTGAAAAGCTATGCGAAACACTGGCAAAAACAGCAGGAAGGAAAACTGCCCCAAACTGCTGGGTTTGGCCCCAGCATCGCCGGCGGCGGGGGCCCACGCGTGCGCAGGGAATGGGGCACACGGCCAAGACGGGTGCTGAGCCCCAGCACGCGCCTGGAAAAAGGGACCTGGTCTGTGGGACAGCACGGGTGGGACGAACTTGGGAGCTCTGGGTTATTTGGTTTGGTTTTCTTTTGTTTGTTTCTTTAAAAAGCATCTAAAAACCGAATGCTAATGTAAACACCTTGTCTTTCGAATGAAATATAAAGTAAAATATCTATGTTCTGGTAATATTTACATTATAAAATCCTTATTTTCAGGACTATGACATAGATCTCTCCTGGAAGCGTGAGTTTATAACAATCGTACACAGCATGAACCAATTATGCGGAAACTGATTCTTAGATTTTTGCCCTACGTCCCTATGGCTGAAGGGGGTGGGCTGCACAGCTGATGCATATTTCCATTTCGGAGGGAAAATAAGTAACCGGGCTGAGTGCTCCATCTGGCAGTACCGGCGAGTTTGCTCTCAAAAACTTGTGCTTTACCTTCTGGGTTTGCGCTTCTCGTGAGCGTGCACACAAACCACCTTCCTACCACACACATCCCGACCTAGAGCCACCTCAGGATGGAAACGTCTCCAGGCCACGCGAATGCTGATCCCAGTGCCAGGTGCTTTTGGCAGGGTGAGGCTCGGGCTGCGTGACTTTTTCAATATTTGTATATTAATATACATATTTTGCCTGCCTAATTGGTAAAATGGAAGGGCACAGGGGCTGCACGTCTTCAGATCCCTGACATCGGACCTGTGGGGCTCGGGGAACACGGGCTTGCTCCCGGAGCTGTCTGGCAATGGAGATTTGAAGTAAATGCTCTGTACAGAAGTGGCGTTTTCCCTTCTTTCTGCTGGGAGGCTGCACGAGGAGCCTCCACGTTCACGGAAATGTGGTTCTGGAGTTCGACCAGCTAAACCCGAAGGTCGAGCTTTTTATTCATCTCCGTCAGAGATACGAAGGACTGAAGAAAAAGTAAACCAGCACGTCGGCTCTGCTTAGCTCTCTTGTTTTGAGGCACCCCCTTTATAACAGCTATCAGTATTGTATTTAAATCGTATATATTGACAAAATGTAATCTACCTCTGTAAGCATTGTGCCATTCAACAGTACTACTATTAAATTTATATACCACAGTTTAAATTACATCCATTTCATGAATGGTAAAATGCTAAAACTCAAGTGTCTAACTGCCAAAATACAGCCTTACTGGAATGAGTACAATTTACAAATACAATAATTACATTTTAAAACCATTAACAATGTTACATCTAGAAGTAAATACTGTAGGACTGGTCAAGACGGTGTTTTCCGAGGAAAAAAAACGCTGAAAGTTGTTGACACTTCCAACAGAAATGTCCCGAGTGCAGGATTTAGTTCATTTTCCTTAAACTGCAATTAAAACCCGTTCCACGCAGAGCAGTCCTTGGTTATTTTCCGTGTTATTTTCCACAGACTTGCATAAGCTTCCTTCAGTTATCGGCCAAGTATTTACCTGGAAACGGGACCAGAAGTGAGCCGCCCGCCCCGGGGCGCAGCGGGGCGCGAGCAGCGGGCGCTGCCCGTGCACAGCCAGAGAGCCAGAGCTGCACCTGCAGACACCGCACCCCCGTGCGGGTCCCACGGGGGGGATATTTGGGGGATTTCACAGGGCGTTTCACGCCAGGGAGCTTCTGCCCTCCTGCCGCCCCGCGGGAGAGCCGCCGGCTGGCACCTACCTGCCGCGAACCTCTTCTTGATGAGGGAGAAGCGGTAGCCGGCGCCGACGAGCTCGATGTCGCAGCTGGAGAGCGTGCTGCCCTCGCTGGTGAACTGCACGGCCAGCGGGGCCGGGGCGCTCGGCCCCTCCGACAGCTGGAAGCGGGCCAGCAGAGAGCCCACGCCTGCGGGTGGAAAGTCCCGCACGAGTCCCTTAGGGGCCCGCAGGGCCACGCCGCGCGCCCCGCCGACGGGTTGGCACGCGCTGCCCGCTCCCACGGGTGCACCCCGGCTGGCAGCAGCCCCCAGGAGGGGGCAGGAGGCGAACCCCCTCGTCCTGCCGGCAGGTTTGTACTTTTCGGACACCCTAGCATGGGACACGCGCATGAAGCACACGTGAGAAGTGACCCACGGGTTGCTGTAGCCCCCCCAGTGGGATGCAACACAAATGCAGGGAGGGCTGAGGGAGCGAGGGGCTTGGAGAGCAGCCGAACCCGCGCCCTGCGAGGTAACGCCCTCCGTGATGCCAAGCTCTGGCTGGCAGAGCCACGTCAGGGACATGTCCCGGATTTTCAAGGCTCTTTGTGGGGTTTTCAACAGCATCGTCCTCAGCCAGTGCTGGCAGGGGTTGCTTTGTCTGGACTTGGGCGCAGACAAGAGAAAGAGGCCAAGGGCTGAGTGCAGCATTCGTCACTAACAACATGCACGTTTGTGGGATTACCTCCATTTTCTGACTTCTGAGAGATATCGGGGATCTTCCACAATATCCTCTGCTGTTCAGCGTTCCTGCAAGCAGAGGAAGAAGAGCGTTTCTGTAGGAACCAAGTCGCTCCCGAGGCCGCATCTGAAGGCTGCTAAAAGCCACGTGCGCCGGGCCCCAGTGCCGCTCGGCGGAGCTGTGCCTTCGGGAGCGAGGCCCCGGGCCTGCCCTGAGCAGAAAACACCGTGCCCCTTTGCAGAGCAGAGCTACGTGCCCCGTCCTACGGGACGAGGACGGGATTCGGTCCCGGCACCCCCCAGCCCCCCCGGCACCCACGGCACCCGTCGCAGAGGGCTCCTACCAGACAGCGGGCGGAAGCACGGCTTGCAGCTTGGTTACTCCTCCGTCGACGGGGACGAGGAACTGGACGTTGTTTAGAGCTACCGGTGTGGTCATTGCCTCTGTATTGTATTTGTAGTCAATGCGGAGGTCAGTGCTTGCAGGTTCACACCGCCAGCTCACTGCAAGGTTTAATGGAGTAGACTGAATACCCTGGGCAGATACCTTCCAAAATGACAGAAAAAACATTTAGTTTCCGTAGGGGTGAAGGGAGAAATCCCATTTTACAGACGCAGCGATTGCAATGTGTTTCAGAGGAGGCAACGCCTTGCATTCACACCGCAAGTGCGCACGGGGCTCAAAATCTATCGACACACGGAGGGGATCCCAGGACAGCACGCCCCCACCTCCTGCTACCTTCATGCTGCACTAGGGTACACCGCCCCTCGCGCCGACAGGCCAAGCACACGTTTTTGGCAGAATTTGGCATGGGCAGAAGCCGTACCTGGTACTTGAGCATGTCCACATTGTAATAGGTGGCTTGCGGTTTCTGTTCCGATACCTTCTTTAGGTGCGTCATCAGGTTTGGCATGTTGACCCAGAACTCCTTCGTGCTGGCGTCGCTCTGCGCACTGTCACTGCGAGCAATTAACGGAATTAATTATAATTAGGGGGGGTTAACCCTTTCCGTAAGCCGCCTCCACAGCAGGACACAGCCGTCCATAGGCTGTGGCCAGGTTTAATCCCGTGCTTACAGAAACACCGCGTCCCCCCCTGTGCATCTCTGCCTGTGCTCAGGTGCCTCAGGGCAGGCACCGCAGAAGCATTTTGTGAGCAGAAAATGAGCAAACCCCAGGAAAGGGCTTGTTCCTCTCTGCTGCCTGGCAAAGGGGCTGCGCTCAGAGCAAAAACTCTGGCCAATATTTAGGGGCTGAGAGTCTCCTCCCCAAAACCTGCCCAGGCCCTGGGGAGGACAGAGACTTCCAGCACGTGTTTTTACGAGCGCCCTGCTCTCGCGGAAAGCCGCCGTGCCCTGCCTGGGTGTAAGAGCCGGCGGTGTGGGACCTACCAGCAGAGGAGCTGGGGGTTTGGCAGGACGTGCTCCAGCCGGTTGTAGTTCAGCACGCGGAAGGTGAGCACCGCCGGAGCGGGGTTGTTGGCAAAGTGCCGGGTGATGCCCGCCGGGAACGACAGCACCATCTCCCCCGTGATCTTCACGATGCACCTGCAGCGCCGGGCACAGAGACCCGGGGGAGGAAAAGGGGGGGCTCGAAATGCAGCACGGGGGGGACGGCGAGGTGACAGCCCCCCCCTTCCCAGCCGGGACCCCCCTCCCTGGACAGGCACCCAGGGGCCCCTGGTCGGCACCTACTTGCTGGGGTCGGCCCCTTTGAAGTACGCGTTGACGGTTTCGGTGAAGGCGGCGGCGACGGGCAGGGTGTCCTGCGCCCCCATGGTGAGCGGGCTGGGGCCCCGCGAGGAGCCTGCAACAGAGCAAAGCTTCCGCTCGCTGGGGCAGGGGGGGCACCGCTCCCACCCCGCTGCACCGCTCAGAACCGAGCCCCGCACGGGGCTTTGGGGGCAGATATTTAAAAAAAATCCCCCAGGCTTTGGACGAAGCTTTAACGCCATTACGTGATTATTTCCCCCACACACCCCGAAATGAGCAAAGAAAACAGATGGGCAGGAGCACAGGGCACCGGCAGCCCCGCACGGCGGGCAGTGCAGGGTGGGTTGGGCATTTTGAGGGTCCTGGCCCCCCCCCGGAGGGGCTGGGAAGTTTGGTTCCCCATTCACAAGGGAGCGGGATGCTCGCTGCCTTTTCCCTGCAGCAGGCGCTGCTTTCCAGGCTAGACCCTGATGCAAAGGGCGCTGCCCGAATCCTGCCCGCAGGACCCCCGTGCACGTCCCTCTCCTTGCATGCATCCACACGAGATGCTGCCGCCCGCCCTGCATGCCTGGAAACCCCATGTGTGGCTCCACAGGCTGCAAAGCCATCAAGGCTGCAACATGCCGTGGTGGGTTGCAGAAGGGGCATCGGTGTGAGGGGCTGCCCAAAACCCTGAGGCGTGCCGGCAACCCCACCATCACCGAGGGCAGCGCAAACACGAGCTACCAGCATGCAGAGTGCTTGTTTCTGCCCCAAAACATCAGCCCCAGGGGAGCTTCTGGTCCCCTACTCGTGGTCCAACACGCCCAGCTCGGGTGCACCACCATGCCCCGGGCTGAGCCTTTGGGACCAGAGCATGTCCCCAGGAGGTGGCGGGGAGCGGGTGCTGCCCACGAACCGCAGCCCTGCCGGCTCCAGCGTGCCCCCAGCGAATTTCTGCAATGCACCATCCTGCAACGCTTTTTAAAATATCACTGCCTGTACATTAGCTAAACGCAGGGGTTGTTTTGCCCCCCAGAATACATTGTAAGTAATGGAAAAGGGCAAAATGGGCTGATTCAGAGTGGTTTCACTCGCAGCATGCTCCCATGCAAGCTCCCAGCGCAGGCTGCAGGCACGGCCGTGCGGCGACCCTCGCCAAGACGCCAAGCGAGCGGGCTGCTGCGAGCTCATGCTTTCCTCGGAAGGCTGTCCTCGGCAATAATCCCCTCTTCTCCACCTGCTGCTCCCCTGCTGTCAGGGTGTGTGTGTGTGTTTGCTGGCTGCTGGCCCTGCCTTGCGGCTTGGCTCTGTGGCACTGCGGGTGCCCTGCGAGTCAGGCACGGGGTTTGGGTAGGGAAGTCAGGGTTCACACAGTCCCCTGGGAGAAGCACCCCTGCCAGCTAAATTACACTCTGGGCTTTGACAGATTAATTGTGAAAGAACACGGCACCGCAGCCGACGATCCCGCACGCCCTACAAAGACCCCAGGGCAGGCAGCGCGTTACCGCACGGAGCCAGCGCTGCTCCCTCCCCGCGGCACGGGTCAGCCCTCTCCAGTGCCGGCATTTTCCTTTCAGAGGTCTAACGCAGCATGGAAGGGTGTTAAAAATTAATGTAGCCGCACATCTCCCTCTTGGTCATACATCTTAAAAGACCCAGGAGAATACATTATTTCAGCCCTGGCCTGGAAGAAATGATGCTCAGCGAGTGCCAGCGCGCCCGGCACGTCCATCACGCACAGAAACCCCCCTAACAAGCACTGCTAGACGTGTTCACGTCCCAAGCACACCATTTGCCTTCAGTTCATTTTTTTTTTTCCTCTTGGAAAAAAGGTGATGAGCTGAGCAGGGACAGCTTACGCCAGCGGAGGCCTCACCGACCCGCGAGGAAGCAAATCACCACGTCCCCAAACCCGGCTCTGCGCCAACCGCACGCGTCCTGGCCCCGGCATGGAGCGAGGGGGCTCTCTGCACCCGTACAGAAACACCCGGGGGTCAAAACCACCCCGACCGCTGCAGGAACCAGGGCGAAGGCTTTGGGAGGTGCTGGAGGTGCCGCCCAGCACCACATTTCAGCAGGGGAGGCAGGAGGAAGGTTTCGGGCAGGCAGCTGCCTTGCCGTGTAGTTGTGATTTTGGGGGAGAGGAAAAAAAGAAATCCCCCTGAATATGCACATGCCACCTGCAAAGCGAAGGAGGCAGCAAAAAGAGGATTTGAGGAGTGAAAGGTCCAGCTGCTGTGGGTCAGGCAAACACGTGTAGGGGCTCGGTGGGGTGAGCAGGGCTGGGTGCCAACGGGGCGAAAGGAGGGGGCAACCCCGGGTCCATCTGGGCAGGAGCAACGGGAAAAACCTCCCGAGAAATCCTGTGGCTGCAACTGGCATGCAGGGCTCTCAGCCCCCTCCACCCTTCCCCAGGAAAACCCCTGTATTATTCTAACGAGTTCAGAGCCTAACCATTTTTGTTTCTTTTTTTAACACGAAGTTTTAATTCAAAAAGAGAAGTACATATCTCTCCACTCTAAGCCCTAATATTCTTTCCCAGCAGCTTGCGAGACAGTTCTAGTTTAAGCACGTGCTGTGCTTTTTGGTTACTGCTTCAGGAGTCGCTTTTAGAAACATTTCATTTTGGCAAAACATCCCGGTAACACAGAATAAATCCACCTTTGGGGCTCGGGGCACAGGCGCCAGCAGGTGCTGGGTTCATTTGCCGTTATCTGTTGGGAACGTGGCACCTGAGCCCGTGATTTTTGGCCTGAAAACAGCCAGACCCCTGAGCGCTGGGTGCCTTTTACAGAAACGTGACATTTCCCTTACTTTTCCCTGCACAAAGGTGGGGAATAGAGGCGGTGGCATGAAGCCACCACGAGCGGCCCTCACGCAAGGAAACGCAGCTCTTCTGGGGTGTCCAGAGGAGCATCACCAGCGCCGCATCACAGCGTTTTGAGCAAAAATTACCCCATGGTCCACTTTGATCATAGCAAAAAACCAAACCAAACAAACCCAACCTACAGAAACACTGCCACAACGAACTGCAGAAATCCAGATACACCAGCCAAAAAAAAAAACAGGTTCAAAACCATTCATACGTAAACCCACAGGCGAACCTGCCACGTGCTCGCAGGGCCGCGTGCCCGACCGAGCGAGGAGGAGGAGGGAGCGCCGTGGGGACGTGCAGGCTCAAAGGCGGCTGCTGCGTGCCCTGTCCTGCCTCGTTCCATCCTCCCTGAGCCCCAGAAGAGCTCCCGCTGCATGGACAGACAGATGGACCCTGGGGACAGGAGCCCAGGGAGGGCTTAGCTGGAAAATGCAAAACTCAACCAAGCGTCGGAAGGAAAGGGCCCAGCAGCAGAAGGGAAAGGCGAGGCCGAGGGGAAGGAGCTGAGCCCTCGCCAACGCTGCCTGCACGTGCCCGTGCTCAGCCCCTTTGGCAGCGGTGTGACGGCCACGGGAACGCCGCCCCCTTCCCCGTGCCACCACGTCCCCTCCGTGTGGCCACAGCAGGAGCCCGGCAGCAGCCTGCTCCAGAGTCCTGCTCCCGTGCGCTCGTTTCTGTGTGCTGGGGCACATTTAATGAACCACGGAGCTCAAAGGCAACTGAATCGATGTGATGAGCCAAAATAAATAAATAAATAAATAAATAAATAAAAAATAAAGAATTGCTGTCGGTTTGTGAGCATTTCTAAACACCTGGCCTTGTCCTGGACTCGTCCGAATTTACCGCCTGGTGAAGCCCTGCTGGCAAGGCGGGCAGCAAGCGATTCGGGATGGCTTCGCCCCGCCGGGTCTCTGCGGGCGCAAGGCCATGCCGAGGGGCAGGCGGGGACCCCGCTGCAGGGCCTGGGGGCTGCGGGGCCGGGCGGTGGTGGGATGCCCCGTGTCACAGCCCGACGGGGAGCCCAGCCCCGCAGCCCCCGCACCCTGCAGCCGGCAGCGACGCCGAGCTCCCCGGGGGGCTCCGTGCCCACGGGGTCCTGGGTGGCTGGCGAGGGCGCGGGAGGTTTCAGAGCACTTGGCGTTCAGCCCAGGTCTCAGAATTTTTTTTAATTTTTTTTTTTTCCCAAAATAAATAAGATGAATGGCAGAAATCGAACCCAAACGGTGGCAGCTGGCCGCAGCACCTCGCAGCCACCCGGGCTGGAGCCTTCGGAGGAGCCCGGGGGAGCGAGCGGGAGCGGGGGGCGAGCGGAAGGCGGCGTGCTGTGCGCTACTTACCTTCGAAAGTCAAATAAAACTTTCCTCTGTCAAACCAAACGAGGGAAGGCTGTTCATTCTCTGTGTGGCCGGGAGTTGAAGCGGGATGGGGAAGGTTCAGGAGAGGGAGAGAGAAGGACACAGAGTGAGTCACGGAGCAGGACATTCGTCTCGCTACGGGGCGGGGAGCGGCGCCGCAAGCCGAGCGTGCAGGGCAGGGAGCGGGCGCAGGCACTCTGGGTTTTGCTCGGAAAACAGAAAGCAGGAAGCAAAGCTATGGAAGCCCAGATGGAAGGGAATTTTTGCCCACTTAAAAACGATTTTTTTTTTTTGGTTTTCTCTTTTCTGTCTACGGGTGGAGTGGACGAGGCTCCCCGGCCCACGGTCCCAGGGACGTCACCAGGGGCTCGCTTCCAGCCACAGTGCCGGGGGCAGCGCGTGCAGCAAAACGCAGGTGTGTGTGCGTGCATTTTGGGACACACCACTTCTGCAGAACCACATGTACGCAGGGCAGGAGATGCCTAACTGGGATTTTCCCATTTTCACCAGTTACCTGCGCTCACACCACCCAAAAACCACTGGAGAAGGATCAGCGCTTGGCACCGGGTGCTGCTGCAACAACCCTTCACTTCTGAATTTAGGAGGCGATGGCGTGGCACCTCTTGGTGCTGTCTGTCACCGAGAAGCCACCGGCGTGCCCACTTTTAGGCCGGATTCCCCCAAAGCGCACCCGCAGGCGTCTGACGGCGCCTTGCCGAGGTGGGCAGCGTGCCACCGAGAGCACCCTCTCCTGATGACGCGGGCAGAAGACACGCAACAAAGAGCAAAAAAAAAAAAAGAATGCGAAAACGAGTCCCCAGCGAAATCAAGCAGCGCGTCTGTCCACAAGAACACACGGAGAAGAATTTTAACGAGAAAAATAATTGCAGGCTCGCTGGCACAGACATAACAGCGCCTTTCTCCGCAGTCAATGACCGCACATGCAGCCCCGACGGAAGCACACCAGCACAGCACGAGGGACACGTAAACGAGGCGACAGCTCCGAGCGCGCCGGGACGAACTCTGCCGGTTTTGCCCCTACAAAAGGGGAGGCCGGGAGCGTGGTGCTGGCCGTGGGCATCCCGGGGGGGAGCCATAGGGCCACTGGGCCCCCGACCCGCTGCCGTGCACTGCCTGCCCTCCTGCCCACGCAGCCCCTATTCTGCCTCCTGGCTTCTCCTTATCTTTTTCCTCTTTCTGCGTGAAGAAATCATAAATGCAAACACTGCCTCCTCCGCCGTGGAGCAAGGGGAGCGTTGCACCGGTGCTCGCCCGGCACCGGTCACCCTGGGGACACGGGGTGCTGGGGTGCCCCGGGGCTGCTCATGGGGCTCGGGGCTGGGGCACCCGCTCTGCACTGCCACCGCTTTTCCCTGGCCATGCAGCAGGCGCAGAACAAGCCGTTACAAAACACGGAGAGGCGGCTCTGCTCACAAAAATAAAAAAGGGAAAACACGTACATTTAAAAGCGAGTGCCTGACCGGCTTATTTCAGGCTCACCCTATGGGAAAATCCACCCAAGCCCTGGCAGGGCAGGGGCTGCCGGCCTCACGCACAGCCTGAATTTCACAGCACCGTCTCCAGGCTTCCTTAAGCCCCTTACCCTGCCCTCAGCCCGGCTCTGCACTCCACCACCGCCTCCGTCCTCCCACCACAGCCTCCGTCCCCCCACACTCCCCGCAGCGGCCGTGCCCACCGCCGGGTCCCCTAGGACCCACGGCCAGCACCCCGGGCACACGGGCTGCTGGCAGCGTGCTATCCGAGCAGCATGCTGTAACGGGGACCGACGGACACAGAACGGAGAAACACCCGCGGCACCTCCAGGGTGAAGCAGCCGCGGGACGGAGACGCAGCTGGGAGGCTCCAGCCTCCCTCGGGGCTGCGGTGCCGCCGTCCCCAACAGCCTCGTATGGGGGTGTCCCATGGGAGCACCTCACTCCATGGCCCAGCACGTACAGACCAGAGCAAATCTGCTTTTTTTTTTTTGTTGTTCTGTTTTTAAAGAGTTTTTGGGCTCCAGCTTCCCTCCCTAGCGGCCAGCCTGCCTCTTCCGCGAGCGCCCCCGGCCGCTGCCAGCCTGCAGCAGGTGGCACGTCGGGATGTCCCCCGCCGAGCGCATCAACACATCAGGGCAACAAACAGGAAAAAAAATAAAATAAAAGGGAGCGGGGGGGGCGATTCTGATAGAAAATGGAGCTGCAGGAAGCGGGGTGCAGGCGGGACGGCAGCGGGGACGGAGGCAGAGGCGCGGGGGGGGAGCCGGCAGCACCCAGAGCGTGGGGACCTCGGAGCTGTCAGCCAGACGCCGACTGCCTGCATGGACTGCCTCGCGCCACACCAGGCACCCGATGGGTTTGGCAAGAAATGTGGTTTTTTTTTGAGGAGGTTTCCTCCAGAAGCAGCACCTTGTTGTGATGTAAGACGTGCGAAGCTCAGGGTTTTGAAGGGCCTTTGCCAAGATCCCGTTTCCCACTCCCACTTTAACGGGGGCTCGAAGGGGCTGAGCGGTGATCGCTCCCTGGGTCCCAGCATCAGGCTTCCAGCCCCCTCCCCTCCAGGGTGTGAGCAGCTCCCCCAAAAAGCTTGTTTTGACCAAATTTACAGACTGCAAGCACGTTTTCCGCTGCATTCCGCTCGGTGATGACCTCTACCCTCACCACACGTATTTTGCACAACTTTTGGGGCTGACAGGAGGAGAAAGCTTCCCTGACAGCATCGCCCCGGTGGGCCGCTGCGCCCACCTCCAGTCCCTTTTTGCCTTTCAAAACCTGATTAAAACGAGCAAACGTGAAACCAAAGACCAATCTAGCAAATCGAAAGGGCTCGGGGCTCTTTCAAGGCTGTTTGGAGGTAGGAAAGGTGAAAGAAAAGCAGTGCTGGAGTTTGTTTTTTTTTTTTTTTTTTTTTTTACCAACTGTGGGAGTGGTGGCTGCGCTCAGGGAATTGGTGGAAGATATGGAAGAAGTACTTTCAGCACGGGCTAAAGGTGCTATCGGAGGAGGACTGGATGAGTGAATAGGAGGGCTAAAAGGCCTGGACTGTAGAAAAACATAAAATAACACAAGGTTAAAGGAAATATGCACAGAACATTCACGTATAACAACCAGAAGCTTGTGCTGAAGACGTGACCCCTGTATACCCCAAGGCAGGCTGCTCCCCGGTGGCCCCGGCGCCTCCCTGCCAGGTCGGTGCGAACCTGAGCGACTTCAGTTATTTAATGCGGAGACATTTCCTTCTGGATCCAGGAAAAAGGCAGATTAAATCCACCCCTGCACGGCTCATTGGAGAGCAGCGGGGCACCGCAGCTCCAGGGAAATGTTGGGTGCCTTTAATGCAACCGGTATCGGGAAGAGAGCCGTGCCAATCGCGCCCATGCACCTTCACTGGGTCTCCATGGCTCCTTTTGGGATAATTTTGTACCGTAACACCCATCCAAAATTCCTTGCTTGCACTGGCCCCGAGCAGGGAGGAGCCCAGCACCCCGGCTGCAGCACGGCCACGGGGAGCCCGCCCTGCCGTCCCCATCCCCGCTCTCTGTGCTGCTTCGTGTCCAAACCCACCCCTTTTTGCACAGGAGCAGCAGCTTCGTGCCCGTCCCAAACCCGCTAACCCTGTGCGAACCCTGGGAAACAGCCCCCAGCTCGCGTGCCCCCTTTTCCCTCGTGTGCCTCGTTTCATAACTCGGAAAGCTCCAGCCAGCCCCTGACCCCAAGCCGCAGCGCGGCACCTACCAGGTCGGCGACGGCAGGCTTGCCGGGGGGCAGCTTGGGCCGGGAGGGGGGCCGCGGCGGTGGGGGCGGCGGGGTGCCGCAGGCGGCCAGCGGCGTGCCGGGGCGAGCCGGGGACGAGGAACCTGCAACAAAGACAGAGATGTCAGCACCACGGCGGTGCCCAAACGCCGCTCCCCGGGAGCTGGTGTGGGCGGCGGGGAGGGGACGGGGACCGGGACCCACGGCATCCCCAAATGGCTGCTTCAGGGCAGCGGCTTTGCGCAGGACAGCCCCTCGCCCCATATCCAGCCCCATCCAGCCTCAATCCTTTCGGGAGCCCTGCAGCTCTGCCTGAGCAGGAGGAGATGATGCATCAAGACATTTCACCCTGGCGGCGACTGATGCCGCCGTGCCAAGGGCTGCGGGAGAAGGCCCTGCTTCTCCTCCATCCTGCTGGCTTGCAGTAGAGATTTGGGCTCTTCCCGCCTGCCCCGAGGCTTCGTGAGCTGCAAAACCACCACACACCTCCATCTGCCCCGGCAGGGCTCCCGCAGCTCACAGGACCACCGCAGGGTCAGTCCTGCCCCGCGAAGAAGGGAAGCCTCGTGGGCATACCAAGAAGGATGGGGCTTTACCCCAGTGATGAAGAGGAAGGGCAGAAAGCGCTGGAGAGCAACGTTATGGGCTCTGCTGGGAGCAGAAAGCGTTTCCCAGCTGGGTAGAAGAGTTTCCATGAACATGATGGCGATGCCTTCATGGTCCATGCAGTCAGTAGTGGCTGTGACCATGCCACGAAGGCCGACCTTGTGCCATCAAACAAATTTGAACAGATGCTTAGCAGGACACCTGCTTTGCCGTGGGGGCAGGAGTCCCTCCTGGGTACGTTCAGCACTACTCGGAGCTGTGCGGCACAAGCGAAGGCTGCTGCAGCCCACGAGGAAGGGCAGCAGGGCGCTGCCGACCTGATCTGCGGGACCAGCGAGCAGCGCGGCGTTTGCCAGCAGCCTCCGCGAAGGCAAGCTCTGATGCGGAGGGACGTGTTTGGCCTGAGCAGACGCCAAGCTGACGTGTTTAGCTTTATTTCTCCTGCTTACAAGAGAAACAGCTCGCGGAGCTTTGGGGATGGTAGCTCTGATTCGGAAACCGTGAGAGCGAGACCTGTAGCAATCAGACCTAATGGCAGGCTGCTAAGAGAAGAGGGGCTTGTTTCAGCAGAGCAAGTCCTGGCCGTTCACATGAGCACCTCGGAAAATTAAGTCATTTTTATTTAGAAGCCTAATTTGGGTACCAAGTTGATTTTTTTCCCTCCTTGTCCACACGAAAGCCTAGCAAAAAGGGAGCTATTCAGGGCAGTAACCTAACAGCACTGAACAGATGCCACAAGCTGGCTTTTGAACGCTCATCGCACCCAGAATCAGCGACGTGCCGTTAGTCCCAAGCCCTGCCAGGCACCAGGTTCAGCAGGGGGATGCTCGCTCTCCACATTTTAGGGCCCTCTGGATGCTCTCATTAGCAAAGACCAGCAGCACGGCCGTGTGGGCCAGCAGGACACCAGGAACCCATCCAGATGCCGGTCCCAGCCCTGCCGTGGTGGCACCACTGACCCCAGGCTCCTGCGTGATGCCAGGGCAGGAGGGGGCTGGGGGCTGGCCCTGCAGCAGAGCCCCCCAACAGCCTTGGGGCTGGATGCAGCAGGGGCCTCCAGAAGGTGGAGAAGCCGAGAGCAGGAAAGGAACCTGGCCGGCACCGTGCACCCTGACCCGCTGCCACCTGAGGTGGCTTTCTGAAGGCTTGCACCATCTTTGTGTGCGTATTTCAACCCCCAGCAGCCTTACGGTCTGCTTTTCTGGCTTCTACATCCGGACCAGCTGAGGACCAGGTCCCAGCAGTCTGCAAAGCACACGGAAAGGAGCCAGAAGGCAAGTTTTAGCCAAGAGGTGAGGATCCTCTGAAGCAGGCGCTGCTACCGCATGATCCCAGCCCCAGCCGTCAGAGTGGGGTTGCTCCATCGGTCCCCACACACGCAGCCGCCTTCGCAGCCCTGTCCTGCCCACCTCAGCTCATTCAGCACCGCTGTCACTGTGGCGGGGAGCACCAGAGGAGGAGGCTCAGCACGTCCTGCTGCCAGCCTCCTGGAGAGGTCCCAGCCCCAGGGGGCCGCGCCACCACCCACCAACTCCACGGATGCCTGGTGAGAGCAGCACAGCCAAGCCCTGCTGAGCACCACCACCAGCACCCATGGGTGCCAGGCTGGGGCCGTGCAACCCTGAGTATTTTCTGCTCTGGGGGGTGGCAGCAGCAGCACCAGGCTGGGGGAGAGCAGGTGTAAGCTGACCCCACCACACAGACATTTATAATTAAGCAGGTGAAGCCAGGCAGGAAGCACGGGTCAGACAAAGCTGGGGGGGTGGTTTTTCCGAAACACACGCTCTGAAAGCCCTTTCTCCAACTGGGGCTGGGGCTTCACGCTCCCACAGCCCGGGGCCGTGCAGATGGGAACTGCATTCACCCCTGTGCCCACTGCTGCCCTGGGGGTTTGCTCCTGGCAGCCCTGGGGTGACGGGGGGCGATGAGCTGTCTGCCTGCAACACATTTTGTAAAGGCACCACGGTTCCAAGGCTTGCTTAGAAGTTGATTACCAGCTGGGAACGTTTCTTCCTTTGTTCACTCTGAAGCCTACAGCGGACGCAGCCACGAGCAACGCTTACGCCAAATGGTTTTAGGGGCGGTTACGCACACAGCGGGGGTGGGAAGAGCGGCTCGTGGGACACCGACAGCCCCCGAGCTTTGGGGAAGGCACAGCGGGGAGCACGACACGGGGGGCCGAGGGCAGCCAGGCACACAGCGGGTGGTGGGGGCGGCAGGGACGTACCGCTGGGGCTTCCCGCGCCGCTGCTGGCGCCCGGTCCGGGGGACGAGACCACCGTGCGGTAGGTGGGCGGCGGGGGGGGCGGCGGGGTCGCTCTCTGTCCCGGCCCAAAATCCTTGGGCGAGGTGGCCGGCTCCGCGTTCTCCTCTTTAGCGTGGGGCTGCTCCAAAGCCTTCTTCTGGAGCTCCTCCAGGCGCAGCGGGGACGGGAGGGCGCAGGGGGGCTCGGCCACCGGGCTGCCCGCTGCCCCCGCCGGGGGGGACGCCACCTTCTCCCGGGGCCTCGGCGCCACCGTCACGCTTTCCGGGGAGGGATCGGAAAAATTGACCCACTTGTCTTCCGTGTGCACAACCACGGACTTGGGGGACAGCACGGGGCCAAAAATGCTGTCCAAGTCATTGATCGACGGCACTTTGTCACTTTTGGCCTCGGCGGCTGGCTGGTCGCTTCCTGCGGTCAAAGCAGTCGGGTTTAGGCTTAGGGGGCTGCGGCACACCGGGGGGGGGGCTCGCGCCCGCTGCTTTCTAGAGGGTTTTCCTACGAGCTGCCAGGACCGCGATGCAGGCACGAGTATCCACACCAGAACATGTGCAACGTGTAACAAGCCACACGGGACTGAAACACACACACTGCAGGGAAAGCATGCCGGCCCCTGCCTCCTGCAGGGCTGCCCCCGCCGGTCCCCTCTGCTCGCACCCTTCACGGCTGGCACGCAGCCCTCCTTACCTCTCGGCTACGCAGCAGCAGCACCAGTTATTAGAAGGTATTCAGCTTCCAGAAGACACTAAAGTTACGCACTCAACTCAAACGAAAGCTCTCTTGCGCACTCCGCTCATATATTTATATACAGGTCCATATAAATATATACACTTAGACATGCTGGTTGGACAGCGACAGTGCCGAGGGCATGCAGCACAGGGAAGCGACCACGTGGATGTATTTCAGCTGCGACCAGCAGCAGGTATAAAGGTACAAGGCTCTGCTCACTCACGGAGCCACCAGGCGGCTGTTAACGATGACACGTTAACGAGCACGGCAGCAGGACACAGCAGCAGGACACAGCAGCTCAGGCACACGCCTGCAGCACGGCGCGATGCTCCCCGGTCCCACCACTGCTCGGTTTGGTTGCTTTGGTCCCTGCCTGCAGCCCCGGGACACGGAGGGGCTGCACGCCGCAGCCGCTGGCCTGGGGGACGTGCTGGCATGCCCGGCACAAGGGGATGGCCAGCCTTGTGCAGCACGGCTTCGAGGAGCAGGGGCGGCCAGTCCCCCCTGCAGGCATTCAGCAGGGTTTCAGGTGAGCTTTGCATTTTGCTCCTAGCAGCGACCAACAGCAGCAGCGTGGGGAGCAGAGAGCAGCAGGCACCCAGCCAGGGCGGTGCCGCCTGGGCTCAGCTCCTTGTAGCATCGCCCCGCACACAACAACCACCGAAACAACACCGACGCCACGAGGAGGATGCGCAGGGGTAAATCCACGTCCGAAACGCAGCCGTCACACGGGACACCCTGGGGATGGGGGGGGGAACCGGCCCCGGCAGCGCAGCCCCCACGGGTCCGGACGCGGCTGTGCCACAGCAGGCACTAGGAGCGGGGTGCCCGGCCTTTACCTGGGGCCACCGTCAGGGGCGAGCCGGTGCGTGGCGGCGTGGCCGGGACGTTCTTGGGCGGCAGCGGTGGCGGTGCTGCAAAGCAGAGAAGCGGGAGGTCAGGGGCTGAGCTGCCAGGGGCACCCACTGCAGGTACCCGTGTCCCATCCCACCGGGGCACGGCTGGAATAAATCCAAATGGCTGTGGCGGGGGGGGACCCGCTCCGTGCCCGGCTGAAGGCGGAGCGGCCCCAGGACATGGCACAAAAATCACAATAAAGGGTTCGCACAGCTTTTCCATCACCCCCCCCCCTTGCATAGCTCTGAGCTGCTCTGCCAGCACGAGCTAGGGCCAGTGCCAGAAGTGGAAGGCTGGGTTTGTGCGCGTTTGCACTCCTTCATTTTCGGTCAACTTACTTCCAGTTGGAAAAGGTCTTGGCAGCTTCGGGGAGTCGGCGCTGCTGGGGGGCTGGATGGAGCCCCAGATCTCGGGCTGGTCCAGAGGAGCTGGGAAAAGAAAGCAAATAAATGCACGTGCAGAGGTGACGATACAAATAAATACACGTGCAGCGGTGATGATAAACGTGACTGTTTTCTTCCAAATACCAGAATCACGCAGATAAGGTGCATTCATCTGAGGCATGCAAAGACAGGAAACTAAATATTGACAGCAACCCCCCCTCTAATTAAAGACAGGGTTATTTCTGTAATGTTAGATAATTACAAGCCTGCCTGATTTTTAAACAGGACACGCAATTAGTTTGACAATCATGATGCTTGACAAACAAAACAATGCCATTTGTGTATTTGGAGGCTTATTGCATCGAGTGAAACATTGAATTAATTGCAGAAATCCTCTGGAATTTTAGGATGCGCAGAAAAAAAAGCAACAGGTGTTAAATGAAGAGATCCAACTATTCACAAAGATCGCGTGGAAAGCGCCACGACTCTCATTTGCTCATCACGTGCTGTTTTTCTTAGGCTACGCGCGAAGAACTGCATGTAAAGGTTGCTTTGAACGGGAGGTTTAACTGGAGCTGTTCTGAGGCCTGGCCCCAAGCCCCAGCTCTGCACACCCGTCCCCGTGCCCCACACACCATCCCCGTGCCCCACACACCATCCCCAACCCCCTGTGCCCTACACACCATCCAGTTTCTGCTCCTCAAACGCCGACTCCAGCGGGGGCCCGAAGAGCGGTGCCAGCGCAGCGGGGTCCTCGGGGGGCTTCCTGCTGCAGGGGGACAGAAGGGAAGGGTGTCCTCAGGCTGGGGGCACAACACCGTGGTGGCCCCCCCAGCACGGCACCTGCGTGTTTTTGTGGCTTGTACAGGATTTAAATAACTCTCCTCAACAAAAACTCCGTAAGAATTGATGCTGAGTACAGGTGTGTCTGTTTGTGGGGAGTTTGTGTCCAGCTTGCAAAACATACAGGTTGGGGCATGGAGAACGGAAAGAAGAGGGGCAGCATCTAAAATCAGGTTGGTGTTACTATTTTGTGCCTCAATTGTGGGTGTTTTTGTTAAACCAAAAGGTGGGCAGTGCCAGCCCTGCTGCCCCAGGCAGGAGCCACACCGCTGACCCCGCAGCCCTGCGGCAGCTGCCGGAGGTCCCACGGGCACAGCGCGCTCCCTGCCCCTTGCAGCCAGCAGTGCCGAGCATTCACCCCGCTCGTTTCAGCGCTGGAAGAAGGTGAAGGGCTGGGCTCACGGGCCTGAGACGCTGTAAGCCTGGTGCTGCTGCATCTCTGCTGAGCCTGCTGCAGGCAGGCAGTGACACTGAGCTGGGGGTGTTATTCCAGGTTTGACCCAGCCTGGCACACACGCAGGAAGGATCAGAACCTGGAGGAGAAGGCTGATATTTCCCCCTTGGAACAATACTGCAATCACATGGTTGTGTACCAAGTTTTTCTTTTTTTTAATTACATCTGGGGGATGCATCTGATGGCAGCTGTAGGGGAGAGCTGCACTGATGGATGCTGAAATATGGGGCCTTTGGTGTTCTGGGGGGTGCCAAAGCAAGGTTTTGCACGTGCACAGGGTGTGTGCAAATACATACACACACACACAGCCCCCCCGTACTGACCTGCTGGGGTCCGGCGTGGGCGTGGAGCGCCGGGGCCGTGCGATTTCCTCACCTGTGCAGGGTGGGACAGAGCAGGATTAGAGCCGGTGCCCCCATCCCACATCACCCCCATGTCCCGCATGCACCACGGCACCCCAGGCGTGCTGCTGGCACCCAGCACGTGCCCTGCACCAAGCCTGCTACAGCAACACTGGCAGAAAGGTCTGGCTTTAGTTATTATTTATTTATTTTTACAGAGGACAGGGCTAGCAGACATTGCTTCTGCTATGGGGCCCCCCAAGGATGTCCACGTGGCCCTCTTTAAGGGGACATTTGGGTGCCATCACTTCTGATGTGACCACGTTAAAGTGAACCCACCTCTCCCCGCCTTTTAAAGTTAATTTATTTTAACCGCCAGCACACTAATTACTGCTCTGGAAGGCTACAGGACATACTTACTGGATAAATTCCTCTTAATCGTCCCCTGGAATTAGAAACACAGGAGGTCAGTGGGGTGTGCGGGGACACAGGCACGTTGCCGCCGGCACCGAACGAGACCCACGGCAGCACAGCAATCAAGGCAGCATCGGCTAATACAACATTTGCTTTACACGACTGAGACACCCACCTGCAGGTATGCCCCGGGAAGCCACGTTTGCTCCCAGCATACCGGGGCAGACAAAGCCCAGCGGGAGGATTTGGAGCCCCTAAACCCATCACCTGGCAGCGCTGCGCCCGCAGCCACCCCGGCTGTAAACGGCTTACGTTCGTCATTTAAACCCAGCGGGTGCCCGGCAGAGGCAGCATCAAAACAAAATCCTCACCTCTGATGGACCACGGACTGATCCGAGGCAAATAACGCGTTTTCAGCGACCCGAATCCTCGCTCCCACCGCGCAGCACAGGTGCCTGCATGCAGTAGGAGCCCCCCCAAAACCCCTCCGGGAGGCCAGACGGGCACAACGCCTGCACCAAGGCCCGGCCAGAAGCAGCGAGCTGAGGGAGGGAGGGAGGGAGCTTACCGGGCTACGCCGCTGCGGTCAGCGAGAAGGGAGAGAGAACAGACACCTGGTGAGACACCGGGTCAGGGGGGATGCCTGGTGCCACACCAAGCACCCAGGGCCCTGCGCACCCCTGGGCGGGAGCTGAAGAGGGGATGCGTTTCATTTTCCCCTGGGTTTTTCATTTTCCCCTGGGTTCTCAAGCAGCCACACGCCAAGGCACAGGCACCTCCCTCTGTCAACTGAAACCACAGGGTCCACGCAGGCAGAGCTGACCCCAGAGCATTTTGGGGCTCCCCCATGCAGCACTACCCGTGCACATGCACCCCAGGAGGCATCAAACCCCACACCTGCCCTTTAATGCACTCGGACATGGATTTTTTTGGCAATGAAACCCTTTGGAGCCCAGGGCTGGCTGTGCCGGAGCCAGCTCCCGCAGCAAGGCAGGAGCAGCAGGAGGGGAACCCTGCACCCCGAACAGCTGGGGTTGCCCCGTCTCAGAGCAGTCTCAAGCCAAGTCCTGGCGGGGATGGCGTGGCTGCTGCACCCAGTGGCACCACAGCAGGCATTCCCGCCTCCTGCTACGTGCTGGTGCACAAGGACACGCGCAGAACCCACCGGGACAACACTGTGCCCTCACATATCTCATCCGAAACCAGCCCCAGCCCCTCCGCGCAGAGCAGGGCCATGCCCCCCGACCACACACGTTCACAGCAAGCGCAGCCGAGCTCTTGTTTAAGCATGCCGAGCTAAACCCGAGGGAGAGGGCCAATAACAAACGGCACGCCTTCCAAAACGTCAGGATTTGTTGCTCACAGTTCCCATCCCAGCTCTAGAGACATGCAGAGCAGGCGGCATGCAGGCAGAGCACAAGTCAAGCCTGTGCTAAAAGTGCAAGAAAAAAAAATGTACATCTTACCGGGCTTTTCCTCTAAAAGAATACAGAAAAAAATATAATGAGAAAAGGCGTTTCTGTAAGGGGATGACAACAGCAGGCTGTGTGTACCCGAGGAGAAGCCCCAGGCATGTTGCTGGCAGGGCGCTGTGTGCTCAGGGAGCTGGGGGGGCTGTCCCGAGACACCACCCGAAGGGCTTCGTACTGCACCCAGAGGTGCTCGCCAGGGCCGAGTCAGTCTTAGCCCAGCACAGAGCTCCTGGTCACAGAAAGCTCCCAAAAACATCCCGGGAGGAGCCCTGAGCGGTGCCCCAGTGGCAGCCACCAGATCCTGCCCAGCCCCACCGCGTTCCTGGGGGAAGCACCAGCTTCTGCCAGGAGCTTTCCATGGGCTTGGCAACGCGGCACTGGTTTGGGAAGTGAGACTGATTTTGTTTCACCTTTACTTATATTCGCAATTCGTTCACGCTTCACATGCAGGCTGGTTATAAACCCTGAACAGCTTCAGCTGGAAAGATGGAAAGACACTAGAGCCCACGCTGAAGCCCACGGAAAACACAAAACCCACAAATCTTAACCCAGCTAAACAGATTGGGATGAGATGACAAATCCCAACAAGCCTTAGGAGAATCAGCAGCTATCAGCGTTTGCAGCAGGGAGGAGACAGGACAGGTACCGTTCCCTTCAGACACCCCTCGGGTAGGGAGTGCCCTTTAGCGTCTTACAGCAGCACTACAGAAACCCCGCAGATGTGCTCCCTGAGCTAGGGATCAGGGCAAGCATCAAACGATTTATGTCCTGAATGACAAACTGGGGAGAAGAAGAAAAGCAGGGCACACGGTGCCAGGATCTGGGGAGCCTGGGAGGGCTGTGCCAGCCAGCGGCGCTCCTGGGACCACCCCAATAAACCCCCGGCGCTGCTCTGCACTGAGCAGACCCCACTGATCAGGGCACGAAGCCAACCTTCCCCACTCGCACCCCAGGAAGAGGAACCCTGGGCTCGAACACACCGAGCACTCCTGTTTCCACAGCCAGGGAAAAACCCGGGCACGGGGCACTCACCACGGGCGATGGAGAAAGTGCGATGTTGCCTACGGACGCCTTCAGCTCGTCCACCGTCGCCGCGCTCTTCAGGATGTCTTTAGCCTGCAGCGGCTTGATCTTGATGTTGAACTTCTTGTGGGCCTCCTCCTCCTCCTCGGACTCGCTGGAGGAGTAGAAGTGCTTTCCTCTGGTGGGTGCAGCGCAGCTAAGGAAGCTCCGGGCTGCAGGGGACGCGGCCGCGCAGCAGCACCGCGGCGTGCCGCAGCCTTCCCAAAGGTAAGCCTTGGCCTTGGAGCAAGGCACGGGTTCAGGAGCACCCCTGCATGTCGGCAGTGATTCAAAAAGCTCGCATCTCACTGAAAAAACGGGCATCAGGCATTCCTGAAATGCTCATCCCTAACCCCGACGGCAGGAGCAGCAGCAGGGACAACCCCTCCCGCTGTGCCGATTTCTGCGCTGACGTCCTGCTGCACCACGTGTGGGCAGAGAACACGAAAATCGGGGCTGGCAAGGATGAAGCGGAGATGGAGCCTGGGCATCCCACCCCGGGCCCATGGGCACGGCGTCCTTCAGCAGCAGGAGAGGGAGAGTTCTGGTTTCCCACCCACCTCCTGCAGCTATGAGCAGGACATCGATTTCCTCCATCTCCTACAAGCTCAGCACACGGACTGTGAGCACAGGCTGCATCCACACTCCCTTGCCCCTTAGCAGGGACATGTTAGGGACCCAGAGCATCCAAAAAAGCAGAGCACATGGGATCAGCCAGCGCCCACCGCTGTGCTCCTCGTACCACAGCAGCGGACCAAAGGCAACCAGAAACTTTCTGCTCTGCTGCCTCGGGCAGTGCTCTGGGGGAGCTGGATCTGGCTGCAGAATAACAGCTCAAAGGAGAATAAAAGGGGAGAAATAAAAAAAAGTCAGTGGCCTGTCTGTGAACCCCAGCTCATCTTACGGTTTTGCCAGCCGAGAGGCCGAGCCCACAAAGGATATAGCCTGGCTCCTCGGGCCGGATGCTGTACCCCTCCTCGTCGAGCTCCGGGGAGTTCTGCATGGGGCACAACACGCGGAGGGTCAGGGCCACGGCCGCCGGGAGCTGAGGCTGCCCTTCGCTCCTGCAGCGAGCGGCGCTACCCGGGGCTGCAGCACGGCACCCGCTGGGGCACTGAGCAAGCCAGGCCCGTGGGTTGTTTTTTTCCCCACCCCCCTCCATGCTTTTTTTTTTTTAACCCAGGTTTTTCTCTGGGAAGCCTTGATGTCCTCCAGGCAGCAGTGCTCTCCTCAGGGTGACTGGCACCGGAGCCACCTGGTTCCTGGACGGGATCATACAGCCTAATTAACGCGCAAATGCAAACGATGTCTCAGGACAAGGGCAGGTTTCCCTGCACAACTCTAACACCACCTCCAGAATCACTATTTTCATGGTGTATTTCCCACAGTGGGGCTGAGACCCCGGGGCATGAGGACACGGCCCTACACACCCACAGCCGCCCAGGAGCCAAACCTGTGCACACACGCACACAGCCCCGCGGGACGGAGGGCCCTCGGGCACTTACGTATCTGTCCCAGTCGATCTCCGCATAAAATCCATTGGGGGCTCCATTACTTTTCTTCTGCAACAAGGGAAAAACAAGATTTCCACTTTTTAAAAGGAAGGAAAACAAGATGACCGCAGCACACCTGTGTTTGTCCGTCTGACGCTGGGACCACAATGTGAGCACCGTGGCCACCTGTGCAAGCGGAGCAGGGCCCTGACCTGCCCAGCACCAGCTTGCTTGGAGCCACCGCTGGCCGAGCACGTGGCATTTCTGGAGGGCAAGAAGCTCAACGAGGGCAGCTCTGTGCCCCTGCCCAAGCTGGGTTTGTGGCTCGCCACGAAACCACAGCGAGCGGCTGCAGCCGACAGGGCACGGTGAGCTCTTGCTGCTCCCAACACAGGGCCCTGGGCATCCATCGCCCACGAGAGCCGTGGCTGCTCTCTGCCGGCCCCAAGCTCCTGCAGAAGCCACGCGTGCCGGAGGCCAGCAGCAAGGCAGTGACCAAAGTTCCTGTTTTTCTCTAAGAGGGGCTTGCCTGCGGCTGGCGAGGCTCGGGGCGATGCCACCCTGTGCTCAGCACCCAGCGGTACGTGCCAAGGGACAGCACTGCCCACTTCAGAGGGTCAGCAAGGCAAAAAATACAGACAAGCAAGACACCACCCTTTACTTCAGAGCCTGCAGTCATCACAAAACCACTGCCACGTGACGGTGACCACCGACAGAAATGCTCTTTTCTTCCCAGCAGAGAAAGCACTGGCACGGGCCCCACCAGAGCGATGGCATTCCCATGGCCCAAATATTGGCCTGACTCAACCTAAACGGCATTTTTCTATGGCTTGGCTTCCTAACCCCAAATTACTCACTGCTCTCAATAACCCGTGCGTAGCTGTAAACCGAGCACTGTTTTCCTTACCGAATTTTTTTTTCCTCCTTCCCGCACGCTGTCGGGTTTGCTATGGCAAGGTGGCTCAGTGGGATGAGGGCTGAGAGGCTGGAAGGGATTTGGGTTGGGCAGAAAGAGGGTTAACGCGTCGGGTGGCTGGTTTTCGACATCAAAGCAAATGGCAAGGAGTTAGCAAAGGCTGTAGGGTCTGTAGGAGGGGAGGGCCTGGCCTGGCCCCCCAAGAAGCGTGGGGTGCTCGGGGTGGGCGAGGGTCGTATTCAGCAGTCAGGGTTTGCACCGGCCGGGGCTGCTGACCCCACCACGAGTATTCTTGCAAGAACGTACTAGAGGAGGAAAATTCAAACATTTCCACCCTCCAACGCTTTGTCTCCAACACACTCAGCGGCTTCATTATATTAAAAAAACCTAAATTGCATTTCTGCTTCCCCCAGCTTGCTGGAACACCGGAGACCCACCTGCCCTACAGAGATAAAAAGCAAACCACCTGGAAAACCCCAAATACGAGCCTTACGGAGAAGGCATTGGCTGCCGACAAGGGTTGGAAACATCATTTCAGAGCTCCGGCCCTGCTCTCCTGGGGGCTCCGTTTCCAGCTTGGGGATCAGGGCCACCCAGGGTCCCCCAGCTGTCTGCATGCAGCCCTGCTTCCAGCCATGCCCTAGCGAGCTGCCAGCTGGGTCCTCACTCTCCAAAATTAAACTTGGTTTTGCTAAACAGAGCATTTGTATTCAGTGCACTGTTTTGTGACACTTGGAAATATATTTTTTTTTAATTTTTATTTTTTACTGCTGAATAGAGCCTTGATTAAAGCACTACCTGAGCTGCAGACTTTTTTAATCACCAGTCCTTAACAGCCAGCAACAGAGGGCTTAGGAACATAGAGTGAGCCCAAAGCCAAGGATCTTGGGTCAGAGGCAGAGAAAGCAGCTCTCTCTCTCTAAAGGAGCAATTTGGGACCCCAATTTCCGTGTGATGTCAGACCAGACACAGCGGGTACCCGCAGTGCCCTGCGTGGTCTCTGGTGCTGGGCTGGCCGGGTTATTTTAAGGGGTTATTTTAAGCCTGTAGTGTCCAAATTTGCACAGTCCCAGCCCGAGCCCAACATACTTAACTGCAAACTTGTCAAATGGCTGAACACGGTCCTTCCCCTGCCCAGCTCTAGCAGGGGCATTTCCATCCAAAACCAGTAAAAGCAGCAGTAACAATAGAACAACTATCCTCTTGTTTCCAGTTTAATATAGAAAACACTGACATAAGAAACAGGTCAGGTGGACATTTTCCATTAACTCCTTGTACAGCAGAGATGCCCTGAGCCAATTGCGCTCAGGGGGAGCAGGAGCTAGGATTTCCTGCACGAAATCCTGACTTTTTTTTTTAAACAGCTTGTTACTGCAATGGACTTTGAAATTTTCTATATTAAAGAGGAGGAGAAGGATCCCAAAACACCCGCGGGGGCTGGCAGAGGAGGAAGCCATCCCGCAGAGCAGCGCCGTGCAGTACTTACGATGCCGTCCCTGTCCGGCGACCCCCTGCAACAGAGAGAGAGAGGCAGCAGGGTTAGCTCAACGCAGCCCTGCCGGGTGAAATGCACAAACTGTTTTCTGAGGGCACCCACAGCAGCAACAGGCCTAATTACAGCAGTGCCAGCAGATCTAAATTACCTGTGTGCGCCTCGTGGAGTCTAAACAACTGTGCTCGTGTTATCAAACACACAAATATATATATATATAAGTACATAAAGTGCTTCTGCACTGATGAAGATGATAGAAATTACATGCGAGTTACTTAGATCTAATCCAGGAAGGCTTTCTCCTGCCAGCAGCATCACGGCTTTGCTTACGACCAGGTGTGAAAACCAATGGAGCTGTGGGGGTCACGGTCCCCAAAGGCTCACGGACTTCGGACCTCGGGCACAGCGAGCACCCCGGGTCCGGCAGCCACACGCCTGCCAGCGCTGGCCGAGGATGCCGAGTTATTTAGCAAAGAGACAGATGTGTTTATCAGAGCCAGACTGGCTCCTCACCTCCCACACAGCCCCGTGTTTATGCATTGCCAGAGATTTTCCACAAATTAACGTCTGACTCACGGCAGCACAGAAAATCTGAAGGGAGCTGCTGCCGGGCTGGGTCTGATTTAATGGAGATTAACGCCTCCCAGCAAACTTCTCCGTAAGGCAGCACGTCTGCCTGCTCTCTCACCCTGCCTTTAATCTCTGGCTTCCCCCACTGCAGCCTTCCCTCCAGCGTCTTATCACAAATGCACCAGCTTTCACTCTGCCTGCCACCCTCTTTGGGGACGAGCTCCTCACCTCCCCACGTTTTCGGGTCCCCCTTTGCAGCAGGCAGCGCCCGTGGTGCTGGCACAGCCAGGCTCACTGTGCGACAGCTTTCACACAGGAAAACCTCAGCAGCTGCCTGCTGACGTGCAGAACAGCTCAGGAAAACTGATCCAGAATAAGAACGCCATCGGGCTTCTGCAGCGCCAGGCAGAAAGCGCTCTGGGGAAGGCGCTGCCTTGGGGCATCTCCCAAAACATGCACCAGGGAGAGCCAAGGGCCCGGACAGGGCTCAGCACTCCGGCAGCAGTGCTGCAGCATCTCCTGCCCTGACGGGGCACAATGCCCCCCATCCCTGACATCCCCTGGGGAGCAAAATCCCCTCTGGCAGCACAGGGAGGGAGCAGCCACGTGCCCCCAGCAAGCACCGTGCCACCGTTGACCATCAGGGCTCCTGTTCTGATGGAATTTGCGTTAAAAAAAATAATCAGCAGACAGGAAAATCAGTCGTTTGGGCAGAGATTAACCTGCTGGACCTCTCAGAGGAGTAATTTGCCTGTGATCACCACTAACTGCCAGCGTGCGCTGCAAGCAGCCGGGGAGCCAGCTTCGTTGTACCCGCAGCATCCCGGAGCACGCGCCTTGCTTGCTGGCCCCTGGCCGTGCAGGGGAAACGGCCTCGATGCGCTCGTTATTACGAGACCTGGCTGAAGGACGACGGATGCTTCCGACGCACCGAGCTCTTCCTGCCCTGGCACACTGCTCCCCAGCAGCACTACGTGATGTGCTTCGCATCTCAGGGACTTACGTGGAATCGGTATCCTTTTCTTTCTTGCGTATACCAAAGGCCTTCCTTGTACGTTTTTTCAATCCTGCGGATAGGAGGAGTACAAATAAGAACGCAAATTAACGTTATGCTTCAAATAAATCCCCCAAGAGGCTCCTTATCCAATTGTCAGCTGTAAGTTAAAAGAGGCCCAAACCCAAGAAGTCACCAGCAGGACGTTGCAGGTGGCGTACACTTCGCTTATACGCCACCTCTTTGTTAAACGAACGCTCATTTTCTCTTGGCATGCATGACTCCACATTTCACAGTCCGTGTTCCTGAACTTCCCACCTTGATGATACACTCCCTTGCCATGCTGCGTGCAGCAGGGAAACCCCTCTTTGGAGTAAATACAAATGAAACAAAACAGAACCAGCTTGAACCACGAGGCTGGCCATCTCCCACAGTTACACCAGCGCCACAGCCTGCGGGAGATGGGGACGGAGCCGTGAGCAGCCCCAGTACCAGCAGGGCACCACTCGCAGCGCAGGTACAGGAGAGCGGCGCTCTGCGACTCCCCTCCTGCTTGCTGGAGGAGCCAGCCCTGGGAGCAGTCTCATAAATGTTGTGAGCACACCAAGGAGGGGTTCTGGAGCATTTTAACCTTTGGCAGACAGCAGGGAGCCAGGCGCTGCCCTCCTGCCGCCCAGGTGCAGACCCGTGCCGCTCACAGCACTGCCGTGCGCGGCCGCATCCAGCCCCCAGGGACCACCACAGGCCCCCCGGCTGCCAGTGGTGCCTGCACGGCTCCCAGGAGCTCCGACTCCTTCCGTGCTTTTCAGTGGATTTCCTTGGTCTGCCTCCTGGTTTGAGCACACCCCCAAACGGAAGGTATTTCTGTTCTCCCTGGAGCACCCCGCTCCTCGGGGCGCTGACGCAACAAGCACCACAAACGCTGCTTCTCTGCGGCGCATCGAAAGGCGCTGGGGTTGAGTTATCACGACGCAGGGGAGGCTTCAGGCCCTCGATACCCTGTGGCTGGGTGTTTTTTGGTCCAGGGCAGGACCCGGTGAGGGTTCTCCGATGGAGCCTGGGGTTGTGCTAAGGGACCTGGAGGCGACGCTGCAACGCTCAGCCCCGTGCTTTGCTCCTGCCGCACCTCGCCTTCCAGCTCCCCCACAACTTCTTCCGGCAAATTATTAATAACCAGGGGGAGATTTCCTCTGATCTCACCCCCCCCCCCAGAATAACTTCATCCTCCAGACCCGAAGTAGAACAGGGAAGGACGAAAACCACAAAAATAAGTTGTTTGGCCTTATCCGAAGAAGAGCCTGATTTGGCGAAGTTCTGTAACCGAGCCTTCTGCTCGGTTATATAATAGGCCCACCATCTGCTTGAAATGTAACTACGATTAGGGAAAGGAAAGGGATATTTAGGAAAAGGCAGAACAAAGATGAGAGCCCTCCGGTCCTTCAGTCTCACTCCCAGCTTTCTGTGGGTGCTGAAGCACCGTGAAAACAGTCCTGGCAAGAAGTCCCCTTACAGAAATACCTTGTCCATGGGGGGGAACGCACAACGGGAACACTGCAGGTTCGGGAGAGGTGCAGAAAGAGATGGATTTAATGCTGGAACATCTAATGCTGGAACAGAGGAGGTGACAGCAAGTGGGAGACGGCAGAGACGAGGCAGCGGGAGGAGCAGCACAGGAGCAGAAAGCAGAGCACGGGGGGAACCTGCCCCGGCTTTCTCAGCCCCGCAGCCCCGCTCTCACCCAAGCCACCAGGCTGCTCTGCTGGGTTAGGGACCCACAGCTGATCTCCCAGTGCCTTGATCAAACAGAGGCAGGTGGGGCAGGCCCTTCGGAGCCCCCCCAGCAGCACCAGTGAGAGCCCCACCTCGCCAGACCGGCCAAGGGCACCGCCAGCACCAAACCCTGTGCTCCCCGAGGCGGGCACCGCGTCCTTCTGCTGCAGGGGACATTAAAAGAAGTGCCCGCAGAGGGGAGCCGGGCACCACCACTGCACCCGAGCCACCCCCTGCTGTTGGCAGAAGGACACACGGACCCCACAGACCCCCCGAGGCCAGCAGCCACCAGCCCGACCTCACCCAGCCTTCCCTCAACAGGAAGCCATCGGCCACACCACGGGGCCACAGTTAGCGCTCATCCAGGCGAGCGGCTTCGAGCAAGAGCTCCACGGGCACCACAAACCAGGGCTGGACCAGCTGCAGAGTGCCTGGGGACCCCCCTCCCAACAAGCCCCTGACCCGGGGCACTGTCACCTTTCCCTTACCCTTACCCTCCTCCTCCCCACCCCCACGAATCAGCGTCTGAGAAATACAAGTTTGTATTTACCGCCGTGAAGCTTCCTGAGCTTCATTCTTAAAAACTGTGCAGACGTCTTCTACACCAGCGACTAAGCAGCTCTAAAAGAAAAATAACCCGAACCCAGCGCCCTCCCCACCGCACCCCCACGGGTGGGGGCTGCTGGCGCTTCTGGTCCCCCCACGTCTCGGGAGGGCTTTGCAGGAGGAGCCTCGTGAAAGCAACGCACACCTCAGAGAAGACATCAATGGCCCCGCCGTTGCCTTACACACTCTCTTTTGATGACAAAAGCATTAAAACAAAGCCAATGAAACGTATTGATTCACCGTGCATAGAGCGAGCAGCACTAAAAATAAACGTGCAGAGCCTCAAGGCCCAAAATACTGCTGGAGGAAGGGAAAAAGCAGTGGGGGGGTGGGGAAGAAGGGGGGAAATTCCCATCAGAGTGCCACTGGGGAGAGGGACAGCACCGGGTGCATGCTTCTGCTCTGCAGCAGGGGAGGTGCCCGGGATGGGGACAAGGCGAAGCACCAAGGCCGGCCCCAGAGGCTGCGTTTTACCAGCCCTGCTGGGAGGAATGGGCAAGAAAATGTGAATTTGGGCCCTTGGATGGGGGAAGACGTAAAGCAGGAGGAGCACCCCATGCTGCAGGCAACCCGGGCACTGCTGAAGGCAGAGGTGCTGTCATGAGAAGTAGGAAATGGTTTGTTTCGTGGTCAGTTCGTTGTTGTTCTGCTTGGAGCTGGGTTTGAGCTGTTCCCTTTCCCCGCTGCTCACACGCCTGCCCCTGTTGAATTATTTCGCTGGGTCCAAAGGCGGGGAAATTGCCACTGCTTCGAAACCAACAGACTTGCGCTTGCTCTGGGCTTGCATTGCTAAAGAAATAACCCTCAGTTTGCTCAGCAAAACAAAAAGAGAGGGAGGACAAAAAAAAGCCGAAATCCCTCAAGTCGCACCCAGAGGACAGGAAGTCAGAAGGCAAATCGCACTCCAAGCAGGGAGGGTGTGAGGGCATGCAGCCCCAAATACGTGACCCCAACAGCAGCACCACAGCCCAGAACCTGGCTCGCGCCTGGTTTGACAGCCACAGCCCCGCACGCCTCAGGCCCGGCTGCTGTGCTGAGCAAGTATTTCACGTGGGAACGGGCACGTTTGGTCCATCGCACAGACGGGGAGTCTCCACCACCACGGCCTCGGTAGCAGGAGAGTCAAGTCCCGGAAAATGCGCTGCTTCTGTCCGTGCTACTCTTGGGTCTGCCACCTCGTATTTAACCCGGTGTTTGCCCACCGCGTATTGAACTGCTGCACATCCCAGCTACTGCCGTAGGTGCGTTTCCAAGGCTCGCTTTGTCAGCAGCACTTGCAGTCCTCCATCACAACCCCGCACCCCGCGAGGGCTCGCGCTGCCCCCAGCCTGCAGAGCGCGTTCCCTGGCCCTGCGGCGGGCAGCCCTGAAGATATTGACTAGACCTGAAGATATTTGGCGGTGATAATCTTGGAGATCTCACTGGTGGGAGCCCAACAGCATCCCAGGGCAAGGACAAGACTCATTCTCTCCCCCACAGGCCAAGTCTGCATTTTGACCACCCAGGAAACTTTAGTTTTCTGAAAATTTATTGGAAAAACCCTTGAGATAGGAGGCACCTGTGCAAGCTTACTTTGACACACCAAAATGCGGCAAAATTAGGTTTAAGTGATTTATGCTGCTTGTGCGTGCAGCACCAGTGCACATCCTGCTCTTCCCTGTGGTCACGGGAACTCACCGTGGTCCTCACCTCGCTCCAATAAACCAAACCTCACCGTGGTCCTCACCTCGCTCCAATAAACCAAACCTCACCGTGGTCCTCACCTCGCTCCAATAAACCAAACCTCACCGTGGTCCTCACCTCGCTCCAATAAACCAAACCTCACCGTGGTCCTCACCTCGCTCCAATAAACCAAACCTCCAGTCACGGAGCCCTTCCGTGTGGCTTCACTGTGAGGGGGACTGGCAAAGCCAGCTTTGACAGCGAGCTGCCCAGTCACCAGAATTCCCTTTTACCCATGTGAATTAATTTTACCACTCGGCTTCCAAAAATTGAGAATATTTTTGCCTAGTTAGCAAATCCCACATGCATAAACCCCAAATAAAGTGTATTACAATCCTCCACACACTCACAGCAGTTTCCCCCACTGAGGGCGAAGGGACGGTGGCCTCACGGCCACTTCTGTCCCTCCCTGCTGCAGCAGGGCATCCTCACCCACGGCTTTCTGGTCAGCAGGTATGTAAACAAGAATGGGCTACAGGCTTTCAAAATGAAACGCCAAGAACTTTGCCCCTCACCAGAAATTTTACTTGGAAGTAAAATCTGTTTTACTGACGGGCTAGCTGTGATGGAGAGCCTGCAACAGAGCTGTGAATAAGTCTGAGCGGGATAAAACATCGCCGGTACTGCTCCTGCATCTTTTTCTCCTACAGCAGATGAGGTTGCTCCGGGACCTGCCTCGGGAAAGGGAACGTGGTGGTAGCGGGCAGGGAGCACCGGGCCCCTGCTTCATTCAGAAATGGGGAACTGTTTTGTGCCATGAGGGTAATCCAGCCTCTGAGCAGGTTGTGGTGAGCCCTGCCGGAGGAGATTTCCAACTGACACTCGACACCTTGCTAGAAATACACAGTATTTCGGCTGCTGGATGCACAGGGGGAACAAGGCAGCTCCTGCAGCCAGGTGGTCGCTGCGGGGCTCGCACTAGCGCTGCGCTGCAGCAGCATCCCCGGTACGGCCGGCACCCCTGCGCACACACCACGGCGATGACGAGCGAGGCACGCACCAGCTTCTTTAAGCCCATCCGGAGATAAAACCCCCAACTGTGCCTCATGCTGGCCCTTTGCCCTAAAGCCCCGATTCAAGCCACATCTGTGCCTGCAGCCTCAGCACGTGGGAGCACACTCCGCACGTCTGCGGGCCTGCAGAAATTCATGTCAGTGGAATCCAACCGCCATCATCTATAGTGCAAGGACTTCTGGACAGGCACCCAAAACCCACCAGAGGCTAAAAGCAGCTTTTGGCTCCCTGCGGAGGTTCCCCGTGGGCTGCACGGCCAGGGCTCTGCACCCATACCCGGTGGTGAGCATGGCTTGGTGCGGCCGGCTGCCCACAGGCACTCTGTTTGAGGAATATCTAGGGCTGGAAGGATGTAAATCATTGCTCACACGTTATGCACTAACCTCAGAAAAGCAGCCACAGGAATTGCTTGCTGCCCGCCTGCCCCAGAAATCAGGTCTCCGATATCAGCTTGCAGAGAACCGCAGGACACAAGCGTCCCCGCCAGCGCTGCCGGCACCTCGGGCATACAGTTGTGGCTTTCATTCAGGGCTGGCACGCGCACAGGAACGCCAGATGCACTTGCAAAGGTTGCTGTGCTATTTGAGCAGTTGTCCAGGACAGGCTCTCCCTCCCGGGGATGCTCAGATCCCTGTTTTCAGGGTTTGTTTTTTTGGGGTTGGTGGGGATCAGGAGACGAAGGCGCTCCCAGCACCGAGCAGCCGCAGCAGGGCACCCAGCCCATGGGAACCTGCTCAGATCGGGGCTTTGGGCACCAAGGAAAACGCTAACAGAATTGGCCTGCGAAGATGAAAACCTGAAGTGTGAGATGTGAACGACCAAAAGCCTTGAGAATTAAGGCAGTTATGAAGTTTAAGAGATTGTAGAATTACAGACTGGTTTCGGCTGGAAGGGACCTCAAAGCCCCCCCTTGGCCCCCCCGCCATGGTCAGGGCACCCTGCTCCCAGCCCAGGCTGCCCAAATCCCCCCCAGCCTGGCCTTGGGCACTGCCGGGGTCAGTGCACCCACAGCATCTCACAGTAAAAAATTTCATCATATCTAACCTAAACCTACCCTCTTTCAGTGTAAAACCGTTACCCCCGCCCTATGACTGCGCCCCCAACAGAGCCCCTCCCCACCTCTCCTGCAGCCCCCTTTAGGGGCTGAAGGCCACCATAAGGTCTCCCCCAAGCCTTCTCTTTTCCAGGCTGAACAACCCCAGCTCCCTCAGCCTGCCTTCGGAGCAGAGGTGCTCCAGCCCCTTGAGCATCCTCGTGGCCTCCTCTGGACTTGCTCTAACAGCTCCACGTCCTCCTTGTGCTGGGGGCCCAGAGCTGAGCACAGGCTCCAGGTGGGGTCCCACGAGAGCAGAGCAGAGGGGGACAATCCCCTCCTCACCCTGCTGGTGTTGCCTAGGATGCATGCAGCTATATATATACATACACACACATTATTTATGATTAATAGGCAAGTATGAATATATCATGTTAATGTTATATAGTATATAAATGATATATAATCAGTGTGCATATATAAAAGATGAAGATTTACACCCAAAATATAGCACAGCATGGCAGTTCCATTAACTGTCTCATCCCTCCCATGCTCTGCCATCAAATACTCGGCTTTTAAAGGAGCGACTAACCGCAGCCATGCTGTAACTAAAAATAAGCAGAGGAGACCTGAGCCGGAAGAGAGGCTCCATTGCCAGGCATTTAACACAACAACCAAGCCTCTTCCCAGCATCTGCTTCCCCGCAGAGGAGCTCCAGGTCCCAGGTGGAAGGAGCTATGCAAACAGAGCACAAGTGACATTATTATTAGTGAACCACACTGGCTTCTTCTGCATCTTCTCTGCTAGGGCCAAAGCCAGGCCAACACCCCACCAAACTCAATAAGCCATGCTAAGGCATCACTGAAGCCATCGCTTTACACACTCGGGAGGGCACCCCTGGGGAGCTAGAAGTGCCCCAGACGAGCCCATTTCAGGCATGTCTGAAAACACCACTGGCTCCCAGAAAACCTCAGTGACAAGGCCATGAAAAGAAGCCACCACGAAAAAACACACACCCAGGTGAGCTTGTTCATGAGGCTTACAGCACCTGAGATATAGGGCAGGATATAGGATGAAGCCCACCCATCTGAAGCGGCCGTGCGACGGTCGGTGTGCTGCTGGAGGTGCCTTAAGGCACGCACAGAACAACAAATGCCCACTGGCACACACACACGCTTGAAAGCCTGGCACCCATTTATTATTAATTAGCTCTAATAACAGGGTGCATCCCTGATGGTTTCTCCGTCAGGTTCTGCAGATCTGGCTCTGGAGAGGAGCAGGGGAGCACCGCACACAGCGGGATGCGCCCCACTGCCGCACAGCCCCCCTGGCACCGTGCCCCCTGCCCTCCCACCCCCCGGTCACTCCAGCACATCCCACACTCCTGATGCCCACCCCGAGCAGGTCTGCTAAATTCCCTGTGGCCTGGAGGTGGGAGGCTTTAGGAAATACCCCACCCCCCAATTCCTTCAAAAACTCCCCCAAAACATAGGAAAACATGTGCAAAAACAAGGCAAAAAATCCCCCCAAGTGACCAAGAAGTGCCAGGGGGCCAGGTCTGGTCGGGTCGTGGTCACCAGCAGTGTCTTCGCCGCATGGACCACACAAAACAGATCCAGGATAACATGGGCTGGCTGCAAAGTGTGGTTTCCCCCATACTGGTTCCTAACATCAACACATCAATGTTCTGTGTGTTTGCTCTGGTAGCAGGCAGCTTAAATCCCCCTGGGGGCTGGTGGGGTTTTGCCGGCACGTGGCCATATCCAGCCCCGGTGCTCCCACATGATGCTGAAAGGACCACATCACCCAGAGGGATTTCCTTCCTTCGCAGCCTCCCCCTGCACGATTAGCAGCCGTGAAACTAAAAACCCCTAAAACCAACCCCAAAGTTAAAGACAGGCCATTCTGTGGGGCTGTCAATGGGGAGGACAGCAGCTGTGGCCATTCTGCAGGCCTTCCTCCTCTTCCAGGACACCGAAAAAAAACCCAAACCCCCAGGAGCCTCCGCCCATAACTGAGCTTCAATTAAAAACCAACAGCTGCGGCTGCTCAGCAGCTCACAAGGCAAGCATGAGCAAGGCACTCTGCTGGGCTCATAGGAACCGTATGTGTGGTCTGCTTGGGGGAGAAAGAGGGATGCAGTGGGCCAGCCCTGGGAGCGGGAGCACCACCACACAAGCAGCATCCAACCGGGGAGAAACAGCATCCAACCCCACCAAATTGCCAAGGGCAGAGGGATTTTGGTGGCTCCCAAAGTCCTCCTGATAAGCAGAGTGAGTTGGGTGTCCGAGCAGCCCGAGGCAGCTGGTGGGGCTGCTCCTGTCCCTGCTTCTTCTGCTTCTCCCACTGCCCCAGCGGCGGGTGGGGGTTCCAGGGACAAGTGTGAGCATCGCCCCCTTCCACACCACCCACAGCCTCAGCACAGGCTCTCAGGGAGCTGCCACGCACAGCCACTTGCTCACCCTGAGCTGCTTAAGACCTTGGGGTGAGGACTCAAGAAGGACACGCATCTGATTTAACCTGTTTGGTTTTTTTTAAGTGTCTTTAAGTTTTCACTCTGCCAGCGCATCAGGCAGTGGTTTTGCCCCAGCAGAGACTGCGATTGCTGCGTTGGGCACCAGAGATGCCCATGGGCACACTTTAAACCAGGACCCACCAAATGGACACTTTGCAAACCTGCGTCATGTGCACTTACTGAGTTTGGCTTTACTTTCTACCCTTTCCACCCAAAAAGCCTCATCTGTGGAAGTCCTGCTATCTCTCGTGGCCAATACTGGGAAGTATTTCCAGGCTTAACCCAAAGCTTTTCCCTGACTCCCAGGGCTCGGGTGGGGTTTTGTTGTGTTTTGGAGCTGGATCCCTTTGCCCCTTCCCTCCCTTACTGAGACCTACTGAGAAACACGCTGCCAGAGGTGGGAAACCCGAACCAGGCTGGCCAGAAAGGTTTGTATGGCCAGAGCTCGGCTGGCTTTTACAGCCAGGCCCACCAGCAGCCAGCCAGCCCATACACCTCCGAATGCTCCAGGTGCATCCTCCAAGCACAGCAACAACCCCTGCGAGCACTGCAAGGCCTTTCTGCGGACCCTGAGACACAGCAGGGGCTTGTAAGGGTGAGACCCCAGCACGTTGCCACAGTTTGGCCCCACAGGGGTGGGGGGCAGCGTTCCCCCCCATGCATGTGAAGCCCATGTTCTTGCTTAGTCAAGGCAGAGGCTTTGCTCTGTGCCATTTGCCGCCTCCAGGCCCAGCGCTGCCCGTTCAGCACCACGAAAATATCCGACAAGCATCGCTAAGAGGCAACGCAACCAAGCCTTTGCCGTATGGGATGTGACCAGCCACCCATGGAAGTTCCCGGCGTGATGCCCCAGAAATGGGCACAGAGACCTGGAAAATAACCGCGAAGAGAAACTCCTGCTCTGGGGAAGCTTCTCCCAGCTCTCCCCAGCAAACTCCTGAGCTGGGCCCTGGAGAGAGGCAGAAAAGCAGAACCGTCCCTGCAGAGGAAGGCACCGCCGTCCCCGGTACCATCGGGGCCCTTCCCCTCTCCCACCGTCGGATGAGCTTCCCAAAGGCTGCACGGCGTCTGCGGGAGTGACATGTTGCAGCAGCGGTTTCAAAACTTAATTAAGCCGTATAAAATACCTTCAGTGCGTTTGAGATGCAGCAGATTAATTAAAAAAAAGAGATCAATACACCCCTTTGTTCTCACGCATGGATGTTTGCCTCAACATCATCACTGGGTGCATTCCTGAGCCACCAGAGGGGAGGTCCAGAGCCCGCGGCCACGCACGCAGAGGGCTCGCCGGCACCTCTCCAGCACCGGCTTCTGCCCAAGGCCAAGTGCCGGCACGCCACGCCGTTTTGCCATGGGTTATTTCCATTTTGGTGTTTCAAAGCTGGGGATTTCAGCCCCTGCTGCTGGCGGCCTCATCCCACTTGGCCAAGCGGTGCCCCAGCGCCATGCAGTGCACACCGGCCTCCTGGGGAGGCCTGGCTGCCTGGGACAGGCAGAAATGTGGATTTTGGTTATGCACCCTGATTTTTTAAAGGTGTATTGAGAAACACAGTGTTTAGAAACATAACTGTGGCTTTTTTTCCCCTGCCATCTGCTAGAAGATGCTCTATATCAGGTTCAGAACAAACACAAACCGCAAGCCCTGCGTCCCCCCCAAGAGGCCAAGCGTTCCCGTTCCCAAGCAGGATCCCAAACCAGCCCCAGAGCCACCCCGTGCTGCCAGCCGGGAGCACAGGGGCGCCAGCACGCACAGCCCCACGCTCTGCCTGCAGGGCGATGCCCCAGCGTGCCGGCGAAGTGCTCCTCAGGCCATTTCACAGAACCATGAAGGCTGGAAAAGACCTCCAAGATCTGGTCCGGCCATCCCCTTTCCACCGATATCACCCACTAAACCGTGTCCCTAGGCACCACCATTTAAATAACACCACTGGAAACCCCCCAGCCTGTTTGGCACAGGGAGCCACGGGGACCTCACGCAGGTTTCCAAGTTTCAGACCAGTTCTAAGGCGAGGGCATTTGAAGCCATTCCTGTGTTAAAATAGAGCACCTCTGCAAGGTGTCAGCGTTTCAACAGGGCATTGCTCACAAAAGTTTCGCTATTCCACAAATAGAGCTAGCTTCCAACTGTTTAAAAATTAATCAGAAGCATTAATTATTTCTTCTCACTCCATTTTCTCACTCCCATCCCAGGTTCCCATGCACATCGGGTAGTTGGGGAGCGACACACCAAGCAGCTCGGGAAGTCGCAGCTAATGGGGCGCTTCTCGTGGCCAGTCCCCTTTTCCCAAAGGCAGGCAAGACCTTTCCACGAGGCCTGATTCCGCCTCCAGCAGAGCCACCAAAAAGCAGAAAACGAGACCGAACCCTTCCTCACACACGGCCACAGAAGCAGCTAGCACACACCACGCACTGCAGCAGGCCAGCTTTCATTTCCCTGCGTTCATTCCTCCTGACACGTCGGCACCTTCGAGAGGGGCCCTGTTGACAGCACCTTCCCCGCAGCCGAGCCGTCGTGCCACTGCCACAAAGACGTCACGTGCCGGGGCTCAAGATTAAAATCTCCTACTATTGACGATACCCAAGGCACAAATAAGGCACCGAAGGACAGCAGCACCCGTTTCCCTCGCACCAAGGGGTCAAGAAGCACGAGCAGCCATCCTGCGCTCACACACGGCGCTGGGTTCCCAAGGTGAGGCGAGCATCGCCCACCGGCACCGAGCTGCCTTCCCGGCTGGCCTGGGCACGGTCACACATCCCTGGCCTCCATCACCACCCGGCCACACGTCCCTGGGCCCCCATCGCCACCCAGTGACACATCCCCAGCCCCCACGGCCACCCGTGCCCGCAGGGGCTGGATGCTGCTGTCTGGGCACATCGCACCAGGCAGGCCTCCGGCTCGGCCGAGGGGCCGTAAATAAAATAAATCGCCTGCGTTTTGAGCTTTTTGGCCCCGAAGGCCAAGAGCTATCCTGCTTTAAGCAAATAAAAAAAAGTCTCCCTTCCGTGGCATCTTGCTCAAGAAGGCATAAAGGGGAGGTTTGCATACGGCCGAGACGGATGACACAGGTTAAAATCTGTGTAAGAAATGCCCGGGGGCTTTTCCCACGCGCGACCAGACGCGCATTCTCCCAGCGCTCCCCGGAGCATCTGATGCCCGGAGCCCATATTTCCTCCTCGTTTCCTTTTCCATTCCAATAAGCCTCAAAGCAGTGTCCCCCCACCCCCCGCCCCCCTCCTTTCCCAGAGCCTGCATCTCCAAGCCAGCGACGCTGCATGGCAGAAATCGCCTTCAGCCCAGCATCCTCGCTCCCCGTCGGAAAGGTTCACATCCATACCGCTGTGCTACAGAGACACGGAGTCCCATCTATCGTCAACAGGCCCCTGGGCTGTGCGGGCAGAGAACATTTAAGATCATCCTCCGCATCACATCGGGGGGGAACAAGCAGGTTTCCAAGCGGGGGACGAATTCCTGCTCGCCGGAGCGCGATGCGGAGCGGCCAGCGCCGGCCCCAAGCTCCCTGCCTGGCTGCTGCCCCCCGGCACAGGCACGGCGCTGCGAATAATCCCCCGGGCTCGGCATTACAGCACCCACCAGCTTGCTGACAGCAGGCAGGGAGCTTCGACTTAGGGGGAGGGGAGGGGTTTTTAAATCATCCTTATTTCTATTTTCTGAAAGGAAAAGGTGAAGGATTCGCGCTCCCGGGTTCAACGCATTCTCCTTCCCCCACCATTGCCTTCAAAACTCCGGCGATCCCGAAAGACATGCTCAGATCATCACCTACCTTCCATCATGGTGGCAGAATTGCATTCCTCAATTTCCAAGGAGCCTGAAAAAATACAGGAGAACAAAATCCTGGTTACCAGCTGCTTAACATAAGCCCTTAAATCAAACGCCTCCGATCCACGGCTTGTTTAGCTGCCAGAACAAGGGGGGGGAAAAAAAAAAAAAAGAAAAAGCCAGTGCTAATGCCGAGGGCAGGCCATGGATGCTGCTGTGGCTGTATCACCTCCAGGATCACCGGAGGATGCTGAGAGAAAGGCAGGATGAGCCAGGCTCGGCTCCGGCGCTGCCCCCGTCCCTCCCGCCCCACATCTCGTCACATGCGCGCTCGCTCCCGAGCCCTGCCACAATGCCCCCGGGAGCGCACCAACCTATTTCCCATTTTCCCCCCACTTTCACCAAAAGCAGAACCCCTTTTCGTACCTCGTGACGCACTTCCCCTCCCCGTAATCCTATTGCAGCAGCTGGGGGAGCGAGATTAATTACCCGGCGCTGTCAGATTAAGGAGAGCGCTCCAGCGGTGGGGCTGGGCAAGGGGGGGGGAAAGCGAATCCCCCCGGCCGAGGGCACACGCACCAGGGCCGCACACCCACGGCTGCTCGTCCCTCGCCTCTCCCGCAGCCACCCGAGGGAGAAATCGATGGGGCTGACGTCACGTCGCACTTAGCCCCGGCAGGGATCGCTCCCAGCCGCCTGCCGGAGCACCGGGACCTCGTCTCCCGTGGGGAGCAGCCGAAGCAGGGACAGGAGGTGCTGCAGAGGGCAGGGGACCACGCTGCACCCTGACCCCAAGCCCCCTCGGCCACAAAGCACCACCCGGAGCTACCACGGGGCACCACCAGCACGCCAGTTACACCTGGCACTGCTGGGACTACCCACAAAAACAAATTTGGGATTTGCACGCAATCACCACCTCCAAAAGTTTTTTTTTTTTCCTGGTAAAAATTATGCCTTAAAAACCCTTGCACCTTGCCCTGAAGCAGACCCAGCCCCGCATCCTCCCCGCTCCCACGGCAGCACCCACTGCCACGAGGGGCTGGGGGACACAGCCCAGTCCCCGAGCCGGTACCAGCACCCTGCCACACCTGGGGAGGGGGATGCTGCCCCGTGCCACCCCCCCAGGCACACCCCCACCGGGAAACGCTTACAGAGGCCAGCAAGGGCTGCAAAGCCACCGGGCTCTGGGGCTAGGTGCAACCCTACGGAAGGGTCCATGGGCAGCTCTGGAAATGTTATTTAAAAATTAAAAAAAATAAAGGGGGGGGGGCAAATAGCGTTATTCAGGAAATCTGCGAGTTTGCTGTGCGTGAACAGGAGATGTGAGGGGGTGCGATGAGAATAAAAGAATGCAGCATCCATGGGGTTGGTGAAGTTAGGATGTGGCAGGGGATTTGCTCGGGGTCACTGGGTGGCTCTGGCAGGGCCAAGAAGCAAACCACGACCCAGAGGCACCTCTGGCACACGGCTGCCACCCCCCAGGACAAATCAGGCACAGCCAGCACTCTGGGGCACAGCCCTCCAGCATCACCCTCTGCCTGCAGTGGGGGCTGACCCCAGCCCCTCACCCCACACCACCACCCTCAGGCTCCGTCCTAGCCTGAGGATTCTCTTGGATTGCCCCTTTGAGAAGCTGGGACACCAATGGGTGCAGCATTTTTGCCTGGGTGCTGCATTTTTGCTGTTGAAAAAATAATGGAGAAGCACAGCTGGATGCATCCACGGGGACACCCTCACCCACCCCAGGCAGGTGCCCACTGGGATCGCCTGCCAGAGGGGGCATTTATCACCCACCGTCCACCCCAGCAGCACTGCAGGTGCAAGAATGGGTGCCCAGCAGCTTCGGGAGATCCGGCTGTAACCCATGGGGAGCACGGCCCACGTAGCACTGCTCTGCTGCTCCCCAGACCTCCTCACATGGCTCCTCCACCACCACGAGGCTCCCCGCTGTCGGTCCCCACCGCTGGCACTCCTCCAGCACCACCCTGGCTCCAGCTGGGGCAGGATTTACTCTGGACCTCGCTGCTCCCCATATTTTATCAGCTCACACCATGGGCTCACCCACAGCCCTGGGGCTCCCCAAATACCTGCTCCCCACGAGGCCAAACAGCCCCAGTTTACCTGCGGAAAAGGGCACAAGCATTCTAAATAAGCAAGGGATCACAGCGGGACGGCTGGCAGACTCTGCAATATAACACTTATCCCAAAATTCATACAGCTCCTCCAAAGCAGAGGGTGCTGCCACAGCCACCCAGCACCCCAGGGTTGTCCCCACAGGACGGCTCCTGCCGATATCCCTGCGGGAAGCTTGCAGCTATGACTTGCTGCAAACCCATCGGAGCCAGGTAGCCCATAACCAAGTTATCTTTGCTAATTCCTCACTTGAGTGAGGAGTTATGGCAGCCTCCACACAGCGCTGACATAGAGGAGCACCGGGAAGAAACCCATGGCTTATTGCACAGCATAACACGGCACCGCCTGGGTCCCGTGGGACACCTGGCCCAGAGGCACGGAGCTGATGAAGCATCCCCGCATCTTCCATCCCGGCGTCCTCCTGCGGGCAAAGGCAGCCCCAGGGCAGGGCCCCGCAGAGGACACCACAAACCTGCCCTTGGCACAGCCCCCTCCCATCACGGCAGGAGGAGGGAGCCAGGCCCCGCTGGGTGCGCAATTGGATGCCATGTGTAAACATAAACAGGGCAAGTCAGCCTCAAAGGAGAAAATAAGAAGGCAGAAAATGAGTCACAGCAGCGCATTACTCATGCCGGAGCAGTCATGCTCGCACCGCACGTGACGGGCGATCCCGGCGTGTCCCCGCCACAGGGCAAGGTGCCCCCACGCCCCTGGGTGAAGGGATTTGCTAAATAAAGCTCAAATCCACCAGCCTCATCCCTCTCAGGGCACAGCCCCGTAAATCCCACAGCATTAACAGCACTAACAGACAGCAGTGAGTTGGTTGCAGGTCCGCGCACCTGCCTCGACAGCCCGCTGCTAAGCCTAATGGGGCATCTGACTGAAAACAAGCCAGTGGGCTTCTCTGTGCCGGGTGGGACCAGAGCTGAAGAGGCCAAACAGCCTGGGAAGAGCTAGTTAGGCAGACCTCCTCGGGGGTCTCTCCCCGCCTGCCCACAGAGGGCTCTGACACCAGGCCCCGTGCCTCATGTGCCCGTTGCGCAGGGTAGGCCGCACGCGGGGCCATGGTCGGGAGCCATCACACACAGGCCGCCTCACCAGGATTTAGAGACTGTGAACATTTGTGCCTCGCTGCGAGACAGCTGAAAAATACCAAAGCCTTTTATAGGCTGCCATTTGGGCTTTGGTACAGTGACATTTTCAGGCTGCTTGCTCCAAACGCCTCCTCCCAGTGAGACAAGGGGAAGACTGAAACACGGCCTCACTGGGAGAGCCTCGAGGGGCACGGAGGCAGGCGTGGCGGTAGCTGGGCACTTCCAAAAAGATGGGGCACCTGGGCACATCATGTGGGGCTGGAAAAGGCCATAACACCGAGACGTTACTGGGCTCAGCCATACACATGGCACTGTCTGTAACCAGCGCTCCACATCCTCGCCACAGCTGATGTTTCTGTGTGCATGGGACTCGTGGTACGTGCAGAGGAGCAGGGCTGTGCAACCTCCTGGAGCTTGCCCCGAGTGTCACAGCTCAGCCTGACACCAGCCACAAGCACCAAATCAACACCATCGAGCCAGGAGAGCAGCCAAGCTGCCCACGGTGCTGTGCCCACCCCACATCCCAGGGCCCCTTCCAGGATGCAGCAGCTCCACGCTCAACAACGAGGACTGTTACCATCTGCTCCACTGTTTTTTGCTCCATTCATCCCATTTTTTCCCCCCATACAAAGAGCCACTGGGCCCTTCCCATCCCAGTGAGCAAGGAGAGGAGCACAGGAGCAAGCCCTCACTGTGCCCCAGCACCAGCTACAGCCCTTGGGGAATACACACCAACACGGTACAGCTCCCCAGCAGTGTAGGGGAAGCCACGCTTGCCATACATTTAAACAGAGATTGGCTGCTTGAGGCTCTTCAACCACAGCCCAGCACCAGCACGCAGCGCCCCAGCCCCCCGGCCCCGCCAGCCCCCGCACCCTCCACTCGCTGCCTCCTGCCCTGCCTGGCACCCGGCCCTGCTGCACACGTGGGGAACCAGCCCCACGGGTTGCACAGCCGCACCCTGCCCACACCAGGGCCCTGCAAGCGCTCTGTGTGCTGCCAAGGGCCCCCCAAAACACCCTGAGCTCTGCAAAGCATCCCCCCCACCCCCAGCACAGGATGGGGACAGTGGCAGCAGCACCCCACGGGGCTCCGATGGGCTCCCAGCTCCAGCACCACCCATCACAAGCACGACACCACCAAGACCAGCTTACACCCAGCACGGCATGCCAGGGCACCCACCAAGCAGACGGCCACATCCATCCCCAGGCACCGGCAGCACCCACGGTGCCCATTTGGGCAGCAGCTCCGTGCCGGGCAGCAGCAGCAGGGCGCAGGGCTCCAGGAGCAATTGAACGCTGCCAGAGCAGCCTCTGCCTTATTTAATGGCTCTCATGCACACAGAGGTAATTAGGCTGCGCCCTGGGGCACTGGAGCACGACGGGAGCCCCGCACACACCCTGCCAGCAGCTCCCACGGCCACAGCTCGGAGCACAAGCACCCATTTACCAGCAGCACCGAGCTCCCAGCCAGCACTCACCTGCCTTGCACCCCTGCTCAGCTCTGCCCCCACTTGTGAGGAGGCCAAACCCTGCAGGTGGGCTCCCCAGCTTAAATCCTGCCCGGGCCCGATGGGATGAGGCACAGCTGCGGCCCCGCACCTGCGGGGGCTGCTCCTGCCCTGCCCCAGCAGCTGCTGCAGCCCTGCCCATGGTGGGGAGCGGGGCTGGAGCCAGAGCTGCAGCCCCCGAGCCCCCAGCTGCTCCGACGGGGCGGCACAGGGGATGCTAACTGGCCTGGCAGCGAGGCCGTTGTGCCTTTTTTTTTTTTAGTTAGAAAGAAGGTATTCAGGAACATGGAAAAAAAATCCCCATGCAAACGATGGGTGTGTGTTTTCGCAGACGGCAGCGCCGCCCCGCAGCACACGTGTGTGTGCTCCTGAGCGTTGCCCAGCCTGTTTTGGGGCGGTATCGCCGCGAGCGTCAGCCCGGGTGTGATTTGGGATGGAAGCCACCCTCCCCGTGTGCCCCACATCGTGGTGAGCAGCGGGGATGGGCCCAGGCAGTGCCTGGTCCCCGGGAACCCAACAGTCCCATTTCGTGCGTTTCTGCCCCAAGAAACACCACATTCGAATCGTTGCATGCCAAGGTGAGAAGCGGAGGCTCAGTAGCACGCAAAGGGTTGGGTTTTAAATCCAATGTAAAACCTATAGGAACAGCACAGGTTTGGGTATTTTGAAGAAACTTCATGTATTTGGGCGCTGCTCCCCGGCCCCGTGAGACGCTGGAAGTGCTGCCCCGTGCCCCGGCCACAGCTGCACCCGTGCCCATGGGCAGGCGCCGCCGCCCCCGCTGCCAGCACCAACCGCCCGTGCTAAAAGCTTCTGACAGTTGCCTGCCTCGGGCTGTTTTCTTTTTTTCTTTTCTTTTTTTTTTTTTTTTTATCAGGAAGGTTTCCACCGAAATAGCTCGGCTGAGTCTGAAGAATGAGGTTATGGAAAAAATATATATATGAACAGCGTTGAAAACATTCGTGCTGCGAAAGCCTCCTGCCTCTGCTCCTGGGGCGCGCTGGGGGGGTGTCGGGGCTGCCCCACGTTTTGCTGCGGACGGGTCCCCGTGGGTGACAGCGAGGGAGGTGACAGCCCTGGCCCTGTGTCTCCTGCACCTGGGAAGAGCGCAGGTGCCCGCGGATGTGCTCCAGGTGACTGCATCCACCAGCAACGTGGCCGGCATTTCCAGGGAAGAAGTATTTACCCCTCCCTCGTAAAAACAAGATTTTTCTGCAAGATCTGCGTATTAAGACCCTATAAAGAAGTGTCAGAGCTGAAGGTGGTGCCCATTAGAGGGGAGGAAGAGGAGGCTGGAGAAAAATAAGCAGGGCCGTGCTTGTGCAGTGGGTCAAACGGTTCTGCCTGCGAGCGACCAGCTGCGCTTGCACATGGCTGCATGAAGCCCAGAGCTCCTTCGGAGCGAGCAGGAGCGGTGCTGGGAGCGGGAGAGGGCAGGGAATGGAGGGGCTGTGCGGGGAAATGGCTGTGCAAAGGGGGGCAAAAACAGTGACAGGTCCCAAAATGAACTCCCTGGGGATGGAAGCGGCCTGGAGTCACTGCTGCCAGCTGGGTGTTTGGGATCCAGCTGGGTGCGGGATCCAGCTGTGTGCAAGAGATCCAGCTGTGTGCGGGATCCAGCTGGGTGCATGGGATCCAGCTGTGTGCGGGATCCAGCTGTGTGCGGGATCCAGCTGTGTGCGGGATCCAGCTGTGCTTGAGCTCCAGCCACACAGGATCCAGCCGTGCACGGCTCCAGCTGCTTGGGGCCCGCTCCAGCTCCAGCCGTGCCGACCCCGCCGCGCACATCCCTGCTTTCTGTCCCCATTTTGGGTGTCCCCACTGCACGCCGTGCTGCGCCCGCTGCACGCCGTGCTGCGCCCGCTGCGCTGTGCGGTGGCTGGGGCTCGGCAGATGGAGCTGTGCAGCTGCGCACGGCTGCGCGGGCAGGCCGGGGCTGGCTGCGGGGCTGCAGCAGGCCGAGCCCTGGCTGCTGCGTGGGTGCAGGAGCAGGGTGCGGGGAGCGCCGGGGGCGGCACTGCCCACGCTTGGCACAATGTGGGGCTGCAGCACGGCGGGGCCCCCGCCTCTGTCCCGCGGGGCCGCAGCGGGACGCAGGCGGAGCTGCGTGGGGGGCACCCAAGCCGTGGCACGTTGCGCCCCGAGGGGCAGCGAGGGCGTTCAGCCACCAGCAGTGGGGTGGGGGGAGACGGGGGCACCGTGGCTCGGTGTCCTGCTGCCCGTGCTGCGCCCCCCCCCAGCTGGCACATCCCTGCGGCTGTGTACGCCTGGGCTGACGGCAACAGTCCCGGCGTGAAGGGAGCAAGGGGAAGGCAGCCCCGGTGCCCACGGGGAACCCTGTGCTGTGCCCACAGGTCCTGTTCCTGGGTGCAGGGAATGTCCTCGGGCTGGTCCTGGGGCTTAGCCCCCCACCAGCACCACTGCAGACCCCTAAAATGGGGCCAAACAGTGCCGGGGGGAGCAGCATGGCCCGGCACACCCGGCCCGAACACGGGCCACATTTGGCCCCTCGTGCCCCACGGCAAGCTGGGCATGGCACGAGTCCTGGTGCTGCCACCAATAAGTTTTGGGATGGGAAACTCACCAACGCAGGCGGCTTCCTGGCGATGCCTGCTCCGGGCAGGCAGACGGGGACATCCCGTGTGGGCCGGGGGGATGCTGGCATCTCAGCAGGTGCCGAAACAGCATCAGAGGGACCCGGAACAGGGACTTGTGTGGGTGACAGCAGGGCCAGGACGCCCTCGGGACGGGGAGCCCTTGGGGATGGGCTCCTCGGTCACCGCGTGGTCACAGCACCGCGCTCAGCCCCGCAGCCGCCGTGCCGGCACCACCTCCCTGGCACTGGGGCTCTTTGCCGCTGGGCTTGGTTCCAGCGCCGCGGGCACGATAAAATCTGGGCTTTGTGCACCAGCCCCGAGCATCTTCCTGTTTTTTGACTGCGAGACTGTCAGCGCTTGGGATTTTAATTTCTTTTTTTTTTTTTAATCTGTAGGATTTTTAGCTGAACGCTAAGCCAGTGGCACCTAAATCTTCGCAGCCAGCAAACTGCCTCCAGCTCTCGGCATCGTTCGCAGGTCCCCGGGGCTGAGTCCTGCCCTGCCAGCTGCTCCTGTCCCGCCGGGGAGGACACGGCGCCACGGAGCACGGGGCTGTCCCCTGGGAGCCTGCCAGCCCCAAGGCAACCTGGGCACGGCCTAAACACCACCAGAAGCTGACGGAGGCCGAGCAGCCATTACAATAAAAGCACATTTCTGGAGGTGGTTCTGCTGCTTGTTCATGGTGGAGGCAACTGCTGTGGCTTCGGCAAGCCCAGCATCCTGCAGCTGGGGGCCTCCATGCAGGGACCGTGTCCCTGTCCCTTGTCCCTTGGTGAGCGGCATGGGGCAGCACCGATGGCGTGGCACGATCCTGCAGCTGCCCTTACCCAGACGAGAGAACCACGGCCTCTTCCTTCAGAAGAAACCCAAGGTTCCTTTGAGACCTTTTGGGGGTGCACTCCGTGTGTGGCTCAGCCCTGTGGCTTTGCATCGCTGGGGCTGATGAGAGGAGGAAGGTTGGTATCCAGCTCCCGCGTGTCCGGGAAAAGGAAGAACATCAAGAACTACGTTCCCAAGCCCAGCTGTTACTCAGCCACTGCTGAAACACAAGCCTGGGCTCCCCTCATCCCACAGCCCCGGCACAGGGCAGCGTGGGTCTTCCAGTGCCACTGGGACAAGGGGATGGTGATGTCCTGTGCCTGGCACGGGACGGCCGGGAGCTGGGGAACTGCGAGCACTGCCTGCAGGTAGCGGCCCTGCATGCCCAACCTCAACCCCAAGGGCACCCCCTGCTTGCACACCTGCTTGCACACCCGGCTGCACGCTGGAGCCGTGCGGCTGCACCCCGGGGTATGGCTGGGGAGAGGGGAGCAGCCGCCAGCAGCACCCGCAGCCGAGGCCCCGCACCCACAGCGTGCGCGCGGACGTGCGCCCGGTGCCGAAGGAAACCGCAGGAACCGCACTGGTGCTGGGGGCCAGCAAAGCACAGCCAGCACACAGCCTCATCCCCCGAGGAAAGTGAGCTACCAAGCAAGCCCGCACCTAAACTGGGATTTCCCACCCCAGAATGGGAGGATTTGGGTTATTCAGCAGCAGAGCTGCCGGCAGGGCTCTTGCTGCTGCTGAGGAGCGAAAGGAGGCTGCTATTTCAGCGCAGAGCACCGCCACGCTGCATATATTGACGGTAAAGCTGCTGCCGGGCAGAAATGGGTCACTGGAAAGGAAAAAAATGAAGCCCAGGAAGGCAGAAGGGGGGCAGAGCCGGGGGGGGGAGGGTGCCACGCAGAGCGCGCCGCACCCCGTTGTTCCCGGCCCCCTCGGCAGATCGCTTCGTTCTCCCTTCATCCGCCCACCGTGCCTGCGGTTTTGGGGGATCACCTGCACTCGCAGCTCTCGTTGCTTTCTGCCCTCGGATGGATTCCCGGCCCCACAACCCGCTCCCCACCTCCGCACGTCCCGGGAGCAGGCACGCGGCTCCCGGTGCTGCAGGGCAGAGCCGTGCGCGTGGCTCGCCGAGCGCACCCGCAGCAGGGTATGAGCAAACCATGCGCAGGGGCACACTCAGCGGAACAGGGAAATTTGTACCAGCGCTGCCAAGAAAGGTGTTCATTAGTGGTTAGGATCCTGGCAAGCCGCGGCACAAAGCACCCCGGAGGCGCCGCTGCGGGACGCTGCGGGGCAGGATGCGGCCCCGAGCTCGGCGGCGTACGTGCGCGCTCAGCTTTCGCGCCTCTCGCCAACCCGGAGGTCAGCTTCCATTGAAGCCCACTTACATCTGGGCCTGCGAGGCTTTGATGAAGGCTGGTTGTTAATTGCTGCTGCCATTAAGTGCTGTGTGGGAAGGAAGACGCGGCATCGGGGATCTGCGCTTTCAAGTGGCTTCGTTTCGGAGCCAGGAAGTCTGGGGAGAGCCCCGGGGAGCCCACGCCGCGCCGGCAGCCGGAGCACCTCGCCGCGCCGACGCAGGACCGGCCCCGAGCGCCGCGGGCACCCCGTGCATCGCCCGCAGCGAGGGCGGCCCCGGGGCCCTGCCCGGCCGTGCGTCACAGATGGAGCGCGGCGCTGCCCGGGCCGTCCTCCCGCACGCTGGCAGGATGTGTTTTTACTGGAAAGTCGGTTGTTTTGGGTTAGGCCAGGACATGAAAGCAGCCCACGGCCTCTGGTGCGCCGCCGGCCGCGGCCATCGCCTTCCTGTCTGCAGCGCCTTCCTGTCGCCACCGCCGCGGCCGGCCACCGGCCCCGGCCCTGCCGAGGCTCAGGACCAGCACCCGGAGAGCCGTGCTCGCCCAGCCATGGTGCCGCCGGGTGCCGGAGAGCCGTGCCGTGCCCTCTGGCTGCGTCACCATTCATAAGCCCGAGCGCAGGAAGCCCCTGTGCGTGGCTGTTGGATTTCAGCCACAGGAGGGGTCGTTTTTCCTTTACTCCCAGAGCTGCTCGATAGCCACGTGCCAGCCGGCTTCCTATCGTGCCTAAAGCGACCGTAGGTACCGTGCCCGCTGTTAGGTACTGCCCAAACTGACCTGCTTAAACAACAAAAAACAACGCCGAGGAGAGCCGAAGGCAGGGTCATGCTTTCATTTATTCACTTCATATAAAAATCTCTTAAGAATGCATCTGAACACAATATATAATACTATAACATACATTGTGTGAAATTTTTGAAAACAATAAAATAACCACCTGGAACAATGCAGTGTTCAACAGACATACAAACCCATTGATCATGCACAACTGTGCTATTTTCATTAACTAGTTAGTCACAAGTTGGACCAAAAGCTTGAAACATATTTTACAAACTGAGATTGACACCGCTCACGATGCCTAACAAGCTTTGTCAGAAGAAGTTTCACAGCACAATTATTACATCAGTTCACATTTTTGTCATAGAAATTCACATTGGGTTGTTCAGAAATTGGAACGTGACATTTAAAAGCCGGCCCACTGGCGGGGGGATTCCTTTTCCTTTTCCCCTTCCAGCCTTTCGGCGCCCACGGCCCCCCGGTTCCCCTCCCCTGGGGCCCGGCTCGCCCCCGCTCGCCGCGAGGATGAAGCCCGCGGGCGGCTGCCACCCGAATGCCCTTCCTGGGTTGCGTATGTCTCTTCAGCTATGTTCAGGTTCTTGTATTTTATGCAATACAAAAGGTTACAAGAAAAAAAGGCAACTCTTATTCCGAGTTTTCTACACAATTAACATCGCCGCCGACAGGCAATGTTAATTCATATAAATTAATAACTTACAAAACATTACAGTATATACATTACGTAATAAATACACTGTTATAAACAGTAATGGAGGTGTTAGAGCTCAAGGCAGTGCGGGAGGAGGACGGTGGACCTAAACCTAGGAAACGTGAACAACAGGCGAGAGAAACACAAACATCTGAGCGTGCAACTTCCACTGAGCCAAGGAGCTGCCGAGGGGGAGCGCGCGTCACACACTGCCTTATTACGCTTACTGATATAGGTACTGCACGGTGCCGTGAAAACAAACTACCCTTTGTCCTGTGCACAACGAAAGGAAAACCCAGTTGAGGAAAAAATACTGTTACTTCTAGCAAGCCAACGGAGAGGGTGCACGATGGCATGAAGTGACTTTAAATGGGTCGTCTGGAGCAGTAAGAAGGCTACTAGAGGTGCAGTAATGCAAAACAGAGGGTGTCCTTTCTACTTAGTCTGTAAAAGTGATTAACTGCAATAAAGTGACAGGTATTGCCCATGAAAAAAGGAAGACTGCTTCTTGTAACAGGAAGAATCAAAAAAGTATCCATCAATTTTGAAACACTTTGTGTTGCTCTTTATACTAAACTCCGTGTATTTAATAGACTCTTGAAAAGACATGAAAGTGTTTACAAAGAAGGCACACAGGTCTGCAGACAGGTGGTCAGGTGGACAGGTTTTATACGTAGAGTTATTAATCAGTAGTTTCTATCAGTCTAACTGGTATAAATTCCAAAACTAACAGTATAAAATCTCTCAGTTGTGTGTCATTTACTGTTCAGTTACGATTCAAGCCAGCTCCAGGACAACACGATGCTTTTAGCTGACAAGGCTTAAACCACAATGTAAATCATCTGGCAATTTCCTGAGCAATCATTCACTACACGATCTCCAACCCTGACTCCAATCTCAAGTAGCTGGGGAGAACTTTTAGCCAATGTTAGACACAGGCCTAAGACCCAGGCTGCAGGCGAGTCCCTCGAGACTGCTCGCATGCTCATTAAGTGTTTAAAATCCACTTACACAGGTACAGGACATTATGTGTCAACAGGAGATGTGTCTTCTGTCACAATTTCTATGTTCGCCTCCCTCTGTGGATCTTTTTCCCCTGGGTCGTCCATGCAGAGTGTCTTTGTATTGCTGAAGTAGCCGATGCCGTCTCCTTCCTTCTCAGGTCCGTCCGAATCCTCCTCCTCGAGGGTCAGTTCAAACTGGAACTTCTCCATCAGGCCCTGGCAGTCCCTGCTCCGCTCCTCCAGCGGAGGAGAGGGGCTCTGAGGTATCATGCTCTGGTACCAGTTCCTGTTGTCCTCCAGTGTGTCCAGGATGTCCTGGGCGTCGGGCTGCACCAGGTCAGCCCACGTCTCCCAAAGCGGATGGACGATGTAGTCGATGAACCCAACCTGAGAAACACGAGAACACGCACAGTTAAGGGAAGGGAGGTAGATGGGTGTCTAAAGAGTTAAGATGACCGTAATACATGATTTTTACAAGCAAAATAGCTGCCTGGGAGCAAACTCCCCGTCCCAGAACAGTCTGATCACAGACATAATCACCTCCTACCAAAGCTGCACCCCCAAAGCTGGGGCTAGGTTGACCTCTTGTCCAAAACCAAGCCTTGTATGGAAGGTTGAGGAAAAGCAGGAGCCACCTGGAAACTCAGCGATAAAGCTGCCACTCCCATCCCTGGCTGCATGAATGATTTTGAATGTCCTTGTAGGTGTCTTTTCCTGACCACTGAATCAACCGCTGCTGTGCAGGAGGCAGGGCGAGTTACTGCTCTGAAGGCAGAACGTCCCACTGAGGTCCCTGCAGAAATGCCACCTACCAACTGCCAGTGCACAGAGACATTTTAAGACAGTTGTTGTCCCCGCCCCGTGAATTGAGAAAATGTGCTGTATCTCACCCAGGGCTCCTGGGGACTGCGGACAAGGTTGGTGTATTTATGGCAACGTGCAGTCTCACCCCAGGGGCTTCGTTTGGCCGGCAGTTGTGAAAATGCCAGTGTTCTCAGGGTGAGCACCAGCCCTAACGCTGAATGTCACTGCTTTTATGGACTTAAGTTTGACCTTTAGATGTATTTTACTACAGTGTGCAGTTTGTATCTGTTCTGAACTCTTTTGTGGTGCTGCATCTTTAAACACTTCAGCGTGTTTCCTCTGCGCTGCCAACGCAGCCACCTCCATGAACCTTGTAGAGACTTCCCTTCCTTCTGCTTCATTTTGGAAAGCGTGCAGAAAGCAGGGTAACTGACCCTGACAAGAAGTCCTCCTGCACTAACGTGGACAGACCACTGCTGCTTGGCTCCCGCGGAGTGACGTGCCAGTGGTGGAAACAGTGAGGCTTGCGGCCGGGTCCGTCAGTCCATCCGCCCGCTGGCGCGTAAGTTCTGAGCTAAATCATTTTTCAATTGTCTGACTAAGAGGACGTACGTCCAGGATGGAGAAAACTGAATGGCCATAAAGAGGATTGAAATTCTTCCGTCTTGGCAGCGTGTGTCACTTCTCTCCTCGCTCTGCTGGACAACATTTCTGTGCAGCAGGAAAATGGCTCTCAAAGGGGCCAGACTCAACGTGCAGATGTTTGCTTTGGAAATCACACATGCCTCCTTCAGACACAACAGGATGTCAATAGAACCATTAACATTCAATTGTAACGTACTGTTGAGGCAGCTTAAACAAAAAGGTGATGAAAATTTCCTGCAGCACATGTTCCGGAGCACTTTTAAAGTGAAAAAAATTCTGTACGGTTAGCCGATGGCTTCACCGCCACCCAAAACGCTCAAGGGCTGCAGGACCTACGGCTACAAACCGGGCGCCTTGCAGCAAAGCCATTGTTCCTTTAAACAAACATCCCATATCACAGAATAGCTGGCCAGATGGCCGAAGGCTGGTCTTAAAATATTTTGATGTAAAGAGCGAACATCCAGAGCCCTGCAATACTTGCATACTGTCTGCCCATCGGTTCTTTGTTTCGCTCCAGGATGGAAATGCCACTTCCCTCCCCCCCCCGCCATTAGTTGGTATTTTGATGGCAGCCATTTCGTGCAATTCCTGTTCTTTTTGCATAGCAAAAATGCCATTTTGAAACCTCTGTGAAGCGCATATGTGAAACGAAAAAAATAATTGGAGCTTATATGTGGAGCACATGGGCATTTTCTGGCCAAGCCTGGCCAAAGGATTCACTTCTTGTTAGGTTAACAAATAAGACAGATTTTTCCAACAAAATCACCATGCGGTTGAGTGAATAATTTTGAAACCACTTGGCTTAGCCCAAGAGGACATTTGGAAATAATTATCGTCAATTTTGTTACTTATTCAAGCTGAAAAACCTCGATGATGGCTTGCTCAAGTCATTTAAAAACAACAACCAAGACACCATTATATGAAGACAGGAATAAGTTTAGGCAAACATAAATTACTGGCTTCATTAGAGACCAGCCAGGTGAAATTTTATGGCCTGTGCTACACAGGTCAGAAGAAATTTGACCTTTATATCGTCTAATCTATGAATCAGAACTAGGAATGAGCCAGGTAATCTCAAAAAAAAAAAAAAAAGAAAGAAATATCCGAATACTTTTTAAGATTTGTAGTGACTTAAATACCTATTCTTTGACTTCACAACACAGAGACTCCATCAGGCTTTTTAGGCCAACTTTACTGGCCTAATCAAGAAGTGCAAAACTGTTCTACACAAGGCTGAAAAACAACCAACATTCAGATTTTTTCCGTGTCCTGAAATGGAGCTCAGCTTGGGGACGCTCCTATCGCTGCCATTCAGTGGGACTGGCATTGCTATAAACTTCTAATGTGGGGTACAATATCAGTAGGTTTAGGAGGTGCTAATTAAGAGCTAAGAAGGAGGCTGTAGGGTGTGAAGACAGAAGAGACCTGGGGAGATCAGAATCACACTCTTCCAGCCTGGGGAACAAAAGGAAACCAGCTCACTCTGGAAACTGGGACACAAACAAGGCAAGATAAGCATGCATTTAGAAATGAGGAGACGCCAAGGAGTACATAAAGGAGGCTGAACAGCCTGGTGAGTCTATATGAGCTTCAGGCACAGCTGCATGTCAGGGTCAATCAGAACCAACCCTCTGAACAGCTGGCTGTTTGCCTAATTGTATTAGAGAAAGCAGATGAATTTTTGTCTCTGCTTTAAAAATACAAGCTTAGGCAATACAAAAATGCAGCTCAAGGCCAATTACCTGTGATTTTTCCACTGACGCTGTATGTTTGTCACACATTGGACTGATTTCCATTCCTCTTTCTCGTTCTTTGTCTCCCTGCTGGAAGAACTCCTCCATGATTCTGTCTGTCCACTGCCGGTACAACTCCAGAGACTTTGTGGGATTACTCAAGTCTGCACAATGTACCATATTTCGGAGAACCTGCAATTATATTAATAAGAAAACTCGTAAAATCAAATGGAAAAAGAGGACGGCTTCAAGCTGTATCTGCTTGCTTAATTCAGAACATTTAACCACAAGACTCTTTGATTATGCAACATTCCATAAAAATATTAACATCGTAATATCTCCATATATGTGACTAGCTGCTATGGTCTGCTCCAAAAGTAAACTGTGCTATATGTTTTTCAGACAACTCAGTACTTACAGAGGGTGCAGCGGTGGCAATGTTAATTACATCATATAGGTTTGTTTTTGAATGCAGGTGCTTCCCACCATTCAAACTTTATTTTCATGCTCTCATATGGTTAAACGCTCCTTCTTTATTAAATGAGTAATATCCCTTCCACACACACAAAAATGTGCCTGACTAACTGTGGCTACAAGGATTTAGACAGCAATGGAGTGACCTGTTTCAACAGCAGCAGTATTAAACAAAAATGTAAGGTCAGTTTTCCTATGAGACTGTTCTTAAGAAGCTGGCCATCAAAGTAGAGAGGATCAGGATGTACCTCGTCCTACGTGTCAACTACGTAACCCCCTACCAGTACTGCTTTGTCATTTCTGTAAACCAAGGATTAGACTATACAGAGAACAGAGCGTACATCATCAATTTTAACCCAGTTTAAGAGTTGCTTTAGGTATGGAGTTACAAATTAAATTCTTGCAATCTTGCAATGATATAGCAATCTGGCTATATTTCTTTGTTAAGACAAAGAAATGGGGGGAAAGTGGAAAAGAAATTCAAGAGCCCTCAAAAGCTGAGCCTTACAGATTAACCTCAGAAGAACATGCATGCTTGCAGTTGCATGCTCTAAGTGTTAAAAATGTAAACCCTTCTACCTGAAAGACAGGAGACCACCTTGTACCACCTTGTTGGTCTCCGTGGTGCAGAACAGAAGAAAATATATCTACAGTTCTTGTGTGATTGCTGAAAATCTAGGTCAGCAACTTTACTATATATAGCCTACTGAGAAGCCACAGTAAAAACAGGAACATGGTTTCTTCAGCACCAAACAAAATACACGAAATGCTACAGGAACCTCCTCTGACCTACCTGTATTCTATCTGTGTAGTTATCCAGAAGGAGGACTCCTGAACTGGTCACTTTCTTGGTTTCCACCATGGTCTTCAGATCAGCTAACAGACTCATATGCTTGGACATATCTGTTGCCAATACCTTTACCGAAGAGAAAACGCAATCTCAGCAAGGGCAGCCACGCAAAGAAGCCAGTATTATGTTTGAGGGTAGCAGCGTGAGCATAGGTCATACCATGTCAATCACCATCTTCCTGAGAGTCTGACGCTGTTTCTTGGTCAGGTTCTGGAAGATGTCACAGTGCTCTTCTTGAAGCAGTTTGAAACCCACAGCAAGATGGTGGTTCTCCAAGACGGATTCGTCGTTGTACATCAGGGCTAGTTCAGAATCTAGCAGAGCAACATAAATATGTGACTCCAGTATGAGAAATGCGTGACTTCAAACAGCAAACACTGACACTGGGCACTGAAATGTTTATCCATATGCAATAAATCGGGAAAGTTTTCTTTTTTTGTTTCACATGTGCCAAGAGCACACAGTTTTCTAATCTAAGCACATATGTAAATACCATAAACAGCCCTTTGCTCAGTTCTAATGAACAAAATAGTATTTGGTTGACTTAGTTACAGGCTTCAGAACCACTGACAACAGAAAGCATGAATCCTGCAAACGCACTTTCCAAAAAAGAACAATACACATATTTTGGAATCAAAATACATGCTTAGCCTGTTGCAGAATACAATATGAACCACAATATTTAGGCTTTATTGTTGTCAATAGCAACAGCATTATTAACCTTATATTAGAGATAAAATTTGCACTCAGGATGGGAAGATTTATTATGCCTTATCAAGTAATAACCACAAGATTCAAGGCCACTTTGCAAATTGCACTACAATAGCTTCCCTTGTTTTCATAGGAGTTTAATTTTAATTACTGCTCCATTTCAAAATGTAGGACTAGTTTACTGCACAATATGTTGAGAGGGCAACACAGTCTGAAAGTCATAATTTGTGACCTCGCTGTAATGGAAAATGTACTCCAAGTTTGCAGATGAAGTTATAATTGTACTTGAAATAAAACTCACTTGTATTAATAAGAAACTGATTGGAGACACCAGGGTGATCCACATCATGAATTGCAGCTGCAAAAATTGCAGCAAGGATTTCCAAATCAGTGAAGACAGCCTAGGAAGGAAAACAGAAATTTGTCAGAAAAGTCCCTATGTTTTCTTGCTCAACAGTTTGGGATGCTGATGTAGAGAAACAAATTGTGCTTTCTGAATTACAAGGCATTTACTCAGAAGAAAGGTCTACATGCAGCATGTGCCCTTTAAGATGAAACAGAGATTACAAATAAAGCTGCTGCTGAAATTTCTTTATGTTTTCTTCACTGATAGTAAACTGAGCCCTCAGAAGCACAGGCAGCCCACTGCATTTTTTTTTTCAAGTCTGAGCGCTATCGGTGATTGACTCAGTTTAAGGTTCTTCTGTGTTCATATAAGCAGTGTGCTGGTTTTAATCCACCATTCAAAACATCCCACGTTAAAACATGACAATTGCCCGACACAGACCACTTTGCTCAAACTAGGTCACTCACATCCAGTGCAGGGGTGGAGAGAAGAACATGGGTGGACTGGGCAACATCAGCAGCATGTAGGCTGTTGTGGTAAGCTACATCCGAATGGTAGTGGTCTTCTAGAGTCATCATGTACGTTACAAAAGTGTCTGACGAGATCTTGAATGTTTTTAGTAGATCTCGCTCCTGTATAATAAATAAGTACAGATGTATGTATCAAATAAGGATGTCATATTGTGGAAGGCAACATAGCAGAAAGCAATTAGAAACTCAAATAGCGTCGTAAAAGAATAGCAAATGTGATCAGAAAACCACGCACCTGAAATATAGCATACATAATGCAGGTGAGCGGCCTGTTGTGGGAGTACCTGGCAACATTAAATATGTTGAGACCCCATTTATTCAGATCTTCCAGTTCCTTTTGAAAAGACAAAAAGAGAACAATTAAAATATTTCTCAAGACATTTCTGCATTTATCACTTTCACTGAGGCTTTTGAATGTTCCAAAAGTTTAAACAGAGAATTCAACCCTAATTGTGGTAATCAAATAAGTGCATGAGCACACGTAATTATTAAAGTACATGAACACAGAGTGACTGTGAAGTGCTGATGTCAAAGCACTTGTACAAGGAGACCACATTTCCCTGCACCAGGGGAATTATTTGTGATGTTTGTTCCCAGGTAGCAAGAAGCAAGGCACCTGATGGAGACAAAGGCCTCGTAGCCAGTTTGTTGCACATAGTGTTGCTTTATGTTCCTGTGTTTGATAATTACTCTACTCAGCCTTCATCACAGTTTCTGATTATTTTAGTGACATTTTCAAAGAATTTGTCAACCTGGGAATATGCTGTTAGGGTCTGGTCCCATAAATTACAACATCTGTAGCGGCCATATCACTTAGGGGATACAGTTTCTAATTTTACCTAGGGGCAGTCAATCCAGCCAATCCATCCCCTGCTTTGAGATCATACTGACTCTCCCAGAACCGTAAGGATCTGTCATACCTTGGCCAGATGGTCTTCCTTTTCTGTTTTCACACCAAATCGTGAAATGCTGGTATTATTTAAGCTTGAACTATGCATTAATTTTTTCACTCCACTGATCTGTGTCATGAGCTGCTGTTTTTTCTTCTTCTCTCTGTCCTTCTGTGTGGGAGAAGGAATCTCCACATCATTCTGCTTGTCTGTAACAAATAAAGGTGAAATGAATCAACACCATTTGCAGAAACAGAGTGTGAGCACCCATCACACCCCTTAGAGTCAACCCTTACCTTCGATCATTAAATATGATTAAGTATTACCCAGTTGATGCATATTAGGGCCCATATTCCCTGCTCCTAAAACAACAACCCAATAATAAATTGGTGGCACTTATTTATTAAAGGTTTGCCCTCTACAATAATTCTTTCTACTAAAAATGTATAGAATAATATACAAAGTGCAGGGTACATCCCTACTGTCAAGTACGCTTCAAGATAATAGCAATATTAGTGTGCATTAAGTAGGTTCGCAGTGGGGCGCAAACTTGGCTGGGGAGATGTGTTTGATAGATAAATCTATCCACATACGCTAGTTGCTGCCTTCAAAACCGCTCCATTTGCTGCATTAAAATGGAGATACAGTGGCTCATAACTTTCATACTAGCCCTTTTTTCATGAACTTTTAAAATAGCCTACTATAATCCCTGCACCTTTCTGAGGACCTCCGGAGGGACTAGGCATCCAAGCATTAGTTACTTTTGCCTTAGCTTAATTAAAAATCTCTGAAATAAGAACTACCAGTGTGTCTGCAACGCTGCAATTAAGAAGGAAGCCATTATTCACAGCAACAGTCAAGCTGACATCAATGGGTGTTTCCCTTGTGTGCCTTTGCTGAACAACAGAAGGACTTTCCTATATATAATCTCCTTAGCAATGACTAATGCTAAGGCAGTGTAAAATGGAGATTCTTGAACAGAAATCTCCAATTCATTAAACCGTGAGCTTCACAAACTTGGTGAATTCTGGGAAAAGATCCTTTCAATGTATCTAACAGCCTGAGGAGTAGTGCAGTGGAGAATCTGAGGAACACAAAATAGGCAAAATTCTCAGAGAAAGACAATACAGCTACACAGTGTATATTGCTATTCAACGTACAGCACAAAGTAGCACTTATGAAAATATGGTAATTGATTTTAAACCTTTAATTGGTGTTTTCATAATGCTTCAAAGTTGGCTAACAGATCACGTTCGTTGCTTTCAATGCCTATCGGAGGGCACATGTGGATTCCTGTGCCTTAAGCGTTATTATACACAGGCTCCTGCCCACTTTGGCTCTCGTCCTTTCACTGAGATGTTACTGCTTCTGCAGATCTTATTTGTGACCCCATCGCACAGCTCGCAGCAGCGTCCCCATCCATGACTCGGGGACAACAGGCACACAAGACCTTTCTACAATGCCCGCGGTCTTTGGAAGTCAAAATGTTGAACGTGGGGGCTGAGAGCACCAGGACTACTGCTGCTGGCAGGACTCTGCTTGGTTAATGCTGCTGCCTGCAGGCTTGCAGGGGGCTGGGGACTGCTTCGAGCTTCTGAGCAAGCCGCTCGGCCAAGAGGGTGTCCCTGCAGCAGTGCCAGGAACCACGGCACCTCAATACCCCTCGCTGCTGTAGGAAAGGGCAGGTGATAAAAGGCTATTGTGCTCGTTCCCATTTACACGATTGGGCCAAGGATAAACCCACCATTTTTAATCTTTGGCCTCGATACAGACCTAAGGTTGGTGTCCTTACTCTTACTGACCAAATGATGACAGCAGGACTGGCCCCACTGGCAGAGGACATGGCTTTATTGGGGTCTTCCTCAGCTCATTTAATAAAGGCAATAGACCAAATGAAGTTATTCAATCTGGTTTTAGTTATCTATAAGCTATCCCCATCTTACGAACACTGTTTGGAGTTAAATGATAAGTCTGTTCTATTCTACCCACATATTCCTTCTTTTTGGTTCAATTTCCTCAGCTTTAGACTCTTGTTATTTTGTGCATTCATTAAAATTTTAAGCCAAGTTTTATGAAAAAAAGCAAATTCATAAAAAAGTTACAGCACGACTTCCCAAAGGAGCTTTAAGGTCCTTTTAAAAGCTTTATTCATTTCTTTCTAACATAAGCAATCGAGGTGGGATCTGGCCCAATGCGGAGAGCTTGCACCACTCGGCGTTAACACAGCGCCGAGTGGCTGAGTGGCCCTTACACTGCCACCAAACAGCGAGTACGTCACCACCATGGAATATGTGAGAATAAGCAGGACAGGAATAAACAAGACATGAAGGGAAATGCAGTTCCCTGACCTAGCCTGAGCACAGGGAATAATACAGCCACAGCAGCAGCAGCAGCGGCTCGAGCTCCTTAGCCCCTGCTGAGATGCAGACTACCCTAACCTGGGTGTACGTGGGGTTTACCAGTGTTGCATTCAGTCCACGCTAACAAGAACGCTGTGTATTACTTGCATACCCAGCATCACGAATACACGGGGTATTTCTGCCGCAGCGCATCCTGCTCCAGAGATGAGCGCCTACTGGAAGTGCTGATGCACAACGAACTCCCTGAAAATGCCAGGGTGGTCATGATCCCCAGCAAGCTGTGCACGCTCCAGGCTCTCCAGCTGCAGAAGCGGCCTGCTGGCTGGCAGCGAGGCAGTCTTGCTTTTATTCCCTGTATTAATTCATGTTCTGGATGTCATGATTAAGCTGAGTGATAAGAGAGGACCAGTGGATTCCCACAAAGCAACTACAGACTTTTACATGGATTATTAATGATGTGATGTGTCCTAAATGCACGCGGTAGTTCCAGTTGCAACTGGCTATTGAAATCACTTTAAAATCCCTTAATGGAAATAATTGTGTGTCATACAGTGAACGCATTCTGGGCCATCTTAACCGCAGGGCATGAGTCCCCCGTGAGCTCCAGCACACCACACACACTCAGCTCAGACATATATGGATGAGGGTTCATTTTATAAGCAAACGATCACAAATTCTAGAGCTGTTTGAAATCTCAGCAAACTGTATTTGTTGTAAAAGATGTATTTTGCAAGCACAGAGGATCCAATTCTCAAACCACTTAAATTCATGTTGGTAGTCATATGAGCTCCAACAAAACTAATGACATGCAAAATACTTTTTTTTTTTTTACAAATATTTTTGACTTCCAGTGCAAAATGAGCAAATGAACACAGAGTAATATTAAAAATGTCTGGGCTGGACTTGCTTGTCTGAACCCCTGGCTCTGCAGGGGGAAAATGCAGTTTTATGAGGCAGAAGGAGCAAAGAGAGCATGCAGTTGGGCTTGTGTGACTTTGTCCTTTACATAAGGTCAACACAAAAATCAAATATTGCACAATGCAGCTGACAATAGCTTAATTCAACCCGAACAGAAAAATCTTTCGATTTGGAAAGGGAATTCCTCTGTGGATAACATTATTCAAACATTATACTGCTTTCCTCCCCATATCCACCTTGAAAGTGAAAAATCAAAACGTTTTAATAACGCTCTGCCTCAAAGCACCACTCAGAAATTGGGCACAAGTATAGACTGGTGGGTATTAGGCTGCCATTAATTGTTATCTCTGAGTCATCTGAAAGCTCGGGATGCAACGCCTTACCCAGGAAAGTGTTGGAAATGTACTCAGACACCTGGTTGCCGGAGCGGCTCATCTCGGAGAGGTGTGTCAGCTCGCGGTTCAGCATTCTCTTGAACTGGCAGGGGAGAAGCACACACACAAAGATGGCATTTTTCTGAACACTGGTCTGAATTAATACAGCTTTAACTCTATTACAAGCAACTCACAAACAAGATGTTAAAAACAAAATTGTGGAGATATTTGGAACAGAATCAGTGACATGTGGTTTGATTTAGGTCCTTCTCAGAACCACCATGACTAGATATTTCTTTTCAGCATACTACACTGCAAAATGCATTTCCTGCAAAGGCAGATATTAATTTTCACTGTCATAAATGAGAAGATGTTTCAAGTAATCTCCCTGAAAGATCGAAGTCCCATATTGGTTTTTATTTTCACATCCTGAAACCTTCTTTTGTTCTCAGTTTCATTATATAAGTTTGCTCCATTTTGAAATATGCAAGCAAAATACAACTGCATATGCTCAAAACATAACAGAGGAGCAAAGATGCCATAAATCTGAAGATCTGCTTGGATCATTGCAGTAAAACATAGGATTTAAGCATTTGTTCACCCGGATATACAAGATACGATCCTCTTAATTTTCTAATCACACATTTTCATTGCAGTATCATTTTATCCCACAAAAGTGAATTCCCAAAGGGGAAAAATAATTCACATACATGTATGCTGCATGCACCGTGCACACGTTTATCTCATGCCATACAGTACACAAAAATAACCAGTTAACGTGCATGTTCTCCTGTTAGGGGTTCTAGCCTAGAAATACAGCACAAAAAACAGGCATTTGTGATCCTTCCGGATTTAACCCACCTTAATATAACCCCAAGATACAGATAACAAATAGTTTGCTTCAGGCATTTTGGAAAACTCCACACCACAGTCCACAGATCCTTATGCAGAAATCGCCGGCAAGAGAGGAGAGCTCCACAAGCACAAGGACACCCCGGTTTCCCAGTCAGTAAAAAAAATCAGCATTCATCAAGCCCAGAGATCCCCAAAAGCCCGGCAGTCGCTAATCCCAGACAAAGCCAGCCTTGGCACAGCATCTTTGCAGAGGGCTGAACGTGGGTGTATTTGCTAGCAGGAGAGAATAATGAAATCAGGGATTGCACGAAGAAACAAGAACTAATCCAAATGTATTCAGCGAGATGGCTTCGAGCACTTATGAATTATGAATCGTCCTGGTTGCTTAGTTGGCTGAAGGGGGTCCCCACTCCACATTAGCCTTGCTCAGCTGAACCGGCTGACAAAAAAATGATGCTGGTTTCTGAGGGGCTGCCAGCTTTAGTAACACAGCCATCTTTTTATAAGGAAGATTAAAATGGAGGAAGCTCTGTGCATATTTAAATAAGTCAAAGTAGGCAGCCCTCTCTTCTCCGGTTATGCTTTTTTAAAAAATCCTCTTCATGTCAGAGGCTGAGGATTTTCAAGGCAAGTATTCAGATGGATTGTTGAGACCACGATTTTTCACATTTTCACTGGGATCGCTATTTTTTTCCCCCACACGGTAGAGGGCAAAACGCAGCAATGTAGGAAAATGCACCTTTACAACAGGGAATATCTTTCAACGAAGAAGGCTAAACTAGCAATAACCTTACATCTGCGATGTCAGCCTGCAGTCTCAATGCAGGATTTTAATAAATTCTTTCTTTCTCGCTAGGATATAGGCACAGCCCGAATTCCGAGATTTACTCGTTACTTTCATTGTTACGTTAAGCCAAAATACAATCACTTTATTAGCAAGCTGCAGCTGCCCTTTTAGCCTCAAACCAGCAGCAAAGCGCGTTTTGGTGTGCGTGGCAGCGATCGCAGCGAGGAATCGCCCCTGTGGGGAAGCGCCCGCGCTGCCTTCGGGCGACCTTGGTGCCTGCAACACGCCACACCGCCCGGCTGGGGCTCCCGAAACAGAAGGGCAATCCTTCGTCTCGAATTATTTCTTTTCTCAGGCTGCTTTGGTTAAACGCTATCAGTGGTGCTCGGCGCGACGTCACGAGGCTCCCTGGCGTGCTGCGGGGCAGCCCTGGCCGCAGGGCTCTGGGTGCAGTGAGGTGCAGAGCCCGCGGCTCCCTGGGCACCCCGAGGAGCATCGCCCCACGAACCCCGGCACTGCCCCACGCGGAGCTGCGGCTGCTTTCGGAGCCGTTTCTCACTTTGACTTTAAAAGCGGAGCCACAGCGCCTCGGGGCGATCCTGACGAATGCCAGCACCTAGGCGGACTCCTCGCCCGCTGCTCGCAGAAGGGCGCTCCGTGGCTCCCGAGCTGTGCTCCTCCACGCTGACCTCGCCACCAGAGGCAGAAGGCCCGGCCCGCAGGCTGCCCTCCCTGAGCGCCACGCTGGGCCCAAAGCCCCCTGCCCAGGGATGCTCCAGCCGCTGCTCAGCACCGGCCAGATGGGGCGTTTGGGTTTCGGCCACATGCTCACCTCGGTAATAATGATAACGGAGTTTGAACCGTGCTGGAAACACTGGGGGAAGGCTCCAGAGAGTCCTGCCCCAGGCCCCGCACTGGGGCTCCACAGCTGCAGCCACAGCCATAGCAGGCCGGGCTGCTGCAGGAAGCCGAGCTGGGGGTCAACACCAAGTCACGGTGCTGTCCATGCTCATGACACACTTCCCTCGCTCTCCTTCTGAACAGAAAAGCTCCTTCTAACGCCCTGTAACTCCCCAGATCTCCTCCTCGCACACAAACCAGGCTCGGGCCTTGCAGCTACCGTCACTGACCCAGATCCCAGCCTCCATGCCCCGCGTACCAGTGACAAGCACCTTCTCCGTGACAAGACCAGAGCTAAAGGAGCTGTGAAGCCACCTCCTTCTCCCCCTCGAGCTGACAAGGCTCAGAGGCGGACAGCTGAGAAACCTTAGTGATGAAAAATTTAGAAAACTAGTGGCAAAAGGAGTGCAAACGGAGCGGGAGAAAGCCTCTGGGATGAGAAGAGAGCTCTGACCCTATCGTTCCTCAAAGTGACGTATTTTCATGGGTCACAAGCACCAGCCAGCAGCACGTGAACCCTCCCACAGACCTACAGTGAAGCACGTGCCGAAATATTTCTCTGGATTGAGGCCTTTATCTTTACAAGAAAAACACCATAATCAGACGGTCACACAAACAAGTAAACAAGTTTTAAGTAAAGTTACATCAGTTGGGGTTTCTACACAAACAATCGCCCCTTTCAGACAAATAATGCCAAGTGGTGGGCAAACATTTGAAAAAAGTGCCCTTACCTCACATCTGGCTTAATAAAGTACAAAGGGTAGCTCTTACCTTTCACAGAGGCACAAAGCAATTAAACGGCCTCCGCAAGGTCACACAAGCCATCCGCAGCAGAGATGAGGACAGATAAAAGACCTTTGTACCCTCATATCTGATCTTTAACCAGAAGTCTGTCCCCTTCATCTCTTCCAACAGCCTTAATCTTGCTCGCTTTTCCAGACTTTTAATCGGCAACCTTTTATAAACACAGACGGCGGTATTACAGCACGGCTGGAAAGTCTGTCATTGCCAAACCCAGCCGAGACACCCACAGTGCCGGGTATGTGCACGAGAGTACCCCCGTGCTTTGTACCTTCTACCGGAATTTACCACCTGGATGATGCGGGCACCTAAGGAGGATTTCCTTAATAACACGACACACTTAAAAAAAAAAACTCATCTTGGTATGGAACAAGGCGCGCTGATGGTTCGCATGGCAATCCCAACGTGTTCACTGCTGGTGGGGGGGACTGGGGGTTTTTCCTTAGCTTCTCTCCACGTCAGGATGCTCTGGAGCGGTGCTGTTTCCTCCGAGCTGCTTTGCCATTTGCCTGCGGCACCCGCGGGGAGAAAGCATGCTGCTCCCTCTCCGCACAGATCAATGCGTGATGTCATGTGCAAACCTCGGTAACGATTCCTTCGTTAAATCGATTTGACAGCGAAGGGTAAAACAAACAGATTGCATGCTAGCACTGAGAAAATACCAACTGCTTTGCCATTAAGCAAACAGAAGTGTTGCTTCTTTGGGGAGAGCAGGCTGTGTGCTTTAGAGAGCTCGTGCGTGGCTGCAGAACTCGGCTCGGCAATTACAGCAACGCGTATCAGCAACACGTGCACGTGCGCTGTTATTTTCATAATTAATAATCATCTCGGTGCCTTTTACAAAGGAAAGAGGCCCTGATAACCTCGCCGTACAGACGGGAGCTGAGGCATGCGGAAGAGGCACATGAACGGCTGCGTGCACGGGTTCAAGGGCTGCTTCCCGTGCAAAAGAAGCAAGAGGCAGAATTGGGAATTGTCCTGGGGCTCCCTTCCCTCTACCCCAACTCCGACCACTGCAATCAACACGTAGAGCTGATGAAAAGAGTGCAAATCCCGTGAATGACATGAAACCCAACCTGAAATTTGCAATAAGCAAGCACACACGGCAGCACACCTGACCTCTTAATCAAGTAACAGAAGTCTAAAACCATCTGGAGGATCGTGTGAGAAAAAGACATCACAGTGGGGGGAGCCTTCCTGTTTCGCATGCTCTGAAGTAACTGCAGAAGTCATCTGAACCAAATTAAGCCTCCCAGAAATTGAATCATTCTTTGATTAATTTTTCATGTATTCCCTGGTAGAGGGAGTCACAGTTTCTTTCCAGCCTTCCAACTCTGCGTGCGTGTGGGAATTTCCTTGATTACCACTCAGGAACTCAGCTCACGGTTCCCCTCCTCACTCCTGACGTCGCGCCCTCTCGGTCCACGTCCTCGGTAGGGGCATTTTCAGGATGGGGTTAGCCCCTCCAGCTGCAGGGGGCGGCTGAGCACCTGCCCCAGCACCAGGTTCTGTGGCGAGAACGTGCCCACCGAGCAGGAGCGCGGTGACAAGGCGGTGGCATTGCCACCGAGTGCACGACAGCTCCCACAACCTTATGGCGAGCTGGTACAGCCCCTCTCACCCATCCCACCGAAAGCTCTGCAGGCAAAGCTTGCTTGCCTTCGTTTTCACGCAGAGGAAGAGAAGTGGCCCTGCCTGTGATGGGGTGTGCCAGACCCAGGAGCCTGAGCACGCCGCACTGGCCGCACTCCCTCTCCATGCGTGTGGCACGGGGCGTTCAGGGCAGCATCCAGCCACAAGCCGGGAGATCCTCCTCATGCATCAGTGTGGCAAATCCTACTTTTCTAGCTTTTTAGGGAAGAAATAATTCTCTTCCTTTCCCAGGAAGGTTCGTCAGAGAGCTACGCAGATGTACACACAGTTCTTGGCCTTTCCAGCCCAAAGCCGGCTCGGGCAATAGTCCCGTTGTCATTCCTGTTCCTATTGCCCCTTGGAGCACGGCACCAGAGGTGTTCCTGGTGCCTTACAGACAGCACAAAGACAGGAGGATGTATCTGCTGCTGATGCAAATCCTTTGAAGTCAATGTATACCAGCTGAGGTTCCCTGAGGCCACGAGTCCTTATTCAAACAGGCTGCCTAAAAAAGTTTGAGTCATTTGCAGGAGCTGAGGGCAATTGCAAGATAAAAGAGCTGCTAAGATGCTGTGGGGCTCCAGCCTGGAATACCTACGGAGAGTGGGGTCCCACCCCGCACTTTGATGGGGGAATCTCGTTGCAGATCTCCAGCGTGTAAAAATGTTTATAAACTCTGTTCCCGGTGACCCACCCTTCTGACGCAAATATTACATCCCTCGCTCTTCCACTGCGCTTGGAAATCCTTAGAACAAAGGGATTTGTGGTACAAGGGCAACTTTCGCCTTTGATTTCTACGCAAATGCAGCCGGGCTTAATCCTTCTCGGTTTAATTGCCCTGGTAAATCACTTCAGTTCTGGAGGCACAATTAAATCTCGGTGTAACTCCACTCGTGTTAGCAGCACCTCTCCTGGGAATGGCGGGCCGGCCGGCCCCGGGAGCTGGGGAGGAACAGCTGACACCTACCTGCCCCGGGACGGGACGGCGATGGGAATCAAGGCGGAAATTATTTACACGCAGGAGGGAAATTACTCATGCATGCAAACGACTCCCAGGTCAAGCGGTGAGTGCGTAATGCTTTTGTCCGGATCTCTGGTCGCGCTAAGAGAATGGATGCGACACAGATGTGCTACTGCAGATTTAAAAAAAATCAGAGTAATCGCATCACCAGCGCCGGAGGAGCTGGGAGAAACGTTTTAAATACCTCTCTTCCCGGCGTTGATGCACCTTGTCCCGTACTGGTCCTTACTCAAACACGCTGCCGAAAAAAGGTCTCCGCAGCCCAGCACCTGGTCGCCACCCAGAAGCAATTTGTCACCGTTCTGCTGTTCACCAAAGCACATTTGGGAAGCCTGTTGATTTTGTAGGGCCGAGGTATTTCTTTTGTTGTTTTCTTTAAAAGTTTGCAAGCCAAAAGAGTTAAAGTTCTTTAATTTATCGGAGGAGCGACCCGACCATTTGGCTGTGCTTTCCCGGCGTCACCTCCCTTACGAGAAGGATCGCCAAACTGGCCCGCAGCTGCCCTTGTTACTCCACAATTTCTATCAGTTCTCCTCTTCAAGCACTCGCACAACAGACGTCGGGAAGGCGCATTTAAATATAATGTTTAAAGAAAAAAACAAGCCTAATTTCACATTAAATCAATACTACAGGAGAAGGTTTTCAGACATATTTCAGTGCCTGAAGAAAAGTGGAATGGTTGCAGTCAACAGCCAGTCATTAAAAAAATCAAATGCTTTTGCAACTCTTTCTAGTTCTTGTTTCCTAAAACAATATAGTTTTTAATGTGCTAGAAACTATTTCTAATGAGATACAAAGTACCATTTGGTTTTTGTTTTTTGTTTTCCCTTCAGCTTATTTTTTAAACCAAAAAGTAAACACACGGTTATGAAATCTCCAATTTCACATCAAAGGAGCGTTGATTTATATATGCGTTCAAAGGAAGACTTTAAAGGAAAAACATCATGACCAACTTGTTGGCTTTGTGTTATTAGAATAATTTAAAAATCCACAATGTAAATGTTGATAAATAAATAGCACGTTGCCATAAATCAGCATGTGGCTGCTCATGAAAGCAATAACATATATCTGATGTAGACGGCATAATATTCAGATTTTACCCGTAAAGTTTAGCATTTCATCTGAAACCTCCCTTGGGTGGTATGCATTTATGCAACGCAGCACTTAAAAAGTGATGAAATGAAACCTGAACCACCAGTGTTATCACCGGTACGTTTCCAGCTCATTTCCAGATAAATGAGACTTGAAATATGCAAATTGAATTAAAATGCCGGAAAGGAAAAACTCCCCACACGGTCCTGCACCAGGCAGGCACTGTGCATTTAGCCCTGCGTGGAAGTGATTCCGAATTTCCTCATTTAAAAGCAGGCTCGGGGCACGTTACTCACTTGCTGGGAAATGGTGAGCCAGAAGAAAAAAACCCCTCCACCTGATGCTGGGGGATCGGCGAGGTCACGGAGAAACCACCCTGCTTATTTTCCTGAAAATGAATTTGTCATGTGTTTACAAGGTGTGCCCGCCCCAGTTTTTGTTGGCACGCTGAGAAATGCGCGCCGTGCCCTGCGGGGCCACATCTGCTCCCAGCCTCCTCCGGCCGGGCAGCCCGCAGGATCTCCTGCCGATGAATTCAGGTCCCGGTGTACCCCGGGCTCTCCATACCCTCTTTGTACCAACAGCCCTCGTTTTGAGTTAACGTTTGGTGCGTTGACGGAATTGTATTTGGTATCAATGTCCTCACCAGTACCCCAGAAACGCTTGGCACCGGAGCCCTTTACCTGGAAAACAGCACGCGCTCCAGGGGACGGGGACAGGGCTGCTCCGGCACCGGGTCACAGGCGAGGGGCAGGTCCCGAGCCCGGCGCCAGCCTGGCGAGCCCTAGCACCAGGCTGTCAGTCCTGCTCTCGTTTTGTTCTTCAGCCTAACAGGAGGCCCGTCAATAAAAGCAGGAACAAGCGAAAACACTGGTTCTGCAAAATCGTTTTTACAGAGTTTTACCAGCTGAAAAAATGTTTGTTGTGCGTTAAGTGCACGAGAAAATTGAGGAAGCGAGAGCCGATGAGCACCGGCCTGAGCTGAAGGCTAGGGGCTAGGAAGCAACAGCAAAATTAATAACTGCAGCAGTTTGTTTGTTGACATAAAAACTTGATTAAAGAAAGCCCTGATGCAGCTGACAACATCTGCGGCCGTGAGAGCAGATAACGCTCCAGCAGGCTGCAGATCTCAGACCAAAATCTTTTGTCAGTCCCACCCATGCAAACCACACTGACGAAGCCTCAAGTGCCAAAGGAAGCCAAACAACTTCGTAAAAAGAGCCCACAAACCAGAGCACCTCCCCGGCTCCTCCGCCCGTGCCAGGCAGCAGCAGAGCCGGCAGCGCGTCCCTGGAACCCGAGGGGTCCCCGGCACCCAGGGGGGCACCCCACGTCCTGCCCACCGCCTGGGGACGGAGGGCAGGAGGGCGCTGAGCACCTGGATTGCCTCCCTGGCCTTCGTCTACAGAGAGGGGGAAGCGTGCTTATCGTTTAACAAGAGAGCAATGCAATTAAAAGCGGGATTTTGTTAATCGTATGAAGCAGCAATTTAAATTTAATTTAAATTCGAGTCAGGCTCCGCAGTCCTCGTTTAGGCAAATCCGGCAGGGGTTTTACCTGAGTAGGAGAACAGGCTTTGGAAAATTCAAATAACCCGGTGCCCTGAAACGACTTCTCAAAGATGCTTGCAGGGATGCGAAACTCTGGCAACTTTTAATCAGCAGACGTCTGCTTCGGGAAGCGCAGGACACAGAGGTCTGCGGGCCTGGCGAACGGCGTACGCCACCCTACAAGGCAGGATCTCCCCCCATTTTTGGTGCCAAAATGAAAATGAGCCCAGTGCAGGCATCAAAACCATATGAAAGGCACTAATTAATGTAAATATATTCAAATGAAAAATCCTTCTCACAGAGAGATAGGCAAATGATTTGCAGAGTAATTTTTATGTAGCGTTTGCCCAGCTGTGCTAAAATAGCAGCAAGGTGAGGCGCTTCTCGTTTGTTTGCTTTAAACACAGAGCAAAGACTTTAATCAGAGAAATCTCTCCCTCTAGGAGCTCTGACAGATGAGCTTTCAAACCAATACATCTCCACAACATGTTTTGGCTTTGATAACACAACATCTTTCAATTAAGTTTCACTTAGTGAAAATATTTTGATCGCCAGTAGCCTCCCTGAGAGCAGTCGCTCTGCACCTGGGTAAAAATCGAAGGGTTTGGAGTCAGGCTGTGCCAATCGGCCCGCTCCACAGCATCAGGGTCAGCATTAGGACTGCTCCGAGGGTTAAATCCTGCTTTGAGATCCTTCACTGCCCGCCTCCATCCGCAGCGGTGCTGCTCCTCCGAGATTTCATGCGTCTCCGGTATCCTCACTTCACTTCCAGAGAGGTCACTGCTCCGAACAGTTAGTCACCCTCGCGTCCTGCCCTCGAATCGTGATTCATTTCGAACCTGCCTTTGAGCTATTATTTATTTAAGCCCCACCCTGATGTGTTATAACGTAAAAGTCTGAGAATGCAGAACTTTAACAGCCGTCACATCCAGGCACAAGCAGAAAATGTTAAGGGACAAGCTAGGAAGTCCTGGGCACCGTCGTGTCCTGACGGACGGCGGCTCCCCAGGAGGGGTCCAGGGATGATGGATTTGAAGCAAAACTCAGCGCCCCAAATCCTCACCTCTGCGGTGGCTGTCCAGACGTGCACTGGCAGCATGGTGCGTGCTCGTGGGGTTGCCCTCTTACGGGCTTTTCTGACCCGTTTACGGCACCAGCGTGGTGGGACGGGGCAGCAGCCACCGCTGGAAATGAAGTCGTTTGCTCCAGGAGAGTATCTGGGACGGCGGCCCTGGCTCCCCCCGCCGTGCTGGCACTTCACAAAGACAGCGGCGCACCTTCCTAACGCGCCGCTGCCTTTGATATTTGGATCAGCCCAGCTGAGATATCTGGAAACTGACAGCCCACGGGGCTAGCAAGACAAAAATATCAGATTGTCAAATCCGCCTGTGCGTGGCCCGCTATTCCTCCCCGCTGTTGTGCCGTATTTCACAGAACCAGAATGATTTACTGTAGAGGCCAGAGAGAGAGGGGGAGGAATAGGGAGGATAAAGAGACAGCTGACCCGAAGGCCCGTGTGTGAGAGCGCTGAGAGCTGACGCACAACGGCAGGGGCAGAGCCAGCTCCCCCGCCTCGAGCACCCCGCAGCTTCTGAGGGGCTCACGGGCCGGGGCTGCTCCCTCCTCGTCCCGCAGCCTCACGCGCACCTCTCCCAAGCGCTCCCGTTAAAAGCAAACGGGTCGCTCACTGCGTGCAGCGCTGCCTTAAGAAACACGGAGCCCTTTCCTCTGGAGCAAGGGCACTTCCACACAAACAGACGCCATCCGATAAAGCAAAGCCTGAGCGACCACTGCAGCCTCGGCCACAAAGGGCTCCTACCGTGCTTGGCGGCAGCGATGCTCTCGTGCCCTGCAGCTGGAGGACTAGGAAACAGTTAACGGCGCTGGAGCACGCCGACGTCAAACCCGACACGGGCAGCGCCTCGGCGGGGAGGGCAGCGCGGTGCCAGGGGATGCTGACGGCAGCCGGCCCGCGTGTGAGCCCTCCCGGCCCGCGTGTGAGCCCTCCCGGCAGCTCGGCCGCGCATCTCTGCTTCCTCAGCGCCAGTCCCCGGGCGAGGGGAATACCGGCGCGCGGCTGGGGAACCGCGTGCGGAGCTGGGTGATTCATCCCGGCTTGTAAAAACAGGAGACGTGGAAGTCTCTTTGTCTCGCTGGCTGCTGCACAGCCGAACAAGCTTCTCTTTGTGAGGCGCTCGGCTGTTTTAAAGGATATTAAACAAAGGAAGTTACAGCAAAGCAACCGAAAGACTAAACAGCTTGGCACCGCTCAAGGGAAACATCACGTACGAAGCGGACAAGATTCGGGGCCGACGCTCGCGCGAACGTGGACGCTGTGCAGCCCGGCACATACCCTGCTGGCACCCGGCCCCGCGCTGCGCCAAACCTCCACCGAGACCCGCGCGAGTTTACATTAGTGCCCAGATGTTTATTTAGCCGCTGTCTCCTCAAAGCGAGGTGCGGCCCTGCTCCTCTTTATGCCCGAAACGCCCGCTGAAACGCACGCACGATGAAATCACTTCTGTTTATCTTAGCGGCTCCTGGCTCCCGTGCGACACGGAGGGGAGCACGGAGAGCCGTCGCGCTGCTGCCCCGGGAGCTGCCGGCTGGAAACCTCGCCTGGCGGCAGGGCTGGGGCCAGGTCGATCAGCTCGGGAGTAACAGAGGGTTCTTTAGGAGAGAGCTTTTCCAAATCGAAATAAGAAACTTGAACGATTTGCTCTGCATGTTGCGACTGCGCTGGCAGCCCTGGCTGGGAAGGGTCCTCCAGGGAAGAGAGCGAGGAGCGAAACAGGTTTCCAAAGTTGTGATAGCACGAGGAAGACACCCTGGTGACAACAGCTCAGTCTACTCAGAATTAGCATGTTCCCACAGACCACAAATTAGGTTATCTGCCCATTTCCTTACTGGACGGGCTGCAAACAGCTCCAAACAAGACTGGTCTACCTTAAGGACGTGGCTGCGTAGGTCCCGATACATCCACGTCACTCGTGACCTGGGCTACATGCTGCACAGACAGGCAGGCAGCTCTCTGAGAAATAATACACCTCCTCTGCCCCTAATTTTCTGACTTTGATGCCCCGTAAAAACTCGGGAGCTGCCCAGACCAGTGTTTCAGCCGGGAAAAAAACTGTCCCTTTTTACTACTCGAGGGATGGATGCACTGAGCATGTCCTTCCCCAGATCTGAACACTATATTAGGTAACGGAGACGCGAGGGTCTTGTGCTTCCGCCTCCAGGACGATCGAGGCTGCGGACAGCTGCCTGATGCCAAATGCAGCATCACAGCGTGGCCACCAAGAGAGAAAATACCCCTCTTTATCGGGAGGCCTATGAGTCACAGATCCTTCTGAGGCTCTGCAGTTGCCTGGGCTGGACAGGGTAATAAATACAGGGGAAAAAAAGGGAATAGATGTGTTACAGTAATGTAAATACGTGTGGCCTGCTTCCACAAGCAGCACCGGGGGCCTACGGAGCTTTAAAGGTCATTTTGTTTCATTGCAAAGCTGCAGCGCCGTACCCTGCTCGCAGCCAAAGGTAAGCACAGTGTTAGGAAAGGGAATTCCCTTCGTGCTGCTTGCATTCCCCGTAAGCAGGTACTTTTCCAGGTAGTTTTTTTCTCTGATTTGGAAAGTTAAGTGTCTAACGGCTGCCAAACAGAGAGGACGGATAGGATGCAGGTCTCCTGTTTGTCCACAGCACCAAATCGCCGCGGCAGGCACTGGGTGTGCAGTCAGTTGTTCTTCAGTGGGTAATGAATGTGTCAGGAATCACAGACTCACAGCACGCGGGGAACAGAGCTCCCTTCTTTGCCTATTTATTATGTCTGATCCCCCTCACACCGTAGGGTCCCGTCCTGCAAGCAGCTGTGCTCCCTCGGCTCACACTGATGTCAGTGCAATCAGGCTCGTTAGCTCAGAGCAAGATTAGCCGCTCATTTCCTCGCTTCTCCTGTAATTAACTCACGTCTTAAAAAAGTATACGCACATGCCTTAACTGATGTTTTCCGAAACCCATCAGGTTTTAGCCAGGATGCTGTCCTGCATGGTGTTTCCCCCCAGAAATTCCTTTTTGGTGCAGCACTTCTGAGAATCGCCCTGCAAACACGTATGCGGAGATCCTCCCTCTCCGTCTGCTGTTGTTGCAACTCTGGGTTTTCTAAACTACGTCTGTCAGGAAGGAGACAGGAAATTCGAGTCACACTTGCAACAGCTGTGCCATGCCTACTATCAGTCTCAAATGACGTAGTTTGGCTTGAGTGGCGCGGGGCCAGGAACTCGGCAATAGCAGAGGTCAGGAAGATAGGTCACTGTTTATACTGCTCTTGCACTCGGGAGCATGCTGCGTCTATTTGCTTTCTTCCTATCTATACTGTTTCTCTTTCCGTTTTTCTTTAATAATGTGGAGCCTAAGCATCCTGTTTTCAAAACATCGGGCTGTTTTGGTATTTACCAGCGACAAGTTTAAATGCCTTTGACCGAAAGGGGCAGTTGATTTGGATACTCTGTGAGACGAAGGCACGCTGCAGCCCCCTTCTGAGACGCACGCTGCCAACCCAGCCGCTTGTGGCACTGACAAGGTCACTACAGGCGTGTGTGTGTGCCGCCAAAACCCCAAAGCCCCAAGCCCCAAACTACTTTGTGACAACATTTACTGCTGATGAGGGAAGCGGGATGTGAGACTATTTTATGCTCTTCTTTCATAGACAGAAACGATACTGGAAGTTGACCAAAAAGTGTGGACATTGCAAAAACTGATTTTGAAAGAACAAAGTTTTGGGAACATCTTTGCTCACCCAGCTGTAAGACATTTCCACACAGAGGACCACAGCTTTTAATTACTACAATAAGCAATTTAGTCTTTCACCTTCCCGAATCCAGATGTAGCCCTTGGCAAAGAAGAAATCTCTCTAAATGAAGGGCATCAACGCCCACATTTGAGGCGCATCTTTCTCTACAGCTTAAACCCTTCCCAACTTTCAGCCTGGTATCTCTCACACAAACTCAGAAAAAAAAAAATAAAAAGTATTCCTCACTTGAAAGCTCGATCTATAAACTTTTATTGCTTCCTTTGCCCCTGCACGTCGTAGTAATCGCTACCAGAGGGAGGAAGCTGAAACAACACGGGATTTGTTTGCTCAAGTTTTCCATAAAATCAGCTTATGATTCAGCATTTCTGATTTCATTAATTTCCAATTAGGAAAAAAAATAATAGCACTGGGTTTGTGCAGTACAGCCCAGCGCTGGCCTTAACCACAGCAGCGGGCTGCAGGTGTGGACGTAGCGGACACAGCTCTCGCACCAAAGACAGCGCACACTCATTCCTGGGACCCTGTGATCTGCTCCATCGGGCAACCCGTGGGTGTAAGCAGTAAAGGAAAAGGCACAGCTGCAGAAACTGTGCTGGCGAGGGGACGGGGAGCCGTCGGATGCCCCCCAAGCTCTGGCCTGGTGATGCTGGGGCAGGGGTTGCCTTGCACCCACCAGTGGCAGTGCTGGCGGATCAAGGGCTCGCTTCGGGAGATCTCTCAGCAAAATGCAGCTGCGATTGCTTGGCTTGGAAGGATGGAAGCTGGGGAGCATGGCTCCAGGCACTGGGAGGGGGAGGCGAGGAAAACGAACTTCAAAAAGTAGTGTCAGGAAGGGCGTTTGGACAACACACTTCATTTTCTTTCCGCTGCGCTGCCTCTTGGCGTACCCCCGGGACCACTGCCGCCCCTTCTGCCTGCCTGCCCCTCACCGCAGGGTGCTCCTACCGACCTCATCCCGCTCCACGATGCGGGACACCTCGCTGCAGCACCTCAGTCCTTGCGGGAAGCCTTGGGCTCCCGCTGGCTCGCGGCGCGCTAAGAGCCGAGCGAGGAGGGGAGCGGCGCGACGCTCCCCCAGAGCCCGTTACCCACGCACAACCTCTGCCTTCGCACCCTCGCCACGTGCCGCCACCACGCAACGCTCGCTGAAAGGCAAAACGCAGCGGTCAGACCGCGCGCCACGACGGGCGGATGGCGGTGGGTGACATCCCAGGGGTCGGGGGGGGTCAGCGCCCACCAAGAAGCCCCCAGCCCCGCCGCCCCTCGCTCACCTTGTTGGAGGCCATCTCGCTGACGGAGCGGTAGGTCTGGATGGTCTCCAGCTGGTCCAGGCACCAGTCGAGCTCCTCCAGCGTCTCCATGGCCAGCTTCTGGTAGGGCTCCTCTGCGAACAGGCACACGGACATGTAGTCGGGCTGGCGCGGCGGCAGCCTCTCCATGCCGGGGCCGCCGGAGCCGCCGCCAGCGCTGCCGGAGGTGCCGCACCGCTCCTTCATCATGCGCCCGCCGCCGCGCTCCCCCGGCCGCCGCCGAGCAAATCCCCGCCCGCCGCGGCCGCCCGGCCCTCGGCCGCCCGCCCCGGCCCGCCCCGGCCCGCCCCGGCCCCGCGCCCCGGGCGGGGCAGACCCGCAGCCCGCAGCCCGCAGCCCGCCCTGCTGAGGCGCCCGCGGGCCGCGGCCGGGCTCCCCCCGCCTCCGTGCCCCCCCTCCACCCCCCAAGCTCCGCTCCGCTGCCGGCGGCCGGGGCCGGGCCGCCCCCGCTGCTCCGTGGTGCCCGAGGGCTGCTCCCGTGCCAGCCCCGCGGCTGGCCAGGGCGGGTGGTACGGCCCCGCTGCCCCGCTTCGTGCGGCGGTCCTGAACCACTTCGTGTGGTGGTGCTGCCCTGCTTACACGTGCTGGTCCTGCTCTGCTTCATGTGGTGGTCCTGACACACTTCATGTGGTGGTCCTGACCCACTTCGTGCGGTGGTCCTGACACACTTCATGTGGTGGTCCTGACCCACTTCGTGCGGTGGTCCTGACCCACTTCGTGCGGTGGTCCTGACCCACTTCATGTGGTGGTCCTGACACACTTCATGTGGTGGTCCTGACACACTTCATGTGGTGGTCCTGACCCACTTCGTGCGGTGGTCCTGACACACTTCATGTGGTGGTCCTGACCCACTTCGTGCGGTGGTCCTGACACACTTCATGTGGTGGTCCTGACTCACTTCGTGCGGTGGTCCTGACCCACTTCATGTGGTGGTCCTGACACACTTCATGTGGTGGTCCTGACACACTTCATGTGGTGGTCCTGACCCATTTCGTGCGGTGGTCCTGACTTGCTTCATGTGGTGCTGCTGCCCCACTTCGTGTGGTGGTGCTGCCCCGCTTCATGTGCTGGTCATGCCCCACTTCATGTGGCGCTCCCGCCCTGCTTCATGTGGTAGTCCTGACACACTTTGTGTGGTGGTCCTAACTTGCTTCATGTGGTGGTCCTGACCCACTTTGTGTGGTGGCCCTGACCCCCTTCATGTGGTCCTGACTGTCCTGCTTCGTGTGGTAGTGCCGTCCCGCTTCGTGCGGTGGTCCTGACCCCCTTCACGTTGATCCTAACTGCCCCACTTTGCGTGGTGGTGCTGCCCCGCTTCATGTGGTGCTACTGCCATGCTTCATGTAGTGGTCCTGCCCTGCTTTGTGTGTTGGTCCTGACCCGCTTTGTGTGTTGGTCCTTACCCACTTCGTGTGGTGGTCCTGACTTGCTTCGTGTGGTGCTGCTGCCCTGCTTTCTGTAGTGATCCTGCCCCGCTTCATCTAATCCTGCTCCCCTACTTCACCTACTCCTGCTCCCCAACTTTGTATTCGTCAACCCGAAGCACACCAGCCCCGCTCCCCACCAGCCCTGACCACCGTCTCCAGCACCCCGGTGGCCCCGCTCCCCGGTGCCATCCGCCCGTGCTGCCCCGCAGGCCCCGCGCCCCAGCCTTGCCCAGCTCTGCTCCTGAGCCCACAGCTCCACGCTGGCCCCGCTCCCCAGCCTCACCAGTACCTGCTCCCCACCAGCCCTGCTCCTCGGCCTCCCCCAGCTCCGCTCCCTGACCCTGCCAGCAGGACAACGTGCTCCCGAGCGGCTCTTGCCGTAAAAGTTAAGGTTTACATAAGCGGATACGGTGAATCATAAAATCTCCCCATGAATGTAACTGCTTCTCATAATACCAGCGACATACGCTTTACCCCATAAATCTGTCAGAGTTAATGAGTTCAGCATTTCTAATGGCCCGGGCTGAGCAGGTAACAGTGACATCAGTGGTCAGGATTGCTATGATATACAGCAAAGTGAATGCTCTCTAGCACACGCGCTGGCCATACGCGTGCCCCATATGTGTGTAGACCCCAGCCCTCCCTACTAGGGGTGCACTCCCTGCAGAGCCCCTCAAGATCGGCAGGGGAAATCCTCCTCGTCCTTACCCACAGCCACAACACAACTGAGCTACGTTAGCAAGCGTTGTGCAGAGACCCCGCGCTCAGCGTTTGAAGTTCCACAGCAGAAAATAAATGCTGCCAGGGAGTAATTGAGCAACGAACTATCAGGAAGCACTTAGCACAGATAAAGAAAAGAAACAGTAAGTCTGAATCTCTGTCATCAAAGGTTAGTGGTTTTTTTTTTCTGTGCTCACGGAGCTCCAAACATGGCAAGCGCTCTCTCTCAGAATGCATGCTTCTGCGATACATATATCAAAAAGCAGGTAGAAACAGCCAAAGCATACACAACTTGAGCACATTCCCTGTCTAACAAGCATATTCTCCACCAACTACTTTATCATGTAAATTAGTTGAACTGGAAGGGCTCAAGTTTCTTGCAATAGAAAATGTTTGCATTGATAAAACTAACAGGGACTAAATCATTATTTTAGGAATAGGAGAAAAATCATCTCACCAGGCAAACCAACAGGAGCTGGCCATATGTTTAAATAATGGGCTGCAACGTGTTATTGCAGAGTACTCTGCTCTAAGATTTCTAAGTAAGCAGAACCACAGCGCGAGCTACGAGTGCGTTCCCACGGCAGGGAAGGAATAGCTTTGTGGAGGAGAGGGGCTCTGGCGCTAGGCACCAGTTTAGCCCATCTGGGGGTTTCCAGCCTTGCCAGGGGTCGGCATTGCAGGACCTAGTCCCTCGCTGCCTGCCCCTACCACTCTGCTTCGCCTGAAGCCTTCACCTCCAAAGGATGAGAAGAGGAATCTGCCCTGGATAATGTACGTGTTTTCCATGGAGCTGAGCAAGGGTCCAGGCTATTCCCCTGCTGTGTAGTCTGAGTTTTGTGTAGCAAACTGGGGGGGAAGCATGGAAAAAATGTCATGTGTTAAGAACAATGAGAATTAATGGAAAAGGAAAATTCAGATTGTTAGGTATAGAGAAAGTAAGTTTGGTGCTAGGCTACTGCCAGCTCTACATTTCTTTTAGCTTTAGTTTTTATAAAATGAGATGAAAACACAATGAATGATCTATAAACAGAGGACTTAGCATTTTTAGCACGGTGTATTTGCACGGATGTGCAAATGCCCCTTGCTCCCCAGGACTGCCTGTCGCCGGGCCGCCCGAGCACAGTCTGCGTGCCCACGGGGATTCCTCGGGGCTGGAGCACGGTCACTGGCCACAAAATGTGGCAAAATCCAGCGTTGGGCCTCTTCAGGCACAACGTTTAAAGGACATTGGATTAACAATTTAAATGCAGATGTTTTGAAAACTGCCCCTTCAGGTATCTCTAGTCATTTCAAAGGCAAGCATGTGGTCAAGTGTTAGCAGACAGTTTTGCTAAGTGTCCCTTTACAGAAAAACAGTGAGTTCTGCTACTGCTCAATTCGATTTAGTGCCCAGGCCAGCAGCGTGCACATTTCCACGTGGAAGAAAGCGCAGTTGTTTTTCAGAACCCAGCTTAAGAGAACTTGGGGTTTCTGCCCCTTCCCCAGCTGGCACAGTCGCCTCGCTGCCCCCAACTCCCCCAGGTCGCACGCAGCAGCAGCGGCAGGGCTCCCGACAGACCCAACGCAGCAGACCACGTGTCCCTGGACTCTTCAGTTCTTAGCAGTTTCCTGGTTTTGACTGATACCTTTTTTTTTTTTTCCCATTCACTTTCCTAAGTAAATGATGCTACTGATCGGAGGCTCCATCCGCTTCTCTCACTAGCTCCATGTGCTCGGCCAAGACACCCCTTGCCTACAAGCTGCAAGAAATTCAGCCATGCAGACAGAAAGATGCTATCCTGCTCGACAGAAGGAAGACAGCGAGAGCTCAACCCTTCTGAGGAGCTCCGTGGATATCTCCTCAGCCTCTTCCTAAGTGAGCCAGGCAGGGACCTACCGGCCCCGGGACACCAACACATATCCAACCAGCCCTCCTCGGGCACAAGCTGCTCTGCTCACTCACTGTGTGCTAATTTGTTGTGACTATTTACAAATACATTGTGAAAGCCCTGGCTGTGATTCCATAGATAAAGCTAAATTCGCACCAGGTGTTTTTGAAATACAGCATGTAAAATTAAAACACGTTCTCCAAGCCCCTACTAAAAGTTTAAAGTTACATGACCAGCCAAAAGAGCCATCAGATTTAAAGCTGATTAGAAGCTAACTTTTTATGGGAATGATCTTAAAAGGGAATAACATAAATCTAGCTTTCTTAGCAGTTAATATTTATGCATATATATGTTAATTATATTTGAATATTTTAAAACTAACAGTACATTTTGCTAATGATGAAGGACAACATGTGTTATAGTAGAATCCCAAACAGAAAACCTGAGAAGAACCAGCCCATCCCTGGAGCAACAGCCCCTGCAGACGACACAGCCGGTGCTGCGTTTGATATAGCACGATGCACGCTGCATCTGTAGCACCACACACCCTGAACAGTCAGAGCCTTCCCCAGGACCCAGCGAGAGCAGCCTTGTGAGTCCTAACAAGGGAGGTCTGACCTACTGGCTTATCTTGTTTGAGTCACGGGAATCAATGTGCACACCGCGACATGCCAGCAGGGTCTCTACGTCAATACATGGTTAGCATTAACTGCAAGGAAAAAAAAAATACAAGGGGTTTCAACCATTTTTTTTTTAGAGAGAAGAAACTTTGGTCTGCACCAGCTCTGTTCAGTGTGTGGCCCGTCCTTTGTATGTGCCCACATGGGGCACTGAGGCCTCTGCTACGCAGCCTAAGTGCAGGGAGGGGGGCTCAAGAAAACTAATTGCTGCGTCTCAGCTGGACAAAGGTAATCTTGCAAACACGGAACCGTGACCTCGGTCCCTACGTCCACCAGAGGCTGCATGGTGCCTGCAGCCCCTTCCTCTCCCCGGTTAACCCCGTGGCGGTGCTGGTGATGCTCTGGGGCCGGGGCTGGCCCCGGCAGTGCAGGCTGCTGTGGAGCCAGGGCAGGGCACAGGGGGCACTGGAAGCAACAGGGGAGTTAAAAACACAAGTGGCAGAACTGAGGGAATATACAGAAGTGGGGAGAAAAGAAAAAGAATTGACAGGAGGAAAATGAAGTGCATGGGGATTATCTCGCTGAATGGCACCTAGCGTCACTGTAAGGATTCACATCAACAGCAATCAGAAGTTCGGATGCTACTTGTCATCATTTCTTTCCCCGAAACCCACGTGAAACTCCCACGGGCATCGGGAGTACAACACCCCCTGCCAGACACACTGCTAAACCTCTCCCGAAGGTTTCGATAACCCTGCCGGTAGAGCCGAACGCACATAGTCACTGACGGAAGCAGTTGTACAATTTCTGGATATAGTCTCCTGGAATACTACATGACGTCTCTTCAACTGTATCGTGTTTCAGTTTATATTTGGGTGTTGCATAACCGAGCTCCTACCCGTAAAATTACCTCCATATTCTAACTGGCATTTCCGTAATTTTTTCCAGTGCCATATGTGAAACCATTTTTGAGACAGAATAAAGAACTAATTAACGAAAGGAGTCCGTTTCAGTTCTACCACAAGTATTACACGGTGTTTTATCCAGATTGCAATTTAGCAGGAACCAAGGTGACATTTCGTCTCCAGCCCTGGTCGCTGCCAGTCCGTTCAGAGGCCGCACTTGCCAAGCCCTCAGAAGAAGCCCAAGGTCTAACGTTTTTCAATGGGCACTCTGAAAATTCTTATATTCGAATGCATTTAAATGCAATTTATGTATGTGCTGGTATTTTGCAACAACTACTTTTTTGTATTATTTCCCCTCTATTTTCTTTTCATCTCTGCTAGCTGATGAAACATACAATACTTCTCACTAGAAAAGTGACTTAGCCACCCATTTTTAGAAGTTTTGTCCCATTTACTGACTCGCCTCTGTTATCTTTTCCTCCCTACGAGAGCTGCTAATGAACATGGAATTGAGGCTTGTCTTCTCCTTGCATACTTGGAAAGTGAACGGTCTGGGAGATCATCCTCTTTTTTGGGGAGCGATTCAGCTAAGATCAAATACGCACCTCATCGGCAGGCCCGTGAAGGGGGCTTGGACAATGAGCTCTCTCCTGGCTCTCCCCGCAGCCCGCTCTGTCCCGCGCGCCCTCGCTGTGCCTCTCGCCGGCGGCACGACCGCGCCGGCAAGCCCTCACCGCGGGCCAGGATATCCTTGAGCACGGGGCCGACGTTATCTGCAGCTGCAGCTGCCCGGCGTGGTTCCTTTCTCAGCCCACAAACCAGCCATCCCCCAGCCCAGTGCCCAGCGCCGGCAGTGCCCGAGGCATGGAGCTGCTCCCGAAGCTTCAGGAGAAAGGGGCAGCTTTGACCTCAACTCACACGGGAGATGAACTGAGTTGAGAAGCATCCTGGAACCAGACCCAAATGCCAAAATTCAAAGTGAGTTCTTCCCTCTCCTGATCTATTCATGATCCTCTTGTCACCCTCGTCACTTTTAAATAGATAAGCAAAGACGTGGCGTTTCCTGCTTCTGGCTGAAAGTGGAAAGGCTAGAACGTTTTAAGAGTGGCCAAAACACCAGACCCCAAGAAGGTGAGCTAAAAAAATTGGAGATAAGCGGCAGTTCTCTTTGCTCAGTAGGCTATTGCCGGTGCCAAACAAGTTAAGTCTTCCACAAACTAACAGAACACACCCAAGCAGGCTCATATTGCTAAAGGTTACTGCCTCGTGAACAGATTGTCCAGTCTGGCAGGTGAGAAAGGTTGAATACGAGTATTTGCAGACATCTGTACAAACTCAGCTCTCCTCTGCAATTACACATCAAATTATGTACTGACTGTACTGATAAAAGACTTCCTCATTCTGCAAAAAAGAAATAGTTACTTCAAATGGATTGTAACTTCACTCGTAAACCCTTAAGACCTACAAGAAGATGTTAGTCCCTATGAAAAAATACATTTCACACTGAAAAATTCAAAGATAGCCTTGATCTTGAGGTGAAGGTTCAAAAGCAAGTCACAGCAGCTCACAGCAGTCCCAACCTTTTAAGGTATGTGCTATTCCACGTGCAGAGCTGTTTGTGTACTGTGCCAGCACGGCACCTTCTGGGTTATTTACTTTTAATTACATCCTGGCTGCAATAAATTGCAGCTATTTATAATGATAAACTTCTTGAACATTTAAGGGCGGCCTCCCCCCAGCACTCTGCACACAGCTCGAGTCTGCCGGCGCAGCAGCATCAGCTGGGGCGCGAGGGAAGGCCCCCGAGTTCACCAACACTCCCATTTTCTCAATTATTCCAGTCCATTAAATAAAAAAAAAAAGGATCACTCCGTTTTAACCTTACCTCAAGAACAATTCAGACTCAGGATCAAATCTGTTCATTTAAAATTAAGACGAAAAAGATCAGTGGTTCACTTGTGCCTTGGGAAGGCTTTAGTACCGGACCTGACCCCAAACCAGCATGGAGCACCTGCCAGTGGGCAGGCACCAAAGCGTCCCCCGAATGCACAAGTTTCACAAACCGACAGCATCTACCAAAACCTGAAGCAGAACGCTCATCAGAAATGAACTGAAGTACCGGTATTGCAGAGGAAAATGCTTACTACCTCCCACTAGTGTCAGGGAAGCAAACTGCCAGCGCGGCACCGCGCTCGGTGGGCGAGCTGGGCTGCGGCCACCCGGTGAGCTGGGGGCTCTGGAGTCCAGTGTCCTCGCACGGAAACACGTAGATGTGTATCGTGGTGCTGGAAACTGCTTACAGGCACTGAAAACTCTGCCTTAGGAAATGTCCGGAAGCATGCTCCCAGCCTCCTAACTTGTACAAGTGTTTGGAAATAATATTAAGTAATAATATTAAATAATATTGTTAATGAGACTGACAATTTCTAAAGGTACCTACTGCTCAGTGTGAATCAGGACAGAGCTCCGGTTCTAGAGGTTTTAGGCATACAGGAATATTTTGCTTATTTACAAATATTTAAAATAACTTACAGAATAAAAAAGTAGACATTTTCAGATAGAGATGTTTCTTTAGAAATGTAACAATATACATTACGAGTCTTTATCACTTAGCGCTTGCCAGAGGATCTTAAGACAACCCATTTTTAATTATATAACATATTCATTACACATTGCTGTCATTGCTGTCATTGTTAGAGATGATAAGAAATGATTAAGAAGAGAAGGCAGATCCTCTGGATAATCATTTGAATGACAGATTATAATTTTGTGAGCAGTATAGATAGCACTAATGTTTACTGAAGGCTTCATTCACATTTCTCAGTCCTCGACTACTAATGACTAAGAGCTTATACCTAAGCAAGCAACAGACCGGGATATCAGAACGCACCCAAAATGTTGTGTTGAAAACACTGCCCTGGTGGAAGCCCTCTCTGTGCCACTCTCACGGAAGAGCTGAGCCACAAAAGCCTGACCCACCAGCCTCAGCTGAGACCCCCTGGATTGCAAGCCCTGATGCAGATTAGAGAGAAGAGGAAAAGGAAAAGAGAAGGAGAAGGAGAAGGAGAAGGAGAAGGAGAAGGAGAAGGAGAAGGAGAAGGAGAGAAAAAGGAGAGAAAAAGAGAAAAAGAGAAAAACAGAAAAAGAAAAAAGAAAAAAGAAAAAAAACAGAAAAAAAGAAAAATTAAAAAAAAAAGAAAGAAAAAAAGAAAAGAGAAAGAGGAAAAAGAAACCATGAGGGTGGTGGCCTGTGTGATTTACCAGGGCACGTGTGTGGTCACGGCTTAGACAAGTCCAACAGATCCAGGCGAGCTGCGGTGCTCCCTCCAGCCCCTCTTGACACAAGAACGTGCCTGTTTTAACCTGGGAGAGCGAGATTCGTGACATGCCCCGAGACAATCCCTCGCCAGCGCCTAGCATCACCCCAGGACCCGGAGCACGGCGCACGCTGCGCAGAACAGGTTCATCAACGAGCGGCGTGCCAAAACTTGACAGAAGAGGGACCGGTGTCGGCTGCCAGCCATTCACCCTCTGCCTTCCCAAGGTAGCCGTGGTTGTTTACAGATGGCGCGGACGTGTTTACATATTTATCCCTGACAATGCTGAGTGAATGGCTGACACTAAATAATTTATTTGGTTAATGTATCCTGTTAGTGCCTTCATGACTACCCGTGAGCAGAGAGCCATTTCCTTGAATTAAGCCATTGTTCCAGCAGACCCAGCAAACAGACTTGAGAAAATTGTTCTGTGGATGGGTTGGAAAACTCACAGGAAACAAAATAAAAGGAGCAGAGCGCAACCGCAGCGATTCATTTCAAATCTAGAATGAAAACGCCTGGGCCTTGTAGCGCCATCCTACGCCTTGAAGCAGCCTTCGCCCTGTAAGTGCAGGGCTTTTTGGAGAGGTGCTGCGTGCTTTTTGGTGATCAGGGCATCCAGGGGGCCACATTTTCTACTTTTGCCCAAGCACAAAAGCTAGAAACCCCCCCAAAGAAGACCTGCCGCTGATCAGACGCACCCAGCAGACCGCCCACCCAATGCCACACAGCGCGCGAACACGTCCCCGGGTCCCAGAGACTTGTGTGCTCCCGGCGCAGCAGGCTGCGGGGCCGGAGTTACGGCCTTATCTCCAATCATGGGAACGACAGAGCATTTAGCTTCACTGTCCCCCCCCCCCAGCATTTCACTGCGTGCAATGAAACTAATTATATCTTTTGCAAAGATAGGTGCAGATGTGCTAAGAGAGGCACAAAGCCCCAGCACCTGCGGAACAGGTGGAGCCAGTCCTCTTGAGCAAGCCCCGAACAAATGGACGAGCCTGCCCTTCTGCCCCCTCCGGATCGTATTTTTGGGACTCCGGTCCTGCCCGTCACTCCAGCTGCTCCCTCTCACGTTTCTCACACCTGCAGCCGTCCCGCAGTGAGGGCTCTGCGCGTCCCCCCCCGGCGCTGCACTGCCGGGTGGGAGCCGGTGCCATGGCACTGCAGGCAAACGGAGGGCACGTGGCGCATCGCGGGTAACATTTTTAGCAAACCCCGCTTCAAAAGCACGGGCTCCTCCGCTGGTAACGGAGGTGAGGGTGGTGAAAGGCCTGGAAAGAGGCAAGGCACGGAGCAGCTGGCGCAGGCTCGCCCAGGGAGATGCTGGAGAGGTGGCACCGGAGGAAACCCGGCTGTGGGGGAAAGCAGAGAAAAGCTCCACGCGGGCTCCGGAGCAGCAGGAACAATGGAGCCTGTATTCAGCGATGATAGAGGAAGATAGGGAAAAAAACGAAGCGAAAGCTTTCTACGGCTAATTGCGAAAAATGACAGGAAATGAGTGAGATGCTGTTGCCAGGAATAACGCTTGTAATGCTGAAATTGGTGATGAAAGGGTTTGACATGCGCTCCAACCTCAGGGGAAACAAGGCCAAGATTTCGGTGGGCACTTCTGGGTTTCGCCTTCTCAAAGCAACGAGCGGCAATAGAAACCAACTCGTATGCTACACTGCCGAGGAGTCTGGCATTCGCCCTCCGGAGCCATTGTAAGGCACTCTAATTAAAGACGGGTCCTTTCTGGGACACACGAGCGTGGCTGCCCAGAAAAGCTGCTGGGAAAACTCAGCCCCCAGAGAAGTGGCTCCGGAGAGGCCGAGGGTGCCGAGGCAGAGGCTGCAGCAGCACCCGCAGCAGTGGCAAAGGCTCGGCCAGGTTCGAGCAGAAAGGCTGCAGGGAGCAAGCAGCGGGAGGACACGGCGCTGTGGAAAGCAAAGAAAGGGAGGAAGAAAGATGTCCTGCCTGTGGGGAGTGACACAAGGACTATGGCAGACCGAGCCATGCGCGTCCCCGTGCCGCGGTGGTCCCGAGAAGGAACAGGGCTCATTTAACAACCGGCGCGGGGGCTCCCAGTGACGGGAGGAATGCCTGCAGCGTGACTCGGCCGGCTTACACGGCTCGCAGCGCGAAGACGTCTGCTAGTCATTCAGTGCCATAGTAGCGGTGATGTTTCTGAGTCAACAGCCGATGTGATCGCTGCCCGACCACCGAGCCAGCTGCGATGTAACCGGAGCACCACTGACAAGCAGTAATATTAGCCCGGAGAAATGTCACCGGGGTGTGTGTGGGGGGTCATCTGATCTATCTTTAGCCAGCTAAAAGTTAATCACCTAAGCTCCCTGCACAGTCAGTGGAAAGTGACTGGGACCTCCAAAGGGTGATTCTGGTCTATTCTCAGCACGCCGCCTGCGAGGGGCTGAATCACCCTCTGGGGGTGCCTGTCCTCCCCCGTCAGCTGCACGAGGCTCCTCGCTGCAGCAGCATCACGGGGCGGCCGCTCCAGCCCCCCCAGAGCAGCACTGTCCCCAGCGCTGGCTTTGGGGCTCACCACCAGCATCGCCTTGCTGCTGCTGCTGCTGCTGCTGCTGCCGCCTTACCACTCCTCCCAGTAGCTGCAGGGAACTGCTAGGCCAGCAGCCATCAGGACAAGGTGGAGCCCGGAGGCCCGGCAATGCCATCCTGTTTGGGCCCCCCACGCTGCCCCGGCATCCAGGGGGGAATGCTGAGGGAAACGGTGCCAAAGCGCCGCTTCGTGTGCCCACCCAGGCTGCCCCGCGTCCCCACAGCCACGCCGTCCCCATAGCCAATGCAGAAGGAGGTCAGAGCTTTCAAAAAGAATTTGCCCCTACAAATCTGCATTTACCGTTCCTGATTTCACGTCTTTATACATTCAGAAACGGACACCACCCTCCGTGCTGACCGAGGAGTCTGACCGCTCCATGGCTCCCCAGGCCCCCTTCGCTTTTCTCAGGAAGGGTCCTTCTTCCAGCCATCACGGACCCTCCCAAGCACCATGGGTTTTCACAACCGACTCAGAGCATCCTTGCAGTCACATCCACCAGCTTTTCCAGCTTGACCCCTGCCCAGCGCCAGGCAGTTGAGCACAGCCACCCCCTCCAAATTGCCCCTGACCTGCTGCTCCCCATCCCTCTCCTTCCCAGGCACTGGCAGGCGCTGAGACCCAGCAAAGGCTTTGTCTGGGACGGCTGTGGCAAGAATGAGCTATTCAGCCATTTGTGCATTGGCTCTCACTAGGCTGTTTCCCCCACGGATCAACAGACCCACATTTTCCCCGAGGTTTCCCTCCCTACTCCACACCACAGTCTCTCTTTTCCCCTCTTTTCCCCACGCCCCCCGCGAGTCGCAGCTCCAGCTGGCCTGCGGCCTGCCCCACATCAGCCCCCGCACCTACACAAAGCTTTAATATCCCTCCTGTGCTACAAGTCCTTGTTCTCACTCTTTCCCTGCTCTCCTTTTCCACTTTGGTCCACTAAGAAGCTCCTTGCTTCATCGAGCTGGCTCCTGCTGAAATTCCTGATCTTCCTGCACAGCAGGACGGCTGGCTCCTCAGCTCGCCATGCGTTTTCTTCAAAATCGGCCTCTAATTTTTAGGTGGCTGCTTAGGCTGCATTAATCTCGTGGCAATGACAGTATCTTGAGGCCAAGCAGCAAATGGAAGCCCACAACAGTGAACAAAGGCGTTTACGAGCAGCTGGCATGCCGGAGAGACCTGGTGCTGGGCAGCGTGGCCACCCCAGGCCTTGCTTTGACCGCGATCCCCGTGACCACCCCAAGGTGAGGGCAGGGAGAGCGGCCACGGGGGGCCCTGCCCCTGGTTCGAGGCAAAAACGAAACCCTTCAAGGAAACCCATAGCAAGAGGTCAGCCCGGGGCTGGGAGCGCTGAAGCCAGCTCAGCCAGAACTGGCCAAACCTGCAGCGCCCACGTTGTACCCACCGGCACCGTGGGCAGCTGGGCGGATCCGCGGCCGGGGCGTGAGAATCGGGTCAGCGAGGACCCGCACGGGCTGGCAACTCGACGAACAGACCCCTGACTGTTAGCAGTAAGCGGGCAACTGCTTACCGATTAACCTAGAGCAGGGCGATTGCCGTTTGGTACCTTGGGAGCTGGCGAAGTCACTCAGCTCTCCCGATACTTTCGCTGGGCTTTGTGGCAATCGCTGCGGGTGCCCCCAAGCAGCGCGCACCGTTGCAGGCAGTCCTCTAATGGTCGGCTGGCTTGGGCAGCAGGGTACCGAGAGTCCCAGGAGCACCGCTCCTTCCAGCAGCAGAGGATGAACTGGAGGAGGCAACCAAGACGCGCGGCTGGGACCACCCCAGCAGTTCAGCGCCAGGCTGAGCACAAGGAGCTGACGGAGGAGTCAGAGTGCTGGTCTCAAGGGACTGCCTTGCAAAGATCTGGATTTACCAAATGCTGCTCAGAAGGAAGGACCAAAGCTTCGCTGGGCATTGCCGCAGAGAGTAGAACACGTTTTGTCATGAATCTCCATTCCCGTAGAAAAAGTAATGCCGACATCTGTCCAACCGAAAGAGAGCACGGGACACCGCTTGGAAAGGACGAGCTAACAAAAAGTTAAGGTCCTGAATTAAGCTCGGAAAGCACTCTTACATTTACTTGGTGTGTTTGCAGGCATCCGATGCACGTGCGCTCTAAAACAGCTGTCTAAACCTCGGTTTTAAATGTTACAGCATAAAAACAAATGATAAAGATTCCCCACTGCACCTTCTGCATGACAATGAGGTGCAAAAACGAGGCACAAACACTATGAAAACCTTAAGGGGGGTGAATAGAAGCCTAGGAGACCTCCCAGAGAAGCCATTTCTGATCAGAAGATAAGCCTAAACATTTAATCTGAAATGGTAATGAGTGAGGAAAGCTGAAGAAGCTCTGAAGAAGGATTTAGATTGGAGGTAGGGTCTCACCTGCAGGGTTTTAGCACTGGGCAGTGCCTGCAGCCTCCTTTCCCCCCTCCCAGGGGGAACAATACATTGTGGCTGCCACAAATCAGGAGCGTAAGTGACAGTGCTTTTATGGTGCCAAATGGAAGTAACAAAATGCAGGAAGCATTTTGTCAGATGTCACTTAGCAGTGATATCACGGGGGAATCTGGGAACGGGATTTGCCTGCATAGTAGGAATTCCTCGGTCCAGGGACAGGGAGAAGCCGAAATGGCAAGAGGGGCAGAATCTAATCTTGGCCTGGTGAATGAACAGGAAAGATTGCTCTGCTCCAACTTGATCTCGGGGAGCAAACACACGGTTTGGCACGTTATCGTTTTACTGACCAGGCTCGATTCCTTGTTGCCCTGCCTTAATCACAAGGCAGAAGGAGAAACACGACGTAAGAGGGTACCTCTCCCCTTAGAGCCTAGCAGAAGTGCAGAGACCGACGGCACACATACGGGAGAGATCTCGAGGAGGAATGCTGAAAATGTTTTTTCAGATGACATTTCGCCAGGAAATTAATACATGCCTCAAACGAGTTTCAGAACACAGACCACCGTTCCCAAGGCTGACACAAACGTTTCAATGAAGTGAATCCCATCACACCTCTACCGGACATGCTCCTCAAAGGGACATGAAATTGTCCCAGGGGGCTGCAGCCTGGGGGAGGAGAGGACCACTGGCAGAAATAAGCACCCAACCCAGATCTAGAACTGAGGACGAGGATTTAAATCCCGGTTCCAGCATCCTGTACACCACGGGGAGCCCGGACTGTGTTTTTGTTTCCCTGGCTAAACAAGGGAAGGCCGGATCACAGCAAGATGAACATTTTAGTGTGTGACTAGAAATGTTTTCTTCCTGAGCACATGGCGTGCATGTGAATGCACAAGTGTGAGAAAGGCACTGAAAAATCAGGATATGATTATGAAATTACCTAGCTGCCCACTTAGGATTTAGCAGCACCGTGCAGCGTATTATCTCACTGGGTGCATGTGGGCTGGCTCGGAGAGGGATGGTAAGCTTACACGTGCAGGGAAACCAACTTGGATCCTGGAAGCAACATCGTTGTGCTAACAAGGCACTCCACCTAAACTAATTAGCCCTGCCTTTCAACAGGCTTAATTAGGTGGGGCACCATCCTGTGCTGTTGTGGCTAGACGGCTTCCGGCTCCGGAGCTGGCTCACCCACAGCGAGTCCGAAGGCTTCGGCACTTCGCTGCCTTGTGCCGTGCACTGACGACGTGTGTTGGAGCAAGGGCTCTTGTCCACGTGGCCCCACGGCAGAAATCAAGGAGCTGGGGCCCTCACGAGCTTTCTGTGCACGCATCCGTGCAAAATGGAGTGCCTGCGCCCCTCCTGATGCCCTGGAAACTCCTCCTTGGGAAACCATGAGCTGGCTCTCACAGCAGGCCTCAGACACAGAAGGAGCTATCTAGACAGGAGACCACAGCGATGACTGTGATTCAACAAGGGGAAAAACCATGAGTGATGTAAAGGACGAGCCGCACCGTATTTCACTGTTTTCATTTCACTTTTGTAAATCACAGGTAAAAGAGTCTGCATCTGGATCTGCCACAGAATTCAGATGTTTTCATCCACAAAGCCATCCATAGCAATTAAACCCAGTTTTGAACCAGGTTAACCTGGAGATAATAAATCTGATGGTATACGTGTTCTGTAAGAGTGAAAGTCCTTTGTGGTGAAACAAACACCGGGGTAGGGAATGGAAGAGGAACCTCAGGAACGAATCCTGGAGCTACAAAGCATGGTGCCTGATCTACCTGAAAAGCTCCTCTCAGCCACTGGCTTTAGACATAAAGACAAAGTTAATTAATAATCCTTAGCTCTTTATGAGGCAAATTATTCAGAAATTCTTAAAGGAGGGTCAGAATAAGGTCACCCAGGTGACCGTAGCAGTGTAGAACATGCTGTTGGAAAAATGTTAGACCTGTTTAACTCAGATTCCTTGGCTTCTGAAAAGGTCACAATTTAACATAAAATTGTCCTCCATTTCATCTCAACTTACTTTCCTTAAGGTCTTCCACAGGAAAGTTAAGAACGTGGCTCCCAAAAGCATCCTGGCCATAACTCCCAGGAACTCTGTAGGACACACACAAACCGCCGTGCCCGTACGCCCCACTCCCTGCCTTGAAAGCCTGGCCATGCAGTCATCCATTATGTGTTCAGCCAGCATGCCAGACACATTATATTAATTATAAAATACAATTAAATAGATTTTTTCATTACTAAATTAATTTCTTGAAAGCATTATCCTTAGGGACGGAAGCTTAAAAATTGATTTTGTTTGTAATTTTAATCTTTCCTGCTACCATAGATATTTTATGCGCTCACAGAGTAATGGTGCCTACCTCGCTGCTTTACCTTGTTTGAACTTTATGTCCTTATTTAGCCTCTCAAAATAAATGCACATGACTGTCATCCTACTGCTGAAAGGCAAAGATATCGTTACCCTGCACTGAGCACAGCCACTCAGGTATGCAGCACGTTGCAAAAAATGACCTGTTTTGACATATTTGGTTTTCAGGTGATACTCTGAGTAAGCGCTATCAACCGATCTGTGACTGTATTAAGCTGCACTGTGGGAAGTCAGAGGATTGCTCACTGGAGATCGTGGGCTGGTCATAGAGCAGAACCAGCAGAAACTGCTTGAATAATCTGGAAGCACATGCAATTTAAAAAGATGTTACTTAATCCGCGATCACCCAGCTTTTGAAAATGAGGATATTTTACTTGTCAGGCTAGAGTCATTCAGAGAGCTCCCTGCTTGCACCCCGAGCCGTATGGATTCACTTTTAACACATCCACACGCTGTAACTCTGCGAACATTCGGAGTATGCTCTAAGTCACAAAACTACAAATCTTCAGACCTGCAGTAGCCGAAAACAGAGCTAAACTATTCATTGTGCTAATCATCTGTATTAATCTGCCCTAGCAAACCATTTCAGCTGTTCGGAGCTGTGACTCAGTGTGCTTTATGTTTACTAAACCGCACGTACAGCCTTTTAAAATAATCTGTTTAAAATCACAGATTAAGTCCCACGGGTAAAAGGGTGGGGAGGAAGAGGGAGATGTCAGTATCCTACAAACCAGCATCATTTGTTTTGACAGCTTCTAATATTCCGTATTAATAGTTTCACGTGCTGATCTCCACCATGCCTCTGAATCACCCTCAGGCCGGGGCCATCACACCCTGGTCACCTTTTAAAGATCTGTTTGGGACACGGGGCAGAACTGGACCACATTTTGCCTGACAGACCCAGGGACACAGCGTTGGAATCACTACGTGGCTATCCAGAAGCAGAAACAGGTTCTGTATAGAAACACCAGACAACAATTTGCGTTTCTTCTCACTTCTGGCTCATTTTAGCCAGAAAGTGACTAAACGTGGAGGTTTGAGTCCCGCGGGACTACTTTCCTCGAGTCTGAGGTCTCGGTGCTGACCTGAATCAGGCCCTCGTGCTGGGGCTGAGCCATCGGAAAGCTGCCCCGAAGGGCAGAGGGAGGATAAACTCCAACCCAGCACCGACAGGCAGGCCTGGAAGCGCAAGTGCTTGCCAAATCGCTACAGCCACTGCAGGCAAGAACGGCCTTCCCCTCTCGAATCATATTATTTAAGAGCCTTAAAATATATTTATTTAAGGCCCTCAAAATATACCTATGTAATCTCCTCAAATCAAATACAAGGAAATCAAAATGTCAGCTACACTAACGGCACCCTTATTAACTGTCTGAGTTAAAATATCAGATTAAATGGACGTGAAAATTGAAATGTCCCCCACTGAAGGTCAACCACAGGTTGACCTACTGCAAATTATTCCAGTGGTTGCTGCTTAAGTTTTATGCTATGTGGCACCTTTCAGGATTTCTTACATTCAGCAGCACAGTAGAGGCACCTCATGTTAGCCTTGGCCAAGGTCTCAGCGCTGTAACTCACGCTACTTCTCTGAAGTAATTAATTCTGTGTCATAAGTTCAGTGAAATTCATACAATTTCTGCGAAACATCTGATTTTCAGCTGCCCGGGGCTTTCCATTTAAGGCAATTTGCAATAAAAGGCATTCTAGCGGCACACTAAATTGACCACATTTGGACGCGTTACAAACGCCGGCTCAGAACGAGCAGCTGCTGCTGAAAAATGTGGTGCGAGGAGCATCTCCTCTGCGTTCCAGTTCTGCGGTTCCTGATCTATAAAGTGCGATTAACGAAGTTTTGGCTTATACCTGGGTAGCGTGTTCCCGCTGAGCATAGATGGAAATATTTAAGAGTTTCACACGATACCGTTGAAACCCAGGAAGCTGCTGACAGTTGGTGACATTCTAGCAATAGGAATTTCGGGAAATACCCTGCCCAAAAAACTTGAATAAAGGAGAAGGCCCAACTAACGCGTCTGACTAGGATCTGGATGTGGCCCATGTCCCATAAAGAATTACTGCTAAAACAGCAGACACTCCGGTTAGACTGGAAACTTGGGTCTGGATTTCTCCTCTTCCAGAAGCAGCTTTGGGAAGAAGGGAAGGAAAGCCCTTCCCAAACGCCAAATGCTAGCAAAATCTGTGAATGACAACCTGCACACCCTTACTCGCTAGTGCATCCTCAGCTTGTGAGCGTTTATTTGGGCTTCTGCTAGCGGGATCGGCCCCGGGCCGTGCCCAGCCCATCGTCCGGGCTGTCCCAGACCAGCACGTGCTGCCGGTGCCGACCCGAGCGCGCCGTGCCCATCGCAGCAGTGCCGCCGCCGCCGGGCACCTCTCGCGCAGCTCGGAGCAGGAGCAGGAGGCCAGGCTGGCTCCTCTGCTTCTCGGAAGAGCACGCTGTTTTTTCAGAGAAGCCAACAATTGCTGTGGCTGTGTCCTGCTTTCATCGGCCTAATGCGCGGTATTTAAAGAAAAATACCTTGGTTGTAAAATGTGACCTTTTAGAATCATTTTGGTATTAAGTGCTACGCTTGTAAAGCCTCCCTGAACACATGCCTGCAGCACGAAGGGCCTAACTGGATTCAATTCGTTTTAAGTGAAGACATTGGGGTGTCTAGAATATGCCCTATGGCCTGGGATGCTGGATCCAAAGCAGCCTTGTTTAAAGGGCTGGAATCCAGAGTCTCCTGGGCACGATGCGAAAACGACTGTTTGGTAGAGCTTTTGAAGAGCGTGGAGGTGTGATAGAGGAGTTTTCATACGCACAGACGTTCGGTTTCCTCTTGCAAAGCTATACTTATGACAGCAGGATATTTATACTAAAGTATCTATATCAGAAAGCACAGCTTTTTTAAAAAATAAATTAACTACATAAGTATTCAGTACTTAATAATGGCCACTGATCGTGGCTCCTAGTAAACAGCAAAAACCAAATAACAGGCACCTAACCTTGGGTCAGACCCTACGCCCCTTATCGCTGATGAAAGGCTCTTTGCCTCCGGCCTTTGACAGGCCCAGTACTGAACACAAAACCAAAAGACATTAATTATCAAACCAATGCATTGCCAGGTTTTGCAGGTTGTTTTTTTTTTCATTTTGAATTCCTAAAATGATTAAATTCCTGAACGCACGACAAAGTCAATCAGCGATACCTTTAGACACGAAAACATATCCCACAGGGACGTGTTTAGATGCTTTTTAAAGTTCACTGCTTAAAAATGTAAATCTTTGCGAGCGTACGTATTTTTCCAGTGAACTGAATTAACTTAAGAACCTAGCATGTTTTATTAATAACCATAAATAATTAACAGTTGTTTCCTTTCTGTCAAAAAAGTATCCCAATTATACAATACTTAAGGCTGTCATTCACAGACACTTCTCACGGAGAAAACAATATTACGCTAAAACGTTTCATTAACTATTGGCGTAACATTCTTTACCAGTTGCACAATGACATTATGCCCGTATTAATAGGCATAACACGCTTAGCTATACAAATCTTCTTCAGTCGATCAGGAAATGAAAAGATACCGGCAACAAACCCCCAGCATTTCTGGGTGACCTGAAGGCTGCAGGCAGTCGGGGGGGTGATAGTTCGGTGCTGCCATGGGGGGACCCCCGAGTCCGAACCGCAGCTCGGAACGGAGGCACTGACGAGAGGGAAAAGCGCATCAGCAATCCCCTACTCCCTTTTTGAACCCTGCCTGGAATATATATCGATTTTAAAAGATCTTTTGTTTTTAATCTTTACAATTGTTATGCCGTCCTGTACAGTTAGCTCTGGTGGGCAAAGCGTTTACCCCGCTGAGGACACCAAACAAATCCAAATCCTGTCCGTCGAGGCCGGCGCTTTACCCTCTCGCGTCCCTACGAGCTAGAAACTGCTCCCACCAGGACTAATAAATACCAAACGCTCAGCGGGAGCGTTTGCCCGGCTACGGACCAAAAGCTTTGGCTGCTGACAATCACAAGACAAAGTCAGAAATACTTACTTTTTAAAACACAACAAAAAAGCGACTTACACTCGGAATCAGATCCCGCAGGAGGACACAGCTTTGAACATTGGGACTGTCCGAGGACAGGCTGCTGCCTCTGGGACTTGTGCGGTGCATTACCCTGGGAAAGTCTCGGCACAGATACTCCGATGCAGCCTCTCACACTCCCATTGCCAGCTGTGTCCGGGACACAATGCTGCAGCAGTGAGCTCAACCTCGGGGGAGGAAGGAGAAACTTATATATAGCTGCTGCGGGGATGAGCCATGGGTGCTTTCAGGAGCCCGTTTCAGCTCTCTCTGGCTGGAAAATGCTGATGACATGGAAGCTGAAGGGGCTCGAAGCAGTGGGACAATGAAGAACCCTATTCATCACTAAGGCATGCACAAACTGTGTCCCGCAACCTAAAAAAATAACTCCGCCTGCCAGCAGCTTGGTTTGGGTGCTTTTGTTTGTTTTGGTTTGTGTTTTTTTTTTTTTTTCACAGTCCAAGTACATATTTCTCAAACTCATATGGAACTGATTCAGTGCATTGAAGGCTGCGATGTCAAAATCGCACCCACAACAGCTATTATCATTCTGTGCAGAAAACAAAAGAAACACAGATTTTATCAACTCCGATATTAGCGATGGCAAAGCCTTATTGTCTTCACGGAGGCCTTAAGCAATCCCGCCCGAATGGGAGCTGAGGAAAGCAATGCAGGGCTTTCAGGGCTTGACCTGTGTTTAAAGAGCAGAGTGAACGTGGGGACACAATGAAAGCACGCCACTAGGAAGACCTCCTCGTTGCCACCTTGGCTTCGCAGTTGGCTGGATCATTCACAAAGAAACCAGCCAGCAGCCCTTTTAATAACCTATGACTGTTTTAATGGGTTTACGCTACACAGCAGAGTGTGGGATCACCAGTGAGATGACCAAAAACCAGTGTTTCAGCTCCTAAACCGACTCTGCAGTCGACCACAACGTACCTGCCGACCTCGCCAAGGGAAGGGTGCTCCCTCCACCTGCGTGAGGCTGCCCCCTGCGCATGTCCTCAGCTTCCCAGCTCACCGCCCCGCCGGAGCCCCCGTCCGACGGCCGGGGCCATTCCCGACACGGGGCCAGGAGCAGCAGAGGTGGCACAGGGATGCAGGTGCCCCAGCAGGGCCAGGAGCAGAGAGCCCAGCCCGCGGAGCCCAGAGCAGCGCAGGACCGCGCGGGGAGTCCCGCTGGCACCCGCCGCCGCCCCGGGGCCGCCGGTGGCAGCTGGGCCCCGGGGAGTGACAGGCTCCTGATGGCAGCAGCACGTGTAGCATCTTCATGTGACATCCACAGGTGGGGCGGAGGGGAAAACAGTTTTCATCTGTTGCTATGGAGCCGCGATTAGCTTGTATGTCTTCAGAGCCTGCCGAGGAGAAACGACGGCTATTTTCTTATATAGATGTCATGAAATCAACCCTTGCAGAATTTCTGGAGTCAAAGGCTAAGCAGGTTTGCCCGAATACCTTCTGTTACTTGATATACGAATAAATCTAGCCAGGAGACCTAAAACGGGTGTCGTTTTTCAGCTGGAGTTGATCACAAAAAATTACTCTTTAGCCTCATTTGGAGTTTACGTGCACAGTAACGTAACGACAGCGCGCTAAATAAAACGCAGCCATTATCTTTGCAGAAAACGAGCCTCAGAAAATTAAGGAAAAAAAAAAAAACAAAAACTGGTAGTATTGCAACGCACGGTGATTTCAGAATCAACTTTTCCCCTATTCTCTCCAATTGCTAAAAGAAAACCTGATGTTCTTCTTTTAAAATGTGTCTGCCTCTAGGTCTTTGGCACAGGTTTGCTGATGGGAGGGCCGGCAATCTATTTAATGACTGCATTGACGTCAATAGCATAACTGAAATACTTACTAAGATGCATGAGTCCAACTTTCAGGGGGTGTGTGTTCGCAGGCAGGAGCAACACACGAAACGGACTCGCCGTGGGAATGAACTGCCCCCGCCGAGCGGGGATCGGCCCCCGGATGTCAGCGGGCCTTTTCCTGCAGGTAGCTCTTACGGCTCGCTCCGAAACACGCTTTTGATTTCCCCCGGCAGCACGAATCACCTCTTTGTTCAACGGCCTTAATTTTACGCAGTCGCGTCACTCAGCTGCTATCTATCTGATTTCTTCGGCAGTTTTGCTAGTTTCTAAATCATCTGCATCACTACAGGACCGCAGCCCTTAGCAGCAACATTTGCGGGCAGCAGCATTTGCAGATAAGCGCGCAGCCCCACTGCTTTACGGTGCGCAATCAGTTACTTTTGGCTCGGCTATCTGGTGGCATGCGGCTCCCCTCGCACACTCTTTGAAAGCCTAAAACACGGCATCGACTTGCACAAGCTGCCTCAAAATCTAAAGTCCAGATCTTGCAGTCCTCAGCCAAACTCACGGCAGAGCAAACCACGAGAACAGAATTTCAGGATGAATCATCTATTTTGTAGATGCCCAGAGCCATTGTCCGCACGCCGAGCAGAGGAAGTCTGGTGCAAGAGCACCAGCTCCGTGCTAATTACACGGGATTTATAGATATTTGTAACTTTGATGCACAGGGCTTCTTAACTCCTACAGAAAGTTGGGGCTCTCATTAGCACGAGCACCAGCTTTATCCAGTCTTTTGTTTATGCTTTATACAAATGTTCGTGCACGAGTCTGTGTACGTCTTACACCCACATAAAAAATGAAAGAGTACGAGTTTTGAGTTCGTGTAAAGGCATGTGAGAAGTGCAGACAAACGTGCGGATGAGCAGGGAAGCAGAGACTGAGGCACAAGCAAGAAAAATACCAATCTTTCACTCCCACCCCCAGAGAGGAATTTTAACAAAGCTTTAATCCCATGAGCCCTGAAAAGCCTGTGTGTGACATATCCCAAAGCGCTACACCCCCCGAAGCCTCGGGTTGCAAAGCCAATCAGCTATATTATATTGCTAGGTATATAATTAATTGTGAGGACATACTGTAATTATTCAGTGTTGAAAGTATCCGAGGGGCACTTGGCTGCCTGCTCCTGGGAGAAGTTTCTGCAACCCCCCCAGGGCTGCAGGGAGCACACCGTGCGAGGGGACCCGTGGGCAGCACTGCAGTGCCCCGGCCTCCCGAGAGAAATGCTGGGGGAAAATGAGCCGTGCTGGGGGGAAATGACCTGTGCTGTGTGCTGGGCACCGATCTGCCAGCAGAGCTGGGCCGCCTCTCCGCAGCCCCTTGGGAATCCAGCGGCGGCTTCTCGCTCCCCGTGGCATCCCCACCGGTGCGGCGCTTCCTCTGCGGCCCGGGATTCATCAGGGCAGCAGCGCCCGCCAGGAACGAGGGGCCTTTTACACACACACACGGGAAATGAGGGGCTTTTACGGTGAAGGTGGAGGTGATGCCCTGAAGAGCCTGGGCTGCTTCGGGCAAGCACGAAGCCAGGCATGAAAGCAGGCCCACAGCCACCACCGCACGGTGACGCTGAGGCCTTGGTACTGGGATTAAGCAAACAGCACGGATCCCGCGCTGCTAAACGGGACAGCATGAAAAAGTACTGGGAAAAACACAAAGGAAACGAAACTGTATGAAAAAGTACTGGAAAAAAACGCAAAGGAAACGAAACAGACGGAGAAAAGATTGTACTAAAGCGGGTGGGAGAACGAGAGGCTTGTGCTGAATGTGGCTGCCAGTGAAAGATGATTTAGTTTGGAGGGAATCAGGATCAGCAACGAAAATAAATATGGAGGAAGGAACAGAACTGAGCAGGAACTGCCAGACTTGTTGCTGGTTACAGGCTTTCTTGGCTGAGTTAACTGGGCAGGAGCTGAACCTTTCGCTGCTACCAGGGGCGGAGGGAGCTGAATCGCGGAGAGCAGGCACGGAGGGATGCACTGAGACCGAGGCAGCGCAGAGGTCAAAGAAAGGAGCTGTGGCAGAGGCCACATTAAAAAAAAAAAAAAAGGAGTATATGAGAAAGAAGCATCACAGACACGTGCATGACAATGGTTTTATACCTTTTGTTTCAGTAACACCGAAAAAGGTAGCAGGCTGGCAGCTGTTCACAACCCTGGCACTGCACGACGGCACTGCGCAGTGCCACGGACTGCTCAGGAACCTCACGGCCTTGCCAATCCCCATTATCCTCCCCAGCTGTGAAGTACATGAGCTAATTAAGGATTTATGGACTTTTTGCTACAGCTTCATATTTCCATGTTATGGCTTCTTAGTTAATTCATAAAAGCAATTTTGTTTGTTCCTGTGATCTGCGGTTATAACAAAATAACAGGAAAAATCTGCCAGATTTACTTAAGCTGATACCAAGGACAAAACACAGGATGTCCAATGCATATTCCTCTTCCTTTTATGGCTGTGGTTGTAAGGTTAAGAAAGCTCTGAAATCTACACTGACATCAGTATCGGCTTTGAAAGCCCTCTGTCCCATGAAAAACCTGACCAGAATTTTTCATGGTTTCGAGAAAATGAAAGCAAAAAGAAGAGGAATTTCATAATTTCGACACAGCTCATTCATTTCGCCATGGGCCTGGGTCCTGAGTGATGCAACTCCTCGGGAGCACACGAGCAGTGGGTTTGGCTCCTCTCTGTTTCAAACAACTGACAAATCCCGTAATATTCTGCTGGAGTAAACAGCTGGCGCGAATTACTTCCAGTGCAAACGCTGAATGCAATTTGTCTCCCTCCAGGGTAATTTTATTAATGTATGCCAGTTCGCTTTAAACCCCGAGTTCTGTACTTTTCATAACAGGATATAAATCACTCCGCTAATGACAAATAAAAGGAGACATATACGAGGTGCTCATACTGATGTCAATTGATTGTGGTAGATCTATGAATCAATGTGTGACATGGGAGAGCTAAAATAAAATACCGAGCTTTGCCGGCTAACCCGTCTGGAGAACATAAACACATTTCATCTCGAAACACATTCTTTTATCTAGAAGGATGTAACACAGCCTAGTCCCAATCCAAACATTACTGTTTCCTTCTCCAAAGCTTATGGGAAAAACACTCGGCACCCTTTCAGACACAGGAGCCACTGGCACAAAAGTGGAAGTGTTCTGATAGGGAAATCTCTCCCTCCTTTCCTAATTTCCAAATCAGAAGCCATCTAGGGGAAAAGAAAAAAACTGCACGCACAAAAAAAATATCCCCTACAGATCTTTGTTTTTTCTGCGTTTAAATGCAAACTTCCTTAGAAGGCACATGGCCTTCACTGCTTTCTGCTTTCTCAGCTGGCCTCACCTGAGAGCCACACGAAGCGCGTCCCCTCTGTCAGCTACAAGCCTCGTAGCCGCCTGGCAGCGAGCATGGCAGCTTCACCAGGCTGCTTTTCAGAGCTTTCCTGCCTCTTCTTCCACAGCCCGTTTGTATTAAATAAAAATCTGCATACGGAAAAGGCATCCAGCGTGGCTCACTTCCACCACTGGACATTTTCTTTTTTCACACCTCAGGTTAAGATGTTAATGCAGTTTATTTAGACATACCTGTCCACAGAGCACTGAAACATTGAAAATCGTGAGTCAGGATCACAAGGGCTTGGTTAAAAATGCTAAAAGTTGGATTCTTGTCAGTTGCTTTCTCTTTCTGAGCTTTCCAGAGTAACAAAAAAACTTTCCCGACAAGTGCCAGACCCTTCAGTCAAAAAGGGAGCTGAAATTTTCACCTATTCCCAGTGTTAGAAGCTTGGGCTAGCTAGAAAGTATCAAGTACCGCTCATGTTGCAAATACTGTAACACACTGTAATGTCCTCATAAATGTAGAAAAATGTCCACAAAGTGTTAAAAAGCAGAAAGCTATTGTTTCCACAGAAAGTGCTAAGAAAATTAATCAAAAAATTCCTGGAAGGGAATTATCTCCCTGTTATCAGATTCTGTAGCCTATATAAACAGATCTATGCAAAGGTTATGAAATTTTCCATGAATTCTTTTACCTAGGCCACAGAAGCAAAGTCTTGCTAAAACAAATCTTGAAATAAAGTGACGAGTTGCATTCCTGCTAGCCCCGACTCGATGCTGCTCACAAGACAGTGCGTGAAGGAGAAGGAGCTGAAGCTCGTGTTGTCCTGTTCTCTTTCTGCATCTGAGATTTCCACATTCCAGTAACTATTTTTGAGGAATCTAACCCGGAAGTCTCCTGGGCTGTACGTGTCCCCAGACAGTAAATAACACACAGCATGAGAGGAAATGATAGTTATCCAGGCTTCACATGCTGTAATAATTAAATTTTACTAGTCCCTCCTAGCACTGAATTATAAGAAAGGCTGAGATTAAACCCTACACGAGCACTCCTCCAAATCTCATCTGCGTCTCTGTGGGAGTAACATCTAAACTAGCGTCAGTAGGACCAGCTCTGATCTTGAGAGGGGTCCCACAAGCACTCAGGACCACGAGCTGCACACAGTGCACTGCTCGGGGCCCTCTGCCCAGAGCCTCTGCTCAGTGTTGTTCACCTCCCTGGCTGAAGCTGAACCTGGGCGTTTGTTGCGGTGCCTGACCTGACACAGGGACGAGGACAAGGTGACGGAGGGCCGCAGCCCGCAGAAGGGGAACAGGCAGGGAAGACGATGCGATCAGCCTCACTTACTGACTGCTGCTCTCGGTCGGTTGCTAAATGCAGATTTCAAAAGAGCGCAAACAAACAACGTAACAAAAAAAAAAAAGCCATTCTAGGGCAGCCTAATAAAAGCGGAGGAAGTTTCACCTGAGAAAGGTTTTTGAGATTGCAATTTTTACATAGAGCACATGCAAACAACTGAAATAAACAGGATAAGAAATACAGCTGTGTCTGAGCCTGTTCGAGGCTTGTAGGCTGGTGCTTGTCCAGGCCTGTGCAGCACAGGGACTCAGAAGAGCAGCAGTCACTGTGGCCATGACTATCAAACCAAAATCATGTTCGTCTTTTATGCTAGCACGCAAGGATAAACACAAACCCCAAACTATTACAATAACAATAATCTGGCCCTGATGGTTCTCCCGTATTGGTTTTGCACGAGTAAACCAGAAGCAGCACTGGAAGCCCAGAACTGCGCTGGGCTGGGGGAGCAGAGAAGCAGCCCTTAGTGAAATGATGTGCAATTAGCCTTCCTCTTCACTTGGCCTTGATTATCAAAGTCACACACGTACCTTGTAGGTTAACTCTGGAGACAGGTGGCTGGCTCGTTGCAGGAGATCTCCTAAAAGGGATAAAGAATACTCTATAAATAGGTATTACTTTAACTCTTCAAGTACTGCTACTATCCATTCCCATAGCTAGAAATCCTTTTCCATGTTAAAAAAGAACCCAAAACTCTTTCAAATGACTTGGCAGTTAATGAGCAATATCAATATATCTGTTAGAAAAACCCAAACATGCCCTGTCCCCCGGCTAAGCACACACACATGCTAGAAAGAGCATACATCAGAAAAGATGTGCCATCATCCCACGCTGCCTTGGCAGCTTCATGGTCAAAACACGCCCAGAGGTCAGCAAGGGCCAGATTCTGTGATTGAAGGGCTCGCTGGGTCCAGAATCAAGGCCAAAAGACAACGAAGTCTGGACAGGACCCTGAAGTAATGTCAACTGTTATACCAGTGTGCAGGTATAAGGCTTTAAATCCCAGAGTTAACAGCCTGAATTGCACCTGGAAACAAATAAGGAGACACTGCAGTCACTAGCGCAAGCTCTGAAACAAAGCTGAATGACATTTCTTGACTAGGAGCAACAATTTCATCAGGAAACTCTGGATTTCAGAAGGATCAAGAGCTATCTGAAAAATCGGCTCAAGTTTAGCAAGCAGGTTTGACTGGAAAAATGATGCAGTATTTCTCCAAATGTCAGATGATTTCATTGTGACATTTGCCAAATAAAACGGTTGATTTTTCACATTGAAACCATAATTTACTTTAAAAAAACAGACTTCTTTTTTAAAGGAGTTAAAAGGAGTTAACACAAAAATAAAAATACTTCATTTGGGATTGAACGTGGTATTTCAGGCTGACCAAAAGTGAAACTTGGCGCTTTTCTTCCCGAAGAAGTTTCTGATATGTTTTAACTGAAGCCGGATTTCCCCCTGCTCTCTCTTAGACAACCTCCTAACCCCAATTTTTTGAGTCAGCCACTGAACCGAAACATCCATTATTTGCCAGCTCTCCTTTGAAGCTAAAATCAAAGCAAGCGAGCAGCTCAATTCTGCTGCACTTGTAGCTCCAGGGGGTTCTTCAGAAGTGCTCCAGGAGGGCCTCGCTAGCCAGGTAAGATCTGTGTTACAGTAAGGCAGCGAGGGTCCTGCTCCAAAACCTTGGTCCTGGCTTCCCAACCTACCAGCAGGGCGAGGGCGAGCAGGGCTGCAGCGAGCGGCGGCTCGGCGGCCGCAGCACTCGCCTTTTGGGTGGGATGGCAAAGGCTCGGCTTTTCTGGAGGGAACCGTGGGCCACAGATTCTTCGAAGGGCTCAGCCCAGCACGTTGGATGCTGACTTCTCTAAAAGCTTGCCCCAACCTGCCCGTGCTGAGCCTTTGAAAATCCAAATCTTGAAATCTTTCGAAAACAGAAACTCCTCGGCGGGGACACCACGCTGCGGCTGCGGCGCTTCCAGCGTCTGGAGAGCAGCGCTCCACGTACCTCTACCACCGCGCCGAGGTGCACAGACGTGCCTTCGGGGGGCAGGGAGGGGTGAACTCATTCTCGGAAGGGTATTCCCCGTGTCAGAGCCTGAACAGGGAACGGCACCGCACCCAGCACCCTCGAGTTACGTCCGGCCGGGCCCATCCTGGTTTGCACAGCAGGCAGGGAGCGGGCAGCGGAGCCCCGGAGATCTGCGTTTCAATGCCACTGCCCCTTCTGGGTCACCACGTGCACGTGGCTCCCGCCTCCCACTCCTTCTTCCTTGCCGATGGGCATCTCAGGGAGCCAGCACCGGATGCTTTCTGACCGTGTCCTCGGCCGCATCTGCCAAACTCAGGCACTCTGAAACCATTAATCACGCTCTCCTCTTTTCCAGGCAGGAAATTGTCTTAAAAACCCCGATGTTAAAGTCCAAAAAAATAAAGAGTTCTTGTTTTTCATTGTTGGTTGTTTTTTTTTCCCCAGTCCTTAAGATTCATATTTTCCAGCATTTCTGTAAATAAGTGGGACAGCATCCTCTCTCTCTTTCTTGGGACAGTGGGGGTGAAGGAGGAAAAAAGAGGGATGAGGAAGGGTTAAAGAAAAGCTGAGATTCTCATGATCCCCAGAGCAGAAGTTTAAGAAAAATACCACATATCATGAGACATATGATAAAATCATGAGTTGGCAGCGCGGCTGTAACCCAGCAGAGTTGTTTGGAAACTGTGCGGGAAGCTCCGCAGCGCCTGGAAGCACATTCCACCACGGACTTGGATGTTTGGCACATAATGGCTTAAACATTTAATGACTTTTACTTTGGCTGGGCAAATGACTTTATACCTCAATCAAATCTGGGAATGTTTTCAAAAGGACACGGCGAGATGCCTCTGTGTCCTACAGGTTACGCCCTCGCTTCCTTCCGGCCCCGTCCAATTTCAGATTCCTCATTAGGAACGAAATGCTTCAACTATTCAAAAAAGCAAAGCGGAAAAACAAAAAAAAAGGGATCTATTTTTTCAGCCATCTGTTTTTCTATTAACCTCCATCTTGGAATGCGGCGCTTCATTTCCGATCAAAACTCGCCAGCTGCAATCAATGGGAGGAAAACCTCACGCCCAAACGAAACGCCGGGCCGCGCGTGGAGCGCAGGACGGTGCCGGCAGACACAAAGCGGCGGTGGTGGCTGTCGGTACCGGGGCGGTGTGCGAGGTGCCACGAGGGGCTTGTAGCAGGCGGTGCCACCAGCCTCAGAGACCTGACACCTGCAGGGACGAGGGATGGTGGTTTGGGGCACAACGGCTCTCCGGGGACAAAGCCGGGCAGAAAACGGTGACGACCAGCGCACTGTAAATGGCCAAGGGGAAACGAGGGTTGTGGATGAAGGAGCTTGTTTCTCCTGTTTCAGGGTTTCTCCTGTTCAGTGTGAAAGCAGCCGTTAAGTTCGGTCCTGTTCGGTGTCACTGCTGCTAAGGGACACCGCGGGGACGTGACGGTGGCATGGGCAGGGTGGACAGAGCCTCTCCTCCCAGTGCCCGTGCTCCTCGTGAACACCTGCGGTAGCACAGGCCGGCACCCCGGGTTGAGCTGGACGGCCAAGGAAGCCCAAAAGGGGGCGGATTTGTGCTCGGGGGCACGGCACGGCGCCCACGGCCCCTCGCAGCCCCTCACGCCCGCGTCGCGCGGCCTCCCCCGGCCGGCCCCGGGCTCCCGGCCCAGCCCCTGCCGCCGGGCGCCCTCAGGCGGGCGGAGAGGGACCAGCGGCGGCCCCGGCCCCGGCCCCGCTCGGGGAGGAGAAGCCTCGCCTTACTTGTTGGCCGTCCCGTGCAGGTTGGTCAGCAGCGTGAAGTTGTTCCTCACGCTCCGCAAGCTCGCCAGCACCTAGGGCGAGCAGAAGCAGGCGTCAGCGCTTCTCCGACCCAACGCGTCCCCAGCCGGCGCGAGGCAGCGGGCTCCCGACTCACCTGGGCGAAAGGTGTGACGATCAGGTCATCGCCGTGCCTGCGGGGGAAACAAGAACACGGCTGCGTCAGCTCGGACAGCACGCTGCGTGGACGGGGACCCTGTGCCGGACCCGTTTACCAGAGCGGGGCACTGATGCACGCCGCCGGACCACGGGCTCGTACCCAACCCCGGCCCCAAGCACTCTTGACAGATCTGTACCCCAAGCAACGCTCCGGTCACCCCAAGGAGCATATCACAGGTGTCCCTGCACCCAGAACACAGCCTTCAGCCCGCGCAGCCTTTCTGCGTGTGACACCACACGAAACCGCCGGCGCTGGGAAGGCCTCGGCTCGCCGGGCACGTCCAGGGCCGACAAGCTGGAACAATCGCTCGGGTTGGTAACGCGGGGCAATAAAAGCCAGGAAATTCAAAGCGAAGGCAGCACACTCACACCGCGGTGGAAAAACCCGCCACGGTCTGGGTAAAGGTCGGCTTTGAATTTCCTGGCTTTTGTTGATTTGTGTCACAGTCTTTAATGTTATTCAAACACTGGGTTTCGCCTGGCCATTTTCATCATGGAAGATGTGAGCACAAGTTCTGAGAAAAATACATCACGACCGTCATTATCAATAGGAAGGATTTTGCTGGCAAGAGTGCACAAAGCACTTGTGTCTGTGCGATAAATCCCGTACAAAGGGATCTATTTTTCCCAAACTGAGCGCAGAGTGGGCCGAGCTCCTGCTGTGCGGGGCTGACCTGACCGCGGCTGGAAAGCAGGGAGAGGAGGCCCGCTGGCTGCACGGAGGGATGCTCTCTTCCAGGGGAACTCATAATGGATCCTGCTGCTATCTAGATTCCTACCTCATGGCAAAACCTGTAGGGCCTTCTTAACAGCCAAGCTTTTTTATGAGCACTTTTTTATAGCTTAATGGTCACTTTAAAACTTTAAACTGCCTTTTAAAATAAAGGGCTGCAAATCCAGGACATTCGTTTAAGCTTTGTGCTTTGAGTTATATTGATCCTCTCAAGCCAACCATCTGGCTCGGCTTTCTGCTTTATTTTTCACTCGGTTCTAACAAACAACTCATGACAGAAAAACGGGATGGAGAAGAGGAATACTGTAAATATGCGTACGGTCATATTTCTGTTTTTCAGGCTAATGGTGTGCGGTGATGTTAACCAGGCACTGAGAGCGCACGGTGAGAGCGTAACGGAGAAAAACAAGTGCAGAAGGGCACATGCAAACATTCCCTTTTAGTTCCCAACAAGGCTTTGAAAGCTCTTCTACCAGATTGTGGAGAAAAGGGGAGCATTTGAAGGGTGCGATGGGGAAAAGGAAGTCGTGCCTTGGCAGGCTGTGCGAGCACCTGTCTCGGGCGCTTGGGCTGTGAAATGTGAGAGCCACCCATAGGCGCCTCTTAATGGTGTGCTGGGGACTACGGGAGGACACTCAGAGCTCCCAGCCGCAGTTGCTGTGAAACACGACGAGAGCCGAGTTTGTGCTTACTGTTCGCTCGGGAGAGAGGAGTTCCTGGACATCGTCTTTGGTGACAAGTCGTAGTCGCTGTCTGAGCGGTAGAGGAAGGACTCCCTGCGCTGGCTGTGCCCCGGGAAGGCGGTGTGCAGCACCAGCCCCGAGGAGGAGCTGGCCTGGGGGTCCAGCGGGCTGCGACCTGGGGACGGGCCATTTTCCACATCGAAGCTGCAAACAAAGCACAGGTCGTGTCACACGTGCCTACCAAAAGCCATTTTTTGTCACGTTCTTCCGGGTGCAGCACATCGATGCCACTTGCGCCGTCCCTCGCGCAGTGCAGAAGACGCGCTGCTGCATTCACTGCAGCCTCCCGCCGATGTATTTCTATTGCGTGCAGGCAGGGCTCTGCATTAAGATCCACCATTTACCCTCAAGGCTTCTCCCCTGCGTTCACCTGCTCTGTCCCCTGCACATGCTCTCAGCCTGCAGCAGCTGAGCACCAGTGCCAGGCTCTGCAGCTCGCCCCACGGTTGCACAGCGCGCACGAGGCGGCTGTGCCAAATCTCACCCCAGTCCTTGCAAACCTCACGGGGACTAAAGGCACGGCACTGTACAACCGCACGCTGGCAGCACCACGCCGTCCTCGTCCAGGTTTGGAGCAAGGTTTTGAAATCCTGCAAGAGCTGCGAGGATGGGGCACCCGCGTCTGAAGCCGCTGGCCTCCCGTTTCAGCCACATTTCACATCTTAGCCATCCTGAGAAATTACTTCAGCGAATTTCAAACAGCTGGGCTGCAAAAGGGAGGTTTGAAAGAGAAAACCCGAGCCCTCTGTCACCGTTTCCATTCTACACCCACTTCCTGATGCTTTCATAACTTGGCCGTTGCGGCCCGGGGCTGAAGTCAGGCTGGCCGCCCCAGCAGCGACGCCCCTCGTACAGCCGACCGAGCGGGTCGCCCCCGCTCCCCCCTGCCTGATGCACTCCCCAGATGTGCGACCAGGTCCCAGCCACGCCACGTGAGCGACGGGTTGGGAAGTTGTTCCAGTTGGGAAGCCCGAGGCTCCATCCTGCAGCAGGAGCCGAGCCCTCACACTCCCCTTTCCCTGCTCCCATTCCTCCTCTCCCAGTTTCGTGCTGCTGGCGACCCCGCTCATCCCATTGAGGCAAAAGTTCCTGGCTCAATTAATTTCTTTTCTTTTACTTTTTTTTTTCTGCTCTTTTACCAACGACTGCTTGAGTTCACTTTATTTCTGCCCACAAAATAATTAACAGAAGAAACCCAGCGCTGTAACTATGATGTCTACAAACTGCTACCAGCTGATAATTAATCCATACCTACTCAGAAAATTAATTCTGATTACTCAAAACATTTTATCACAAATGCCCTCTATCATGAACATTAAGCTTGCAAACACAAATGGAAATACAGCATCAAGGCAAACCTGAGCATTTCGCTGGGCACAGCGCTTCTGGTGGTTTGCTGTTGTACCTGCCACTTGCGGACAGGCATCAGCAAACACTTTGGGAGGAAAAGGTAAAATGCAAGCTTTAAAAAGTGTAGAAGTGAAGGGAGGGAGGCAGAGGGCAAGGCTGGCAGAAGGGTTTTTGCAAAGACCACACAGCAGTAATAGAGCTCGTGCAGTGGATGGAGGGGATCCACCTAAAATCTGGCTTTGTATGGCTTCTCTGTCTCGAGGTGGGTGGGAGATGTTCAAACCCCTTCCTCTCCCTCCCCTCCCCTCCCCTATCCCTCTTTCAGCACGAAGGAAGTTCTCTGCCGGCCTAAGCCTATCGGGCACAGGAACTCCCACCCAAGCCCTGCGGGATTTTCAGTGCCTTCGGAGGGAGTTCCGTAGCCCGAGGCGAAGGAGCCCCAGTGCCCCGTGACCTGGGTCAGAAGCAGGGACGTTGGACCTTGGCCAACACAGAGCTCCCCAGGAAGCAGCCTTCCTGCCCCGTGCAAGTCTTCCAGATTTCTGCGGCATCTGTGGTCTCTCAAGACCAAGCGCTGCCACCCCTTCCCCTTCCTTGGGCCTGATCCCGTGCTTGGCCAACCACGTCCTCAGCCACCGAGTTAACACAGGATCCCCCTCCCAGAAGCGACAGCTAGTCAGGATTTTGTAGTTATCCCCTCAGAGGGTGGGCACTGCCCCTTTTGGTCCTATTTTGCACGTGAACGAGCACCGCAGACGTGGCACGGCTGGGTGGGCAAGGTGCTCAGCGGGGTGGCCAGGCCTCTCTCCTCCATCCCTCTGCGCTTTTTAGGAAAGAAAGGAGAATGAGGATAAAGTGAAGAGCGAGGAGGGAGGCAGCAGGTGGCAGGAGTTAGCTGCGGCTCGCTCCCCGAGCAGCTGGCGGCACTGGCTGGAGACCTGTGGAAGGATTTTATGGCACGGAGGGCGAACGGAGGAAATACGCAACAACACGCCGGCAGCAATCACGCATAGCCGTGGGACACAGCTAGCCTCCGTGCACCGTTCCGGAAAACAAAGAAAATGAACTAAGACAAGCCCCCAGTGCCCAAATCCTGCAGTCTGGCAGCAACGACTACAATTTCTCTACATTAAAAACCGCCGCAGACCTTTGCCATAGGGGAAAAACCCGACCAGGGCCTTGACCCCTTCGCCTTCCAGCTGTCTTTGCCAGCGTGTGCGGCCGAGGACAGGTCCCCAGCGCCCTCTCCAGCACAACCAGCAGCTCCAAGCCCTTTTTTCTGCCTCCCCCAGCGGGGGCTGGCGCACAACTTCCCGGCGGGGTGGCACAAGGAAGAGGCGGCATCCCAAACGTGCTCCCTCTGGGAGCCCCGGCGTGTGGGGAGCTCTGGGTTAAGGCTGGGACACAGAAATGGCTCCGTGGCTGAGGTGGGGTTCGGAGGCATTTGAATAGAGACTGCAAGCCAAATGGCTACCGTGAGAGCCACGCAGCCTCGCGCTTTGCTTCTAAATCTGTAACATAAAACACAAGGACAGACGCGTTTCAGACTGCGGAGCCAGGCAGGCAGGGCTGTGTGGGCTTTGCTCGTACGAGGAATTTACACGTTTCCCCGGGACGACAGCACCGGCTCTCCCCGAGCTCCCCATCTGCTCCGCTCTCCCGGGCTCACCCCTGAGGCACGAGCCCCGAGGCTCTGGCTACGGCCCCACCTTCACCACGGCACCGAATGGATTTCCAAAACTCGGCATTTCGGGACGTTTGGGCAGAATTTGCTAATTACAAAGATCCTCTCGCAACCGTTACCACCCTGTTTGTCACAAAGATACTCAGCTGGAATTCTAAGACCACGAACAACGAAGAAATGCCGTTTCTTACATCTTCGGATCTGCACAAGCACGACCGCTTCTCACTGCTATCTAATTTTGTGCACCTGTTTCCCATTATCGGAACAGCTTGCTGTTTTTTTCTGAACCATCTTCTGCGCAGAAAGGGCTGTGCTTGAAACCACCAGCACTTCATAAAGCGGGCTCGGGCGCGCGGGCTGGGCACGCCTGCACCGAGCAGGCTGACAGCCGATACAGATGCAGAGGCACGGCGCTCCGCCGAGCGGGGGGCCCGATCCTGCACCTGCCACCCTGAGACACCAAGGGAGCTGGCGGCCGCTCCCAGCTCGGCCCACGCTCAGGAGCAACTGGGTAAACTGGGCAGGAGAACAGACAACCCGAGTGGGTCTGGGTCCCTACCTTTACACCAGCAGCTTGCCCCCCAAAAAGCGTGGGAGGGTCCGGAGCCAAGCCGTGCCACCACAAGGACCCACCACGAGAACACCTTGCTGCTCAGGGGCCTCCTGAGTGCTCAGATCCCTCACCAGGCGTGTCCTTGGGGTGGGTCCTGACTGGTTTTTATCCCTGGAGCCCAAATGCTCATTCCCCTGAAACGCAGCTCCTGAGTTCCCCATGCCCCCCATCGCCGCCGCCTGGCGCAGAACATCCCCCCGGGCTTGCTGGAGCACCGGTAACACAAGCTGTCGTCTGCTGCAACGCGTTACTGAGCCTCTGTGGGTATTACACAGCAAAAAAATGCTTGTTCTTTGACTTGGTGATCCCTGGACGCAGAAGCTCACCCTCCCAGCAGTTCTCCTGCCCCGCAGCCATCCTCCACCCGTGCCCAGGAGGCGAATAAAAGCGCAGGCAGAGCCCCGGCGGCTCCTTGTGCCACCTCCCTGCCCCAGGCCTGATGCAAGCACTGCCCCAAACCCACAGCTACCAGGGCTGTGGCTTCTCCATGCTCCTGCTTTTTCTCCAGCAGCACCAGAGGAAGCCAGCCTGCCCCACGGCGTGCCCATGGCTGCAGCCTCTGGTGGGGCTGCAACAGCCCTGGGTGCGGCCGGGGAAGTGCACGAGGGAGGCAGAAATGAGTTTGGATTTTCTTTTCGCGTGGAGGCTTCCAAGAAACCTAATCCTTTTCGTGTTTACTGCAGATAAGTAGCTTGACATTATCCTCTAACAAGTTAACATCGTGTGGCTGGTTAAGCCCCCTACAGAAGAAATCCTGAATTTCATAAACCAGTTGCTATTTTCCCAAATGCACATCCCCGGCTACGTTATCATCTCACTACGGTTCACTGCCATTAAGCTCTCAGAAACACAGGGCACAGTCAAACACAGCAGACACCCTCCCTACTTTCATTACCAGCAAAATGAAAATGCAAATGGTGTGTGCGTGGCCGGTGTGTGCACGACGGGGGTGTGCACGACTGGAGTGTGCACGACGGGTGTGTACAATGGCAGCATGCACGACCACTCTTTGCACAGGCAGCACTGCCACCTCCTAAGGGCTTTTCTTTCTCCTTCTGAAAACACCCCAGCTACCAAACCGCAGAGCAGCTGAGCCAGAAAAGCCTTTCAGTCAGTCCTAGGATTTACCCTTTTTTTTGCACTAACCTATTAAACCTCCCTCAGCCCATCTACAATGCCTGAAAGTCAACTGGCGACTGCACGGAAAGCTGCTGCACCAAGAATCGCGCCCAGCCTTTTCGCTTGATTCATAAAATAACTATCTGACCTGATTTTTGGATTTATTCCTGTAACTGGTGTCTGTGTTCCTGCCAGCAAAAGGACAATAAAATGTCCTCGAATGGTATGCAGATTATTAAATCCTTTGGATACTCAGCCCTCCACAAAAACAATTAATCTGGTTGGGTACATTTCAGCAAGATTTCACGTGCTTCAGATCTTTCAAATGTCTGTACTTGTCATCTCTTAAATCAACAGCAAAAGACACTGCACGTAACAAATGGCCAAGTACACCGACCACACTTCAGGGCAGCCTGGCGGCGTGCAGGAGGCGTTCGGGCAATGCCCTCGTGAACGTGATGGGCCTGGGGGCCAGCCTCAGGGTGGCCAGGCAGCTGGGCTCCATGGTCTTTGGGGGTCCCTTCCAACTGAGCTGAGCTATTCTATTCTATTCTATTCTATTCTATTCTATTCTATTCTATTCTATTCTATTCTATTCTATTCTATTCTATTCTATTCTATTCTATTCTATTCTACTCTACTCTACTCTACTCTACTCTACTCTACTCTACTCTACTCTACTCTACTCTACTCTACTCTACTCTACTCTACTCTACTCTACTCTACTCCACTCCACTCCACTCCACTCCACTCCACTCCACTCCACTCCATCCCATCCCACCCCATCCCATCCCATTCTCAGATTCTCACTTTCTGCTATTCAGGTACATGCCTTAAAACTAACCTTGATGACTCTGTGTTGGCAAACTGGGTCCACCAGAAGAAAATCCTCCTCCAACACGAAGAGAAGCCAGAAGTGGCGGGCAGCAAGGGGAAAACCTTCCCCTGGCAGCGACCGATTCCTGCAGCCTGCTGACACGGTGAACATACGTGGAAAAAGCGAGGGCTTCCTGAGCATGGCAGGGCCCCAGAGCTGGTCCCGAGGGGCCTGCCAGCTGGTGATGGCAAAACACATCACGGAGGCAGCAAATGTCATTACCCATTGCACAGTACACCCATTATTTCCCTTTTTTTAATGGCTTTAACCTTTCTCGCATCCTTGCAGCTTGCTCCCCATCCCAAAACAAGTCTGACGTGCCACGTGCCTTTACGTCCAGCTTCTCAGCCACCTCACACCTCCCCTGCAGTGCTTGCAGCACTCTGCATCCTTACAGCACTGAGCTGCCCATGTGTTCGAGTTCCTCATGGAAGCTCAGTCCTTCTGCAAACCCTTTGGAGGGCTCCAGCCCTGTGCCTGGCCCAGCTCGTCCATGCCCCGCTTCTCAAAAGCTCTGGTGTGGCAGCAGAGAGCGCGCTGCTGGCACCCAAAACGTCCCATAGTAACACTCTCGGTTTCTCTAGACCTGCAAATCTTCCCGAGACTGCTGCAGGGCTCATTTTGATCTTACTTAATTAACAATCTCTTAGAAGATCTGTTTCATGCTGGAAAGCACTTACTGGAATCGCTATTTTGGGGTCACTTGCTGCAAATCACAACGCTGTTCTGTTCAAAAGAGACAGAGACGTGGGAGCACAGAGGAAAACACAGCGCGGCCCCGCACGACAAGAAACCAGATGCAGCTATAAGTCATCAAGGCCTGTAACAGCAAACAACACAGCAATGCAGCCATAAATACTTGGAGATTAGGAAAAAAAAGTAGTGGAGAGCTTGCTACAATTGATTGCCGTTACGAATAATGCAGTAGGTGAAGTTTTCAGTGTGAATAAGCATAAATGTGTAGGCATGACACAAAATCACTATATCTGATTGCGGCTTAAGACTCAAAGCCATCACAATTAAAGCTCCATTCTTCTGCTAATAGAATTTAGACACCCTGAGAAATTATTGTATTTAGGGAGGTTTGTAGCAAGCTAATGAAGGGTGAGTTGGTAGAAGTAATCAAAGGGCAGAACGGGCCCATTAAAAAAAAAGAGGAATTGCACAAAAATGGCAACTAACTGTTTCAAAACAAGAAAATAGTACGGACAGATGAATTACTCCAAGGGAGAAAAGAAAATTGTTTGGTTTGAGTGATGAAACACACGTGAGAAAACACCTGGGATGAGTGGGGAGCTGCTGGAAGCCCCCAAGGGCTTTTAACCCTTCCCGGGGTGAAGTGCCAGCGGGGGCACCTGCCCGCCCTAGCCAGGCTGAAGTGCAGCTTCTGAAACTTTGCCCCTCGCTTTCTGGGCTGCCGCTGACCTCCAGCAGGAATCAGGCTCATCCCTCCCTGCAGTACGAAAGCCGCCAGCTCCCAGGTTAGAAAACCTTCCTGTAAATGTGTTTGCGGACTCGGAACTGGACGGTGTCCAAGAAAGCAATCAGTCACGGGGCGAGCCGGAGCGTGCGCTGCCTGCCTGCCGGCCTCGGGGAGCGTCTGGAAAAGATCAAGATTACAGGCAGAGGGTGGGAGGGAAATAACGGGTATTCCCTTTGTACCGGTCCGTCGGGATAAAATGTGACAGGCTATATTAATAACCTGGCGTCACCGAGCGAAACATCTGACCGAGGGGAACATAAAATACCAGGCAGATATCAAGGACCTGGTGGCGAGTCATGTGAAGAGCAAACAAGATAGCGGGGTGCTGCGAGATGCAACCGCAGAACAAAACCTCCGTGTCAGGCCCTTTTGTTCCCAGCAGAGCCAGCCCCGAACAGTTCGTGGTTTTCATCTTCTGCTACTTTAAATGGTCAAGGGAGGCTGTTCGGCACACACAGCAGGAGAGACGGAGAGGGAAAGGGCACGTGCCATGCCTAGATCACCCTGCCTAAGAGCAGGGATTCATTCCTGGCGTTTGGTAGGAACACGTCTTATTCATGATGGCTTCAGCGTCCTTGCAGGGTGTGCTTCAGGTTCTTAGCCTGCTATTGTCAGAAATGTTTGCAACAGTTTAATCTAACAATACAGGCACTTGGTGTGCTGTTAAATAGCCACACATTGAAATCGCTCAAATTCTGTCTAAACGTATACTCGCACTAGTCTCCAGAAGCAAAGGCAGAATTAACTCCCATCCCTTTTCATTGCAAGGTGGAAGCCAAGAGCCACCACCACTGGGACAGCCAGAGACCATGAACACGGGCCCCCGATGGCTCTCCTTCCATCAGAAAAGTCACTCGGGGAGTACACAAAACACACTCACCTCCAGCTGAAATACGTATTTCCAAGGTTACTCTCACGGAAAGTTTTCAGCTGCAGCAGGCTCATTTGTAATATGAGCACAATTCAACTAAACATGTGAGTTTTGTTTAAACTGCATTTAAATTAATGCTTTAAGTTTAGAATGTGTCCTAGGAATATTTTAACATCTGGAATGTCAGATTTAACACTGTACTAGCCAATATTGTGCACGCTTAAAGAGCTATATGGGAACATGACATCCAGGGTTTACTCACGCTGCTTTAACAATAAGCAATAGGAAACTTTGCATGCTTTTGTAAATTATGAAAAGGGCAAAGTAAAAAAGATATTTTTACATGTAAGTCCTTGTATACTGATTATTTCCTATTGTATATTTGTTCATATAAATCTATATTTTCTATGTTCATGGCATCTGTATAGTCTTCATCAGGCACGTGGCCTGTATCCTAAGGAAGGAGGATGAACACAACTGAGTTGCTTAATGACTGTCGAATTTAACTGATTAGTTAATAAACCCCACTGGTTCGTCACAGTGTTAACACAGGAGCAGTGCTCCTTCCTAGACTCGTGGAGCAGCTCCGTGACCGTCTGAATGGCCTTTTGGGGGTACTTGAACCTCTTGCCAGCATAAAGACAGTTCAATAGCAGCATTCAAGTCTAGAGTAGCTGGACTGGCTGCACTCAGTCTTCACAAGAGGATGAAATTCTTGCTGCAACCTAAGAAAGAAAAATCACTTAGCACAAATAAGACCTTTTTTTTAACCGCTGATTAAATAGATACTCACAAGATAGAGCACAATGGCTTTGATGGAGCCGTTGCAACCTATTATATAAATCCTCATTCATGCCCATGAGAGCTTTTCCTTTTCTTTTTTAATAACAGAAGAGAAAACGCAGCCATGTAAAGGATATTAAATGGGACAAAGGCGTGTGACTGGTAAGTTCACAGCCCAGAGCAGTGAAAGGACCGGGCGCCGGGCTGGAGCCGTCGGTGTCCCCGGCCGAGCGCTCACAGAGGCCGTGCTCACAGGCACCCAGCGCTGCAGAATTACTCCTCTTCCAAAGATTTTGTCTGTTTACAGGATTAATCCACGGATGCACAGGAGTGCCCACGGGGAAAGCAAAATGTCCTGTGAGAAGCCAGTCGATACCTGGCAAGTGCCCCTTTCTCTACGCGCGCTCCTCCGCTGTGCGCCCACCGGCGGGGCCGAGCACCTTGCGGCCACGCAGGGAGCTCAGCCCGACCCCAGACAGCCCTCGGGGACCTGCGACCCACGGGCCCAGCCCGGAGATGACCTCTGCGAGTGGTCCCTTGAAGCACACGCAGCTTAATGCAGGTTTCAAGACTGCTTTAGCAGACGGGTTTTGTTGCTCAGCGCGCAGCGCACTACTTGCACTGCACATGCTGTTGTGCTAACGTCAAACCTGACTGAAGGTAATACTTTTGCTACAGCTTTGGCAATTTTCTGTGTTTCCCCCTGAGAATTTTTTTTTTTTTCTGAATCCAGTTCTTAACACATTTAATCTGAAATAAATATATAATATGGCACCAGCCATCAGCTGGTCTCATTAGCTGGGCTTGCTCTACCGGTGCTAAAGCTCGTCTTGGAAACCTGCAGTAAGCGTAGAGCTTAATAAAGCAGTTTTTAAAGCACCGTGTAATTTCGTTGCAGTAAAGCAAAAGGGGGTCAGCTTGTTCTCCTAGACTCCACTCCAAACAATTTATCGTCTTTACAGATGAAACAAATGTAGGCAGCCCTCTATGACTTCAGCGAAACTAGGCCATTCAATACGTACCCACTTCAGAACTTCACTCACAGACGCTATTCATTCAGCTAGTATTTATTCTCTACATTTTCAAGAATGCCTTTTCATGCACTCCACACAGCCGGATACAGGTACAGCAGCTCCTTGGCTGTCTCCTTCCTCCAGCAAACCTCTGCTTCCCCGAGTGCCTCACCACGAAGCCCCAAATTGAGCCACGAGCTTGTGGGCTCGGCGCCCCGCACCTCCGGTGTCCTGCACCGGGGAGCCCAGCGGTGGTGCTGAGGGACCAGACAAGCTGGCTCAGCACCAGCACCCTTGGTATTCGGTGTGTGCTGATCTCCAGGACCCGTCACTGCAGATGCGTAACGGAGCATGCAGATCAAACCCCTTCCTCTCTGCTCCTCGGCACCACAGAAGTTTGCCAGGAGACCGACCGGCTCCCGGCCCCCGGGCACAGCTGCAGGCAAGCAGAGCAACACGTGCCTACCCTCTGGGTGCTTTGCCAGTAAAACCAGGAATTTAGCTCACTGGAGTTACCGTCAGCATAGACTCATTCCTTCTCCTCCCGATGTCACTCAGCACTTCTGCTGGCGTGGACAAACAGTGCCGGGCAGGGGGTTTCACCCCGAGCTTCCTGCAGCGGCACCGGAGGAGCCCCTCTGAGCTGCCGGAGCCACCAGGGCAAGGTGGCCGCAGCAGAGATGAGTACAGCAGACCCACAGCTAATGGTGAATGAAAAAAAATGACCTGAAATTTCAGTTCTGAATGTATTTTTCTTACTGATTTCCTCTGCTGGTGTAAGTCCCAACATCTGAGGCACTGCTGAGTTAGGTCTTTGCAGGGGTAGGGGGGGCCACGGCTGCAGTCCCCAGAAATTCGGTGTGACCCTGCTGGCACGTGCAGCACGAGGCTGAGGAGCCATCCCGGAGGGTGATTCGGGGCACGGGCTGTGGGAACACCTGGGCACAGCAGCGCCCTGCGGGACCGACACCGTACGGGGGGAACCTCCTCAGCGGGCACCGGCTCCTCCGCAGCTGCTGGCGGTGCAGAGCGCGATCAGAAATCCCGCACGTACCGAACGGGGGCTGTGCGAACGGGTGCCAGGGGGTGCAAGGCAAAGCAGAATGACACACCGCTGGGAAGGGCTGCTCGGGAGGGAACCGAGGCTGGGAATGCCGCTGCAGAGCATCCCCGCCGGCTCCGCTCTGGGTCCCACGGGCTGCACATGGGACTGGCAGCAGCCCCGTGCCACACTCCCCCGGCACACGGGGGCTCCAAGGGGTTAGTTACCACCTCCCTTTTTTTGGGAAAGGGTTCCTGCCAGCAACCTGCCCCTCGCTTTCGCAGAGCAGCAGTGCTGCTTTTTCCTGGGGAAACACGGACGAAGCAGCGCTTGGCAAAGGAACTGTTTACGCAAACAAGCAGAAAGTGGGGGAGGACGTGGGTGGCAGCGTGCGTTCCCTAAAAGCTCGTGATTTCCTCCTCCCTCTCCGGGGAGAGCTGGGAATCGGGAGGCAATGAGGACAACTCCTTAACCAGTTCCAGACCCAGCCCTTCTCCTCCCAGGACACGAGGAGCCAGGGGCTCCTATGCGGAATCTCCCCTCCGACTCATTTCCAAGACTGGGTGATTTTACCCCAAAACATTTATTTATAAACTCACTGAACTAGTGAATGATGTTCTAAATAGCTTTGCAAAAAAATAAAAATAAAAATAAACAAGGTAAGATTTAATCTCTTCGCTCTTCTTGCATTAAGTCATTCTGACGACTTAATTTTAAAATACAGAAGTGTTCTGAGAATGTTTTGTAATTACAAACCAATAAGAAAAATCATCCAGGAGGAATAATTACATAATTTCTAGATGAACTCACTGCTTAGAAGAGCTCACAGCTTAGAAGAGCAGTAATAAATAGATCCTCATATCATTACTGTTGCTGCGGCTGATGACTCACCACTGTTACTGGGATCATATCCCAGAATAGTCATGCTACTCTGTGTACTGCATACAAAATTAGCCATGAGGGACTTACTATTAAATGAAACAGATTTGGGGTTTTAGGATTCGTGTGGTCATAGCATAAAAACAAAAGCTGTTAAACATTTTACTGGACTGTATCAGACTGGCGGTACCTCCTCTCGGTCGGACAGCCCCAGCCCCGCAGGCACCGGCCGCAGGGCTTTGGGATGACAGTCCTGTGTCACACCCTTCTGGTTGGGCTAGCACAGGGCAGCCCTGTCACACCCAGCGGCTAAAACCTACCATCCCGAGAGAAAAATGCAAGCACTTTGCCAGAAACGCGAAGGAACAAGTGCAGGTGTCTGATACAACTTATTAAAAGGAAAGAGCTCATCTAGTTAAAATTGGTGTGCCCTACCGAACCAAAGCCAACGGTGTATTGCTTTGATGGAGCCTAACTCGAGATGCACACCAAAGCAGAATGAAAAGTTGAAATTTCCTGCTACTAAACCAGCCTCTTGGCCTCCAGCAAACCTGCTAGAGACAGCAGTGGTTTGCTCTAAGGGATCCATCCATGCTTGCACATCATGTACGTGGTGTTTATGCTTACGTGCCCCACCTAAGGGTGGTTTGTTTGCACTTTTCAGGGAATAACACAAGTCATCAAGCTGTACAGCAGATGTCTGGGTACGCCACAGAAGAGACTGACAGTGGGAAAGCAGCCCCCCAGCTTCTCACTCCTGAACACGTCCTGTTCTTCCATCTTCAGCACTACCCACACCTCTAATGACATGCACATATCCCTCTTCACAAGGGATTTGCTGGAAAGAACATTAGGACAACTGAAGTTTACTTTTCAGCTGAAAAAGCACCCTCTCCTTGTGCATTATAAGCTGAACAAGTGAAATGTTTTTTGTTCTTTTTTACAAGTTTTATCCACTTTCGAATTCACCGTAAATTCCTGCAAAATACTCTTGGTTCCCTCTCAGCTCTCACAGCAAGTGACATTGAGCACGTGCACCACTGATACGGGCAAACAACTAACAGGCTAATACTGCTCATCACTTCTCTTCCTGTAAATGAGCCCTGTTCTCAGATTTCCACCCGTTTTGTGTGTGTCCTCTGGGTAAAATGCCAGCTATGACACAGCACGCTGACAGCAAGCACAGTCCCACCACGTTCTCCTGCGTTCATCATCATCTCTTGGCCTCTGTGCACACTGTCGCTCTTCAGATCAGCAATGTTTTCACTCCAGCCCCCTCCTTGGGTCATGCTGTTCCTCTGTAAATAGCCGTAAATGTTCTCTTCCTGGCTATTTCTCAGCCTTATCGATTTTCAGAGAGTGCCCTTGTACTAAAACCCGCCACGTCTGGTTGGAGTTTCTCTCCACCATTCAATACGAATGTCATTTATTCCCTGCCTCTATTTCTCCTTACCGGCTTGGCAACACTTTTCAGTTTAGCGGCATCTCTTCATTTAATTAGCTTGCTGTTTATTTTGTTTTCCAGATCATTAACAGAAAGGTTAAATAAAACCATATGCAGCACAGTCACTGAGATACCAACCAAGAACCTGCCCACAAGACGCCACGTGGAACTTCAACTGGATTATGGCTGAGGTAACTGCAGTGAGCCTTTACATTTTTACTAGTTTGTTTTTGCATTTCCTCAAAATGAGGGATATTTCATGGAAACTAAAATAAATGAATAAATAAGTAAATAAACTTAAAATCCACTTGCTGGATTGTTCAAACACAGAGCAAGTCACAGCATTGCTCACCAAGCACAGGGTAGTGATGACCACTCACAATCCCTCCCTGCTCACAATAACCGCGTGCGGCTCTTTTGCCCTTCAGCCTTGACATTTCACTCCTCCTCACCACTTTCTGGCAGGATTCAAGCCAAGTGTGCGCTCAGAACCAGTTTGTACTTTGTCTGGAGGCGAGCAGTAAAGCTCATGCCCTGTTCCTACAGGTGGGCAATGCAGCTGGAGCCGCGGCAATCAACGGGGAGAGGGGCTTGATGCTTTGGAGAAAGGGAAAAACCAAACCCACGGTGGGTTGCTCATGCCGACCGGCTGGCCTGGTGCCCTGCGTCCTGCCAACGGAGCCATTACCAACATGTTACCACCTCAAGCAACTTAGTCCTACCTCTTTTATACAAGCTACACCTTGAGATGTTACCAGCCACGCTAATTCTCCAGGCCTTCCTTTTGGGATGTTGGCAATTTTTAAAAAAGGCCACTATGTTCATTTCTTAAGAGAACTCCTATTCTGTCCTCCAAAGCAGCACACAAACTTACCAAAAATGTTTATTTGTCTTCGTAGCAAACCAACGAGCTAACTAAAGCAGCGTTCAGATACGTAATGTTTGCTTTTCAGCAGACTCCGCTAAACGTCCTCACGCACCAGGCCATGCAGCCCTATGGTTTCTGCCAGGAATCATAGAATATCCCGAGTTGGAAGGGACCCATGGGGATCATCGAGTCGAGGAGATCCGTCCCCGTCAGGCCTGAGCCACAGGGGGGCACGGTGGGCCGGGTGGCAGGAGGAGGACAGCCATGGGGTGCCGTGAGCCGAGGCCCTGCCCTGTGTGAGGTGGGCTCAGGGCCGTGCGGGGCCCCCCGGTCGGTTCCATTGGACCGAAGCACCTTGTCCAGCCAGATCCTGCCTCCTCCAGCGCTGCCTTCATCCTCACACGCAGGAAAGCAGACGCTTTCGGAGTTTCTGAGCTTAGGCTGTAAGAGTTCTGCCGAACTCTGCAGACACCAGTTCCTCCCGCCGTGAGGGGTTACCTCAGGCTCCGAGGAGCGGCCTCTCCCTGCGGGACCTCGCCGGTGCTCGCCGGGCCGCCCGGCCCTCACAGCCCTCTCCCAGCGCTTCCCTCGTGACAGCCGACGTGGATCCCCCAAGTTTCACTTCATGCTCTACTGAAAGCGAAATACTGTCTGTCAAGTCCCGCTCCTCTCCCAGTTCCCCGGCTTCTGTAAACAAACCCCCCAATCGCATATGCTGCGCTTTGCTCATGCTTGTGCTTTTGACAGCGGGCCAAGCACCGAAATCAAAAAGCTTCTGCGCCAGTGTAGGCAGCACAGTATATGCACGTAAATGTGGCAAATCGTCCCTTAGTAGGCTCTTAATGATGACAGATTTTAATCCCGTGGAAGTAATTGCCCAGACCGCCACCTATTCAGTTCTACAAACACGTGCTATATTTGCTTTTTCCAGTCTTCTGCTTTTTCTATGCCCCTACCCCAAAAGCACGTTACTCAAATCACCAAATAATGCCCTCACTACATTACTTTATATTGTCAACCTGTCATGTTTTATTCACAGCTTCCAAGCATATTGTATAATAAAATCAGGCCCTTTGGACTGACTCAGCTCCCTGCCATGTCACTAACAGGCCTGCACCTACTGCTTTCCTCTAAGATATCAGGAGTATGCCGTGGGTTCACGTGTCCTCCAGCTTTCAGGAGAGAAAGCTTTAGAGAAAACCTAGAGAAAAAAAAAAAACAAAAAACTTTTTCTCTTTTAATGGCAAATCTGGGTATTTAATACGCTTTGTTTAGGTGCTAAAAGAGTCCCAGCAGCTCTCTGGAAAGCACAGTTAAAGCGATCTAACCCTGAAGCCCTCTGACGTTTGTGTTACAAACCCAAATTTTGTGCTGGTACCGAGTCCAGGCATGGACACGGCGCCAGCACCCGCCAGCCCCGGGAAGGCAGGAGCACTTTTTGCCCTCTCCAAGAAGTTCTTTTTCTTGCACTTGTATTTTGCATGCTCTGGAATGCAGATGCTTGTTTCTGAAGCTTTATTGGGATTTCCTGCATAAACCTCTTTTACAGAGGTTAATAACGGGGATAAAGATTTCTTGTAGCTACAAACGTTCAGTTATCTGTTACAGTGAATAACGTGATGAAAAAAAAAAAACAGGCTTGAAATCTGGTTCCTGCTGAAAGCAGGAGGGAAATTTTGGATACCTACTGGACTGGTTTTGGTCATATTGGAAACTCTAAACGGCAAGGAGGCTGCATGGAGCTGCTCTTCTGCACCCTGAACCTTTGCCCCATTTATCACAGGTGATCCCTAATGCTTATTATAATTGCCGTTTTAGTTATTGAAATACTAACTACATATGGGATGTAAAAATAGAAAAAAACAGGAAAAGTTTTCCAAGAAACAAGCTTCGTTTTTATCCTTGTGAATTAACTACCAGCGATGCATCCCACAAATGGATACCGCTCCGGGATGGGAGCGAACGCACCCATATTCGCACAGCCCGCACCGGTGCTGGCCCGAGGGCACAGCAGGGACGTCTCAGAAACATCATTCCTGTCCCACAAAGCTCTCGCTCACATCTTTAGGCCCACTCTGCAGAAATGCTGCTGCTTCCTTAAAAAGCACTTGCTTGCATCTAGATACAAAAAGGAAAAAAAGTTCTTAAAAAGAGTGTGGTATGAAGAGAAGGATTCCTGATGCCCACCAGAGAACCAGAAGCCTGATCACTCCAGAATCACCCTTCCTGCGTTTGTTGCCTTTCTGTGAGCGCCCAAAAGGCAGACGGGGGTGGCTGGAAGGCTCCCGGGGCACCCATGGGCCCGCAGAGCATGGCTTGGCTGCTGCACTTGCCCAGGTTCATGCGATCCAAGCCCGCGGCAGCTCCATCGGTGCCGCACCAGGGCACCGTGGCCAACGGCCCCGTTACAACTGTTCGGCTCACCCAGAGAGTGTCTTCTTTTGTTCAGTGCAATTAGCAATGAAAATGGGATTAAAATCTGCAGGTGGCGAGTGTATTAAAACACTGAAGCTCTTTGCTGAATTCTGCAAGTTGATTATTTTTGGAAAGAAAAAATAAAATTCCAAGGTGGCAAAATCGTTGCTTTTCCTATAAAATGATTTAATTATTTTTACAGGATCCCTCTCCTCCCCCAGTTATTACTACATTCTGTTGCTTTTTTAGGTAGCAATCAATATAAACGCTAGAAAATAAAAATATCTGCAAGCCTTTAATAGAAGTTCACCCTTCTTAGCTCCTTTTTCTTTTTAGGGAAATCACACCACATACGAGTATGCCACAATTCCATCAGCCTAATGAAAGATGAAAACAAGCCCAAGAAGCGATCGAACTGGGATGCTGTGCGATCCAAAGGGTTCCTGTTGTTATAAAGTTACAAAGATTATTTCATTTGCATTCGAGGTAAATAACGTAAATATGATAATGCAGCTATGGCAAGAGAAGCCCCATTGCTCTAGGTGCTGCCTTCTGCCTCGAAGGAGCTTGGATAATGCAGGCAGAGACACCGCGCGCTGGCACGGGGAAGGCTACCGGACCCCCAGAGCCACTTCTCCACAAGAACCCCTCCGAAACGAGCTTTTCAAACAGCAAAAGCAAATGCCTGTCTTTCTTTGGATTGCTCAGAGCCAATTAAAGCACAATTATCTTATTGTTAAAGATCACGCTTCAGCCAGGCATTGTCTTCACTGAAGACACGTTTCAACAGTGCTTTCTTTTTGCTTTTTACAGCCATTTGTGAGCATAAGAAAAATATTTGGCTTTCTCTTCCTAAATTGTGCCTACAGATTTCTGAACTACGTCCCTCAAACACACTCCGTGAATATAAATCGTTTCTTTGTTGAAGATCCTACCCATTTATAGAAGGCTACGGAACTAACGGGGGAGGAGAAGCGAATCGTTGGGGCCCCGCAGGTAACTTGGAGGCAAAGGGGTTTTAGGCAGGGCGGTGGGCAGGGGCGGCCCTGGGCTGCACCCAGGGGACACCGAATGGGGGCAGCCACCGGTGGCTGCAGAGATCGAGGGAGTGAGCAGGGTGCGGGGATCAGACCGGGCCCTTCAGTGAGTGACACCTGCCAAGGGCATCGCGAATACTGCATGAACCGAGGCCAAAACGCTGTTAGCCTCAGACAGACCGCCCGAGTTTCACTCCAGCAACGTTTGTAGGGTCCTCCCAGAAGAAAGTTATGCAGAGGAACTGAAAGGCTATGTTAAACATTTTCAATTTAAGTAGTTTAAGAAAATATTTACAAATCAGGGTCAGTCTATGCGGTACTATGGTCTGCAAAACACTTCCAGCCTCACGTCCTGCACACCTGCCCCGCACCCTGACCCATCCCTACGAGCAGGCACTGACCACGGAGGTTCCAAAACGAAACATTATTTGTTTCCAAAAGGGAACATTATTTGCTTCCAAACCGGAGTGTTATTCTAACGATTTCCAGCACTGATCCAGCCAGGGATGCAGCAGCACCGTTCCAACACCGTCCCAGACACCGTTAGTGTCTGTTTTTAACAACCCCTTTGCGATGTACAGCAGGTACTTGCTCACTTGCATACCCACCTATCGGTGCACGGTTGCTGGGCTGATTTGTTCTAATTAATACATTTTGGATAGTTCAGGATTGATGACCAGTTATGCTGTCACCAAAGCCTACAGCACCATTATTTTTTTAATTCAAGTTTTGTTAAAGAGTTTGTGTATGCGTGATGGGACAGAGGAAAGGGAAGCTCAAAAGAGGACCAAAAATGTATTAAACAACAACAAAATGCCTGGTCTAAACCACCCCAAACTGTACTGGTCGACCACATCAGCTCAGTGGCCCCCTTGTCTGGGCGACTCGTTGACAGCCCTGACGCCTGCAATCGCGGTGCCACGGGGCTTTATTTCAGCTCTACATTTCCCAGAGCTAAAATTACTCCCGCCACTCTCGCTGTGTGCTGTGCACTGTCCCTGCAAAACGTTTCCCACCCCGCCGGCCCGAAGCAGCGCTCCTCGGCCCCGGCACGCGGCGGCTCTCCCGAAGAGGAGCGCACGGCAGCAGGCCCACAGCTCCCGCTGCCACAACCGCAGGGAGCCATCTCCAGATGGGCCTGCTCCGCGTCCTGCCCGTGCAGCAGTCCCTGCTGTGTCTCGTATCGGGGCTGTTTGGTGCTGGCTCGGCACCGAGGACACCCCTCGGCTCCTTCGCTCGCCAGCTGCGCGCGGCTCGGGCACCAGGCGCAGGGCGGCGTTGCCTCTGTCTGCCAGGATCCTGACCAAGACACTGCGTCAGAACTCCTTCCCGCACCGCGGACAGACGTACGAAGATAATGCATTTTAATAATGCATCTATAACGCATTTTTCCTCTTCTCTAAATATTTACCTCTTCGGTCTCCTGTCCCTGAAGCGCCACCCGCTGCTGCCCACGACTACCGGTGTGGTGCTGGAACGGGAGAGCACCTGCACGTCTGTAAGGCGCCGTCCAGGACCTCGGAGTTTGCATTACCCTGTACACGCACTGAGCTACAGCCTCATCAGAGAGCCTAGCGCGGAGGGGCCGCAGCGGAATGCGTTGTACGGGCAGTACTAACGCAGAGAATTCGTTCTATGTAAGAACAGAGTACACGTTTGTATGTGCGAGATTAGCAAATATAATCCGTGAACCTACAGAATATTGAATTCTCTAGGTAGTCTATATGCTGACAGGGTATATATAGTTCCATATAGAGCACACAGATTATCTGCAACTACAGGCACACTTACACCACTCTATCCGATAACTTCCTACCGTGACCCCGAGAGCAGAGCCCCACCGGTGAAACCAGCCCCGTCCAGGGGCAGAACACTTCACGAGGACAGCACCACGCGCCGCGGGCCCAGCCCTGAGCCCCTCCAGCGTCTCCCCCGGCCCACGGCCGCCAGCCCAGGGCAGAGGCAGAGCCGCAGCCATCTCCGGGCACTGCGGTGCCACATCCACTGCCGGCAGATCGGAAAAGTTACAGAGGTAACGCCACCAAAGCGTGCAAGAGAAAACGCGTTTCAGGGACTCATTTACTTTTTTTAAAAGAAAATGTATTTTCTCACGCAGCTTTTTTAGGCAAAAACCTCCCTCTTTCGGTTTTGAAGTAAGCCTTGCAAAGGAAATAACTGAAAAACGGCCCTCACATATGAAGATCTTGGAAAGTGACTCAGAAGTACGCACTACAAGGACAGATTGCAACAGAAATAATTAAGCACAATACAACACTTCCCGTCCTTTTCGTGCCCCCCAGTTCCCAGGCGTGAGGGTGCCAGCGGTCCCAGATCGAGATCTGGTCAGGCCTGAGAGAGCAAAAGGAAACACTCAGCAAGCACCAGGGAAATGTCAGGACTCGGGGAACACGTACGTCCCCACCAACACCTCTCCGCTTTTTGCAGATGTAAAGCTGCACACTTCCAAGCTCTTTTGCCCACCAGAATTGCACCGATCCGGACAAAAACAAGTACCAAATTACCACTTACCAAATCCACGAATGACGGCGACTACGTGTAATATTAATATTTAACATCTTCCAAGACAGTATTTCTCTTCTAGTCGCCTGAAAACACTCAGTACATTTCACGCTTACTCCCAACTTCTGTCTTGCCTAAGTTTTATCAGTGGCATACAGCTACTTGCAGGAGTTTTTGTTCTTTCTGATTACATGTCAACTCCCATTTCAGGGTGGATGTCACTTTATATACGAATGCAAATGACTTGGCAATCAAAACGTGAGGGTGCCGTGGAGCAGCCTCTACAGACTCCCATATTTCTTCATCTACATCAGAAAAAAAAAATAAAAAAATCTATTTCTGGCAAAACCCTGACTGTAGTTTCCTGCTCTCATTTGTATAATCCCTTCCAATGACACTGACACAGGAGAAAAAAAAGAAAAGCGTGCATTTTCCAAACTCAAGAAGCATCCCCGTGTTCCTGTTTATCCTTCCCAGGTCACGCTCATCGTTCATTCAGCCGCCACCGTCGCCGATGAACCCGAGTTTCCCGAGGCTCCCGCGTCCCGTGCACCCGCGGCGGTGCTGGTGGCACCGTGGGGCAGGAGGAGAGGGCACCTCTGTCACCGCAGCACGTCCCGGTGACACCAGGAGCAGCCCCGATGATGAGCCGGGAGGGAGCAGGGCTCTATGACAAAAGGCCTGGATTAGCAGTGACATCGAACTGCGAGAAACGAGGAAGCTTTCGGAAGGCTTCAGGCGCTCTGCAAGGGGCTGTGCCGGCCATCCTGCATAAACACCGGCGCGCTCCGCTTCGTTCCTGTCACCCGGGGACGTGTCGGTGTTTACGAGCGGGGCCGCTAGCTGCCTTTCCAGCCCCCTCCTTGTGGTCGGAGAGGTGCTCTGGCGCTAGGAAAATCCTCCGAGCAGGTACGTCCACAGCCGCAATCTCATCCAGAGGCTCTGAGCAAGAGCAGATTTGTACGTCTCTGCATAAAGTGGAATTTTACAGGATGTACATTGAAGCCCTGCTGCTAACCATCCAGCCCTGCACAGCTCGCGGTGCACGGAGCCGGGTGGCGCACGGAGCCCCTGCCACCGCCCCGGGGACGCTGCCGGGGACAGCCCCGGTGCGCAGGGCACTGGGCACGGTCCCTGCCCCGCACCGCCGAGGGGCCCGCGTGGTGACAGGGGAGGGCTGATTAAGGACGGGGAACTGAAACCGCCGGCGGCAGCAGCCGCCCTTGGGTGGCTCGGGAATGCTGGAAGCGAACCTGCCCACCCCGCGCCGCTGCCAGGCGGGAGGTGACAGCTCCCGTGACGGGCTGAGATGCGCTGCCCGGCTTTCTGCGCGGGCAGCCAGGGGCTCGGCCATTCAGAAACGCGCAGTATGGACGGGCACATTTTCCATTCGCCGGGTATTTTCCCCCAGGGAAAGTCTCAAGACATTTCCCTTCAACATGCAAAGGGAAGGGCTTTTAGGATCAGCTGCAACCAGATGCAACAAAGGCAAGCGGCCACCCTGCCCAGAGCCTCCACAAGGTGTGAACGTGCTTTACCATCCACCAGAGCCACACGCGATGCCGAGGGCAAAACTCCTTGACCGTGCCACCGGCCATCAGCCAGCACCAGGCCACAGCCAGCACCCAACTGGAAACATTCATCCATGTCCTACTGTGCTGGCCGACGCTGAAAACACTTTGCAAAAAATGTAGGTGTGATTAAAATACACCAAAAAAGGAATCGTACCTATTAAGATGGAGTAGGGTTAACCAGCACATAAATAGTTTGGACCTTCCCAGTTGGTTTGCTGCATCTCTACGTTTGTCTGTTTTGAAATGGGCCACTTTGACATGAAATGGTGAATTATTTTGCCTTCAACTCTGTGCAGACTGGATTTATGCACCTTATATATGAAAAAAGCCCACGAACATATACGGATGGAGAGCAATACAGAGATACAGAGCCATACCCAAACCTGCAGCCCCGGCAGCAGACTGCGCTTGCACAGCAGGCCTTGGACAAATGGCCACGCAGCCAGCAGAGATGTCAGTCCTGCAGTTATGGGCTCCAAAAAGGGAATTTCCATCTTCAAAAGTCATGTTATGTTAAAAGCGGAACGCATGTTGTTTTGGACAGAGTTGCACACTCCAATCAGGAAATATTTTAGGCATTTCTTCACAATGCGGACGTTTCTCGACCAGGACTCCATCCTGCCCTCCATTTCTTTGGAGAAACAAAACCCAGCACCACAGCCGTATTGTAAACACGTAGGCTTTATACATCACAAAACCCCTGATATACCTCATACACCGAAAAGCACTGCATGCAGAAGTTAAATTAAACAGCAACACCCGTGGGGCAGGCTGAAACCTAATTTACCATTAAATAAGAGAAACTCAGCTCACTTAACGAGCTTAACCCAAGCCTGTGGCCATCTCAGTGCAGATGTCAACGCTGTGGGGCTTTGGGGGCTAACAAACTGCCACCCTCACGATCACCCCCACGCCCCTCCGCAGGCTTCCCATCCCATTTGCACCAAACAAGCTGAAAATGTTCACGATTTCATGAGGGACACAGAAATTCCGAGGCAACATGCTCCTGTTGCCCTAGGTGATCCTGCCCTTTTTTGCTTTTCCTTAGCGCTCAGCCTGGCACATTGAAACATCAAAAAATGGCCTTCAGTGTGATTCTCATTGGTTTTGTTGAAAAAGACCGAACGAATTCACTGGTCACTTGGTAGCAGAAGTTTCCGTGTGCTATTGCTTCTCTTCTATCTACTCGGAATCTACTGAGATTCTGCATTTTCTGTCCCTGCTCCCATTTCTACAGTATCTCGCTTCACGTTTCCAACCCTCTCTTTCCCCCGAGCATCCTGAACTTGATGTGGATAATTGCAGGGAACACGGCAGTAATGAAACGGTGGCTGGGTGGGAAGGACCATGTCTTTCTCCTGTTATTTTTTCTCCTATAGCTACTCAGACAGTTGAATAATTATCCCCCATTAGAGACCCAAATGAAAAACCAACACGACATGCAAGAATGTAATTCCAAGGCTACGCTCAGGAGCCACTTTTCCCTTACCTCTGGGTCTCGCCACGAGTGCCCTGCCTCCTACTCCCACACCAACCCTACCCCACACACTTTAAAAATCATCAGATAGCTCATTTTGATCCTTACCCACTGGGTGCCACAGCTGCATATTTAATGTCTATTAATTAGAGGGCTCTGCAGGCCCTACTGGAGATGAACCCCGGCCCCATGGGTTCACCCCGGCCACCCCAACACCTGTGCTCGAGGGAAACACCTTGAGTGCATTCTGTGAACAACTGCGGGGATTCTTACAACCCCTTGATAGGAAAGCAGCAGATAACATTTCTCCTGTCTTTCAGGCAAGTTACATAATGCAGCTATTGTGCAACCGGAACGCTATCATGCTGCCTTAAAACACTCCAGGTCCTCCAGCACTTTTTAACCTTTTTTTCCCCTCGATCAACAACAGATTGCTGCAAAGGCTCAGGAATGTTCTCCGTCCCCAGAAGGTACAGATACGGTAGCCTGAAAAAATCTGCCTGATATTTTTGATATTTTGAGACGAAACAGAAGCACAGTACCTTTATCAAAATGTTCGCATTTCATGGTATCTCTTTCCAGATTAAAAGCCTTATACAAATTCAGAAGTATATTGGGGTTTTCGCTCCAAATAAATAAGATATTAAAACACTGAGATGAATATTTTGTCTTCTTCCTAGGTGTTAATAGTGGCAAATCAGGATAATATCCAAACATCCTAGCTTATAATCTGAAAGCATGAAAATCGTTCCGACCTGTCAGAAGCAAACTCCCCATCTCCTGCTGCTCCCTGGTATTTTATTAGCTGTTTTGCAGAGCAGCACTGACCCTTTTGCAAATGTTTGCGTCGTCGTTTTTTCCAGCACACGCAACTACCAGAGGCTGATTTGCAGAGTACAAAGCTATCTATTGATTTGGAAGGGATGTGATTGCCTGGGCACCAAACAAACCACTCGGCCATGCAGAAGGTTTTCATTCATTCTTTCTTTCTGGCCACACTGATTCATACTGATGACATCCTGATCTGCAATTCAAATTCCCTTTTTTCTCTAAAGTAGGCTGCCCAAGGAGTGCATTGCCTTACCAACCCTGATCTCAAATACCAGCATCTTCCGTGTAATACTAGAAAATATTTAAGAAACGCAATCATAAAGCATATATCCACTTAAAACGATTAACTCATCAAACATAAGTTTAAGATAATCTTTTTTTCTTTAATTCTTAAATTCTGATCACCAAATAATGAGCTATTACTGCCGTAAGCTGACTCGACACCTGCCAGTAACTCAGCATGCCAGGAAATTGCCTGCTCCAAAACCGAGCTGGACCTCATGCAGGCTGTTCTGCAGAAGGGGCGTGCCAAAACCCCGCAGGAATACATCCCTGAGACAAACCGAGCGCAGGACTGCAGCAGGTAGTGAGCACAGTCACGGGTGAGCATTCATTAGGGACCTGCTCGCAGAAATCTCCTGCCACCAGCCCTTGCCTTGCCCAGGGCCACGCTGCCTGGGGCTGCTCGGGCATGAGGGCAGCCGGAGCCCGGAGGATGCGTGCCCACCCTGAGCCCTGCCTCACGCTCACTTTCTGAAATAAATACGGGCTCTGAGGGGCTCAGAATAAATACAGGAGGGAGCCAGCACCGGCACGGCAGGGCCTCCAGCGGTGGTGTCAGTGGCAGTCACTCTGCTCTCTGCAGCGGTGCTACGAACAGACCCCAGACAGACGCAAACATAATGCCTCCCCAGGAGCAGCCCGTCTTTTCAAAGCAGACACTTCTCCTCCAGCTGTCTCGCGAGCACCTTCCCTCCACTCTTCCCATAGATAAAACCCCGTTTTCAAATGGGTAAAATTCAAGCTGAGCAACTTAAATGTGGAAGAGGAGGTGTTTCAAAGGAAACCACGCACCTGTGCTGCAGAGAGCCTCCCAGGTGCACCAAATGCGCGACCTGGCTCTTACGTTCTGCCGCAGCCCAAAAAAGCAGCATTTACGTAAAAAATGCGTGCGACGCCTTTGAGCTGAGCAGGTGACTGCTCCGGCATTGAAGCAGGCAGCGTGCTTTATGCTCCGGCTGGGAGCAGGTACGGGAGGGAACAAAGTACAGCCCCCTTCAAAGGGAAACCGAGACTCGGGCGGGCTCGGCTTCTGTCGCGCCGTTGCGCACATTTGGGATGGTTTCACGTGGAAACCAGCGCTCCCCAATTCATCAAGGAGAGGGATGGCTCGTCCTGCCTCGCCGCCACAGCGGCGTTCAGCCGAAGCAGGAGGCAGAGGCAGGAAGGCAGAAACCAAACAGGAACCGCGGGCGGACTCGGCCAGAGCAGGCGCGCCGCCGCTCATTCCGCAGGCTGCTGTCAGCTAGCAGGAGACAGGCAAAAAGCGTGTGTACAAGAAGCAGATGAGACCAAAGGGGAAAAAAAAAAAAAAGAAAAGGTGGAAAATCAGCTCAGTGATTCTCAATCCACCCCGCAACTTCGCGGCGAGCCTTTCTGAGAAGTTTCCAACAGAAAATACCGCAACGAGCTGACGCCAGCAGCGCATTTATAGATGCAATGCCATGGCATGACCTTCTGCAGGTCCCGGTGCTGACCCGTCCCACGGCCCCCCCGGGACCGGTCCCATCCACCTCTCGCCAGCAGAACACAGGACGGCATTTCAGGGTGCGCATTTTTGGTAACAGCACGCCAAAACCTTAACGCTACACCCGCACCGTGCAGAGCAGAAGTACATGTGCTGGACAGGTTTCCAACCGGCTTACATTTTGATCTACAATTTTATTATACCTTTAGGGGGCTTTAATTTTATATTCCATTTTGGCGACTTCCAAACTCTTAAAGCTTTCTCAAACCAATTTGTGGCAGAGATGCTGCAGGGGACGTGAGTTCCCACAGCAGCACGCGAAGTGACTAAACCAAAACCAATAATCATTTATCTGATTGAAGCAGAAACTACCACAAACTTTTCAAAATGAGCTTTATGCCTAACACGAAATTTATTAGCTCTCGATGCTCCGGTTCTTTTGAGATGCGGCTGCTGCATTACCTCGGTTGGTAAAGAAACACTCGCTGCTGGTTGCTTTCGGGATGGAATTTGGTGAAGTAACAGAGAGGAGGTGCTGTAAGTGTTTGTATCTCGGGATATCGCCACCTGTAACAGACTGGCAATCAGAGGTGAGGAATCGCAGGATGTTTAAGCAGCAACGTGTCGAACATCAGGAGGCTTCCCAAGCTTCTCCATCGGTGGAACCACCTGGAGAACCAGCTGCTGATCCCCCAGAGCCTCCTCTGCCCTCCTGACCACTTCTGCAGGCCAGGGAGACAAACCGAGCGGTGGGCCTGGAGCCCCACACCGCGCTGGGCTTCTTCTGGGCGAGCACATCGGACACAGCTCTGGGGCCTGCTGTGGCCTGAGCGCTTGTGAAATCAAATACGTGCAGCCGGACTGATGTTTGGGTATCTGTGAAGAGGGCCGGCCCTCTGGATGTGCCTACGGCCTCCAGCCCGGCCGCGGGTCGGCCTGGTACCCGCAGTGCGCGGCGCTCACCTCGCTCGGGTCGTGCCGTGCTGCGGCGGCACGCAGCTCTGCCGGCTTCGCACGCCTCACCTACAGCACGGGTGTGTGCGTGAAAAGAATCATCGCCTCTTCAACACAGGTCATAATATTATGACTTATTACCCTCAACACTTTATTTTCGTCTTTTTTTTGTCTTCAACCCTTTAAGCTGCAGTGTTCAAGAGCATTAGCTTTCATATCTACTTGAGTGCAGAAGGGATATTTTTACATTATGGCAGTTTGCGTTAAAACAAGCAGATGACAATTTGGGAGTGCAGTACTTAAGGAGCTATTTCCTGACAGGAGACGAGGCAAAGCAGCAGTTTCCTCAGGTACTCAGATTGCTCCTTTCTGCTCTCTTCCATAATGCGAACTCCCATCATGCTCTCAATTTCCTTTCAGTACAAATCCTTCTGCATGAAAATATTTTAAAATATTTTCTATTCCATCTGATTTCGTGACAAGAAAAAAGCCCCAACGCAGACAGGAAATTTTAAGTACGTTCTCCGTGCTTCCTCAGTTGCAACCAGGTATTTCGCATCTGCCGTGAGCCATGGGCACGGCCTCACCTCCAGCTCTCACCTAACTCCTGAGGCTACCGAGTGATTCCCCCGAACAGAGGCTCCTCAGCATCGCCCGTCCCTGCACATTTACCCCTCAGCCTCTGCTTGAGCAGACACGATCCAGCCGCCACACGCTCGGGGCAGGCTGATGCCAGCCCAGCGAAACCAGCAGCGAGGCCACAGCCGCTCCACGGCGCGCAGGGACGGCGCGAGGCCCTGTAGGACCGGGATGTAGAGAAGGCTCGCACCTACAGGTCCCAGAACAAGGCTCTTTGCACACCTTTAACATACGTTACAATCCCTGATATTTGGATTGTCACTCTAAGGAAGACAGTACAGTATTTGGAACCCCAAACAGTAGGGAATCTTCAGTTCCTCTGACCCCTCCTGAATCAGTTTTCAGAAGCTAAAACAACACCGCCAGAGTTATCAATGTTATGATTTTGTTTAATGCATCATTTCCTTGGCGTATTGAAAGTTCCCTTTCAATGATAAGTCTCTTTAACAACGAATTAACTTATATTGACAATAGCTGTTTTTTCATATTGAAATGACTCTCATTTTAACTTCCAGCATTAGAATAATATGCATCTCTACTTAATTCATTTAAGCCAGCAGACTTTGTGCAAAATCAGAACAATAATACTTCTTAAATAATTGGCAAACTCAACGAACGTGCCATCATTACACCAGCACACCATGAAATACACACGGAACACAGAGCAACGATTTGCCCTGAGCTTGCTCTGAGCCAGGTCCGTGGCGGGTGAGGTCTGGGGTGGCACGCAATTCTCAAGAAAAAAAAAATCGATCGCCAGAGAAGAATTGCACCTGGTGAGCACGCGCACCTGCAGGACAGTGCAGCCCAGGGAAAGCGCTTCCCAGACAGCCCTTGCGGTTGTGAACATAGCCCACATCACGGGATGCGCACCAGCGGGCTGCAAGGCCACTGCAGAGCGGAGGTTACCAGCACTGTCCCTAGAAGTGCAAAACCAAAGCGCAGGAGAACCACCCCTACACCAGGGGGATGGGGCGGTGGGAAACCAGCTGTGCAAAAACCGAAAGGATGGACCTGAAGAGCCACAGAGGGGAAGGATTTCTTACAGTCAACGTCATTTTTATTTTCTGAGTTTATCGTCCGAGTTGACCCTACTTAGAGAAGAGGGATACACAGGCAGAATTTGAGGGGTATCTCCTTTTCCTTCCAAGCAGGGCACTTTCATAAACAGAGCCCCCAGAGCAGTCTCCACGTGAGCAATTTTACCAATCTGCCATTTCGACGTGAGCCCAACAAGTTTATGTAACATAGCAGCACAAGGAGCATTCGCCCAGATAACAAAACTTCTCCTGTCATCATTAGCAGCAGTGGGAAAGCATCTAATTCCCAGCGCTCGTGCAGCCCTGGGCGATGCTGGCGCGCTACAGAACCTACACGCCTCTCCTGCCGTCGCTGAAGGCGCCGCGTCTCCCGGCAGACGAGGCTCCAGCTTTAAAAATCCCAAAGCATCACTCTCGGATTGCTGAGCCCTGCCAGCAAAGACTTTGCAGCAAGCCGGGGATGTCGCTTTTCAGGAGAGCAAGCTCTGCCAACCAATGCCCCGCAGAAAGCACACATCTGTTTCACTGAAGTTCGGCGTTAGAGCAGCATTTTGAAAGAGAAAAGGTATTGCACATAATTTAACGCATACTTATTAGTTTCAAATAGACAAAGCTGATTAATCCAGCTTGTCTGTACAATTCAATGCTGTATGCAGAACCGTGTGCATCATTTCGGCAGACAACAGGGCTAAAACGAGGTGCTTCGATCCCGGGGCTGCACAAATCCTGCCCCTCCTGGCAGAGGAGCCCCCGGGTCGCACCGGACCCGCCGGCCTCCGAGACTTTTCTATGGGCTGCTCCTGCCTGGCTCTCTGGATGACCTATGGGATACGCTACAAAATACTATTCCCAGAACAGATTTCATGAAGGGGTTTCAGTCCTTCGAGAGACTTACCCATGCAGCTCAGAATAGTGCACGTCACAGCCCTGCTTCGTGAGCGTGTACATTTAAATGGTGATCGCTGCCTCTTACATTCGCCACCCTCCAAATGTCGCGGGCACAGGCAGAAGGCACGCTCTTCCTATCTGTTTCCCACTTTAGGGGAAAAAAAAAGGCAACTTTTGAACGTTGGCATCTGGAATCTTTCCAATTTGTTTGCCCATTGCTACGATTTTCAACCACTGCTCCCATTTCCCTGAAAAAAAAAAAAGAAAATTCCAGAGAAAACGACAAGGCGCCTGGAAGCCACTCTCCTCTGCACTCTTCAGCCCGAGGCACGGAGCGCGTGTGCACCGCAGACTTTTGTAGACTGAGACACATGACAATGCAAAAATGTCTCTACCCAAAATACGTTGAGAGTTTCCTTATCCTAATATGCAAACTAAAAGCAACATGTAGAAGTAGAGCTGTAGTATAAAACGGTAGGCGCGTTATTTTACAATAAAGTGTGCTCCCATGACACTGCATATTTTTTAAGAGCACTTAGACAGGTGAACAGAAGAAATGCTGCTGAAGCAGGCTGACAAGTTCTGCGACGCCGGAATTAGTATTCTGACACTGGGCCACTTCTTAATGCACCCAAACAGAGACTTGAGAAATGCACCGGCAGGCTCAGGAAAACACAAACCCAGATGTTTTTAGAGAAAGGCTCCGAACACGCCGCAGTTACCTTACGACACTTTTATCTCCCAGGAGCCTGGTTATGGAATTTTCTTACAGGAAACATTTTATGCAACGAAAGTGCACTGCATTTGTTTCCTTGGAAACAAACCCTTTCAACCTTCATTGCACAGAATCTTAAGCAAAAGAAAACTCTGTAATTAGGCCCAAGGTCTAGCTATTTTAAGCCAGCAAGATGTTAAATCACGACTATTTTATTAGCAATAGAACACCATGAAAACACACATCTCAGTTATGGGAGTAGTAAGTCTTCACATCAACCAAAACAGTAAATCCATCGAACTACACCAAGAAATATTATTACTTGCCCATTTAACAGAATTTGGGAGACTTTGATTTAGCTATGCCATGCACCAGGATTAAAAGCAAACCTCTAAGTGACAAACAAAAATGAAGCAATAAATAAGTAACATTTATTCATTTAGGAGACTTCAAAACCTTGACGCACTGCTGTCAGTGCTTGTGAAAACAGCATTTGGCCACAAAGACTGAAGCGCTATAAGCACCAGCGACCTGCACTTCTGCTGTCAGTACTTTACCCAGGCTCTCGCACAAAACACTGTCACAAAATCAGAACCAGCACCGGCAGCATCGACTTCTGGCCAAATTATAAACATGGTCTGAGGAGCTTCATTAAAAGGAACTGGACAGTTCAGTTTAAACATATCGGATAATTCTGTTCTGCTTATGATTCCTTGATGTTTTTCCTATGGAAAAGCTCTATACAATTTCAATTTAAAAGATGCAGTTGAATGCTACAAAAAAAATGATCTGAAAAGATACAATGAAAACAATTATTTACTAAATTATACTCTGAAGTTAGTATTTTTTTCTAAAAAGAAGTTGTAAAAGATTATTCTATAAATCTGTAATTTTATAGCATTCTATCATTCTACTCTTGATTTTAAGAATTTTAGGAATTATAAAGTACATTTGCTAAGCACTGAGCAGATTATAATGCACCAAAACATTATTCCTGTTGAATTCTGCTACTGGGCTAATGGATAATAATAATAAAAGAGATTCAGAAAAGTTTAACCTCATGTTCCACACAGCACAACTGAGCCCGGCAGCGAGAACGGCTCACAGCGCTTGGCTTTTCTTTGCCATTCTCTGGAGATTCTCTCACTTGCTGCTGATAGATTTTCCCTTTCCTTATATAAATGTTTTAGAATGAGAAGGATTTATTCTCCGACCATCATGTCTTTTTGATTAAACATTACACCGCAGGGTTTTTTCCACCATAAATAGAGCGATTTTCAATAAAAGGCAGTGTCATGACACTTCTGAGCTGAATCAGTTGAGCGAACAGAGGTAAATCACGGGGAAGGGAACTTTCTTCCCGCTTGCCCACTGGAAGTCTGGCAAACTCAGCTACCCGGGAAGCGTGAGGGTTGTGAACTTCCTTTACTGGTGTCTGGCCGGCACCACGGCAGGACCTTCCAGAGGCTGCTTGCTGCCGAAAGCGCCGCGATGCTCCCCATGCGGGGCTCCTTGCTTCGGGGGATCATGGAAGAGCTCGCCTGGGCTCGCCGTTGAGTAGGGTTTGGATGTGGAAGGTATCTGCTTGTTTTCACAGATGGCCCCAACGTATTGCCACAACCAGCAGCAAACCTGATATTTCTATTAACCAGAAATTAGCTCCACTACAGGAGAGCTGTCCTGTACTTGGGACAATACGAAAACAGGCTTTTGGGCAGGAACCGTCATCACGGGGAAAATAAGACAAGAAGCTAATGTGTGAGGATCCTGTTTTAGTCTGCTTGGAAAAGTTCTAGAGCCTACTGCTTCTGCAATGGTCAGAAGCTGCTTGAGATGATTAAATCTATCATAGTGCACAAGGAAACACAAATAGCCTTGAAAGAAAGCTGTCCTTCTGGTGGAGAGCTGGGAGGCCATCTGCTCTTACCTCTACAAAAGCTCTTCCTATTAAAGACCAGGATTTAGAGATACACTGACATTACAGGTATATTAATAGAGCCAGGCTGAGCAAGGTTTTCTCCCTTGTGGGAGAAAGTAGCTCCCTGCACAGTACGCACTACTTCGTGTTTAAGTTGATTTAAGAAGAAACGTCTTCTGCCTCCTTCATTCAGATGGGCTTTGTGCCTTCCTTCATAGGAAAGCTAGAAAGGGCAACCTAACATCTTCCGTATTTTTGGCACTTCTCTTTATTATTCATACAGCAACTGAAGAATAGCGTACTGCCAGGGAAGCGTTATCAATGTTTGCACAATCGACAGCAACTGCATAACCCTAAACTGCCCCAAAGCTACCCGACGTAGCACAGCCTGCAACCATTACCAACAGGCATTCGTGAAACGTCCTCTGCTCACGTCCCAGTCCTCCTGCAAGCAGGGGATCGCACCGCTGCCTCGTTATGAAGGAAGAAGAGCTAGTTAAGGCAGAAGTGATGACCTTTCCAAATGTCAAAGCACGGCTGGTTGGGCGCTGTGCGCACACACCCCTGCCCCAGCCCCGGCGGTTCCATCAGGCAAGGAGACCGCAGACGGGCCAGCCAGCCAAAATAAGAAATATTGCTGCAGATGCAATGTGTTGCTACTTTTCCCGAAAGAGCAGGTTAGATATTAAATTCTCTCTCTATTCTGAAAGCGAGACTGACACAGCGGCAGAAAATTCAGAGATGGATCTAGTCGCCTAAATGAGGCAATTCACAGCTGATAAATGACACTCCTCTGTCTGCCTAAGAAATGCTTCATTAGAAGTTCAGCTCAACCCCTACTGTTCAGAGAGAACAGATCCGCTTACTCGGAGCTGCGCTGGATCCTAACACCGTGCCTCTGCCTTTCAGCTCCTCCTAGACAATGGCTGTGTACAGCCCTACGTGCTGCAGAGCCAACCTGCCTGCTGAGACAGAAAATTGCCTCAGTTGTCACAGAAAATACATATACCGGGAGGCAGCCGGTGTGGAAACTATTTTGTTTTTGAATGATGAGAAGCTGGGTTTCTTCATGTTTTTATTACTCCTCCAATCTCCAGGGCATACCAGATTCTGGTCTGCAACAGAGGGCAGCGTTACGCAGAAGGGAACACGTTTTATCACCAGCATGCATAAATGATAAATGTAGTGGAGGGCAACGTGGGCCACAGGCCCGTCTCTCCTTTGGAGCACCAGAAACAAGGCCAGCCCGTGTCAAGAAGATGAAGCAACTGCACTTGCTTGTGTTCTCACATCAGGTTGCAAAGTCACCGCGGATCCTGGCCTGTGGTCAGTCGAGAGCTCCGCCACAACCTCAGAGGTGAATGCCTGAGAACCTGCGAGGCTTCACAACTCAGAACCAGCCTTCGCAGGGGAGAGCGGTGTCATTTGTAAGGTGCATTTGTTCTTGACGTCTGGAGAGTGGAAACTTGGACACTGCCTGACTTTTCTCCAAGTCCACTGCGGGAGAAGCACATCTGGAATACATTAGTCTTCTGCATGGGTCTGTTTAGACATGAACACTGGACAGAACGGCTCCTAGACCAGTGACCATGTATTATTTTTACCTGAGGAGCGACCGAAAGCTGTTATGTCTGAGGTTAGCTGAGAGTTGTACCTCGTTAACGGAATCAGAAACCAGTTAAATGCCATTTCTGCTAAAGAAAACAGTTGCATATAGATTCATGTCTGTCTAATTGTACATGACAGTAATTCCAGGGAGGGGGCTTCGAGTGGCACTAAGGAGGCTGAGGGGCTGTTAATCTCACAGCAGCCCCTCCGTGGAATTTCAGCATCGCATGAATAATTCAGCTTGTGTAAAAAAAAGGCCTAATATGTATTTTATTCCAACTTTTTCATTACGGAGTTTCTCCTCCCCATGCTCTCTGCTTTCAAAACTGAAAAGAGTAATTTATTGTGCTTTCAGTCAGATTCCTCTCATGTTGCACCAGGTTTTAACTCTTTCTTTACCAGAGGGAAGCTGGTGCATCTCAATGCCTTTGACTTCAAGAAGACCTCTTTAGAATATCTGGAAATCTGTCCTGGAAAGACTACAAAATGAGAGGCTGATGTATCAGCAACAGCTGGGAGATCTGACTGAAGGCACCCACGGAGATAAACTCATATTTTGCTAACAAATATTTAACATAACTGGCTACATTTCTCCAACACAGCAGTCAGCAAGAGGAGGGCACATAGGAGCTATGATAATACTTGTTAATAAAAATCCGAAGTTCATTTAGAGTATAGGTGGATAATTAAGAAAGCACTGTTAAATTAACTCCTGTTAAACTCACTTTTGTGTTTGTTGGGAGAAATTGTCAAACCCACTGCTCAGCAGCCACTTTTATTACGAAAACCTTTCTGAAAAGCGAGTGTGTTACCTCGAGCCCCGAGGAGAGCCAGAATTGCTCTCGGCACCCCTGAGGGACCTGATGGCCTCCAGGGGAAGAGCTCTGCCTCCTGCCAACACCGAGCTGGGCACTGCCTGCTCCAGCTCAGAAAGGCTTTGAACACACGGCCAAATACTTTCTTTTTCAACGAAGCACAGAATTGGCCACCACTTAAAAGTTCGTTTACCAACAGTTAAAACAACACCGCGTCTGCTGAAGCACTCCCTTCTAGGTAACAGAACATCAGGAACCAACCGTGGTTTCTGAGTGACGGATTAGCTCTGCCACTGCAGTTCCTTGATGCAGCACGAGAAATTCGCAAGTATCCAAGAACAACAAACACACAACTCTACCAGTCATCTTCTGAAACTTGCGCTCAACAAGCCCAACTTCGCCCCCACGCACATGAAATAGATCCTTTCATGCAGTACATGCTAATCGCTTTAAAACCCCATTTCCCTCATTGTCCCAGTAGCTCATTATGAAGTTCATTATGGTTTCATTATGAACTTCACAAAGCTAAAAATTAGGCACACATAAAATGCTGCCAGAGTGTAGTGCTTTAATACTGAAACGTAAGATGAATATTGAAAAAATAACTATGGACAGATCAAAAAAAAGCATGCAAATTCAGAAGGATCAACTCCAAGGAAATCCATTCAAACCTGCCAATGTGCAATTTCGCTTTCACCAGTAAGGGTATTCATTTGCCCAACTTTCGGTTTCTGCATCCATCCAGGAGTACCACAGCCTTATTTACCATCATACCCAGCTCCCACCCCAACTCAGCTTGAACCCACAAATTAGGCTTCTCCGATCTGGCGTCCCCTTGCAGGAAAGCTCATGGCATGAATCCCATCGAGCTTGGCCCCACCACGCCGGTGTGGAGGCCGTGACCAGGAAGGACCAGGAGCAGCCCGCTGCCGTGCAGCACCGGGCTCCGCCAGCCACCCCCTGCCTCTGCCGATACAGCCACACTCCAACAATATTTACAGCTAGTCTGAGTCTTTTCAGAAAAAGTCTTTAGTCAACCAAATGCAATAACAAATTGTAACCTTTTTTTCATTTGCGAAAATTTACTGGAACTGATATTCATTATTTCAAACATGAGTAATAAAAAAAAAATGAAAATCACACACTAGGAAAGAATCAAAATGACAGCAGCAGCAAATACATAACTCCAAAATGAGAATTTACTCTTTATAATGTAGTAGAGGTCTTTTTCATTGCAGCAAAGTAGTATGTAAACTAATAATTTAAAGTGCACTGCAAGGTGTGGCATAAAATAAGAATTAAACAACACTTTCATGCTTAGAATAAGCTTTACATGATATATGCAAGCATAAATTTAAAAGACAGTACATCTGGAACTGCACAAGGATGTGAGTCGACGTAAGGTGAGGAACGGGTTTACCTGAATAAAAATTCACTGTCCTAATGTGGGGTGCATATAAAACCCACTGAATGACTATGGAGAGATACAACAAGAACTTACGGCAATAACTACAGGTAAGTATGACATAAAAGTTCATCAGGGAAGACGCTGACAATAGTTAAGACAGATGAAAAACAAAAGATGGAAAAATCACAGACTTTAAGGGCTTTCCCCCACATTTTTATGGGACCTACTGTCACCAAAAGAAGTGCTCTTCAAGCTGATATGGCACAAAGCCATTCTTCGGTTCTTTCCTGAATGTGGCCAACCTCTTTAGGCCCGACCACAGATCAGAGATCAGAACTGCTATAGTCAAAAATGCAAAAAATGCTTTTGTAAATGGAGGATGTTTGTGTTTTCCTCTCCCTGACAAGTCCCACAGCCAGGAGCAGACCTGAGCTCCGTTTGGATGGGTGACTTGCTGGAGGAGCAACCCAGCTGCAGTAACTCAAAGCACAGCTGGAGTTCCTGTCTGCACTGCAACACGGCATGAGACCCAATGCCATACCACTTTGCAAACACAAATTATGAACTAGTAGGAACAATTTTTTCAAAGCACTTTTTATGAAACAAGCACCCATCCCGAAGTTGTCCTGCCTGCGACCAGCCCACTCCTGGGTCGTAAATGCGACCACGGAGGCTGAGCAGATGCCAGCTGAGACAAAGAGGCTTGGGTTGGCTCTTCCTCTCTTCTCCCTTGTATTTATTTTAAATCTTTACAGCACAAATATACAAATACCTACGTAGGGCAGAAAAAAACTGTTGAATAGTTTACCTCATAGTAACAAAATACATTCCAAATCAGCACCTAGTGAGAGCTATAAAATGAACAACTGAAGACTTTATCAGCATATAGTGAAGGCGGGCGATCCAGTGACTTCCTGGAAACCCATGAATGCATCCTTCTTTATTGAAAATCAACAGTAATTCACAGCATCCTCTTGCATATTGAAGTAATGTACATCACCATCTTTAAACTTTCCTGAATGTCCCTGCTGCTTTTGTATTCATGGCATTGCATTATTATTCTGAGCAATTCAGAGCTCTTTTACTGTTTATATTTATTTTTCATGAGCATACACGGATCGCATAAGTAGAAAGAGTGAACTTCACTTGAGCAAGGATACAGTGCATTGAGCCAATTCAAAAGGGAATCAAATTAAATCTTACAAACCTGTGAACCAATTTCTTCTGGCTTTGGTTGTTGTATTCGATGCCTCATCTGTACATCTGGAGGTGAGAACACTATGGGATTTTACAAATGAAGGATTTTCTCTGCGGTACCATAAACTTTTCATCACTGTTACTGCAACAAAAATATAGCAGCAGAAAACAACGCTGATATGACTCCTCTGTCTGCCTCAATTTGGGCTTGTGAAGCCAGACTGGTGCCTAGACATCCCCAGATAAATAAGAAAGCAAACTTTAATTTGTATAGTCCACTGGCCTTCAAAAAGAACCAAGGACAAACGTCCTTGGAAGTTTTAATGTTAAACGTACAAGCACTGCTACACAGTTAAGCAGTGTCCAATAGTTGCTGGGCAAAACAGAAAGAGTGCTGGTCATCAGCTTGTTAGGAAAAATTGGGAAGACACATTATTCTGTAGGTATATTAAGGAGATCTCTCTTTGTTTTATTCCAGTGGATGGTGCAGAGTTAAATCAAAGGATGCTGTTGAGACGAACACGCAGGAAACAAGCAGTTGTCACAGACAAGTACCTCTACAGAGAATTCCAGTAACGCCTGGGAGGAACATGGGGGGCTGGAAAGTCTCTGCCCCAGCTGCCAGGAGAAGGACCAGCCCGTTCTCCAAGAAGGGTTCAAGTCCAAGGAGCTGCAGATGGTTAAACCCTTAGCCTAAGGACAGACGCAGCGAGCAGTGACACTGGGATACACACAATGTGGAGCGAAAACGCGTTTCTGCCGATGTGCCAGAAACGGTTAAATCTTTGAGAGAGAGACAGAAAGCTGCAGGCGAGCTCCAGGTGAATACCTACAGCGTTTTCCTGCTGTTTGATACCTGTCTCTGAGCACTTCATTTCCTTGGCAAAAGCTATTTGAATTTACCAGCTTGCCTCTGATCCGAGGTGCTCGGCCTGCGTGTGATAAAACAGGCTATGTGGGACGAATATATGGACTCAGGCTCCTGACTGGCCTGCGTGTGACAAAACAGGCTATGTGGGACAAATACATGGCCTCAGGCTCCTGACTTGCTGCTGAGGCCACCTCATGGTGCCACGGCCCCACAGGGCTCCTCGGGCTCTGGTCCCCAGCCCAGCACAGCCGCAGGGCCTGCTCCAGCACTAGAGACGTGGGCCGCAAGGCCAGCGAGACCCACCACAGGCCAACCCCCCTTCAAACGATGCTTTAATCTTTCAGTGAAGGCCATTTAAAATAAATTCCTAGCTGTCCATCATTACGGATCAGTGCTAGGCCCGTTACACCCAGGGGCAGACTCTCACCTGAAGCACGAGGCAGCGGCAGCAGGACCGGCTGGTGTCCGGCCGCCAGGTTAAAGCCGCTCCTCCGAAGGCCGTTCGGTAAAAGCCATCCTTGTTTACTGCCTCTGAAGCTGTTAAGAAGCTGTGGCGACGATCCAGCCAGCAGAAACAATGGCTGAAAATGAGCCACTTGCCCCCTATCAGTCAAGTAACAGCAGTCTAAACATTTTAAATACAGCGTTCGCTGAGGAACCCATAGTGACATCTGTGTGGGTGTTTTAATACAGTTGGTAAATAAAATGTCTTCAAAAGATCTCTCCAAATGTGTACAATGGAGACCGCTGAACAGTGAATTGCTGACGGAAAGGGGCTTGTGAGCTTCGGTGGGATTCCACCAGGAAACAATAAAATCTGTATTACAGTGTCTACCCCCTGCAGCATCCTGCAGAGACTGAGCTCGTGGATAAAAATACACCGTTCCGCAGCGGCCGCCAGATTTACCCAGGAGTCTCCGGTGAAAATCCGAATTGTTTTATTTTTTTAGAAATCCTTCAGAGATGATGTCTGTTTTCCCCTTAATCAAATCAAAAGAAATGCGAACCAAAATAAGCAACTGACATGTATTGGAATTAATATTACAGTGATAAAAACGCAAGAAACTCAACTGCCAAAATGAGCGTTCCAGGCTCAGTGCATATCAGTGGGCTTCCAGAAGAGATGGCACAATACGCCTTCATTTCTGTAGGTATATGCTATAATTACTTTTCCATTAAAGTCTGTGGCTTTGCATTGGACAAAAACAGACTGCTCAATACAATCTTGGTACATTCATGAACCTTTCTTCTAGTCCAAAGGTCGATATGCCCAGGAGCCAGGGAGAAATCTCGCCAGCTCCGGGTGGCAACGAGCAGTACAGAGGAGAGAGTTAAATCCCCTGCCCAGTGGCCCAGCGAAGGATGGACAGAAGCTCGCACTGCTGATATCTTTAACCTCTTCTGTTTTCTTCCGGGAGCAAAATACAGATCTGACCTTTTCCAGCAGGTTTAAGGTTTGTTCTGGGGTGCTGGAAACCGCCGCGGTGGTGCGTGGGCACCCTCGGACTGTCTCTGGCATGCGGCTGCAAAGGGCTAAAGGAGATGACTCAGGTGCTCTCTGGCTTCCTGCTGATCAAGGCTGCACTACAAAGGCTTCTTTGCTCGGATGGGATCCCTGCTATGCTCTTTGTTGTTGTGGTTTAAACAAGAAAGAAAACTGCCTGTAGTCAAGAAATCACCTGCCTGGAAAGAACAGGACGTGATGCAGCTCCAGGCTTAGGTCGCTGAAGGATGCACCGAGAATACTGAGTCGCTCCCAGGGGCCCAACTGCCACACATGCTAATCGAGACGAAGAGTTGCCATCAGCTAAACACAATGTCCCCTCTGAATTAAAAGTTGGTGGGCAAACTACAGGCTAGGAAGCATAAAAATGCTGTTGCCATGAGCTACAGAAGTTACTTTCACATAGACTGCAGCCCAGGTGTCAGAAAGAAGGCTTTAAAAAAGATATTAATTTCTAGGAACCAACATATAAAATTTATTTATATCCTCTTACTAGAGGCAAATCTAATACAAAAGTAGAAAAACAGTGGAACACATTCTGATACCTTTACTGCCAACTCAGATAACAGCATTAGGTTTCAAGCAAAACAAAATGTTTCATTTTTTTCCTTGCAGCCTGCCTTGCTCCAGGTTACGCATTAACCTGCTGCATTTGTGAGGCAATAGGATTGTGCCGCGTGTGGGAGTCAGCAAATTAAATTGCAAAGCTTCTTTGAAAACAGTCTTCTCGCAAAGAACACAAAGAAATTAAAATAACGTAAATGATTAAACTGGATGAGATTTTCCTCAGTTTTCTGTATTTTTCCACGCAGATATCAGTTACCACCTGAACAAAGATCGCTATGACAGCATTTTTAATTTGGACAGATCCTCTCAATAATTACATATTCCTACATTCGATGGTAATTCTATATAAAAATCTAGTTTTAGATGTAATAGTAGGGATCTATTTTCCACCTCGCTTTTTATGCTTAAGGGAAACGATCGGGATGCAGCGTGCCTTCGCCTCCCAGACCTCAGCTGGCTGTGAGCACTACCCTGTAGCCCAGGCATGGAGGAAACCCCAGGAAGCCCACCTGAATGCGTTAGCCATGCAAGTTAGTCAACTCTTTGGCTAGCTTGTACCAAGATCCACTCCTTCACTGCCTGCTGGAAAGTGACGAACACCTATCTGAAATGTTTGCAACAAAGAGTAATGCTGGTTACAGCTGAGACAGAACACCAGGGTGTGTAAGGTGCACCACTTATATCTTCTGCTCCAGCCAACTTTCCCATTTTTTCCTCTATTTTCTTCTCTTTTCCCAGTGGTCCTGTGAGACGATTTTTCCTAATGGTAATAGGCAGGAGCTTGCAAACGTTCCAGCTGGGCTCAAGTACGAAATCAGATTAGTCTGTAGCTGCAAGGTATCTGCCCTTTTTCCTGAGATATCTGAGCCGGCCAGTACGAAAGGCCGGGCTCCAAGGACGCTGCTGGGACCCCAGAAGTCACAGACTCGACACACCTGGGGTTCCAGGGGGCCTCTGGAAGGCTCTCATCTGAGCCCAGGCCCTGCTAGGCCAGCTTGCTCAGGACCAGGCGCACTCCGAGCCTTTCCAAGGATGGCAATCCCATAGCCCTGACAGCCGCGCTTCGGTCTGACGCCTTCCCAGCCCAGCCAGACCGTGTTTCCTTGCCGTAAGCCAGAACTGCCCACGTTACAACTTGCTCTGGGAAGGAGGAGGCTGGCTGTGCCTCTGCACGCCATGCCGCTGGACACCAGGGCCAGCACCACGACCTCCCCGCCTCCTTCTCTCCCGGAGGCTGACCAAACCCATTTTTCTCCACCGATGCCGACGTGCCCTGTGGACCTGCTGGTGGCAGGGCCGACCACACGGCCTGGGAGCTGGTGGCCTCGTCGCTCCGGGGCCTGCCATGCCTCGGGCTCGGCTTCTCGGCCAGGCCCCCCGAGGCCTTCGTGCTTTCCACCTCAGTGGCACCCAGCCTGCACCATCACACGCGGTAAACCGATGTAACCGTCGGAATTTGTGCCTTCCTGTCAGCCTACATGTTTTTAATTATTTTCTTCTTGTTGTTGATTCAATCTATGCTGTTTTGCCTTTGCTTGGAATTTGGTTTTCATTCCAGAAATCGCTGCTATTTTTAAAAGTGTACTCATCATTCCCATCAGCTCTTTACGAACAAACAATAGACTTTTTAAATATTCACTGTATCATCGGAATTGATTTTAATTTGAACTGAAGCATAGGGATCATTTATGTTATCAAAACACATTCATTTTTCATGAGGGAAGTACGCATCTTCAAAAACATGGACTTTAAAAAATGCTAATGGCTTAGTGAACATCCACATTACAGTGATAAAAAACACGTACCCTTCAAAACCATGATATAAACACTTTGTTTTTAAAAACATAATTGACTCTCCCACTAATGCCACTAGGTATTTCCGTGAAGGACACAGGAATAATGCACCAAGTATGAGGGGAAGACGTTATCCACCCCTTTCGTACGGCAAATACTCAGGTTGACCAGAAGCACTGACCTGACGAGGCTCAGCACACAACGCGTCCCTCATGGTGCCGTGGTAGGGGTGTTCGCTCCCCAAGAGCCCCATGCCCTGCAGCCTTGCTCCGACCTCAGCCCTTCCCAGATCCTGGCCTGGCCAGCTCTTGGAAACAGATGGGTCTGAACGGACACGATTTGTCCCATGATCAATAACAATACCAGATTTAACTTATTTGGGCAAAAGTCATTTGTTTACTCTCACAAAGCACATGGAGACATTTGCGAAATACATCAATACCATCTGCATATACCAAAAAGAAAGCAGGAGGCGTACGTTCCTCTGCATATACTAGCAAGGCGTTTGGGTTACATCCCCAAAGCTTTGGGCATGAATTATTAACCACCCTAAATGCAGGGAACTTAGGCTAGCTCATACCACCGCCCTGCTGTGCCTGAACTTTTAGGTTCCTACTTAGGATGTACTGTGCAGAACTGCTCCCTTCCCCTTCACCTGCTAACAAAGAGCCACCACAAACCGCCCTGTCACAGGGACAAGCTGGGGAACCAGAGGCTGCTGCAGGGCCCTGGCAGCAGCTGGGAGCCCAGGGGACACCCCAGTCCCCGGCAGCTCCGATGCCTCCCTGGGGGTCGCGGTTTCAGGGAGGGCTCCCACAGAGCTGGCCGCTCGCACCGTGCCAGCTACGGCCTTGGGCTGCCGGACACCTGGGTGCGGCAACGGCCTGTCAACATCCTCCCTGAGTTACATTTCCAAAAAAAAATAAAAAATCAGCTAGTGGTTGTCTAGAAATATCTCTCACTTGACACTACAGAGTAAAAACGCTTTTGCATTTACTCTATTCTTTGTTAAAAATAACGAAAACGAGACAAACGCACTGTTGCGGGAGATGATTTTCCTTTCCCCGAGTTTCACGAAGAGCTCACGGGGGCAGCGAGGCAAGCGGCGAGTCCCAGCAATCTGCCCTCACCGCTGCATGCAAGCGCATGAGTCATGCCTGATGTCAGGGGCATGCATATTTATTAACCCATCTAGAGGCATGAGCAATGAGTGCTGCTAATGAGATAGGATTAGTAAATTTTATCACGATCTCTTAAAGGATGATGGCAAACATGCAAAACCGCCCAGAAAATGGGAATGGGCTAGGTCTACCAAGTAATTAACAAAACAGATTATGTCAATTAAGTGATGATACACGAAAGAATTATTCTTCAGGGGGATGGGGAGGACTTATTTATTAATATATTTTAGAAAAACTGATGTTTTTGAACTACAGATGGAAAAGATAGATTGAAAAGAAGTAAGTATCTCACAGGAACAAGCCTGCATTTTATGAAAACTATTCCCTATAACTAATACGATAAATTAAAACCTGAAATTCAAATCTCTGCTATTAGTTCTAAAAAGATGTGATGCATTTCTTTAGGAAAGAGGCATTTTGTTTAGAACTAACATAGAATAATACTTTTATAATTCAAAGTGAACACAGTCATTATATGTAAGAATTGAACTGAACAGGCTAAGAGAAAACAAAGCCCTCCGAGAAGGTATTAGTGAAACCCATCCTTGATTTACATGATGACTTTCCTGAAAGCAAACAGCAGGCACAAGCACTTGTCAATATGATTTCTCCCTTACACATCATAGCTCGATAATTCTTATTCATTGCTCCTGGTATTTCCTATCTACAGATCTGCTCAGCTGCCCCTCCCTTTCTGACAAGGCCATCAGAATACAGCAGATAAAAGAACAGGAATTTCTTCATCGACAGATTTTTCCTGAATCTGCTGAACGTTTTGGGTTATAAAATATCTCCCCAAACACTTTGGGAAATTAAGCCAGAACTGTTCCCCGAGGAGCATTATTCATTTTTTGTCACATAACCCACGTCATACTCCAGTTGCAGCAAGAACTCCTCGCTAGCACTGACGCTGCCCTGCAGGGACTTGTGTATACCAGCGGCTTCCTCTGGGTCATTTATTCTACCAGATTTATAAAATCCATTAAAAAACTTCTGTAAACTATTCGTTGCTAATAAAACTTTAAAGCGTCAATTGCAAATCTTACAGAGATGTACAGGCTGTCAGTTATGATGTGTTTTCATCATGGATCTCAGGGCGGATATAAAATGGCTAAGCACAGGAGGTTTTATAAACAAGCTGCAAACGCTGTGCAGTATTACCCTTTAGTTCCTGGGCTTTGTCAATTTGCTGTCATAGACGGAGAGCAGCCTGTAAATTTTTAAATATTCTTTCTGAAGTAATACAAAAACAACTCAACTCCTACCAAAATGGAAGGAGTAATTGATACTCTTATACATGAGAGGTTTTGGTTTGGGTTAAAAACGCTCCAGATGGGCTCCTTAGCAGCTGGGGGCTTGCGGTGGGGGGCTGAAACTGCGGCTTATTGACCCGAGGGCCCGCAGCGGCGCACCCCAGCAGGGACGGCAGAGCTGGGTTTGCTCTGCGGCTGGCAGGGAAGGCTAATGGCATCCTCCTCGTGACAGATGACTGCGCTTGAGCGAGAGATCAAGAACTTCACCGAAGGCCTCAGCAAGAAAGTGTGTCCTTTCTACCTAGCATCTCTAACCGCACAGTTCTGCTAAGCCCGAGAATGGATGAATTTCATTCTTAAATGGAAAATGAGTTGCTTCTCTCTATATTGCAATATTTAATCCAGACTTTTTTCATAACAGGCAAGATGAATGGGATTAACCCTGCAAAAACCTGATTTACAGGGACAGTGCAGCCATTTCTGGTGCTATCTCCTCTTAACCCTCTGCCACGTACTATTAAAACAGCCCACGTGTTGCAAAAATAAGGAAAGGAAACCCTGACTGTCTTGTGACATCTCATTCTGGAAGCCGTCGTGCCACGCAGACGTCATGGGAGGGATTTTCTTACCCACGTGCCAGGAAGGAGAACAACTTTTTGTTCCTGACAGCAGCCCCCTGGGAAGAAGCCTGAAGAAGGAAGCCTAACACGAAGCTCCGCTTCCCCCAGCGACCTCGCACTAAAGCCCCGAGGCGCAGCGTGCTGACATCTGGTCAGTGCAGGGAACACGGGGCCTGACAGCCTGAAAAGTCGCCCTGGGATGAAAGGACATCTTTGTTTCAGGACAGCGGCAGAGGAGGTCGGTGCATTCCTGCTTACGCATGCTGGTGGGAACCCCCAGCACGTTGTCACCCTGCCTCTGCGTGGAGACGAGCTCGGGAAGAGAAGGAAACCTCTATGTACAACCTGGAAGTCTGCAATTATTTTGTATTACTTTGTACCTGACAAGGATATTACATTCTTGCTTAAATGCCACTTTTCCTACTTCCCTGGGCTTACTTTCTTTCAGACAGACATTCTTTGCAAGCTCTGTTCAAGGAGCCTTGATGAAATGTTACTTGATGAAATGTGTAACGTAACGCTAAATATTTAACATCTCGTGCTAACAAAGGGAACCAGACCCCTAGAAGACACAGTACAGAAAGCAAATGTTTTTGTGACAGTGCATATAGGAATAATGTTGTGTTTGTGTGTACACTGCTAGAAATAATTGGGATATAAACATGATGAGCAGCGACGAACAGAGTGTGAAGCAGCATCTGTCAGTGGGGCCAGCTCCAGACCAGACTACATTTGATTTTTAAAAGGAAGATAGAAGAGAATCACGACTTTCTGAAACTGGCACGTTGGATGGAAATGCATAAAAGAAAAAGCGACCTTTTAAGAGTATTTAGCTAAATACGAAGACCAGTTTCTATGCAGCATTTTCAAGGTGAATTTCTGGTGCTCTGACTACCCAAAGGGCCCCGCGGTTCCCCGGAGGTGAGCACCCTGACGTGTAAGGCCACATCTGCCTCCAGCCGGGCAGGTCGAAAGCTGCGGTGCAGACTGAAGTGGTCAACGGGAGGCTTTAAGTGGTCAAGAGTCAAAAGGAGTGGTCAAAAGGAGTCTGTTGCTACCAAGAGAGATGAAGATAAACTTCTTGAATTTAGAGCTTGTCTGGACTATGTACCTTGGTGTTTGGAGACCTTACAGGCTTTTGGCAGAGAAGACCTTATAAAGTGACTATTTTGTATATCTGCAGATAAATAATGTCAACAGCTAGAATACACATTTGGCTTAGAAAATTAAGAGAAAAATGAACAGTTTTGTTTTGAAACATAAAAAAAAAAACAACACCAAGATATATGCATTAATATAGCGTGCCTATCAAAAGGCAACAAATGATTTAATCGTATTTTTCCTTGGCTCCAATGTTCATGCCTACGCTTCCAATAAGCAATGCTGCCTAATAATTTCAAAAATTTCCAAGCAACCACCAGTCAAAATACACAGGCTGGTTATTTATAATATAATTTGCATATAAAGTACATTTTAAAACGGAAATAAACTTTCCAACATCCAGTGGTGCTGGTATCACCAGTGCATGTTTTCTCCCAGGAAACAGAAACTGTTGTCCACAGAATTCATTTAATCAAAACCTAATTAGCATTCAATAGCAATTCTTTAAAGCTTTAACTGTGTTTGTGTCAACAGCATAATGCCCACGTCCCAGTAATTTATCCAAGTGATTTTGAGAGCCATTGTATATTAAACAATACAAAGAAGAACCTTAAAGATATCTGGTATTTTTCATTTTGCACGTTTTTTAAAATCTAAAAACGCTAAAAGTTTCTGGCGGCCGTGGGGCAGCTGTGGGGCAGCCAAGATGCACCATGGTGTACACACAGCAGCGAAGCCGCACAGCCCTTCTGCTCTCCTCTCCTGCTAAGTACTGAGTAAATACACGGGTCTCTTGCTGGATAAGAGATCGTTTTCATCTCACTCACTTTGAGACCAGTTAACAGAGAAGTAAGGGGAATATCTTGAAAGTAAACGAAGCCCTACATTTTTCAACCGCAATGAGATCTTACCTTTTTACATTTCTTGTACGCAACATTTGCTCCATCGCTGAATCTCGTTATCCAGCAGCAGCCTGGCTATTTTTCTTTTTTGCATTTGCCCCCTCTCTGTGTTTTATGCTAAATATTTTAAGATTGCTGTGAAATTATGGTGATTCACACCTAGATGACACACGGAATTTCTCATGAAGAAAGGTGCTATATATGCATTTACATTTTTATTATACAGCCTAAAATCTCCACTTTCCCTGAAATGGCATAAATATTACATATGGCTGTAACATTTGTACACCTACAAAAGCAACGGAAAAAATAAATGTAAGTAATGCTTTATGGCAAGAAACATCACAAACTGCTTGTGCTACTGAAACCAATTATTTGTAAAGATCACAGCCTGACATCGAACTATCTTATGCCTTTAATTACATCATTTGTAATGAAGACCCGATTATGTATAAGCATAGGATGACATTATTTTTTAAATTATAGCTTAGCGCACACAGAAAAAGTCTACGCTGGATCACTATCTTCACATATCACCCTCTTATATTTTATGAATGAGCACAGTGCTTAGGAGAACGAAGCACAGTGCAGTGGATAAATGCAAAGCCCCGCACCCTTTGCAGGATTATGTTAATGCACGGGGAGCCCAAGCAGTGCCATTGTTTCATTCAATTTGTCGCACAAGCTGTCATTGTTTTCTGCTGCTGTGCAAACTTAATGGAAAAGCAAACCCCTGCTCCAAGACACTTGCGCTAATGAGCAATAACAGAAGGTGCAACTCGGGCAAAAATCCCCCCCAGCCCCGAAGAGAGGCTGCCTTCGTGCTCCTCGGCAGCTGCCTGGCCTCTCCAGCTTCCTTCCTTTCTCTGTGGAAAGCTGGCAAAAACATTTTTGCATTTGGGAACTTGAAAACTGAAGGGTAGCAAAGTACTAAACACTTCCTGTATTTTTGCACTTTGGTAGACTATTTGCATTAAATCTTGTTACCTGTCCACTGAAACTTGAGTGAACGCTTAGAAAAGTCTACCCCATTGCATTTTCTACTTCACAGTCGTTTCCAAATCTCTCTCAATTAACAGGCTCTAGCCTCACATCACATTCGTTGGGTCTGAGACAAGAGCTACTGGCACTTTTTCTCCTGATCACGGAACTCAGAGCGGCCTCGACAGAAAATCGTTCCCTTTGTGCCAGGGGAAGCACGGTGACAATGACACTTCTCCATCCAGCAGACCAGGCACTTGACATCCCGCAAGAACAGATTAGCTCATCGAATGCTTTACGTATGGTCAAGTCAAAAGAAATCCATTAAAACAGAACAGTCCTCTTAAAATTGGTAGCAAAGAGATGGAACAACTGGGTGACTATGGACACCGGTGGGCACCTCTCCCATTTCATTAAGCAGCGTGTACTACAATGAATTGGACAACCTGAGCAAACAATATGCTCTATTTTCCATCTAATAAAAGCAGAGAATATGACTATCGTACCGACAAGTTCAGTAACAGCAACGCTGATCTCTTCATTCAGGGCTGCTTTCGCCTGTTGGGGAAAGGAAGGGAATGGTATTTTCTCAACACTTGGGGAAACAAACAGACAAGAATAAAATCACATAATTTGCTTGTTTATCAGATCGTCCTTCAAGTTCTTCTCCATTATGCCTTCCTTTGCCACCTGCTTTAAACTCCCTCCTAATGTTTAAAGCGGGGCAAGGAGCCGTCTGTGCTGCTCTGCCCCCGCTCACCTCCTGCTCGGCAGCCCTGGCTCAGCACCGTGCTCACGGCAGGCTGGCCACCAGGCACAGGACTTCATTTAAGTTCCCGGGACTACACGCACGCACTTACGCAGACGCCTCAACCCTTCCCTAAATCACATCTCACCTGCCTCGTTTTCCTGCTCCACCGAGATGCTCGGGAACTCACCTGCACAGTAAACGCGTGTCCTGAGACCCCAGCACCCTCTCCCACACAACCCATATCCATCCCCGGGACCCAGACACGCACAAGGCAGGCGGTACACGTGCACGAACTGCTGGCCGACCCGTGCCGCACCTCCTGCGAGGGCTTTGGTCACAGAAAGACAACAACCCTACGAATTCGTCTTCAGAAACGGCGAACAAGCCAGCTGGCAACAGCTAGAAAGTATTTCACCGGGCAGCTGAAGATGCACGGAATACAGCTTAACGAAACCACTCTGCCCAAGGACATTCAGGCGGGCACGGATGCCCGCTTCGGTCCGAGGCAGGAGCGGGGAAGACCAGCAGCACCGCCGCGTGCCGCCCTCGCTGCGCCGCTCGATACGGGGCGACAGGCTTTCCCTTGGGTGATCCAGTAACGTGGAACTCTTCTGGACTTTAACTTTAGAAGTAAACGGCTAATTCTGCTGACCCATTTCTCATTAACACCTAAGGATACGTTTCAGCTAGTCTTTGATGTTAAAGAATTCCGTGCAAATGACGCAGCTCCTTGGTAAACTCTTTTTTTTTAAAAAAAAAAAAAGTCTATTTCAGAGATCTCCTTCAATAAAGAGGTGAATGATATTAAAACACAGTACTGATGACAAGCAATTATAATTAAAACTATAAAGGGATTTTAAACCGGACCAGATGCTTGTTGAAGGGAAAGAAACAATAGTTGTTTTCTTAAGAAAAAACAATTCTCTGAATGTCCATGTTTCCATAGAGACAACCTCTATCCTTTTGTGCTTACTAATCTATCTTGGTCGATCAATACTTTATGGTAATTGTTTCCATGGTAATTGCAACTATAATAATCCCCCTTCTCAGTAGAAAAGGAATATATAAAAGCAAAAACAAAACAACTTGGGCAACACAGACTGTGTCTGCGGAAGTGGCAGCACAACGCATGCCGTTATCTTGATGAGCAGAAGTTAAAATTTAGTGCTCGACTGACCCAGCCGGAGCTCACGGCTCAGGTGATGAAGTTCCATCGGCAGTTGCAGGATGAGGACGCAGAGATGCTCCTGCCCAGCGTGGGGCTCAGTCCTGCACAGCGCAATGCAGCACGCCAAGGAAAACAAACTACCAAGCACTCAGCACCGGGCTCCAGGCGCCGTCTGAGCCCGGCACGGTCACACCTGGGCAGCGCCCTGAATTCTGCCGGCACCATCTGACCTGCCGCCGGCTGGCCAAACTGCAAGCGACAGCCGGAGCAGGAGAGTTTTGTTTCCTGAACCATCCCACGCTTCACCCACACCCAGCCTGATGATTCAGGCGGTGTGCTGAAACGCTGGGTATCACCACATGCGTCTCGGAGAGCAGCCCCGAGCCCTTTACCTTAGCCAGTAACTTCCAGAAACGATCGCGGAAATGTGCGTTACCATTCTGCTAAAACCAGCGATAAAACCAGGCGATGATGCAAACCTTGGGTCCACTTGGGTCAGTAATTCAATTCCAGTTATTCATCGCATAAAGTTGTATCTTCGGTGAAATTATTTTCTGGTTGTAAATTTTTCAAACTGGCCTCAACGTGTAGCTCTGTCTTTCCAGGCTTAGAAAACGGATCTGTGAACGTTACTGCCTTTTAGCAAAGAAAGAGGTGTCACCCCCAAACTAGTATTTCCACAGAGTTACATCTCAAAACAGGCGGGTAAAGGTAACATAAGGTAAAATGAATTTCATCAATATAATGATTAGCAATTAGCAGCTAGCTAAAGAGGAAATTACCTAGAATACTTAGGGAAAATACTCCCCCCAAATTAGGATCAATTTAGCAATTTCTGATAGCTTTCCAATTGAAGCAAGGAGAGCAACAGTATAGAAATTAATTATGTTGATTATGTACTTGATTACAGCGGATTAAAAAGCATTATACAAGTGCTGTTCCCATGGCAGTGTGAACTGTGTCAACACTTCACAGACCTGTGCCACAAAAGCTCGGCAGCCCTGTAACTGCAGCCCGGCTGCATCTCCCTCTGCAAACAACGAACCCGGTCAGATTTATTTTCCATCTCGGCCAGGCGAGGATGCGGCACTCAGCTGAGCTCGGTGCTGGGGCTGCGCATCGGGTCTGCTGTATTTATCCAAGTGAAAGCAGAGCGTGAAGCACTCACCAGCCCAAGTTTACATTTGCTCGCTCGTGTTGGCTGACACACATCTGCAAAGCCCACGGCTCTGAGAAGAGCTCAGCCTGTCGCCGTGAGGGAAGGCTGGCCATCGCACAGAAACCTCAGCCTAAAAAGCTCATTTAAAAAAAAAATAAATGGAAAAAATAAAAAGACAAAGCTCATTGGGCAAGGAGACGGGCAGAAATGATCGATTTGTTTGTGACAACCCTGACAAAATTCCCCAGAGTGGCCCAGCAGGTTAAAACCCGTGCTAGCGGGGTCCCTTGCAGGAGCGTCGCTGCTGGCAGGGGCGGTCAGCGGGAGCCCTGGGGCCGTGTCCCCATCCCACATCCACAAGCTCTGCTCAAATCCCAGCCTGGCAGCCTCCGGCCACAGCACAAGAGAAGGAAGCCAGCAGTGGCTCTGCGTGAGCCAAACCAGCCAGCAGCATCGCCTCTAGCGCTGGCGGACAGGCCGGGGATACGTCGGACCCGATGCGCCGAGCCGGCTGCTTTGCCTTCTACATCATTTTAAAAGGTCGGCAAATGTTTTAAATCCACAGCTGATCTGTAAGAAGGCAAAGGCGAGGGAAACTTCAGGGGGAGAATCCTGCAGGCAAGCAAAAGGCTAATTCTGCTGTAACAGCCGCTGACCTGCTTCCAGAGAGGAGTTACCGAGGCGGCCCTGCGGACGAGGAGCTGCCAGCCCCAACACATCAGCAGCGCCGCCGCAAGGGCTGACCCCTCGAACTGCTGCTGCAACGCGCGGCGCACAGCACTGCAACAAGGAAAACGTGGGCAGAGGGAAGATTATGAGCCATTTTCGTGACTAGCTTCATGCATATTTTATGAGCCACTCTCTCGAGACACTATACCAAAAATTTGTACACTCTTTTTTCCTCAACTGCTTCTGTGATCGAGAACTGTTTTGCAGAAGTGGTTGCAGCTTGGTAGGAGGGCAGAGTGGCAATGCTTGAATTGCTTGCCAATTCTGTATTTTATATTTTATTCATATATATATATACATATATATAAATATACACACACTTCAAAAAAATACCTGCCGTCTTACCAGCCTGTAACCTGACTGATTGCCATGGGAAGGAACACAAAGGCATAAAGAAGGAAACTACCAGGCCCCATGGCTGGCAATGGAAACTTTTCCATAAATGTAGGGAGTCTATAAAGATTATAAATATAAAAAGGCTATTACAGCACATAATCTTTATTTAGCCAAGTATTTTCTGGTACCTGAATTATTTATGGCAAAGGTCTCATGAAAAGCCACCTAAATGCTCTAGGAGGTAGGACTGAACACTGAAGTGCGGATCTTTTGGTGCCTGTGGGTCAGAGCAGAGTGCCTGAATCCTTGAAAATAAAGGTTAGAAAAGGTTAAATTTACAAAAAGCACCATTACATACCATGGCAAGATCACTGTGGTATTTCCTGTATTTGGAACGTATAGTGCCCTGAGGTAGTTATAACTTACCTGCCATCCTGCTCCCCTTGTTACAAAGGGACCTCTGTCACTGTGGTGGCCGTGTGGCCACCAAAGGCAGAATCCATCGCGATGGACGGCGAAGGAAACACTCACGGGGTCTGCCCCACTACAAAACCCACACCGCACGGCCGCACGCTGCGCCCCGCTTAGAGACGCATTAGAAATAGCATGGTGAGATGGTCTGGTAAACGTGCTGGGAGCCCCCGCTTGTCTGATTTAAGTTTAGGAGGAAGCACTCCCGTAATAGTCCGTGTAATGACCAAAAACCTACAACAGCAAGCAATACCCGATGCGGCCACTTCAGTTGGCCCTGTCCATATCACTGTGGTGTTTGAGTTCAGTTACAGAAATGTTCCCTGTGCATTTTACTGAGAAACCCAGACTGTCGGCCCCACTTTGATGACACAAAACAATTTAAAAAAAATACAAAATCTGAAATACATATGCTTGTCTCCTTAAAGTTCTCATTACTGACGCTCATTTCTCTTCCTCCTCCTCAGGTAGCAGATGGAGTAGTACAAATCACACTTCAGCATATCCTTGGGAAATAGTCTGAATAAATATAGCTACTTTTAAAAACTCTAGATACCACAAATATGAGGAGAAATAAGGCTGAATACATGCACCATACTGACTGCCATGCACCAGACAAAGTGCAAATGCAATTTAAGAATTGATGAAAAATTGCATACAGTTGTATATGCCCACATAACAGTGATACTTTATTTTCTTATCTCACTGGAAAATCAGTTTTTGTGTGAAAATGGACAACACAACAGTGGATCACGTAGTGTAAGAGCAGCTTTGCAACATCCAGAAAGCCAGCTTTTATCTTCTGCACTGCCAGGTGATAAATTATTTTTTTAATAACATAACACAGAGCCAATTTTCTGAGAGCCTTTCCAGAAGTTCCTGTGGAGACTGATGGTCTCTAGCACCAGCCCCGGTACACCACGCAATCTGTAGATGAAAGGATCTTAAAAGCACATCATCTAAGGCAAGGGCTTCCCATAACTATTAGCTGCGTACATCTCTGAGATCTACTCCTCTGCCGGAAAGCCCAAGACGCAGATGCTCGCTACCTGCAGGAGCAGGCATCTGCTCGCCTTGCTCCAAGCCAGCGTCAGACCTGAGGATCCTGCACAAAGAGAGAGAATCACCAAGTCATAGAATCATTTAGATTGGAAAAGATCTCTAAGATCATCAAGTCCAACCGTTAACGAAGCACTGCCAAGCCTACCACTAAACCACGTCCCCAAGCACCACATCTACGCGCCCTTTGAAGACCTCCAGGGATGGTGACTCAACTGCTTTCCTGGGCGGCTGGTTCCAATGTCTCACAACCCTTTCAGTGAAGAATTTTTCCCTAATATCCAACCTATACCTCCCCTGGCACAACTTGAGGCCAGCTCAGATCTAGCAGCTGTCACATCTGTGCGTGTATTTTGAACCCGGTGCTAACAGTGACTAATTTCACAAGTCTTCAGCCATGCTCACTAATTCCTGATTAGAAACTAAACAAGAGACAGCCTGCTTATAAGGTTTGCAGTTCCTCAGGAGATCCCGCAAGTTACTGACATTCATTCTCCTTCTTAGATCAATGGAAGGAAAACATCTTATAATCATTAAATGTTGAAAAAAAAATGAAACAATGCAGTTTCACCTGCAAGACAACAAGAAGACTGAGGGCATCTCCTCTTGAAGGATGTGAAGATGACTTGCTATCATGCCTCGTCATGGGAAATGCTGACCATTTGTAAATATGCATTATATGTTAGGAAAGGGTTTGTCCTAGCTGAAAATCTAGACTAGAAATAGAAAACATGGATAGAAAATAAGATGTATTTCCAACTGGAGAAGTGTATCTAAAAGCTAAGTATAAGAACTGCTATCTTTATTAAATACAGTCATTAATTAGCTACAAGTAGACAATGTTAGGAGCTCAGAAAACCTGAGGTTTGGACTTGCTTCCCATGCTGTGAATAGGGACCGAGAAGTCACCAAGTCACTTCCCCCATTTTCTGCCCTGGTGCCCAACACAAGGACTCAAACATGTTTGAGTTGCACAGAGGATGTTCCTTACTCTAACAGTCTCCTGCTAGGATGCAATGGGTCTGGAATATGCATCTGGAATAATTGCCTCAGACAATAATACAGAATACAAATGCCAGGATACATTAGACCAACCTGCAAAATAAAATCAATGGAACAGCCGCTTATTTTGCTCTTGAGAAAGCTGCTTGGTGAGCTTATTCCTCCTGTCCTCTCTTACATGGTTTGTGCTAAACAACACCTTCAGGATTTTGCAGTGAGAAGGAGCTGAAGGAAAATTAATCAACAATTTCCAGTAAAGATAATTTATGGATAAAAGAAACTTTGATCTGAGGACGCAAAACAAGAGCAGTGGCAGTGCCTTTGATGCAGACGATGGACTGTTTTCGGCAATACCGTCTTGGTCGTGCCGTTAGTTGAGGGATTTACCTTTCTTCTTTGGTTGAAACGTCTTTTGCCAAATAAAATATAATGTTTTGATCCCTTTTATGTCAATTGCTTTGCGTTGAATATATTGACTCAAGTCTTTGTTGTGGGTGTTGCCAAGAGTGGAAAGTTTTTCTAGATCTCCTTCCTTTGAAGAATGTTTTAATATTAAGTATGAGTAAGCTAAGGATGGAGATGACTCAGACCTATCACTCAATGCAAAGGCAGCTTTGAACTACTGGAGACGACACGGAAGCCCTCAGGTGTACCAGGAAAAACGGATCCCAGTGTTTCTCTCAGCTGGGAGAATCACATTTCAAGCAGCCTTGTGGAACACGGTACAGAACTCCTATCATTTATTGCATTTTCTTAACTTACAATCAGTGGAAGAAAATGCACCTTAAGCTTAAAACAGAGTATGTAAATCGTTACACAACCCTGATCATTTCATATAAAAATTATGTCCAGTTTCTAGACTTGAAAAGCCCATAGGAATTAGAGAAAATCAAATTCTCTAGCATTTCTGTTGAATATATTCCCTGAAGTCAAGTAAAATTGTCCTCAAATTCTCCCAGTTGTATAAAAAAAAGGTCTGAATATTACTCAAAACCTGTGGCTCATTTTTAATACTAGAGACAAAAATGTTTAACATCAACTTTACTCTCTGACAATATTTTGTCAGGAGAGAAGGAGAGAGCTATACTAATAATATTTACTATGAATATAAATAACTCATTCTTTTTGAAAAGGCGTTCAAATGTCCAAAATAGCAATTCATCTCCCTGTTCGCTGTTTTTGTTAATCACCAGCAAACTGTGAATTTTCATCAGAAGGCGATGTTCCCTGCGAGAGGGCCACAGGTTCTGCGGGGCCGCAGGGGGCACCTCAGCCGGGCAGCGCGCGTGGGCCTCCCTGTGTTAGCTGCCGCTCCTTCTCAGGCCTTGTTGCGTTACGACCTCCTGTCAAACAACTCCTTTACAAACAGAGGCGGATCTGCTTCTCTCGCATTCCAAACGCGATGATTCCCTTGTAATCCCATTCTTTTTTTCACACCACTCTAGGGGAAACTGAAAGGGAGCCGAAAGGCCTTGGCACAAACACAAGCAGGCGAAGACTTTGGAGATTTTATTTAGGGGTTGGCTCTGCGCTCTCATGGCGTTGACAGCCACTTTAATGGCACATCAGTGCTTCTACAATGTGCAGACCAGCCTTCACCCCCTTCGTTTGGTCACGACAGGACCCGTGAGGCACTGGGCCGCTGGACCCCGGCCGCAGCGGTGCAGGTCAGGGCCTCCTCTGTGTGGCACGATGGCTGCCTCGCGGCCACCACCCCGAGCCCGAGAGCATTTCGAAAAGCCAGGAAGCAGTTCAGAGCGGGTCATTAATCTGTTTGTAAATGAACAGCGGGCACAAGGTATCGGTCCGCTAAGGACCCTCGCGCAGCAAGGCAGAGCTGCTCCAGCTTTGTTTCCCCGACGCTCCAAGTGCTATTTTCGCTGGATGACGCCCGCAGTGCCATGGTTACAACAACGCCGCACAAAGCCTCGCTCCTGCCTCTCCCGCTGCTACCAGGGACCCCTCGGCGCGGCGCAGCCGCTGCCAGGCCCCTTCCTTCCCCTCGCTGCCAGCCGGGGACAACCCCGCTGCCACCCGGGGACTTGGCGAGGGGGCCGCAGGACCGCGGCCACTCGTCACGTAACGGCGTGGGCACGAGCTGTCGGCTCGGCCCAGCAGTACTTAACAGCAAAACGTACACAGCCCTCGCTTCCTCATTATATTTTAATGGTCTTTGTTTATTAAAAAAGTTACTCAGCACTTAGGAAGGCTCCTTAGCTGACCACGAGCTGTGCTTGTTGTTGTGCAAATTTTTCCAAGTCCCTACGTCATGCAACAAAGAACAAGCGGGCAATACCACACAAACAGACATTTAATAAGCTCTGCAGGCTCTAGCAGAGGTCTTTGAACCTTTCTTTCTGAGATGTGTAATTTAAGCCTATTCTACATACTATTTTTCCCCATTTACAAACACAAAAAACCTAATTTTTCATCTCACCAGAACCTTACCAAGCTCAATAACCAAATAATGGATTCTGAGCACAGTTAAGCAAACCTTATTCAGACAGAAATCTCATCAGCTGGGCTTTGCACTATTTTTTTTTAGTATTATTTGCTTATATCTTGATACTGTTGTATTCAATTCCAAATCTTGTTTTGAATTTCAAACTATATCCCTTTTTCTGCCACTTATTGGTCCATCCTGAAAAGAAGATTACTCTGGTCAATCTTTGTCTTATTATGCAATTTTCTCATTTTTCACATTACTGAATACTAATGTAATTTCACTATTATCTATTTTCAAATCAGAACTGAAGAAGAGGTTGGCTTGGGGTGGGTTGGTTTTGGGTTGTTTTTTTTTTATTTTTTATTTTTTTCCAAGTTAATGACTCCCACCTGTGTCTTTCATGGTAGAAGGCATTAATTAAATCTGCAGAATTTCAAGCATTTTCTTGACATAATGGTTGCTTACCCATTATCAGACTACCATTTTTCCCTCCACCACTATTCTTAAAATAATGAACGACTGACAGCCATTAAATGTCAGCACAGAGAAGTGGCAGATCGATGGAGAATGACTTGTGCCTGCGCGTACTCCAGCAAGTCTGGCCACTGTGTCTGACACAGGATCAACACAGATAAAAACAGGGCTTTATCAAGGAAGTTTGAAAAGGGCAAAATCCACACCAGTTTGTTTTCTTCTCTTTTTTTGCCTATCCCTCCTTTGTACAATTTTTTTTTTTTTACTGATCAGCTGACAGCCTTGCACATGTTAGCGGTCAAAGAGCCTCATGCCCACTCCTTGCCATGATAGCCCCAAGGAAAAAAAAATATAAATAAAAATAAAAAAATAAACCTCAATTTCTGTGAAAATCTGCTTGCATTTCAAACTTTCAGACCGCCAGCAGCACCAGCCGCACTTTAAACATGCCTTGGCTTACTTTCCGTCCTAGCGAGTTGCAGGTGCCAGGCAGGCGAGGGCAGCTTCCACAAGCAGCACGACGGGCTTGCAGAAGGGCTCGCACCGTCCCCACTGCCATGCCACTTGGCTTGGCTCCTACTGGCAACAGAGTGAGCAAACTACTTCTCTGAGATTTTTTATAACTTTATTTTTCTCGATTTCCTCTCATGCTTTCTTTACCAGCGAATTAGCGTATGCATTACGGAAAGCAAGACTTCCTACTGAAGTAAAACCAAGAGAAGTCAGATTCACTGAAGCCCAAACATCCTAGCATTGCTACGGCATCCACATCTGTCACTGCTCCTTGCCAGTTCCTACACAAACTTGTTCTAAGATTCCAGCAGAATCAGACACTGCGCAAGAATACCTGCCTGAAATCAATGCTGTTTGGCATTAAGTCCTGCTATAAGATACAATCTACTGACTTGTGTTGATTAAAAAAGGAGTAACTGCTGCTGCTTTCAGCGTTAGAATAACTTCTGGTATTTCACTCAAGTGACTTGGAAGTCTGAGCACACAAACACATCAAACTGCAAGACAGAATGGAAAATTCCACTGGAAGAAACAGACACTTTTTTCTTTTTTTTTTTTTATAGGTTGACATTTCTTTTCCTTTATTAGTGTCTGCTGCTTCAGGTCCCACTGCAAGGATGCTTTGTGTGTGTGCTGCCCACCTTGGCGTTATTCAGCAGAAAATACAGCACTTACTCCTTACAGCTCTAGCATCTTTGCCGGACCTGGTACCGGCACCTCGTCTGGCGTGTGCGTAGCCCCACTGCGCAGAGGCAGCAGAGGAACCCAAAGCTCCAGCATTCCCTGCCTTCCCACCCCACCCCACCCCACTCCATCCCCTCCTCGTTTCAGCCAAGTTCCAGTTCCCTTCCACCACCCGATGTGCCCCCAGCTCCTCTGCTCCGCTTGCAGCAGCACCCCTCTGCCTGCCTCTGCCGTCAGCACGGTTTCCACGTCCTCTCCTCACAGTAACGACGGCAGCCCTAACTTCTTCTTTGGGATTAGCGAAATGTAAAGCCATGCAAGTTTTCATTCAAATATCTTACAGAGCTATTCTAAAGCCTGAAGGAGATGAGAAGTAAAGGAAGAGCACTGTTTCAATTTAAATATCACAAAGCACCAAAGGTACTTGTTTAAAGGTCAACACGCCCAACACATCTCTTCTAGAGCACTACAAATAACAGCAAAAATCCTTCCTTGTCTGGATGTGGTGTTAGATGTCTTAAGCATTCTCCCTGTGCCTACGGTAAGAATCACTGCTTAATGAAGAAGGGGACATTCAGAAATCCCTCCCAGTGGAGGATCTACCTCAGTGGAAAAGAACAAATCAATTCACTACCTGGAATTAATAAACACCCTGAATTCGTTCTCATTCTGGCTCACCCAGAATGGTCATTTGCCATTGTTGATTTGTTTGCGTTGAACTTTACTGCATACACTGACAACAAAATCCGGCCAGTCTGAAAATTACATAATTTGTTTAAAAGCAAGAATCTCCGTTCACAGCCAGCAAAGGCAAAAGAGATCCCAGCAGAAAGGGCACCCATTGCTGGGAAGCTGCGATTTGATAGCGCTTGATGACTCCTAGAAGCAGAGCAGAACCCCCCAGGCCCAGGACAGAGCTCTGTCCAGGTACAAATTCATTAGGTCAGCTCAGCGCAGCCCTGCACAGCATCCCTGCCTTCGGGTGACCTTGCAGCCAGAGGCCAACGCTGCGATACCCTCACGCCCTCACGGTTCTCAGAACATAAACGGCATTTAGAGGCTTGTACGACGAGATGCTGACAGCGAAGAGAAATAATCTTTGTTTTAATCCTCGAAAATGTTAGGTAACATTCATAACACGCTTAATTAATAGAAATTATACTTGATTTTTTTTTAGTGAAAATTGCATGACTTTATCTTACAGAACAAAATCCTTGGCGAGTGAACATACCACATGTCACACGAAGCAAAGCAGCTATTAACTTACTCTTAAGTGACACAAAATAATGTTCTTAATACAATATGCAGAACACAAGTGTCACTAATACAAAAGAAGGATGGCTTGACTGCGATTCCCAGTACAAGTCCTACTGAAGTTAAAAATAAAACAAACAGAATTACAGCACTGAGGCTGGTACCTACGTGGTTACATCCAGGCTGCCAACTGCCACGGCAAGATGCATTATAAACAAAATAAAAACTTATTAAAGATGCAATGTTGCTGTATTCCAAACCCAGGATAGGCACGTCCAATTCTGCCCAGAACAGCTGGAATCAAACAGAGTATGGGATTATCCGCAAAATTATAATTAACCTTGTATAAAGTGTTCCTGGCTAACACAAAGAGCTGTCTTTTACTCTGTTCTGTAAGACAGGAAGAGACCCAAGAATTAGATTAATGATACAAAGATTTATACCTTAGGAAGAAAGACAACTATGAAATAAAACCCTGCCCATGCAAATCTTGGTGGTTTTTTGACATCAGAGGGTGAGACGTTCAGCCTTAAGCAAGCCCCTAACCCATTTTAACGTCACCTGAAACAACAAACGATGGTGAAAAAAGAAAGAGAAAAAAAAATTACCTTCTGGCACGGACGGCAAACAGCATATAAATGCATGTTATTTAACTTCTCAATGAGAGTATTTAGGAACAGCCGCTGTCCTCTAGCAGTATTTTCATCTCTACAGTCAGATGTGAATGAGTTTGGGGGATACAGACATTAACTGAAAAAATTCACCAAGAATGAGAAAAGGTGAAAATTCCCGAGGGCGAGTTGTATATTTGTCAGCTTCTCAACCCAATTAAAAATGTCTATTTAAATAACAATTATCAGGATTCACAGACATCATTTAAATACTTTGAACAAAGCAATTTCATTCTCACCAAAGTGCTAGACGAGACAGAGTTACAATGGATTTTTTTTTTTAATTCATTCCTGTTATATAAACAACCTGGATGTAATCTGGGGGGGCACGAGACCATTAGGAAGATTTCCTATTTTGGGGAGCTATTTTTTTCCTTGGGGGGGGGGCAGAAACCAAAGGCGGGCTGCATTGTTTCCATGGTCCCTTGATTAACTGCCATAGTAACTAGGTAGTAGTGGATCTGGAGCAGACTCCCTCCTCTTATTTTAATGTCGGTTGTTATACTTGAGGTGAGAGCACAGGGACAATTTCTGTCCATACTCTGCATCATGCAAAACACTTGAACTTACTTGTAAGAAAGGAAGAAGGAATACGGCAGTCTTGACAGACGCCAACTGGATCTTTCCAGGTGACACTGAGCTGGAAGGGGTGCTCCAGATGCACCTGGAGCTCTCCAGCCCCAAACGGGCACTTGGTTTACGGAACCGGCCCCAAGTCGAACCCTCCGAGCTGTGGCACTTACACAAAGGGTCTGCGGACACCAGCGCCTCACCACTGCTCTCCTCATTTGCTCTTACTGAGCCTACTGTTTGCCAGCGTGGGCTAAACCTCACCGTGCCGATGACGGCTTTGCCTACAGCCACCAGGATGGCAGACCTTAAAGAGCAAGGAGAGCAGCCTGCGCACCTGCCTGCTGCATAACAGCGTTTATCTCTTGGAGAACCTGCAGAGCTGAAAACAGCTTCACAAATGTCAGTCCCCAGCAGATGTTGCACTCTCATTCACATATTAAAGAATCCGCACTTCAAAAACAGCACAGATCGGCTTCCTTTGGAGAGCGGGCTTTGGTCACACCAGGGAGAAGGGACTTGCCCGGTGCAGGGCTGCTGCTGAACCTGGCTTCTCCAGCAGTGCGGATGGGGAAAGGAGGCCGGAGAGGTCACCAGAAGAGGAAAGACACCACCCAACAAACCAAACGAGCCCCCTGCAGCCTCGGACGGTGCGCCCTGGAGCCCAGCAGAGCTGCGGACAGCAGGGTGCCCGGGGCGCACCTTGGCACGCTCGCCAGCACCGGAGCGCGGCCGCAGGGTGCCTCGGATGGGATGCGTGACCCTGCTGCCTTACGTAACCGTAACCATCAATCTGTCCAGCAGTTATTTTCCACTCTGACCTCCGGTCCCAGACACCAGACACATATGTGAGGTGACTTAACACCCTCACAGGAAGCGTGGAGAGATGTGCTTTAATTACAAGGAGTACGAAGCCACCAGCACGCAGCAACTGCAAGACCAGCAGGGAAGGAACACAGGTAAAAGCAGTAATGTGACTGTTACGATCCTCCTTCTCACTGCACTGTATACCCTCACAGGCTTATTTTCAGTGCAGATGGAGGTCAGCTCCTCGCCATCCCTCTAAGGGAGCCTTTCTGAATGCCCGTACCCAGATAACCTCTCTTGCTGCAGAACTTGCTAATTCTTTCTTGCCCTATCATCCAGCAGACACGGAGGAAAGTTTCCTCCTCCTGAAACGTTTCACGTAACTAAAAGAAAGTAATTGCCCCTTGAGTAAACACCACCAATATCTCCATCTTTCCCGACACGTGATGGCTGCTGCACTACGATCGTTTCTGCCACTTTCTTCCAGACTCTCTCATGCTCCCTCTTGAAGCGAGGCCCCCGAACTGGACGCAGCCCTGCAGCTGTGACTTCGCTACGTGAAGCCGGGTAGGATCCCTCTCGTCTGTGAGTTTACTCAGAACTGAAACAGTGAGCGTTGCGCTCAGAGCCTGCAGAAAGGCGTTAGCTGTTCCTTGACTTCCAGCCCGACTATGTTGCATTTAGCCACCTCCAGACTACCAGGACGACTGCCAGAAACGCACCTCTTTGGTTTGCTGCTGTTCTACATACATTGATCAAAAATAACCACAGAACCCGACACCTTTTTAATTAATATCTTACCTTGCCTCTGTCTACCACACTTTTTCACAGTAAAATTCCGTAAGATCTCATAAAAACAACATGTGAAAACGCAAGTGATTTGTTGACCTCCCGAGATGTTTCCCCAGACTCCTCAAATGTTATATTTGCCTTTCTGGATACAGAGATTACAAGCAACAACATTGCTCAGCCAGCCAGATCGAGATATGTATGGCAAGAAAAAGAATATTATTGTAACAGATTACAATGCACTGAACAATATGCTTCCAGTGCTGTAGGCAAGAGCATCTATCCACTCTGTTGGCCTAATATCAATAATTCAATATTAACGCTTCCCAACAAAAGTAGAGGCTTTTCAGGGGAAGTATTCTTCAAATGTTTATGTCTATACACAGCCCTGACACGCAGATCAAAACCATGAAATTGGTTAAAAATATTCTAAGATTAATTTAACAATTATAGTTGGGGAAATGCATACAGATTAATGAACCACAACTTGTGTTAGGAATATTTCCTCAAGTAAACAAGCTGCAACATGCGCACGTGTTATTGTGGTTGCTTATTCAGTGGCGCTGAAATTCCCACAAGAAAGCACTGAAGAAACCACCTGAACGTTCATGCTTCTCAAGGGGAAAAAAACGTCATCCATGTATAAGTTTACACAAAATAAATATATCTCTTGGGACTCTTTCCTTCCAGAATCCGACACCACGTTGGGGTGGGCAAAGGAGGCTCGTTACAATTCATCACATTTTCTCCCCTGGCCTGAGAAGGTGACGCTGGGCGACCCAGGTGCTACACACCAGCAGCTTCAGCCTGCAGGGCCAGCTGCTGCTTCGACACGGAGCGCTGCACGGAGGCAAATCTCTCCTCACCTGGGCAGAACCTGTCCCGTAAATGCTGCAGCCCCAGGGCAGGCACAAGGACTGCTGTCTGAACGGTCACCCTACCTGGGAAAGGGGACATACTCCTCATCTCTCCATTACCGTCAGGATCAGTCAGCCAAGAAGTCTCCTATACACTGTGCTCACATCCTCTCCTCTTTTCTCATCATGTAGAGTGAAATAATTTACACAGGAGCCTGGTGGGAATTGCTAATTGCGGTTAGGCCAAAGAGAACTTCAACCACATCTTTTTCCTTGGTTCAGACTGGAGGCCAACAAACTAGGTGTACTTGATGCCCATAAATCCTGACCATTCACTGAACCAGAAATGAACCATTTATATCCACAATTTGTATTATTTACATCAGTGAAATACTGCTTAAATTTCATAAAATAATTTATGGGATGACTATGAAGGTCAGAAATAAAAAAGTACAAATGAAACACATTGTGAAAACTGCGTGTTACCTCTCCTGCTGAGTTTTGTTAAAAGCATACCAACAGGCACTGAAAACAATCCCAGCAAAATGATGCCGCAGCTTGGTTAATTTGTGTTGGAAGCAGAACACAGACCTGGGGGTTGTGGTGCAACTTTCTGTTTTCACCCTCATTTTTACCAGAGATCATCAACTCTCCACAATCAGACAGCAACTCCAATTTTGGACTGGCCAAATTTCCTTTTATTTCGACAAGAAAACTGAAACAATTTTCACTGTTACTCCATGTGGACATTCCACTGGTATTTTCAGCCCTTAAATGTTAATGCATTAACTGAAGCACTACTTATACTGAAAAGCAAATTGTTTTTCAAAACTCTCATGAAATCTGGCTCTACGATTTCCAGTGGTGCTCTGTCAGGGACTGCAGTTTAAACCCTGGCTGTTTTATACACAGATATTTTGAGAGTGGAGAAAAAGTATACACACTGCACTACTTAACAGCATGATCTGCAGGACAACGGATAGCTTATTAAGGGCCAAAAGTCCAATTAAAAATATTAAATGAACCTAAACAGCAATTGGTATAAGCACTGGACTTAGTCTACTATTGCTTTAGTCACAGCATGGTGCCCTGCAGTGCTGGTGTCTCTCTCCCCCCGGTCCCCTCCAAAAAACAACAAAAAAACTCCACAAGCCTGGGATGAATTTAGCTTTAAAAAAAAAAATTAAATTTAATCTCTTCTTACAGATCCAATTTGTACTTTAGGATAATCTCTTTGTGACAGCTCTCTGAAACCTTCGATGTAGGAAAAGGGGCCAGATGAGGAGAGAACGAGCCCTGCCCAGGTGCTCACAGGAGGATGGATTCCTGCTCTCCACAGAGCTTCCCTGCAACAGAGCTTTCCCTGTCCAACACACTGCGGATTAAACGTTCCTGAAAAATGTCTGCAGTGATGGTGTATGGGGAGCAGCAGGGACTTCAGTGGTGTAAAGGTATCAACAGACGCGGGAAGCGACGCGACAGACCTGGAGCGACGATATCATACATGCGTGTGGTGGAAGACTGGTCAATAGCCAAGTGCCTTTCAAAACGTTAAACGTTCTCACTGAGGAAAGATTAAGGCTGATGAGGCAGAAATTACATTTCCTCGTGTAGGTGGCACCATATGGGAGTTGTCACAACACATGCTCCTGCAGATGCACGTGTCCCAGAGCTGCGCTGCCTCTCATACGCGGGAACTTACCCCGGCTACAGCAGAATTTGTGCATTAATTACTGAAACCTTAAAAATCACGTTCTGGGAGGGCACTGGGGTCCCCCGGGGTGCCTGGCAGAGCTGGGTCTCAGCCCTGGGGACAAGCCTGGCCTCTTGGCAGCAACACTAGCGCTCCGACGGGGAGCAGCGGCCTCGTTGGCCCTTGGGGCTGCAGTACCCACAGAGGGGTGTCCCTGACCTTCGCCTTCGGGCACGGCCTGTGCCAGGACTTCTCCTCTCCCAGCAGGAGGGTGGAAGGGGCCCGGCAGACAGCAGGGGCTGCCCTGCAGCCGGTGGTCCTGCAGCTCCATGCCTCGAGCTGCAAAGCAACGCGGCGGGGGCTGGCCTGACGAAGCGCGGCGGCTCGGCCCCGCGAGGCCTACACGTACAGCGACTCTGAGCGTGGCAGGAGCTGCTACCTGGGTGCTTGTAAGGGGCCTTCTGTATCAACAGCAACTCGGAAACATTCAGCACAGAAAATTCCTCTTGGTCTGTCCTCAAAAGACTTAAATGTGATGACCTCGAGATTAATCTTCTGCACGCAACGTAAATCCAAGCGGAGCAGCAGGAGGCCCACACATGTCACAGCAATCAAAACAGCTCAGCCCCACCGGTTCAGGAAAGGATTACTGCAGTGGAATGAAAAAAATGTTTCAACAGCTAAACAAGCCAGCCAGCATCTTAAAAATACTTAAAGATATGAAGATGTCCGCTCTGTTTCTGAACAGTAAATGCAAGATTAGAAACGTGAAGTCAACATATTCCACCTCGGCTTGAATTCCAGGTTCATACGCTCTCTGCAAGTACAGATTGCTAAAGCAGGAACAAAACAAATAGATGCTACGGCTGCGTAAAACCTCAGCTAAACAAACTGTCCACAGGAAAACACACTAACGTGAGCAATACAGGAACAGCAGGACACAAATGAAATTGGATTCTGTAGTTCATATGTCTAAAACATTAGAAATTCCCTCGCTTATCAGTAAACATTAGTATGAGAGGGATAGGCCTAGAAAAACAAACTGAATGCTGACACCCCAAGTGACAGTGTATGCTACAGAGGAATCACGTGGGTTTGAAAGGAAATAAAGAAAGCATAACAGGTCCGGTGGGACTAACATCAAGGAAGACTAAAATCAGAAGACACTCATCTTTTAGGCACGTCACAGCTAACACAGTCACTCTGATTGTCAACGTTTGTTTCCAGGTATTAATACAAGCAGTAAAAAACATATCAGAGCGGTAACAGATAAAAGCACTGCTAGGAATAATGGGATGAAATGAAGAATAAAGGTCTACACTATACAAAGAAGCTTCTGGACCCTAATATTCACTCAATAGGAACAGTCCATCAAGCTGCAGAGGCTCTGACACCGAGCACATCTATCCCAGACCTGCAGGAACACTCGTCCGTGGACTTCCCTGCTCCAGTGGTTACTGGGACCAGTAATGGCACGCTTTGGGCTGGGCCCATGGCCCATGCAGGGACCCAGAGAGCATGGAGCAAGCTGAGCGCAGCAAAGTGTGGGGAATATAATGCTCCATAATGATCAGGTTATGCAAAATGTTACATGCAAAATGGAGTAAACATCCAAAAACACAATAAATAATCACTATTACCTTAAATTTTTAAATATCTATTCTGTTTGTGCATCCATAAAGTAAAGGTACTTCTCTTTAGTAAGGACCCACAAATTTCCAGGGAGAGATGAGGGGGAAAAAGGACCTCATTAGGGTCTTGGCTAACAAAAAACCTGACTTACTTTATAGCTTGTAAATTGTTTTATTTGTACTGTATGCATACATCCTATTTAACATAAATATGTTAAAGCAATGTAGAGAAGGTTAGCGGATTATTTCAAAAATACTTTGTGATCCTGAAACAAATCTCAAGACTAAAACTAATAAAAAATAAAACAATCTTAGAATGAAAATATGATCTAGTTCCTATGAGACCTGTGACAATTTTTCAATAAGGAATATTAAAAGTTTGCTATAAAGAAATTATCTTCTGGAAAATATATTTATAATAACCCTTGATCTGCAATCATTGCACTGTGTTCCTGTTAATCACGTGCCCATACCTTCTTTTGCTCTGTACCGACTCCTCCTTACCAAGGCTTTGCCAAAGGGAATGCCATTTCCAGCAGCACAAAAGACATACTAATAGAACTATACAACAGAGGAAACCTGAAAATATGTTATGCCTGACTGGGGTGCCCAGCTGGAGAATTAGAAGAGTCCCGATTTGCAGACATAACCGAAGTCGCCGGGAGCTCTGCAGCTCATCAGAATCAAACTCAGCCGCGACGACCTGCTAGCAGACACCACCGAGACCGGAGCAGTCTAAAATCTAACCCACGAGGAATCTCCCATTTTTAAATTTTGGCAGTAAGCCAAAGAACTCAAAACAAGCAGCCCCCCAAGACTATGTTCTTCAGCTGTACAGAATACCTTTGCCACAAGGGCTGACGATGCGAGTTACCAGAACCAGCTGCCAGCTGCAAACACTCTCACCAAGAGTCTTTCATCTGAACACGGCAGCTTCTCTTTGGCATGCCCCGTTATACCACGCTTGTATTTATTAAGCACTAATAAGTTTTTAATCTTGGTTATTCTTTCCAGTTGAGTCATTACTGGAATATTTTATTGCCTTTCTGAAATGATTAACAGCAGTGACCTTTTCAAAATTTGGAACGATCTTTTCTGCATGCTAAGTAAGAACACAATGGCTTAATTTAAACTATAGCACAAACCCAATCTGCCTGAATAATCTCTGTCAACAATCACCTAACATTAAGAAAGTCCAATAAAAATGCACAGTCAGTAGCAGTTTTGTTTTTAATTCCTTTGTCCTGTTTAATATCCTGCTCTAGGCAAGAGTTATGGGTGACAAAACCAGCCATAGTTATCACATCAATTTAACTTCTGTGCATGAAGCCAAATCCAATTCAGCTGCGAGAAGCTGCAAAGATCAATTTTTCAACATGACAAAACCCTCGCTGCTGCAGTTGCCCAGTTCCCAGATCCCAGCAGATTCGGCAAGCGCTACGCAAGGCCAGGTGACCACAAAGACACCTCTGTACCGTCTCTGACAGAGGAATAAAAAAATTGGACCACAGAAGCACAATTGTGCCAGCACAATCAACAGAAGTTACTTGAAGGAGATGTCTGCCAAAGGAAAAGCTGACTGAAGAGTACTAAACAGCTCTGAAACTTTAAGTGATCATTGCTATTTCTTTTCACCAAGATGAAATGACGGGTAATTTTTGTGAACAGTTCTCCCTTAAAGTAGCCATATCCACTCAATTGTTACCAGCTGCAGGATTCCCAGCCCAGGGCCTTTATGTCAAATGGGGAATATCAGATAATTGCTTACACTTGGGTCACACTGAAAGAGAAAAATAAAGTTATTTCCAATTGCAACATACTGCTGTTTTTAGAGATTGCTGTATTACTTTAAACCCAAAGTTCCTTCAAAGCACGTCTACTTGGAAAGGTGAAGAGCATATGTTGCCATGAACTGCTCTTTAAGTCTCTGAAATGCTGTATTCGACTTTGAAATTTAAATTTCTGAAAATGTAAGATCAAGAGATGTGGTATGAAAATAGGCCATTTGCAGCACTGGAAAAGCATTTGTATTAAAGCCTTCTGTTCTAGGTGGAGGCAAAGTACTCTTGAACATTAAAGCCTCTGCTTGCATTCTTGTCCCTGTTTGAGATTTGCTTTTATCTCTCTTATCTCTTTTTAACCTTCGTCTGCGGTAATTGTTTTTGTTAAGTCTTGTTAATTAAGACTGCAAGCTCATCAGGGAAACCTGCCTCTTCTTTTGTTTCCCATTTCTGTAGCAGCCTGGCAGAATTGCAGCGTCCAAAGGCATCAGACGAGAAGTTCAGCAGACGCATCGCATGGCATTACAGAGCGCGGGTGCAGAGGTCCTCCATCGACCACTTCCAGCAGAAGGCTTCTGCCCACGGAGCTGTGGTTCTGCCAATAAAACAGGCTTCCTGATCTCAGTGGGAGATTTTAATATTGGCAATTAAAAATCCACTGGAATTAAATCATTCCCCCTCTCAGTCCAGAGCCGATGCCCTTCACGCGGTCACAGCCGTATCACAGCGCTCCTTCCCACCCCGCTGACTTCCCAGTTTGGTCGGAGTTTCGCTAAATGCTATGTATTTGTTCTCTTTGTCTGAGGCCTTGAAAGTTGGCTTTTAGTCTATATGACAGGGCTCATAAATTAGTGACTATGAATTATTCATTAGGTATTTAACCAAATGCTCTACCAAAATGCCCAGTAGCTGTAAATCTAACAAAAATACATTATATATTCTATTTTTTCTTGATAAAGCACTAAATACTACTTTTTTTTTTTCCAAAGATTTCCTTAAGGCATCACTAGCTTTTACCTTAAGTGATACTAGAATAAAAGGCAGATTTAATAATCTGTTTCAGTTTCTTATCTTCCCTTTTCTTGAACCATTAATATAACTGAAAGCAGAAATGTAACTCAGCTTGTTATCTTTGCAAAATCAAATACATTAGACAGGGTATTATTTGCCTCAGGCAATGCCATTTCAAGTTTGTATCACTCCTAGCCAGGACCATTCAGTTTGCAAAGAAAAAAATTTGGATTTGACAATGACTGCTGCCACTTGTCTACAATGAGCAATTGCTCTTTCACCAAGAAATCAGTTTCCACCCCAATACATTTGAATGAGCAAACCTGTGGTGTTTATTACATAGGAAATATTTTCCCTAAAGTCTTGAAATAATTAGAATTTGTTTTTCTTTGCCACGCTAGCAAGAGAAATCGGATATTAACCAAGACCTTTCTTATGAGAGCAATTTCATCTTTAACAACTTAGAAATTAGATTTTTAACAATGAAATACAGTGCTCATTTGTTTGCACGATAAACACGAAGGAAAAGAAAACCCAGCAACTGAATGCCTGGGCCTTAAACCGTGGGTTGAGTGCTCCACGTCACCAACCTGGGGGAGCTGCTCTCAACTTGGGAGTGTTCTGAATGCCTGGTCACTTCTCAGTGACGGCCTCAGGGCTGAACACTGCGCTCCTGGTCTTCTACATCTTGACTTACATGATCGATACGTGACATCACTCCAAGACTTCTGAATACCTGCCTTATATCGTGATGCACGCAACTTTAAATGAGTTTTCAGTCCTATTTATTTTTTGCTTATTTCCTTACTCACTATGGCAGTTCCTAGCTCAACCTTCAGTATTGTGCTCGAAAACCTCCTGCCTTGCTGTCTCGCTCCATCTCCCATCCCTTCTGCACAGAGGCAGGAGCACAGTTTCTCAATTTGATTGCTCTTTTGGGGCTTACATTACAAATGAGAATAAGTCAACTAACAGAAAGCCTGAGCAAAAAGCCAGGTCTGACACTGGAGTCTGAACGATGAGAGGTGAACTGACAGAGGTGGCAGCGAGCGGTGGAGCGATCTAGGTCGAGGCTGATGGAAATACTCGGACACGGGAGCACAGCCGTCAGCTCAGGCCACTGGGAGAACCTGTCAATTCTTCCACAGCTGGTATTTCAGAATAGGGCCGTGATCCTTACTCATGATATTTTTCAAATTTCACTTTGTGAATTAACACCAAGTCCTTCTAGTTCATTCTAAATTATTTTAACCAACCATTAAAACCAAATTCCTTTCTCAAGTACAGCTTGAGGCTATTTTGAGGGAGTATACTACAAAGGGAGTACGCTGTCAAATTCTGTTAGTGGTTAATAGTATGTGATTCCAAACAATGTAAATATGCTCAGAACACAACAAAACAACCCGTCGGAAAATATTTCTGTCCTACAGAGCAAACTCCTGACATTTTTCACTTAGCCTTGTGTGGAGTCCTTGTTTACAGAATTCCAGAAAACGAAAATTTAACCCAAAGTACACAGTCTGTTGTCAAAAAATCTTCAGTGCTTTCCAAGCACAGCTGAAGAAGATTCACATCCCGTTCACAAAAGGTGACCAACAGAAAGCTTTCACAACTTGTTACAGAAATTTCTTTCATTGTAAAGTAACAACTGACAAGTACAAGACAAACGGTAATAATCATCCATGGCAGGCATGCAGTGTGCTGCAATTGTGAATGCATACAGCGACACAACAGCTTTTTTTCTGGGATATGCAGTAAAAATAGCAAAGCCTGACATTTAGCGATTTATTTTTTTTTTCCCTTATGGAGGCAGTTTTCAAGTACGGCAGTGCAGATTGTCTTCACTCTCTTCTTGAAAGCAGGGCAAAGCCCTAGGACTTGGTGATTTAGAGAGGTGCTTCTGTTGTAGGCAGGGAATGTGAGAAAACATCCTTGTGCCTATAGAGGTGACTGCTTAACGCTTCCCGAAGTTAGAAGAAAAGACAGCAGCTGACCACAGGCCCTGGCCATACAGATATTGCCAAGCCATTGTATTCAAGAGAAGCTTATTTCAAAATAATTTCTGGAGGAAGTGTGGGTTTCTCTTCACAGCAATTCTCAGTCTGCATCACCCAGTGTTACCTTCTCCACCCTGTACCCTCTTTTTTCCTTCCTTGTTATTATGTCAATGTCATCACTTGCATCATTACCAAGATGATGGTGAAGAGATCTTTTGAAAAGGTTATTATTATAAAAAAATATTTCTCATACAGTCTTTACACTGTTTAAGGATATTTGTCTTGTAAATACCAATTAAATAACAGTGGAGTTCTCTTTTTCTTGGGGGGGGGGAGGGTTGGCCTTTTTTTCGTTTGTTTGTTTGTTTTCTTTTGATTTTGGGGGGGGATTTTTATTTTTTATAAGGACATAATTCATCATTTGTTACCAGCTGTCTTTGAAAGCAAAAATAAACAATGCCTAAGATGGAGAATTACACAGCATTTTCAGCTTCTGTCAGCTTCATCTGGAACATAAGGAGCTCAGTATCACACAAAAAGGGCTGTAAGAATTTATCAATACAGCGTGTGGCCTCAGGATGGGTTTGTTAAATGAACATGTATGTTGGTTTAGTCTAACAGCAAGCTGCTGAAAAAGCAAGCAGCAAGCCCACAGCAGCTTGAGGCAACCCATTCTGCAAACACTGGAGGGACAATGCAAGAGCCACTTGCTTTCATGTCCCACCTCTGCCCTCCAACAGCTGAGCAGAACAGTTTGTTAAGGGATCCAGTCTGACAATGCAGACCTTGACTAGATTTGGAAGGACACATTCCCTACAGGGGAAGAGAGAGATTTTAAAAACAGACCAATACCCAGGCCTCAAAAAGCTACGGGTGACCGGGGCTTGCTTAATGCCATTAATTTACAGTGATCATAGTCAAGACATGTGTAATTACCATTTGCTTTGAAATCTTTCCTGCTTAAGTCAACAAATAAAGAAATACTTATATAAAGAACGCTATCCGCATACCCCAATAACCACCAGCAGCCCCAGTTCATTTTCAGAGCACGGCACCGTGTGTAACGGGATGGCTTGCAGCCCTCTGCTCCAGACTGGTGGGAAGCACATGGTTTCCTGCCACAGCACTCGGTGATCCCTAGGCACTGCGCGCCACAGAGGGCACACCACAAAGATGCTCAGAGCTCTGCATGGCCATTGGGAAATCAAGCCCTTGCATATACTGTGAACGAGCTCATCGTTATAATAACTGAATGCTGACAGAAGTGAGCCTCCCTAGGATTATCTGCCTCATCTGCTCTTTACACAAATATTCCAATTCCCTCTCTAACTTGCTTGAGAGGGGACAGAATGAGGCAAATGGGCTGAGAGCCTCTTAAATGAGCACTCACTTGTTAATGTCCAGGAATTAGACCCTCAGCCGATCCCACACGTGTGTATGAATTCCTACAGCGGGACTCCCAGCCACTCAGCCATTAACAGACACCATGAGGCTCTCACGCTGAGTGCCATGCCATTTATCCATCAGCAGAGAGGTGTCTCCATCTGTGGTGCATAACAACAGCTTGGTTTTATGACAGAGAGGAAACACTGCTCTAACTCAGTGTACTCATATTGATGGTCATTATGCTGCTGCTTCTGCTCCTGTGTAAGCTGCAGTATGAGCAGTCTTTGGTAAGAACAGGAGTACGTTCCAGGTTGGAGGTAAGGGAATCCCGTAGAAATGTATATGTCCAGGTGTATAGATAGAAATGTCTATGTCCAAAATCTACTCAACTAAGGTTATGAAGCTGCAACAAGAGATGACAAAGTAGGCAAAGATATTTAAGACAAAAAAATACATTACAAACTTTGTGCTTTTAACATATTCATAGGAAAACATCAATATTGTGAAATATATCCACAGCATTGGGCAGAGAAGGGCACTTGGACAGTACACTGTCTAAGCATCTTAAATCCAAACGATACTGCTACGAACATTCACAGGAATTTGATATTTCAGGATAAAATTCTAGCTCCTGAAGATGAGGTAGGGCTAGGAACAGAAGTGTACCATGCTGTGAACATGGTTTATTTTCACCTAGGTTTTACAATGTTGTTTGAATAGCATCAAGATCTGGATCTACTTGATTTTACCTTCTTAGCTAGGTAAATTAGTCCTCCACGTTGCTTTCTTCAACATTTAAACAGTAATAGTCTGCATATATGTTGGCAAGTCTTTGGCAAAAATGCATTCAAATCTCTTACAGATGATTTAATAAAGATCGTGAAAGCTGGCACTGAGGCCTATCTAAACTGTGCCTCACCTGGCTCCTGCATACTCACAGAAACTTGCGTTTTTAAAAAGTAGATGGCTGGATTATACACCCCTTGGAGGCTGGCAGTGTATTCACTAGACACAACTGCTCACAGATGAAAGGATCCTGGAGGCAAGAAATGTGTGGCTTACTAACATCAGGTCCTCACCTGAGAGAAACAGACAAAACTTCCTCCGAAGCCAGAACACAAAGGCAGCATTTCAGAGGTGACGGTCAGATTTGAAAGGCTGAGGAAAAAGTGAGGGTCAGTGCTTCAAAGCCTTGCCTCTCCCAGCTGCACCGGTCTCTAATTCCAGCAGCCGGCTCTGCTGGTAACTACCTACGGACAGTCTGACTTGCCAGTGACGGGCAGGGATTGCGTCAGTTAGAATCGATGCAGAGTAATCTGGGAATTGCCTGCAGGATTAGTGTGCTGCCCACCTCCTGCCCAGCTCCTCGGCCTCTCTTATTCTCTTTCTGCCTTGGCTCTGTGCCCCCTGTCAGCCTCTTCTTGAGTTTCCTCATGTTACATCTGATTGTTCTGGCCCCATCATCCTCAGAAAAATACAAAATAAAGTAATACATAAATGAGAGAATTACTTTTAATTTGTTCATTTTGGTAGCTCTTCTTCCTCCATTCCATCTTCTATGCTTAAAGAAGAGAAACGCTGTAGTTTATACCACCCAACAGAGAGAATGGCAGTCCGAACTGGATGCTTACTTAGGCCTATGATAAAATTAATTTTAAACCATAACACATAATTTGACTAAGAATTATCACTCTAAGAAGCAGAGATCTGAAAATACACTTGAAAATACAAGGGCTGAATTCTGAATTATGCTGAGTTCCCTTAAACCTCATTTCTGTGGCATAAGCTCCAGAACACACTGGGCTCAGTACAGATTCAGATCCTCCAATTATCTTGGTAATAATGAATCCAATAAAATGGAAGAGCTAATTTTACATTACTGTTATGAAAGAAAACTTTCCCTCTAACCTAATGAAGTTGTCCATCATTTATGCAATTATTACCTGCATATGTACAATGTCAGCAGGGTTCATTAAAGCTTTTTAAAATGAAGTAGCAGCAGAAAACGTTTCTAATTCACACAGAGAGCTCTTTACATGGTTCTTTATATACTGAAGAGAAAAGGCAGGGAGCAAATGTTCATTTACAGACTGTATTCTGCGCATTTCAAGAACATACAGTAAATACTGTGAGACTATGGTAAAAACTGCATGCCAATATTATAAAAGGAGGCAATTCGTTAAATATTTTTGTGTTTGCATGCACTTTGACAACCTGTATCAGTGCAAAAGCTGTGCCTAAGCTAAAAGAAACATCAATTGATTTCTGTTTTTTTTGTTTTTGTTTTAGTGATAAAATGGGATTAATTTCTCATGTTTCTTTTCAGAATGTATGTTTTCAGATGGCACAACACGCTCGCTTTTCCATTCCAATGTCTAGACAGCTAGCTACGTCAGAAATCAATAAGATGGAATCCAAGAAGAAGAATGAAGACATACAGGCTTCATTATCAAGACAAACAGGCAATGCAGTGCAATGGCAATTATTCAGTCTATAAGGAAAAATCTACCTGCTGTACATTTTCATTCAGAAACAAGACTTTCCTTTTTTGACGTCTGCATTAAGATGCATCATTTACTGTACACGACTTGGAATGAGAAATCATCATCGTAGCAGTAACCGAGCTACCTAATGCTGGACACGTGGAGCTGCTGGAAGTGCTACAAGAGCCCTTGCACCACATGGGTACAGATTGATTCCACACAAACTGATAAAAACGGTTCACATCTAGGTCCATTAACTGCCGTGCAGATGTTTTGCCTTCGCAGCATTTGTGGAGAAAGCTGCAATAAATCGCTCTGTTGTGACAAAATGCAACTTCAACAAAAGAAAGCGTGCGGCCTTTACCCGATGCTCACACAGAAAGGTGAGTTCAGTTCCAGTGAGCGCAGGCATCCTAACCTTACCCATAAAAGCTCTCCTTTCCTAGCAAAACAAGCTCTAGACAGCAACGTAGGCAGCTTCCTAACAGCAAACGATCAAGGCACCAAAACAGCCCATGTCCCCAGCCGCCCCATGCCCAGGACAGCAAGGCCGCAGGAGGGGAGCTCTGGGCCCAGGGCCTGGTGGGCCCTGCCGGCCATCCTGCACCACCAGCCCCTCGCTCCCCACGCCCAGCAGGCCAATCAAGTGTTTTGTCCAACAAAAAACAGTTATTTTTTTACCATAAAAAGAAAATAAATGGTATAATTCATTGCTGGTTTTCCACAGTCTTATTCTGGTGTTATTTAATGCCTGACCTGCCCCTCAGCAATGCCTATCTGTAGAGTTGAGAACAAAAAAACTTTGAAAAATTTAAAATTGATTTTTCTTTCAGTGCTTCCCAGTGGTAGAGGTTTATCAGACTCAAGCTTTGCACGTATTTCTTGGAAAAATAAAACCATATTTCATATGAATATTTTTATATGGGCAGCTGTGACAGTGCTTCACCCCAAAACACCATCAGCTGCTCTTGTAACCAGTCTCCTTGTTTTACCTTAGCATTCCGCTTGTGTCACTATGTCAGAGTGTTACACAAATGCCTATTATTTACTATCAGTTATAGCCTTATATTATGCTACAGCAAACTAACATGGGTCAAGCAAAGCTGGCTACTGGTTGATAAAGCACCATATTTTCTGTCAGACCAGACAGTACAGTAGAAAAGGTAAGAAGCGAATTGTAAGGTGGAGTGAACAACATGGATGCAAACAATTTCGTCTTATACAGCATCTCATGGTGCTTGGTAAAAGTTCAGCGTTCTGATTTACTTCTGTATCTCGTACTCATTCATGTCCTCAGCAGGAAACCGAGAACAACTCTGATTTTCATGTTGTAACTTCCTGAATCTGTTCTCCTCTTTCTACTTCTCCAAATCTATGTTTGCAAAGACGCCTGTCACAGACTAAGCAGAGCATTTTCTGTGACGCTGCTTTAATTCACCTCTGCCAAGATCGTTGCCCTTCTGACTACTGCAAAAGCCTTGTGCTGTGTGACCAGGACAGAAGAACCTACAAACTTGCACTGGGTGGCACAGAAACCTGCCACCGTGCTGGAATCGATGGGATGTTTTCATAAGATGATGCAAGGTAATACAAGTAAAACAGAGACATCATTTTGGAGAGCTAGCTGTGGTTATTCAGAAACAAAAAAGCTGAAGAAGATAAAAAACAGTGAAGAACCAGAGAACATATAGCTCTGCAGTGAAGCTAATCTACACTGCATAAATTATGTGGCAGACACATTCGTGCTTTATCAGTCTGTACTGGCAACCAACTCAAACACGTAAGAAGCAAACCCCGCTTCCTGGAAACGTACAGTGCAAATATAAATCTGTAGATGCTATCACAATAATAAGTTTCACATATCAACATAGCTTTCAACAAAGCTAAATTCAACTGTAGAACTTTGCTAAGAAACCATTTTAGCACAGAAAACACTGACTGAGTAGCAGAGCCTGTGCGTGCGAGTTGCTGCTCTTGGATTCTCTGCGTGGTTCTGCAGGTCTCAGCCACCGCCGCTCTAAGTCAGGAACTCCAGTGTAAGTCAGGCATCAAAACTGCCAGAAATAGATATTTTATTTTATTTTTTAATTAAGATAGGGAATACCTGTGGGACTCATATCCACAGGGTCGGAAGAGGCTTTTATAAAGCATCCATTTTACCTGCTTTACATGTAAAATTTCAGATTTTGTTAACAAAGCTTCACAAAGTACCAAAAACCATTCAGGAAGGGGCAAATATGATATAAATCATCATTTTCCATGAATCCGTAGACACCTAAAACTTTAGGTGGAGGTACGGATGCAGGACAGACAGATACACCTAAGCCTGGTTATTTCTCTCTGAACGGATCCACTCTTTCTATCTCCCTCCCAGAGGAACAGCTGAGCTCATCAAAATCAAATTATCATTAATATCATAATCTCTTGTATTTTGCTTGAATCTTTAACAGCTGGTAATTATGTTTTTGACACCGAGTTAAGTTTGTTTTCCCACATAAAAGGTGGGGGAATGAAGGAAGCTTCTCCTTCCTGTCCTCTGTGGCTGTAGGCAGGGTTTAGGAGCAATACGTGCAGACGGGACATATTTAAAGATTACGCTGCTGGTTTTGTTGTTGTTGTGCGTGCTTAATTCTGCTGTTTAGTGAGCTCTTCCCTCCTTACTTTCATGTCCCTTGGAACCTTTCCTGCTACCTTGTTGAGGTTGCTCAACTCACATGGAGGAATGTATTCAGCAGAGAAAAAAAAAAGGAACCTTCTGTTTTTCCCCTTCCTTTTCCCTACCCACTTCAGTTTGTTTCTCCGAAGAGTTTCAATAGACAACTGAGCAACATAGTTTGTCCAATACCAGTGAGCAAGAGAAAGCAAGACAACCATCCTATTTCTCCAAAAGGAGAAAAACAAACTTGAAGTCGCATCAATGCCCAGTGAAAAACAAAACCAGATTTGTTCACGGAAGCTAAGGCAAGCATGTTATTCAACGCCGGAATTAAGGAAACGCATCCTGCTATGTATACAGCAAAGTTGAAACGCATCCAAAATTATCAGAGGGAGACGGGCTATGAGAGACCAGCTTCGCCTCAAAACCAGAAGCGAATCCCTAACGCGGCCCTGCTGATCTCACGGTCTGAGCGGGACTCGGGCAGGTGAGGCCCACGCTGCAGGCCTGCACCTCACTGCTCCGAAGGGCCGTGCCGCGGCTCCATCCTATGCCCGAGCACCTGACGGAGCTGGCGGGGACCTCGGGTCAGAGGCACGGGTGTGTGGGGTGCCACAGCAAGGCAGAGGCTGCCACACCGCGGCTGGCCGTGGGCAGGCTGGGTGCCAAAAGGGACCCCGGCATGGAGCAGCTGCTTCCAGCAGATCCACTCCACTGCGGGAGTTCCCTCCCTCGTCTCTTCTGCAACTTGTACATGCCACCATGACGTGACATAAGGCAGAAATCCCTCACCCTGACGACGGTGAGGCCCTGTTCCAGGCTGCCTCAAGGAGTTGTGGGTGCCCCATCCCTGACAGAGCCCAAGGCCAGGCTGGACGGGGCTGGGGGCAGCCTGGGGTGGTGGGAAGGGCGATTTGGGTAGGCTTTGAGGTCCCTTGCAACCCAAACCAGTCTGTGACCAAATGACTGGAGAAAGTGATGGATCTCGTAAACCTGCCTGTTATCCTCAGCAATTTCAAGTATACAAATAGTCTCCAAACCCAGAATTTTCTGAAGCACTGCTGCAGTGTTGGTTGCCACTAGGTAAGTCTTTAGTATTTGGTTCTAGAAGCACAACGATCAGAAAGCAAAACAAAACGTGACATCATTTGATAGCTCTGATGTGCTGACAGCATGTCGTGCAGCTCCAAGTCATTAAATTGATCAGTTGTTATTCACCAGGCTTGGAAAAAATTCAAATGCTACCCCTCCGACTGGATTGTGCCATACTATTTAACTTAGTAAATTCCATCACAGAATTTTATTTTGTAATGAAAACAGATGTTTTCAAAAAATTAAGGCTAGCATATGATTTAAATTTTACGGCATAGTTTAAAAAGGCAAATATGTGTGCGTATTTCAAATGCATTGAAGGATAACCAAAAGAAAAAACAGAGCAAAATGTCCTAGTATACCATTTCTGTTCTACCCTGTATTTTCTTTACATAATAGATAACAGCTATAAAGAAAAAGCAGGCTTAAACTTACCAAAATGATGAAAGATAAATATGAATTAATTTGGAAAAAAAAAACAACAACACAAAAACACAAGTCTTAGATAAAAGACAATAAACATTGTATTCCAAGAAATCAGTTCATTAAAAAGCAAGTGCTCATCACACAACGTTGCTGATGACTGACTATATGTTATGAAACCAAGTGATCTAGATTGTATAAATATTATTGAAGAAGTATAAATAAACTTGAAATAAATATTTAAACAAAACCCTATTATAAGCAGTAGAGCACACTAGAAAATAGCTACCGTCTTTTAGAAGACATTGCTGGATCTTGCAAGACGTTGCTGAGAAGGATTATGCTTTGGGTGTAATCACGGTGATAGTAGCAGTACTGATGAAAGTAAGATGGCAGATCTGAAGAAAATAAAAGCTGGTTTTAGAACTATTGTTTTGAAAGTGCTTGGGCTAAGGGCAGGACGCCGCAGGACAGTCCGTGAGCAGTGGGTAGGGAAGGTGATGTTTCTGCGTTAGCGCTGGCTCACACGAGAAAGTGCTGCAGACCGAGCACTTCTCCTTGGCTTCTGGAGATGCTTTCCTCTCTCCAGAAACTGCAGAGCAAACTCTGCAAGCAGGCAGCACTGCGTGTTCGACATGCAGATGGCTAGTGCCGCGTATCAGTTCACATCAGCTCCTGCCTGCTCTTTTCCTCCCCAGATCCCAGCTAACGCAAGCGATACCAGTGGAGGCAACGTTAAGGAAGGAAGAGGATGCAGGCTTTCAAGATCTCCAAGGCAAAAATGATGGATGTAAGAAAGGAAGAACGAGACCTGTGGATTCTGGTGGAGGAAAAAGAGTGAAGGCTTAACAGTTTTTGTACTGTTAGCTTACACGAATGAGGTATTTAAAGACTGGACCCTGTAACACCAGCCATGGCAAACTATGGAAGGGGTTTCAGGCAGGCAGGGATCAACTTGACAGATGTTTGAAGGCCACTATGTTGACATGTTGGTAATGTACTGTCGTATGTACTGTCATGAGAACTGGATCCTGAGGGAGAAGAAAGATTTAGAATATAGAAGCATTTGAATAATGGTCTTGTTTAAAAAAAAAAAATGAAAAAATTAAAAATCTTTTTTTTCTTTCTTTTTGCGTAAGATCTTATGATTGGACATTGGAGAAGACTGGTGATGACAGAGATCTCATCAACATAATCAGGAGAAAAAAGCTGAAATGCATTTAGTTAAATAGGAAAGAAAATGCCTAGAAAAGACAATTAATTAATAAGCAAAGGAACAGAGAAAGGGAAGATAGGAAACTGAAAATGAAGGGCATAGAGGAACGAACAGAAGATTCATCAAGTACTGACATTAGCAGTCAGGATAAAGGTGGTGAAAGATCATAATTTACCATGTCACTAATCCCCAAACTGCAGAAGTTTCCTGTTTACAAGGCTATGGAGACTATAGATTACATGATTTTCAACAGCGTGGATTAACTGCCTTTTTATTATTGTGTAGTTTGTATTTCTTGTACGTTTACTCCTGAGGCGATTCCTCTCCTACCCAGACACTCCATCCCAGCTCAACACAAAAGAACACCTTACAAAAACGGCATCTCTGTTCCGCACAGGTGATGAATGTTTTCATGCACTGCACAGCAGATTTACAACTAATAAGCAAATACAGTTACCTCGCTGAAAGTCCTGCTCACAGCACACATGCTATACAGACATCCTAATGAGACGTTATATCACAATTAAATAGTTTAAGTTCCCTCCTGTTTTATAACATGCTAAACCAAACTGACGATATGTCTGGATCGGCTGTCTGTCTTGACTGTGTTACACAACTACACGCACTCATACATTTTGGAAACCTTTCCTTGCAAGGGCGACTTTTATTATTTTGACAGTAGTTTACTTCTTATCTAAGGTTAACACACGTATGTGCAATTCATAAGCTCCTGATTTTAAAATCTTAAAAAAACGAAAGAGCACGAGAACCTTCCACTCTCCCATTAAAAACAAACCCAGAATACTCCCACTCCAAGCAGAGGCCATCAGCTACATCAGTAGTGTATGTCTGTATGTACACACACGCTGATTTCATCGGGCAACACAGGTACCCAGGCTGGCCACATTCTGCTCGACGCATTCCCAGCAGTGCTGCTTTTCCACAGCACGCCTTTCTCAAAGCGTGCTGGTGGGGCTAAGAGGAACAGCACCCCACTGCTACAGTGCTGAGAGATATGACAGATGTTCGAGGAATTCATGCGCATAGACCTAAACACTGCTGCCTATAACCAACTACAGCGCTACGCTGAAACCATTGCAGCATGTAGCAGGCTGGGTAGCTGTTATTACTGCCTGGACAGAAAAGCAGAAAGTCTGTGTGATTCCAGAATTATGACTTGAATTGAAGGCTGCCAAATCTCAAACGCATTTCAAACTGTATTTGAAAACAAAACAAAAACAAACAATCAAATAACAATCAGTTATCCCAGTACTACTCAGTGCAACTCCCTGATATCAAAGTTCATTTTTTTCTCCTGTTTTTCTTACTGTTTAACAGCACAACTGTAAGAGCTATTAATACATTCTGTGCAAGTATCAGAGTTTTAGTAATCCACTTTTTACTAAATTACAGAATGAATTACAGCTTTGAAAGGTTTTAGCATGACTCAAACCATTTTAAAATAACACCCTATTTACAAAAGTAGCTGACAGCAATGGGTATTTCAGATACCCCAAAACATCCGGCCCACGCAGATCTAAGTGGGATAGCCTCGTCCTCCCTCCTCCGATCCAATCTATGGAATAGGAAGGTAATTAACATGGCTGGTTTAAAAATCCTCAGGTTACTGGAAGTTTTCTGGTTTAATCCTCACAGTCAACTAGTGCATATTTTAGAGAGTTTTGGAATTTAAAAAGTGGGCTGCACAAGGCATATAGAGCAAATTTAGGACATGAACCAACGCAGTTCTCATTGGTTTTCCCCGAGTCATGTATTTTGGTTACTGCTTATGACACGGTTTAACCAGTGTGAGTGACAGTCAGAGGCAGCTCACAATCACCTGTAACGGCATGCAAATGGACTCGGGGTTAGCGATTAGAAGGGAAGGGAAAGCTGCTAGCTGGAGCTTCTATGAAAATGGCTGAAAGAAGGGATGTTTGAAGCCAGCAAAAACTGTCAAAAGCATCGCGAAGTTAAAGCCCTCGCCATAATCTAACCCCGGGAGTCCCCTGCCCACACAGCCTGGTCTTTGCTGTACTGTCATCTGCAGTCAGAGCTGACGGGCGCAAAGCAAAAACATAGCTTGAAGGATCTGAAATCAATTCGTACAGTCTACCACCAACAGCAACATAACGCCCGGGAAAGTTACTGGCTGCCGTCTTTGTTCAGCAGAGATTAGCCACCGCGCACATGAATAATGGGCTGGATTTATTCTGGAGAACAGAAGCTGAATGACAATCGTAGAGGCACTGCATTATACATACTTTGGCTGCCTTCTGCTCTATTCATTTAACACTTGCAGCAAGTGCTGTGAATGAATCTCAGTGTGTTTTCCAGTTGGAAACACAGCTACATACATTGTTTTGTAAACCCGTCCCAATACCCGGCAGATCTTACCACGTATGTGCCACCGTAAAGCGCCGACGCTGACGGATGCTTTTATTCACAAGCAACTTTCTGAAAAAGCATGGAGAGTTCCTCGGTGAGCTCCGAGGCGAAATTTTCGGAGACGTAGGTCTGTTCCCAGGCAGCTTGGGAAGCTCAAGTTCTAAATGCATTTGTTCTTTGAAAGTCCTTATGTAAATCTCCGACTCCGGAGTAGCAAGTTCCCTGGAAGAATCTTTTGCTGTCATAGCTTAGACGTTGTGTGAGCTCTCACCATTCAGAAACCATAACAAAAACACATCACGCAGGCATCACCGCAGATTAAAAATGCTGATAAATCGGCAAAGCTTATCCCACTCATTCACAAGGCTGGGTTCCAAATGCAAAGGCTGCCTAGAGCAACAGCAGCATAAATCGAAGGACGATAAGCCAGCGCTGTCAGAAAAGCCTTTATCAGCCCAGCTCTCCCTCTGAAAATGCGCCAAAGTGTTTCTGTGTCAGCAGCCTCCTTGTGGATGGGGCTGTCTGCAAGCTACACACCGACACTCGCTGCATTCATTCAGCTGAGCGCACCAGCTCATGAAAAATTCATAAGGACCCTCTCCTGATCAATCCCTCTCACAGAACGCTTCGGCTTCTTAAACAACAGAAAAACGCTGGGTTTTGGGGTGGATGCTAATAAAATAAAGGGATTCCCAAATCGATCACCAGCCAAGGAACCCGATTCATTCAGGCCCAGGGTGTTCAACAAAAAGGTCTTCATTCAGAATTAGTTTTAGCCATACCGCAGTAGCTCCACCCATGACGTGCTTATTGGCTCAATATTATTTTGACAACTGGACTCTGCTTGGCTCCGTCTTGTGCTGTGAGCGTGTCGGATTCTCATGAAATGTTAAAGCCCGTGACATTGTTCCCGGGCACGGCGAGTGCACCCCAGGCACATCGGGAGCGAGCCCAGGATCGCAGCTCCAACGGGGGGCAGCGCTGGCACCAAGAGATGCGCACGGCGCCTGGGGTGAGCCAGCCAGAAAAGGTCTGATGGGGGGACAAAGGGGGGGGAAGCAACAAATGATATTCTGCAAGAACAAAGACTGTGAGGATGCACGCTTCACAGATGAAGCTGAGGGCTGCCGAAGCAGCCTGCTTTGGTATTGTGGGATCCTACCTGCGGTCAAGGGGCAAAATCAGTGCCAGGCACCGCACAGCCCAAGCCCACCACCAAACACCAGCACACAGCGAGCAGAGGGAAACGCTGGAGGGTGGGGGACCTGGCACTTCCCTGCAAGGACAATGCATATTAATTAATAATAACTTAAGCCATATCGCTATTTAAAAACAAACAAAAAATCTGTTCTGTACATAAACACCACAAAAACAACTTCTACACTTGTAAGGAAAAAAAAACAAATATGCAAGGAAGTTAGAGACAAGATGATTACAGTACGAAAACACTACAGAGAGTGGAGGAGCATCTTTTTAACTGGCCAGAAGGAGGTGACCCTCTAAACATAAATACAGTAATTCTTTTTAAAGGAGGGGGAGAAAGGAAAGAGAATATCCAGGCAGACTAAGGTGACAGTGCTCTGATCTGCGCGCAGGTTGACTGCATGCTATAGGTATCAATTACACAGCAAATCACCATCAGTTCCAGTGGTCTTTTCAGTCCTGTTCACAAACATCTTGCAAAAACATTCACATGCCTTTGCAAAAACATTAGCATGCCTTCCTCGGCATCAAGCAAAAGGCTCTCTCTGCAGAGCTTCCCTGTACAGCTCAGACTATAGGGTTACCAGACATTTTGCCCACCCTTGCCACTACGCAATACACAGTTATTAAAAGAAATAAAACATAAGTACAGAGCCTGAGCCTAACCTAAGGATACTGGAAATTACAGTGCTATCTGATGCTTAGAGGCTCACACAGTAGCAGAACAGGAACGTTTAATGCTTTAGGAATTATGACGTGTCAGACTGCGATCTGTTATTCTTCATCTCAACTGTACTGACAGCCAGTGAAAGACAAAGGGAAGCTTGAAAGCTATGCTGAATGATAAATAAAATCCATGCAAATGCTTAGAATCTGGAATTCCAGACAGGAAAAAAATAATTTTCTAACTCACCAGGGAGCAAAATGAGATATTGGAGGGGTTTTGTGCGAATACATCTTATATTAGAGAAACAGTATTTCTGTGCCTTTTCATAAAGCTATTCAAATGGCAAGGAGAAAAACGGGGAGCCCACCCTTTAGAAATGCTCTGCAATAAAGCATGCTCTACAATGGCACGCTCCTCGTACTGCACATGTACTTTCCCTACCAGAATTCAGAGCTGTTTCACGAGCAGTGTCCATTAAGGGAGTGCTTCTCATTATTTGGACACCATAAATTAGTAATGAGGTGTCAACCCCACAGCCCATCGAGGATGCTGTGGTAAGACGATGCACTAAGGCTGTTGATGGAGGGAAGAAAAACAAGGAACATTAAGCTAGGAAGATGGGAAAGGAGAGCATGGGGAGAAGCAAAGCCCACGTCTCCCTTGTGGAAGCACAAAGAATGAAAAGCCAAAGTGCCACCCTGCTTTGGGCAGCCAGAACGCGGGTGCTTCTCCAAGCTGAGGTCTAGGGTGCGAGGTGCTTGATACATAACCGGCGAGTATTTTGCAGGCTGACCATGGGCATGGCGCATGTCTTCTATTAAACATCTCCCAGACCTCGGCAGCAGTGGGATCGAGTGGCTACCTGAGCCAGGCTGCAGAGCAGCTCTCCGCTTGGGCTGCCGTCCCTCCTACTGCCAGCTTCTGCCATCGCACGCACGCTGCATGCAGCCGACATCTACACAGTCTCTACTCATTTGTAGTACTGGAGTCCTGTCAAGACACGCTGCTTTGCTTCGGGATAAGCCAAGAAGAGGTGAAAAGAAGAACATCAAGAGACTTGAACTAACTGGCGTGCAAGCTTGGTATCAGAATAAACTAATTCTGAAAAAGGACAGTGCTTGCTGAGGTTCCAGTCAGCACCAGCAAACAAGGGACACGTGCGGCACCGAACACCTGCAGAGGTTACCAGGCACAAGGAACAGTTTTCTGAAGTTCCCCTTGTATACAGACAGAAACGGGCAACAGGCATCTCACTCGTGCCCGACCTCCTGCAGCATTCCTGCAACACAGCAAGGCAACAACTTGCCTGTCCTTACAGCTCACCGTGCAGTAGGGTCAGCAGTCCAGGAGTAACAAGTAATTCCAGATCATCAGAAAAGCGACCAGTAATACAAAGAAAGAGCTGTGGAGGCAGAACAGGTGATTAAAGAAGGGCCTGGTAGCTATGGCAGGAAAACGAAACAGCTTGCAAGAACAAAGGGAATTAAGGGATTTTCAAAAGTTTAAGTGCACTTGGGTGATTTTTCATACAACCTTCCTAACGCACCAAAGCGCCTAGGACTGCAGAAGGGTTTCATATTTCTTACTGGAATAACTAATATAGGTGGAAAGCAACATTTTCAAGCATGTAACTGCTCATCAAAGACTGGTCTTCGTTATGTTGAGAGCACACACAATTGCTAAGCAACAAGAATACATACTTTTTCCTTACAGTAGCACTATTATTTACCTGTTTCTAAGTCGTAGTTGCCAGGATAAAACAAAATGCCAGGGAAGAGACAACTGTGAGAAGTCCTGCATGCTTCAGTAGGAGACGAAGAGAGGTTAGTTAACTTTGCACAGCATTTTCTGTCAGTGGCAAATTGGGTAATTCTTCCATAAGGCACACTCCACAGAAGCACATTTAGATAAAAACGGTTAGGAAGTTCTTTCCCTGTTACTCAGGTCATTGTGCCATCCATACACATCAGCAAGGCATCCCAAAAGGACAATGCTAACCCGTCAACAAAGTAATTAGAAAAATCTTTCAAGGTATTGCAGTTTGCTGGTACTATTTTTACTTTAAAAAAAATAGAGAAAAACTCATTTTTAATCAAGTATAGTCTCCTTCTCAGAAGTGCTGACTTTTAGTACTGTGTCTTTAAAAGCAAAAATCAATAATTTTAAGAATATTACATGTGCCAATCACTAACAAATAGAAAACAGATTCTCCCTGCATATTTTTTATTTTTGTTCAAGGGATTTGAAGGAATTTGAGGTGCTCCTGAAGCAATAAAGAGAGTCAATTCTTTTGTACTTGCTATTCCTGGAAGGACTTTGATGGTAATGGGGAGAGCACCAAATTCCAGTCCCTCATAAACCGAGCAAACACAGATATATATATATATACAAACATATAGATCAGGCATCTGTGCAAACACGGGGAGGTAATGGTCACTCCGGAGAGATGGCCATCTCCAGAGCCTTCATTAGCAGCTGATGATGCACAGGAAGGGAAGGACTCAGAAAGCAGTTATCGCTCTTTTAGACTCTAATTTGAACACAGTTGATGTTAAAAACTATTTGGCCTGCGACATTATGGAATCTCACAGCACTGCTGCTACCTCACATTTGGATTTCTGCCCCACGTACTTGCTATTCCTGAAGATGGCAGAAGGTAGAAAATAGGCTGAGCGAGGATCTAAGATGGACCTCCAGGAGAGAAGCTGGAGGGGCCGATTAGCTCAATTAGCTCAGAGAGAGACGAAGGGGCGACCTGATCCTAAGTAGGGAGCACTTAAATCACCTTCCTCCTCCAACAGCTCAGCCAAATCATGTTTCCATTTTAAAAGAAAAGGGTTGATGACAGAGTAGGAGTAATCATGCAGGAAATTAGAAAGTGGAATTACAATCGGGTCACGGAAATAAGGGAAGAGTTTAGGGGAATGGAGCAGCAGAGGAACATCTGTGCTTGTGAGAGGAGGGAAGAAGATTCGGACGAGAAGAGGAAAAGGAAAGCAAGGTAAGGGAGAAAAAAAGGTATAAAATAATTTTCTGTTGAACTAAACCAATAAAGACACATGATTAGAGAGAGGCAGAGACAATGAGAAGGTAGATGAGAGTAAACAATACGGGAGTAGCTACTGGTACTGGAAAATAACTCAGTTAAAAAGAGTGCAGGGAATAAATCTGTAGTGGAGGTCACAGGACCACCATGGATGAGATCTTCGGTTCGAGACCTGAGGCAGAGGATGCAATTGCTGGCATGAGCCAGCACTGGCGATAGGTAAAAGCAGTACAGGCAATGGGAGGCTGGCAAAGATGCAAGGGGGGAGGTAAACTGGAAGCAAACTGGAAATGTCCAGGAGGAAACAGAACAAGATCAAATGGATCAGTGAACCAGAAGTTGCGGAAAGGTAAGTGGCCAAGAAAACAGGTGCCAAGGAATGGTGTTTCTGCGTGGAGCTAGAAGTCACTGCAGCACAAGGGTTCACAAGAAAGATCAAGGCAGGCAACAACACTGTGAAAAGAAGAGCTAGCTGCAGCACTGCTAACCACATGGAAAACACCCCGAGAACATAAAAAAGCTGTACAGCCAGTGTTGTACGTAAGGACGTGTGGCGGAGACCTTACGCCCTTCCAGTGATGGAGTTAGTTCCCTGGACTCTACAACAGAAGTGGAGGAAAAGGGAAAAGGAAGGTGAGGAGCATAAGCTGAAGAGACCGACACAAGTGGAAGTGCTAAAGCGTGTGCTTTGTGCCTTCTTTATTTCAATTCCATCACGACCGAGCGGCGTGCTGCATCTACTCCACTGGCGAGTGCTACTGGGCACGTCAGAATCAGAAGCAGCAGTCGTTAATTCTTCCCATCCTAATCCTCGTGTCACCGTTAGCTCCCTTCAAAGCAGCAGCAAACCCAGTGATAGCCTCTACTTAAACACATAGCTGTGACTGACAGCTTTAAACCACCCTACCAAAACCTGATGCTTTAGAATAGGAGTTTAGCCTGAATATTAAGAATTTGTCATTCTAATTTAAGATGCATTCAATCCGCTCCAACATCCTACAACACGGAAAAGGAAAGCCTCAACACAGCCCAGCAGTCACACTTCCAAAGCTTGCAGTACAAACCTAGTCTAAGGACTAATAATAGCATAAATATCACAACAGGAATATTATCTGGAAGCTGTGAAGAGCTGCTGATGCAGTGAACTCCTTCAACCCTCCCTTAATATCTTCTTTAATAGAGGCCCAATGCAGGGAACTGTCTTTTGGGCTCAGAAGCGGGAGGCCTTATGGTTTGGGGTTTTCATCTTGTTCTGTTTTAATCTTTTTACTTAGAAAAAACCTCATGCTCTCTCCTTGCCGTTGCTCAGTTGCAATGCCTGCTGTCTCACAAGCCAGAACTTCTAAAAGATGGCCTCTGAATAGCTCCGTGACAGAAAACTTTAAATGACATGTTTGAGGATTTTTCTTGTATTTTCCTGAATGTTTCCAAAACTGAAAAGCTGAATGAGAGGCAGAAAAACATCACTAATTACTGGTTTGCAAGACGAGTTTCCCAGATTTAAGGGAAAAAAATAATAATTACAATTCACTGCAATTTATACTACCATTGGAAGATAACTTTTTTCTATATTCAATAGTTTAAAATTATACAGCCTGAATCTCCGTTCCCCCAGATTTAGGGGCCTCTGAATTTTCCTGAGGGGCAGACACCAGCAATTCTTGCACAGGGCTTTGACGTGACGTTTTGGAGCGCTATAAATGGCCACAGAAGACAGAACCACAGCACCTAGCAACACTTACGTTTGCAGCGTAAGAGCTGAGCCAACTGCAAAAGCAAGAAGCAACTGGAAAAGTCTGTCTGTATTTAGTTCAGGGAGCCTGGACGGACACCAGCACAAAGAAATTACGCACTTTTAAGAGTTTACCAAGGGTTGAACAGGACCCACTCTATCTAGAAGGCGTCCTTTGGAGTTCTTCCCATTTAATTAGCATCCAGTTGCTTTAAAACAGATTATTCCTTATTTATTAGGCAGCTCATTCGTTAGTTTTTGGTTTAGCACCCAACAGTTGCAGTCTCTGCATACCACTTCCTAAGTTTTTAAGTCTTTAAAACATCCAGTACCTCTACCAAGTTGAAGACGATCCAGAATACTTTGTTTATTTGTGACTAATCACAAAACTCCATCCCTAAGAAAGACACCCTGAGAGTCTCTGGTGGCTTGGACGCCCAGCTGCTCACTGGCCCTCTGGGTCAAGCAGACCCCTGCACCATGTGTGTTTCTTGCACTTTTTAACATTTAAACAAAAAAATACAGTTTCTTATGGTGCTACAATGCCATTTTTTCATGTAGGTCTTTACGTTGTTACCTCCTAGTAGCTACAAATGAGGAGATAAATTTGCGTGTTATAAACCCCTGGGGCATGATGTAAGATACAGTACTCATAGCAGTAATTTCCTTAGCAACTTTGTGCTTGATTTAGAATATTTCTTAGCAAATTTTAACTGCCGTCTACATTATCCCTAGTGAGTAATCACTTATGTCAGACCAATCTGTATTACTTAAGATTATTTTCTGATTTCAGAGCTACAGATTAATACTTTACAATATGCAAACTTATTCTTCAAAGGCAGAAACCTCGGTGGTGGCTCCGGAGAAAAAAGAAGCTAATGCAAGGAAGTCTTACAATTTCACACATCCTTTAGGGAAGAAGCGATCAGAAAAGGCTTTCTGCTTCTCCACAGACAGCATTAAGGAATCTCTGTACAGATACTTGCCCGGACAGGCTAGTGTGGCAAGAGCGCACCTTGCCGGGGTCGCTCCCGTTCAGCAGCCAGCTTTGGCTCTTCGATTGCTTTTGCACCGCGTCCAGAGGCTCCTGCCACTGTTACTGGCCAGGACATGCAGTGAGTCGGTCAGGGAGCCTCCCTACTCAATACAGAGTGCAAACAATTATCTAGTTTTCATGCAACTAGAATGAAAACGACACAAGACAGTGACAAGCGTGAAAAATCGATATTGCTCTGCCAGAGCAATGTTCTTCCTGATAACAGATAACCCCATCTAACCGATCCAAGTGTCCCCTTTGCCAGCTCGTTTGGGCACTCTGCCGTACGTTTCACAGAAAAATTACGGTTCATTTTGGTTGGCTACCTCTCCACTGACACAGGCAATGGAAATGGTCTAACAACAAACGCTTAGCCCAGGACAACCCCTTCCCCTCCTTTCAAAGAAAGGATTTAAGCCATTTCCATGAGTAATCATATTTTCCTGTTACTGGTCTCACCTGATGAACAGGACCCAACAACTGCACCGTTAATCTGAATCTGTTTAGTTCCAGTGCTTTACTCTCGCTCTCCCAGGTTCTTAGTTCTGCTGTAGTTAACCGAGAAAACATCATCCCAGTTCGCACGCAAGTGATCTTGGTTACTATATTGTGGTTCAGATCATCTACAGTTTGTCACCTCTCTCCAACTAAACAGTAGAAGGTTTACAAATGCATTTATTTATAACTATTGTTCCCTTAAAAAATCACTACATTTACTGTTCAACTGCAAGGCTGGAAGCTCCAGCATTGCCAAGTGTCTTGAGTTTTGGTGCTCAGAAACCATACCAAATGTGCACCGTAATCAGAACTCACATCCTGCTTTATCCATTACAGCTCAATGAGAGGAATAAAATCACAGCCACAAACCTAGAGACCAGTGAATTGGCAGTGCCAACAGAACCAGTGGTGAAGAGGAGGCAGCATTGGCCCCTCCGAGCGTAAAGGCTCAGGTTTTCATTATCAGAAAGACAGTGTTAGCCAAATTAAACATAAAGCACTTTCCATTGTTAAAGGGCTCCAGCAACACACTTCTCTTGGAGCACACACTCTTTTTTTCCCCTAAAGCCACAAGCGTGTAGTGTCCAGCACCAATCTAGGAGCCTCAGAGCAGCAGTTGAGGGTGAGATCCTGCAGAAGGTGACCAGTTCATTCAGATGAAGCTCTCAATATTGTAAGCAACTCTGTTCAGAGGACCTGATACAAATACTAAGTCCAGGAAGATACCAGGAGCTCAAGACCTACTTACTCAAAACGCACAGAGAAGGTCTAAAGGCATCTGGCACCCACCAGTGCCAGGCAGCTGAAGGAGCTGGTCTCCAGTTAGCCCGCAGATGTTCCAACGAACACAAAACGACAAAGCGAGCAAGCACAATCCCAGGAGACATTTCCCACTCCCAGCCCAAGCCACCAGCTGCAAGCCGAGGTGATGCCAGCCAAGGCTGCCCGGCAGCAGCCCCCTCCTCCAGCAGACCCCAAGCTGGAGCACCCAGCACAGCCACGGGGCGAAGGGCTGGCTCCGCTGCCGTGCCCAGCATCGCCGTCCGGCAATAACCACGGCCACGTGGGATAACCCAACCCAGGGATGAAGGACTGAGCACTGACAGAACGAACAGGTTCATCATGTCCTGACAACCAGAGCCCTCACGTCTCGAGGCAGTCTCGGCAATCAGAGGAACTGCTCACAGCAGATCAGAGATAATTGAGTGCTGTTAAAAAACTGAGCTAGTAGCTTGGTTACGAGTAGTTAGAAATGTGCTTTAGAAGTGGACTTTGCTGAGTTTTGGCTGGGGAAGAGCACGTGGCACATGGAATCCTACTGCAGGCAGCCGAGCTTCCCGGAGGTAGGAGAAGCAGAAGCTGGTGGCCCCATAACCACGGCCCTGCCTGCCGCCGGCCAGCGCGCCCGAAAAGCTGAGAGCGACGGCAAGAGACGGAGCCACGATGTGCACAGCTCCCCCCTGTCCTGCGGCAGGCAGCCGAGGTACGCACACCTTTGCACCAACCTCTTGGCTCGCGGGGCAGCACAAAGCAGCCCACCACCCACCCCAATTTAATACCCATTTAATGTCGTGGATCCGCTGAGAAGGAGAAGGCAGCTCTCCAGGTAACAACGCAAGCCGGTTTTGATCTGACTAATGATAACTTCATCTGAAAGGAGAGAAGTTTAGAGATAAAAGAAAGTTGTGTCAAATTCTTGTCTGATTCAGCTTTTATATCAACGGTATTTCCATAATCTCCATTTATTTTATATTCTTGGGAGGATGAAGTTTGAACATAATATTTCAGAAGCTTCATTGTCTTTTTCTAATTAACACTGACTCATTTCTTTCCATTCTAGATACATTTCAAGCTGTCTTACTTCATTCTGGAGAGAGGTGTATAATTATAATTGAATCATTAAAAGCCTTTTCTGTGTGCCGACAGCTACCTCTGTTTTGAACGACTAGTACCTCCAGGCAAACCTTGCAGTACCAAACTTCTGGATCATCTTCAATAAAATTCATGTCCTCAAGTTGCAATTCATACAAAAAAAAGGGTTGCTATCATTTTGAGCATATAAGCAGACTAAAATCCAACAAATCAAATAAATGCAAACTATGAAAAATATTATATTTTAATAATTTGCAAAAAGACATTTTGTGCAAAATTAAAAAATGAGAAATAATGAATTTTAAAAATTGAAACCTATGATTAATCTAACATTATGTTTCTTCTGAAAATTCCCCTGTACCAACTATACCACATATAAATCACAGTTATCCTATCTAGGACTTCTGGAAAACATGAATATCAAAAAATATTCCAACTGGGACAAAGATCCAAGAACTTCAAAAAAACAGCTCCAGACGATGTCTAAAAATAGGCAGTCAAAACGCTTATCTGTATATTCTTAGCTGAGAAATAGCTGCAGTGATAACTCAGAGATAACGCCTTATCTCCGCAGCACTGGGCTTGCGGCCGTACCCAACTGCTGTCTGTACAACGAGCTAGCGGCGAGCCCCGTGTATTCGGGTTGCCCACCAGTTTTCCCATTGTGGAGGATTCCTGTGACTCAGTCTCACGGGAAGGTCTGCAGGATTTGCAGCAGAACGTCAGAGGGACCGGGGGCCACACCACCTGCCTGCAGGCACCGCGGTCTGTGCCATGAGCACACGGCTGGCACCTCTCCTCTGCCCTCCACACATGGCCCATACTCACGCCCTGGAGCGCTGAACACAGCTCAGCTCCCGCTGAAAACCCAAAACGAGTAACAACGCAGAAATACGGCTCCTCGCCTAGCTCCTGTCAGCTGGAAGCCACTCATCTCCCAGGCCGGACCTAGGGTGCAAGGGCAGCTCAGAGATGCTGCGCTGGCCAGAAAGGGAGAGCGGCCACGTGCTCACAGCCAGCGAGGCAATCCCGACAAAGAGGAAACAAGAGGAAACAGCACAAATCCCTCCCGGTTTAACGCTGTCCCTGCACACCGTACTTCCAGAGCTGGCAGAGGGAGGCAGCTGGCTTCAGGGCTCGACAGAGGGACGCCAGCTGAGGAGCTCTCCTCTGTACTCTGCTGCCTACCGGAGGCTTCGGCCTCGCAGCTGGGAGGCAGCACAGCTACCGACCCGCTTGCAGCACTTGAAATCCAGTTACAAACCACGAGGTGCTTGCATTTCCAAGTCACAGCTGGGAAGACCAAGGGCTGATGGTGACAGCGCACCGCGCTTCGGTTTCGTGTCTCCGGTCCTCTGCTCAGCTGCTGGTCAGGATCAGCACCCTGCCCCAGCCGGGTCGATGAGGACAGGATATTCCCTGGGGGAAACACCTCGCTGAGGGTAACCAGCGACATGGAGAGAAGACACTGCTCCGCGCTACCTCACTCTGATTTCCTCCTCCTCGTCTCCGTGAGGTGTTAAGGGAAGCTGGGGCAGGGGGAGCAACAATGACAATAAATTCAAGGAATTTTCTTCTTCTCATACTAGACAGATACCCCCCTGCCTCCCACCTTGCTGAACCCAAACAGGTTTAAACCTCAGTGAGCTTCTTTATGGGATATTTATGAACTACCTCTAGACACCATAGGAAGTATATCGACACAGAACGCTTTCAGCTTTTCAGAGACGATCTTGAGGGGCTCCCAGCACCCCAAGCTCCTACGAAACCCGGTGTTCAGCACCAGGAACGAGCAGTTCTTAAATGCCGCAGGTAACATTTCAAAGGAAGCTCCACTGAAGAACAAACAAAATCACTGAGCAGGTGAAATCTTTTAGGACTGTTCCCAGTGTTTCATCTCATACATCCCAGTCTCTTACATCTTTCTTGTTGTTAAGAGACCTAGAACAAATCCCAGTAATTCCGTTATTCAAACCTACATCACCATACACATCGTCCAGAAACACCACGATGTAATTAAAAACTACCTTCCCTGTAGAATATACAGTATGTTATGAGGAATACAGTTGACCTCCTTTCCTCCTTTTTCAGGATTCAAGCGTGCTCTGGAAGCATAGCACAGACTTTTGAAATACAGGCAGCATGTTCAATCGGAAGAACCGATCCTGTTTCATTACAAGAGAACAGGATGGGATTTATATAAGTAATAAACACCTTGGAGCAGATGACATTCAGAGGTCCCTTCCAACCTCAACCAGTCTGTCATTTAAATATTTTTAAGTACAGGCGTGTTTTTGTTTATTTTCCCCTCTAGGTTTTCATTTCTCACAAAGCCAGCTCATCTATTTTTTCTCCTGTTCTAGAGTTGCAGCATATGCCGTCAGCTCTTATCCAGCTGTATTTGAAATGATCTGTGAAACGAAACTGCAGCCTATTTCACGGGGTGAGCAAACCTCCATTCCCTTTCACATCCTAACTTTCCGTGCCTACCCCTTGGCTCAGCACCGCCAGCACGGCAGCCTCACAGCGGCCGAGCCCAGCCCGAGCTGAGGTCAGCGTCTGCTGAAGGCGCGGCCTCGGACTCAGTTGCCCAAAATCACACCGAATTTTGTTGTTTTGGTTTTAATGCTGCATCTAATGTGCTGCCCGCTATCACCACCTGGAGAACAACCTGCAGCACTGCAGGCACCAGCCTGGACGCTGCACATGATGTAGCGCTGCACCGTGCTGCTCGCTGCAGCCATGCACCGACCCCGTTTCGCATGTCCCCGCTTCCTACCTGCTTTGGCAAGCTGCAGATGGACACGGAAAATAGGATCAAGCCTATTTTGCTTCCAGATTTTGACCACCACCAGTTTGCACTGGCAAATGACCAGCGCTAATGCAACAAGCTTACAAACACACAGAACACTGTAGTTTACTGGTTAATCATGAGTGCTGTAAAAAATTCCTTAAAAGCAGAGATTAATGATTTATTTTCTTCTTCTTCTTTTATTTATTTATTTTTTTAAGTGAAAAGAACACAACCTGAAGAGCAACCAATTCTGTTAGGCTGCAACTTCCTTCAAACCTCAAAAGTTCTTATTTACTTCTCAGAGAAGAGCGAGGCGTGGTTTGTGTTGGACAATTAGCACAGATGTTCCAATACAACATTTAACACCATCATCTAAATGTTTAACAGAATTTCTATGCCCTGAAAAATTGCACTCATTCGTTTATTTAATATTAAGCATATCAACTCTTTACAGAATTCTCAAAACTGCCTTATTTCCTTCTGGCTTGGAACAGCCATATTCCCTGCATATTATTATATTATATTATTATAAACAGCTTATTTCCTTATGACCATGAAACAGCTTTGTTTCACCACAGAAACTTGATGCACGATGGTCAGTGCATCTCCATGGCCCAAACAAACACATGGAAATGGTGTAAAGGAGAAGTGCTCTCTGCCAAACCCAACCCAGGAGCTGGTAAGGATCAAAGAACAGGGGAAGAGAATTATTTTGAATGCTCCAGGTGTAGCTACAAATGCATCGTTCACACCTTTGTTCTTCCCTCTTGCCTGGATTTATCATCACAAAGCTTTAGTTATGAAACATGGAAAAGGATTGCTGCAAATATTTTAACAACTGTTATGAAAATATGGACAATATTTGTACGAAAGCCGCTTATAAGGCTTCTACTTTCAGACTGCCACGTGAAGGTCTATATCCTATATCCCTCTTCCCCTGTACGAATTACAGAAGCTATTTAGTATGGGTACTGCCTTGCCATTTTCACACAAAATGTTATTCCACCACAGCCAGCTTAACGGTACTGCTTTGGAGTCAGCCTGCCCATTTTTCTGTTTATTGGTTACAGCAGCACTGGTCTCCAGAAAATACAATTCTAACATTAAAGAGAGCGAGGGAAAGAGAGAGAGAACCCTCAGGAGCTGCTTTATTTTTAGGTCCCCATGTATCTTCAGTTAAAATGTTATGTAAGTCATGGCTCAGCCTCCCATAGTTCTTACCTTTGTATTACCACCCGAAGGTGAATTTTGGGTGATTCCTGAAAAAATGTGGCAGAAAAACACTTATGGAAGGAATGAGCTATGCCTTATTTCCCTCTGCCCCTCCCAAATAACACGTTCTGTATTTGAACTCTGTTATGCCTTTCTTCAAATCACAGTCCCTGCCACCCCAGGAACAGCTGGATTTCCTCAATCACATTCTCAGCACGTCCTCTAACATAGCACTGGTGCTGCAGATGAATTTTGTACTACTACAGTGATGGCAGAACCAAATTTCACCTGACCAACAGTGACCAGTATTTTTAAAAGGAAACAAAGTCTTGAAGCCACTGCAGTATAATCTGGCTATATTCTCCAACGAGATGCAAGATTTTGCAGAGCTTGGTAACGTACAGCTCTGTGCAAGATGCACGGTTATTCCAAAATCCCCACCTGAGCTCTACTACGTGTACCAGAATTAATCCTACTTGCTTTGTTGGCATCCTGCAGTGGTCAACAGGCGGCACAATCATTTAGATTGTGATCTTACTCCACCAAGTGCTGCTGGAAATCAGCTGAGATCTTTTAGGTACGTAGGGATTGAGGCTGGGAGGGGTTGATTTAGTTTCTGTTGTTGTTGTTATTTGGTTTTTTTTTTTTTTCCCCTTCCTAGCCATTGATCTATTTTCACATCTTTGGACGTCAACAGAACTCCTTTAATTATTACCTCCAGAGTCATCTCAGCCCATCCATTGCCCTCCAAGAAGTTAACATACCCCGTGTAGCAGAGGGTTTTGTACCAATAAGAAATGGAAAAACTGGTAGAAACTGGCTCAGCAGAACACACACCCCAAATACACGCAGCAAGCATTTTCCCAAGGATTTGATGGATTTAACAGGAGCGAAGTGACCCCAGCAAAGGCAGAGGTTTTGCACCCCTTTAGAGCATTCACCGTTCAGAGCAATCCTTTGGCGATAGGGTTTTGATTTATCCCTGCGTCTCCACAAACCACCTTATTGCTTTTCTGGCTAAGATGATAAATTTCTACAAAGACAACAATGGCTTGCACAAACAGGAAACAAAACCCCAAATCAAAGGGATTTCTTTGTTCAGCTCGTAATGCCCATGCAAAGCCTCACCTCCATCAAACCTGCCTAGGCGACAGAGACAACGTCTCCTATAGACGTTTTGCATGTACTCCTGAAGAAATACCAAATATAACAGTGTAACGAGGAATTTGTGTTTCAGAAAGGAAAGTCAGCTGATACCACGAGGAAGCTCTTTTATAAACTTACAGTCATTAAAAAAAAAATGAAAAGAGAAATTTGCGCACAGTCGACAAATGAAATAATGACATTATTTCAAAGACTCATGTTTCATGTCATAATAATGAGGTGTTTTGCAACTGTCTACGGGATTTTGTATGCACAGAAATAGCTCGCAGAAAGCTCAGGTAAACCTACACACTTCTGAACGAGTCTTCTAGAGAGTGTCTCCACGCTACAACTCTGTGAGTCCTCAGGAAAAAAAACCATACTAAGTGAATGTCATTTTAAATCACGATAAATCTTATGCACCCTATATGCCTTATAGAAAACCCAAGTCTGGCCCTTATATTATTTATGCATTTTACTTGTGTGAACCCCAAGTGTCCTCAACCAATGCCACTTACATTTAAATGTCAGTGGAGAGTTTCCTATCGCATGCCCAAAAAAATCATTTCTATAACAGCATCAACAAACTTACTTTGTACTAGCCATAGGAAGGCTGCACCTCAGGGAACATACGCAGAGGCCAGGAAATGCCTGGGTCCCGAAGCTCAATCCAAGGAATAAATTCAGGGAACCCTTTCCATAGCGCAGAGACAGGGGTTACAGGCCTAAAGCAGCGCGACCTGAATACTCAGCGGCGGAGCAGTGGTGTTAGATCAGCTACCTCTTCTGTTCACGCCGCTCGTAAGATGTCTGTCTCATCCCTCTCCTCAGCTGTGTCTTTTCCATGTGGGACAGCTCCAGCCTCCCGCGCATTCCTAGCGCAGTAGTAATAATGGTAGTTAATTAAACGTAGTAAATAATGGGCTCTTGCCACGGCGTCCTGATGCTGCCTGTTTTAACCTCCGTTCTTTTCCTTCAGATCCTTAACTTTTGATCTGCTTTTTTGACCATTAACGAGCACTGACCTTGCAATTCCATCGGACTTCTCTCCTGTACCGAGGATTTTGCTGCTGAGCAGTAATATTGCTTTGCAGCTACGATCCTTTCGTGCTCAGATACATCACTTTGTATTTATCTACACTGAAATTTTCCTATCATTTTATTGCCCACTCACTGAGTCTCTTAATGCTCATATCATTCCAAGGCTGTTCCAACAGAATGGCACAAACTGGGCTTGTATAAATACAAGCTGCCTCTGGAGTGTATTTCGTGCAGGACTGTACCATGGTATAGAAGCCAAAATAGCTTAGGGACCAGATCCATCTTGTACCACTCCTACACTGACACGTCTCGAGCACGGCTGCGCTCCCTCAGGGCACGCTCAGGCCCCACGTAACCTGAAATCCTGTAGGTAAGCAGCTGCCCAGCATGGGGTACAGAACTGGGTCAACCTATTCGAGACCCTTGATGACCAGAACTTAAACAGAAAATGGGGCAGTTTAGACCCACTTTCTGCCCAGCTGTACGAGCAGTCAGTCTAGCTGGTGCCCGGGTCAGAAAGGCAATGGAGACACAAGGACACCTGTGTGCTAAGGTGTGTTGGAACAGCACTCTGCTTGCAAAGAGTCACGCTAACCAGCAACACCGACTTTCTATATGGCTACAAACAGATATGCAAGATTCAAGCAAAATTAAGAAGTCAGAAGCTAATTGCTTGCTTATGAATAATGACAAAGAAATAACACTAACCCGAGTATCAGCTGTAAGTGCCTTCTCTCTGACTGGCATACTGTTCCAGAAAAAACACACCTCGTACAATACACACTGATTCTCCTGTAATGGGAGAGAGGCGCGGCAATGCCCCCTTGTGTCCCGATGAAGCTAATCATAAATTCATTGCAAGTCCTTGCATTTTCTTAAGTCATGCATGAAGGTTTATTCAAAGACCAAAATTAATTCATTCTCAAAACCACACCTTATGAATAGGCTCTACATCATCTTGTAGACAAGATTACAAATTGCTTAACGTGCATGAGAGGGAAACACTTAAAATGCTCAAAAAAGGCGAACCAAACCTTTTACTGTCAAAACACATGATCCATCTGAAATTAGATAACTTGTTTTGTTAACTTTATTCACAGCAGTTAAATGCAAATATTGAGCAAAAACACCTGTTAATTCCTCTTTGATTTCCTTATGTCAAGTGCATTGTTTAAAATCCCATTTTCAATAGGAAAACTGTTTTTCCTAAAGTACCGTAACAAAGGAATTTTGGAGGTCCTCCAAAAAGAGTGCTGAGCTTAACAGAAGCTAAAACCAGATTCAGATTTTGAAATAACGAAGTGAATACACCTTGCAGCCAGAAAATGAAATGGAGAACAGATTATTTAAAAACTAGAACCCAAAGCACACTTTAAGTTAAAAGGACGGTGTTTACCATTGCATAGCAATGCCATTTCAAAAATCATATGGTAAGCTGGACATCTGACTTTATTTTGTCATTAAATTCTATCATTGCAATGCCAAATCATGAACACTTACTTGTCTAACTCTCCTCTCTCCAGATGAATTTCCTTGCTTTGGCACTTAGCATTCAGTTTCTGTTTTGGAACTCACCTCTTCGCAACCCCCTTTTATCAGCTCTCCTATAGTTTCTTCAGGACTTTTCTTTAGCTTAACACCAGATTCAAATGCTTTTCCAAGCCTTCCTTCTAACATTTTCACAGAAAACAGCCAGAGAGCTAAAGCCTCTTTCCTCGAACTGTTTTAAAAGAGTTTATCGCCATCCTGAGCAATCCACATTTTCTGCGGGTGGAAAGCTAATAACACAAATCCTTTCACCAAGATCAGAATTTACAACACAAAAGTTTCAAAAAAATGCATAAAAAAGTGAACAGAAGAGGTCCATAACAGAAGAAGAGTTTCAAAAAGGGCTGGCAATTACTCTGCAAACAGAAGTCCACGATATACCAACTGATACACGTCAACAATACTGATTAATATACACATTATTTAGTGCCTTTAAGAAAAAAAAAATTAAAAAAATAAAATAGGAAACAACAGCAAACCGTAAATAAACAACCACATGAGGTTCATAAGGAAAATAACCTACCAGTCTTGGTAAGTGGTGATCGCAATACTTGGAGGTGTCAACAAAGGCAGAGTTGTTGGTCTACAGACAATGTCTCTGTCGGGTGTCCTTGCTTTTTCCGTTTGTCTTTGGGATAGCGGTGGTAACTGCAAATTGCCAGAACAACACCTTCTTCCTCTCCAGAGGTCTATGCCCAGAGCATGGCTGGAAGTACTGTAGGACTTACTCAGCCCACACTCCAGGTAATCCAGAGCATTCTGCAAAGAGAAAAGCCAACGAAATTCTTCAAACAATCAGTTTCTTCCACGCGAATAAACCACACTCAATTACACTGTTCTACAGTCACAGCTACTCACAAAAGATAATTGTTTTATGAAATCCTGGCAGAGTCTGACTGCGTTGCATTGTTATTTTATCAAGTTATGAATTAACTTGAAAACTCATTCATAACTTGTCTAGGCTAAATTCTAATCTAAACAAACACTTCAATAATCCAAGTCACTTTGGTAATATATTAAACTTTTGATATTTTGCACTTTTTCAGAGAAAAGTCCACTCAACATCCATCTCACGTATCATTCCACTCCACAGCACAAACACATTGGTTTGCCACTTTTTTCTTCTGATGATTCACCAGGCACAGAGAAGTGTACATCTTGAATCAGGTACATCTTGAATCATTGACGGCTCGGTGAGAAGAACTTCCTGCTGGGCTACCCTACCCCCTGTGCTTGTCATTTCTAATAGAAATAGGTTTTTTGTTTGTTTGTTTGCTTGTTTTGTGGTTTTTTTTTTTTCTCAGAGCTTCTATTTATTTCTATCTCAAAGCGCCAACATGATCACAGAGCTGGCCATCATTCTTCCCAAATCCAAGCCGGAGGTTTTCCCAGAGCAGAACAGCACTGTAAGAAGGCTATCACTTTTGGTATTACAGAATTTAGCTGGTCCAATGCAAATGAGAATAGTTCTGTGTTGTGAGCAGTTTAAACTGAAGGGTTATTGTAATAGGCACGTATATATATGACCACCTCTCTACATTTTTACTTTTCTTCTACCTGCTTCCGAATTTTGATCTCTTCCCTGCTCTCTCCACCCTTCTCAGACCTCCCTCAGCCCACCTTCCAGCCTCCCCAAATCCCTAGGTTCACTTTCTGGTCCAGCTATTACCACCGCATCCTTTCCTCCACCTCTCTAGCCAGCACTGAGCGTGGAAGGATCTGCCTCACCGCTGGGGAAACATGTTGAGCATTGAGTGACAACAGGTAACTGGTAACTTTGAAAAATAAACGAGTGGTGTAAGTTTCCATAATCACTTCCTAGGTCCTTCAGGAACAACTACAAAGTAGCACGAGGCCACCACTGCCTCATAGCTTCTAATGGAAAGTATGTTCTCCATAGACACGAGACTACGGTACTGCCTGCTCCCTTACTGCAGCAAGGACTCTCAACACAGGAGTGAGACAAGAATGACATGAGAACGGCACATTACCGCTTTTCTCGACTTTCCCTACTTTTTTGCCCATCCCACAACCATGCAAAGCATCCAGACAGGAAACAACACGGCCCACAGTTACCGCACTCCTTCATTGTAGTCTGAAGTGCTACAGGGCATGGTGGTGCAGGGCCCTGAAGTTACTAAAACATCAAAATCATAATGACCTAGATGGAAGTTTAAATATTTGGCATGCTGTGCTTTCAAAAATATCCTAGAGAGCTTCAGTGATACAAACCCTACTCTTCCACAGCCTAAAATCTGGTCAAAAGTATTCCTAAGAAGCCCAGAAAGAAAAGCCTGGCTTCTACAGGGGGATCTGACTTGACATGCCTTTATGAATAATTTTTGTAAGACTATTCTTTTTGTTATTATTTAAGAAACGTACAGCAGAGTGTTCTAACTTCCCATTAGATGTCAGATGCCTGTTTTCATTATCAGCAAGGACTGAGATGGCTACAGCAACCCCAGCATCACATGCAGGCAAACTGACCGCGAAGCAGTGCAACGCATGGTCTAAGAGTGTAAAAGAATCACTTATCTACTGGAGGAGTGCTATAGGATACACTTAAGTTCTACTCCTCCACTGTATTTTCCTATACATTCCTGTGGTTTTCCAGTTTTGGAGAGTCCCAGCTGTGACAAGCAAGACAATTAACGCTGCAGTTATCATGCCATCATTACAAGCTGATGCATTTCTCCAGAGAACAGGAACTGGCATTTAATTAATAGGGGATTACGATGATGATTAGCAAGTGTAGTAATGGAATAACACATGCATCACATTAGGTGTTCAGCAACTACAGTAGCAAGAGATGTCGAAATGCTTGCAAGTATAAAACTACACATGCACAAAGATGGGATCCAGAACAGAGCTTCCACAAGATATGGAAGTGAATGTTCAGTCCTCCCAGATGTCATTATTGCACAGAGCAAAGAATAATAAAGTACGAGCTCTGCATAAAACTCTTCAGAACTCATGGTGTGGGTGTTTCGTTTTTTTTCTTTGTTTTTAAGTGTGTGGCCCTTATTTTATGCTTAGTGTATGAGCTGCAAGCAACTGTAAGAAAATCAATGAGTGACCGAAGCAAAGTCAGCTGATAGTTACAAAGTAAGAAAAGAACAAACTTTTGACCTTACTTCCATAAAGTATTGGGATAAATAAAACACACCTTTTGAAGAAACTTACCTCATCTGCAGTCACTGTCATGACACTTCTGCTTTTCTTCATTATTGAGATTAAAGTGCACCCTGCTATATGAACTTCTTGTTCAATCCGATTTCTTCAGATGAGCAACCTGAAAGAAAAAACAGCTGCAGCTGTAATTTTGAATAACAAACCATTTTTGATGACAAACTATGCAGCTAACTGCTGATATCACAGCTGATTCATAACTTACTGCCCATTTTCATGTAACACTTGGCAGCGGATGTTATGCAAGCGTAGCTCTCCATTAGTGAATGAGTAATTTAACATCTACTCAAATCATGTTAAAAGTAATCGGTATTCACAAGGCTCTATAATCTAGGCAAGCCCTGAAACATATCTAGTGATACAGGATCAAAGCTAACAGGTTCCACTTGCAGCAGATTTTTCCTTAATTGAGCTCTTTTCAAGAGTACAAGAAGTCCTAGAGAAAGGCTTGAGCTGGCTCTGACAGAAGCCAGTCCGAAAAACCATAATTAAGAATTGCATTTGCATTTGGTTCTAAGAATTAATTGTAAATCTTGGCATTATTTACTATCAGGCTGGCACGCACACAACGAGCACTTGAGCCACGAAACCACGGCCTTCTGGCGAGGGTGGCACCGCAGCCACGCTGAACCGATGAGCACTGTGGCAGCAGGGGCGACCAGCAGAGGGGAATGACCCCCTTGCAGGGTTCCCGAGCCCCCTTGCAGTGTTCCCGAGCCCCTTTGCAGGGTTCCCGAGCCCCCTGCTCTTTTTCTTTGCGGATTTACTGCTCATACAAATCCAGCCATATGTACCCAGCCGGAGAGGAGCGGACGTGGCACCGCAGCTCGGCTCCCGGTGCTCTCCCCTGGCACACAGCGTGGCAGAAAGCAGCAGCCCGCACCCCTGCCCTTAGTGCACAGCCCCACGGCAGGGCAGGCACTGAGCACCACCTCGCACAGCGCTGCTGGGTGGGCAAACCCGCCCTCGGGTCCCCACCTGCGGCGGCAGCTCGGGGAGAAGGCTCACGCAGGGCAGCGTGCCTCGGCTTACGGCCCCCACGCATCTGTGCTGCAGGGGGCTCGCGTTTAGTTTAACGCCACTGCGTCCAGGTGAAACGCTGTTCAGCTCGCACCACTACCTATTTAAATTTTAAAAGGGGACAGCAAATGCACGCTAAGTCTCAGGCGCAGCATGGGAGTGAAAGAGCGGTGCCTCTGCTCGCAGGCCTACGGCAGCGTCAGCCTCCAGCAGCCAGCCGCTCGTCTGCTGCTCCCTGCGGGAGGAAAGCAGGGAATGAACCTGCTTCCCTCTGCACCAGACCACGCTGCGGGAGGAAAAAATGAGAGAGAGAGAAAATATCAAAATAAACTCAGAGCAAACCCTGCCACAGAACCAGCACGGTGGCTGAGTCTGACTGCAGCTCCGGCGGTGACACAGGCGCCTCCAGCTGCCCTCCTCTCCTCGGGGCTCACACATGCAACACGCACGTCCCTGCTCATCACCAGCCAAAGCGCTGGGCACGCTCAGATCCCTGCCAGATGTGCTCAGCCATTTCTGCACAAGCGCCAGCACGCGGAGCTGGGCGCCTCGTCCTGCGGCCCTGCACGGAGGAGCACTGGGAAGGAGCAGGGGGATTCGTCTGCCTGAGCGCCTCACTGGCTTCCCTCCAAAAAAAAAGGAAGAGCAGAGGGCAGAGAACAGCCTCCAGGCGGGGAACCAGGGCACAAAATCTGGCCAGGCTACTTCCCGGCAGTGCCGCTTCTCCTTGCAAACCTTACCTGGCTTGTAAGGCCTGATGTAATTAATTAGATGAGCAGCCCAGCAGTGAGAAAAGTTCACACTGTATTGACAGCACAGAAGTCACACTACGTTATCAGTAAAAAACGGTAGAATAAACTTAACAATCTGAATCCATCTTCAACACCTGGGAGAAGCCATGCAGCCCTGTTTTCAAAAAGGAATCCAAAAAAGACAGCGGACAGCAAACGAGATGAGACACCAGTAACGACGCCCAAGACAGCGGCATGAATTCACGGAGCAGGAAGAGTAACTCCAGCGTGATGACTACTTGCTGCCAAAAATAATATGCAATGCTCTACAACACAGAGGCAAAATTCACGAGCAGGAACAAAAGGAGGAAGCGGTCTCCTGAGTGGCACGACAAGCAGCTCACAGCTCCCTGGCACAGCTGGATCCCCAGCGCCTTAACGCAGGACACGCACCACAGCTCCCTCCTGGACAGGACTACCTGTTTTCCCACAGGCGCTGGAATTCGGCACGCTTTGGAGGTTCAGAGCTCCTCAAAACGTGGCTGCTGTCAGCAAAGAGGCTCAAAGCTGTGTCGCTGGGGCACAAGGAGAGAGACGCTCGCAGGGCCCCGTGCCTCGGGCTGGCGGTCAGCCTCGGGAGGAAATTGTTAAGATCTGATGGATTAAGTAATTCAGAGAGACTAATACGACCAACTCTACACAGCTCATATAGGAGTGGCGAGCTAAATAGTTCGTACAGAGTCTGTGAGAGTGATGAACGACCTTGCACATCCTGAACGCGGGCACGGGGAGCACCGGTGAGAAGACACGGTGAGAAATGCCACAAGGATTACCGACCGCAGGGAGCACGATTGAGAGAAGTAACAGAGCGTATATAAAAGAAATAATTGCAAGAAACAAGTACTGAGGAAAACATCTTTGGAAAAAAAATCTGAAAGAATGTGAGTTTAAGGGTGTCTCTGAAATTGTGCTGAACTCCAGGATCAGAACAGACCCTGGATACGAGGTGGGGAGCAAGGGATCAGGTTTACCAGCAGCTGGTTCTGTGGAAGCCAGAGCCCTCGCACAGCACAACTGCCCCTCCTTCATAAATGCTTATCAGTTTGCCAAAGTAAGTTTAAGCAGAACATGAACAATTATAAAAAACCTCATATATTGTTTTCAATACGGACTGCATTTCTGATACCAAGAAAAATCCTAAGACTTCCACTAGCCATGACCAAACTACCAGTAAAATCCGAGTCGTTCTTTCCTTGCGCCTTTACACAAAAGATCTGATACCTGGGACAAGCATCTAAGAAAAATAAAAATTCAAAAATACAAAAATTCCCCACCCCAAAGAGGCTTTACCAGAAGTGGAGGTAAATGTGCCTCCAGGCACATATTCTAATTCATGTAAAATGAATTACAGGCAAAGAATTTCTCCCTTCTACCCAAACTCTCCAAAAAGACATGATCCCAGTGGGCTAGCTACGTGCGGGTAACAGGGAATGACTTTGCATGTGGTATCAGACGACAAAGAAAGCATTCTTTCAGTGCCACGGCTGGGTCTAATCCATTTTGCTGGCCTGTGTCTTAGGAAGGCATGAGATTTCTGGTTACACGGAGCTGACCCGGGTCCTCACTTGGCCATTTTCATGCTCCTTGACCACGTTGTTCAGACGTGACAGTAACTGCCGCTGATTTCAGGGTGATGAAGCCTGATACTGGGGGTGTGAATTAACAGCAGGGTTCAAAACTGGCAACTGACAGCGGTGCGGATAAAACTACGTGGATGCATGTGATAAAGCCTGCTTTTCCTACACACTTCTTTAAAAATAGCCATTGAATTCATCCAGTGTGAAATCCACTATTTAAAGAAATTTCTAAAGTGCATCTTAATGTGCAAATTCTGCTACGATTTGCAATACCAGGCACGTGTTTCACCATGACACTGCCTCCCCACACATTCCGGCCTCTGCACAGGCAGGTTTAGAGCCAGAGGGTTACATGGAAGCAGGCTCGCCCTCCCACCCCTCCTGATGACACCCAGACATGGCAGGGCCGGGAAGACTGCAGCTGACCTGAACGCTGAATTGATAGAAAATTGATCGAAAAAAGCCTTCCTAAGGAAAGGGCTGAGATGAAGGAGCTGCTCTGACCACACAGACAGTTACATCATCTGTGAGCTGGGATCACATTCAAATAACCTGATTCTCTTTGGAGATCAGCAGAGCTTCACAGGACGAAGCGCATCCTCCGACAGGGTGACAGTCACCAAAAAAACGTGACAATCTCACATCTCGTTCTCCCAGACGAAGCACGTGGACTGGAAATTGCACAGGGTTGCTGGAAGAAAAATAAACCTTACGTGGACTTAGCAATAGTCAAAGACAAGCTGAGATATAACTAGCAATTGATACCAGTGATGGCTTCGCATTTTATTTTTAATAAAACCAGCAAGTCTAAAATAAAAAGCAGTATTTGCCCTCAGATTGCTAGGAAGTTCAGCTCGCTTGCAGGCAAGAAAACGAGGTCAGGGCCCTCAGCACAGCGGCGCTGGAGCTGCACACCCACAGCAGGAGCAGGCTGTACCCACAACAAAAGCACCTTCAGGGAAATACCAGTCAAACGGTTCTGCTGAAATCACACTCCCTGAAAAATTAGTTGCAGGAATTTAGGTTTTTTGCACCACACACACACACACATACACACACACACAGAGTCTTGAGCCACTCAATAGTCACCCGTACGTTTTTCCCTTCCACCCGCTTAGGCTTTCGGCTCTTGTTCCCCAGCACCGAGCCCTGAACTTTTAGCTGGGTGACCACCACGATTCCGTCCAGCTACCTTCGCACAGTCTCCCAGAAACACCTACGTAAGATTTGCCCAAGCAGCCCTTTTCTGTATTTAGAGAGCGAAAAGTTATTTGCTTTTTCCATTGGTCTTCTGCCAGTTCTTGTGATCAGAAACAACTGAACTGGTCTGCAGAGCTTACGGCAGCCCCGGGAGACTCACTCCTCTGAAAAGTCAGCCCATTCCCATGTCCATCAATCACCGGAAAGGCTACTGCAGGCTTGCAGCACCACGCAAAGCAAAAGCAAGAGCATCTACTGCCACAATGCTTGGGACCTAGGAAAACAGAATTGCCCTGAGAGGTCAAACCAGGTTTTTGTTTGCAGTTTGGTTTTTTTAATCACAATTCTCACACAAATCGTTTGCTGTAGGAGTGCTAACAAGCTACCGGTATCACCCAACCAGGGCCGAGCCTGCTCGCCTCTGTCCTCCACCACTGCTCAAAGCTCTCCTGGAACCGGCACCCTGTGAACTGCGGGCTGGATGCACAAACCGAGTCTGAGTTAGGTGAGTTCAGCGAGAAGGCATCTGTGTGATGTAATACAACAGCAAATTTGCCTACAGTTGGTAAATGAAATCGGGTCTTTGATTTTAAAACAGCAATGCCATACCCAGGATACTCCACGTACATATCTGAGGAAGTCCTGTCAAAGGCAGGATACTGCGGGGGCAAATAAAAAACTTCTCATAAACCTCCCTGCCCATGTTACCGCCGGGTAAATTATCCTTATTAACAGTGTCTTAACTTTCATTAGCAGGTTGCTTACTGAGCTAGCACCGAGGCTAAGAGGACTGCAAAGGCTCATCTTCTCTCTGGCAACCTAATCATTAAAGCTGAGAATAACCAAGGCAGTCTGCGCCCGAAATCCCAGTAACTCTTTGGTTTCCAGCAGAGGGGACACTCAGATTGCCATTGCTCCTCATTTGTTGCAGGCCTGATCAGCAAAAGCAGAACTAATTTGAAGCCACTGTTACACTGCTGACTGTCATACGGCCTATCCTGCTCTGCAGAACGCCACGGAAATACAATCCGTATTTTTTCACTACTACTGCTAAGGAAGTACAACCCTATTTTTTTCAGGAATTTTTCAAACAAATGTTAATAGCCTGAGCAGGGGAAAGAGCTAAAACCGCTATTCTATTTCCTTCACTGCGTTAATGATTTTAAAATCGTATTTCTAAAAGTTTGTCTAATATTGTGGTCAAAAGCAATTAGTTTAAAAATCAATTTTGACAGCAACAAAGGATGCAGTGAAATAGCGGTGGCTACCAGCATATACATGACTTCCAAGGTAATTACTTTGGAAAGTGAAGCATACTATTAAAAGACACAATTTATACCTTCCTTGTTCCATGTGCAAATGACTAGCAGAGCCTCCCACTCCTCGGAGTGCAGCTGAACAGCACTCAGAGAGCAGAGAACAATTATTAATTATGCTTTTTAAAGAGACTGTGTCAGTTTAAAAATACAACAAAAAATGGTGCAGCAAAACGTGTGTGATGCAAATCTCCCCCTTTAGATTGGAAGGTTGCTTTAAAAAAAAAACAAAACAAAAAACAATAGACTTCATGCTCCCCAGGTGTTTTTATTAGGGAAGAAGCCCAGTTCACTGAGCCTCGCTGGTCTCCCCAGGTAACAGCAGCACAGATCAGGCAGGATTAGCTTGGGCTGGCTGAACAGCATGGGGAACCTCACGGTACCACCGCCAGCTAACACGGCTCTTGCCTCCTGCCACTGGCTTACTTCTTACCTTCCTGAAGTCTCTCCAATATTGTTTTCGTTCCAAGGGCAATAGCTCTAAAAATCCACCGAGCAGCTCTCTTCCCCCTGCAGTTTCCACGGGGAGAGGCCACTTCAGACAGCATGCAAGGAGGACTTTTACTTCTAAAACACTGGAGCCACGCTGCGAGCAACACAGCGACCCTAAGCACAGGAGACAAGCCTGCAAACCAAGAGCATCCTAGCATGAACACATCCTCCAACACCCCTAACAGAGGAGCATCCTTAATCTTGAATTGTTTCAAGAGTCCTCCCTCACCCTTCCTGCTGCCGTGCCTGGCTCCCAGGTAGCTTACACAGCGGGCAGGGGGCTGGGAGGCCCGAGCGCCTCACAGGGCAGCGACGCTGCCTGGTGCAAAACCTCCTCCACGGCAAACGGCAGCAAAGGTTTCTGCGGTGAGAACAGGGAAAAGAGTAACTAGCTTTTCTGAGCAGAGATTAAAAAAAAATAAATTATTAGAAGCGAAACCAATGCCCAGTTCCAGGGCAGCCTGCTGCCGCCATGTGTCTCTGGCCCGCCTGCAGCATCTCTGCACCAGGAAGGGTTCTGCAGCCGATAAATTGCATTTTCATAAATTGCCTATCATAGCCTGCACATAAAAGACAATGCCATAAGGAATCCAAGGAAGGAGAAAGATGAGTCTGAGAGATCTCTCTGTGCCGTTAAACGAGTACAAAATGAGGCTACTTCTGGGCTAACAGCATCTCTTCGCACTCGATGCCTCGTTTCTAACAGCTCTGCCTGTCTGCAGCATCATTTTTGTTAGTGAAAAACAACGGATTTATTTTTTTTTTCTAGATCACAGATTTTGTGCAGGAGTAGCTGCTATTACTCTATTATTAACCACAGGAATAACCACTCCCTGCTGCTGCAGTCTCAAAAATTCTATAAAACGAACAGGAACACAGACGTCATCTCTAGGAGAAATGGCCAGGCACCCACAGCAAAGCTAACTTGCCTCAGCTACCTCCTACCCAGGTTTGGTACACGCCGAACCACAACATCCCTGCAACACTTCTCACCCACAGATCTCCAAGGCTTTGCCGAGTGGGCTCAGTCTGACAGCAGCGGACACACAAGCACGGAGAAAGCGAGCGACTGACTCAAAATCACGTAGCAGTCAAAGCAGAGCTGGAAAGAAAACAGACCCAGCTACGCTCACCGCTGCGCAGGAGCGCCCAGGAAAAAGTACGCAGATCAGAAGAGGACCTATTTTTAACTCACATCCCTCCCCTAGCTCCCCTATTTACTATTCATCTAAAACCGGCTAAATTCTGAGATTTTGAAAATAACATAATTGTTCATTTAGAACCAAGGCACTTGTGTACCTGCAGGATGTAAGGCTTGTTGGGAGAGCGAAACTCTTCCCAAAATTCATGTCTAAGGGAGAGCACCTGACATACTGCTCTCACTCTGGAGGGTAAGGGGTTCATCGAACGGCTCCAGTTTTCAGAAAGTCTCCTTTCCACACAGAAACAGAGTAAAAATTAAATTGCACAGCCTCATCTGCAGAGGCAAAGCCTGGCGCTTGGAGTACTAAAACGGACATTATTGCATTAGCGCAGCATGGCCAACTGCAAACCTGATTTACCCCAGTTCTTCCACACTGGCTGTTGCAGAACGAAACATCCTGGCTGTCCACCCCATAAAAGTCCCCCGATGAAAGCAGCAAGCAGCAAATTAGGCTCGTGCTGACTGCCCCTAACAGCCCACTGAGAGGGACAGAGCTAGAGGGTGGAAGGAGAACAGAAAGTAAATGCACACAGACGAGGACATGCTGGAGGAAAGATGGGAAAGGAAAGAAAGGAGGACACTGCAGTACTCCTTCCTTGGAAAGCGACCCTCTGCCTCCTGCACTACCTCACCCAGGGTCTCGATTTGCAGCCACGATAGTTGGAAGAAGGCACTCTCTAAGCAACCTGCAAGATGAAACACTATTTCATTCAGTCCTTACCTATAAGGAAATGGAAGGGAAGAAACTACCAGAAAACCATCAGGAGTGACCTCGTACTCGCTGCCAGCAGAGCCCTGGATCAATGGCAAACACCCTCAGGATATGGCAGTACTGTAATGAAAAGCAGCGCGATGACGATGCACAGGAAAAGGGTACAAGGGTCAAGAGCCAAATTCTGGCAGAGTGGGAAAAAAAAAGCCCAAAGCTCACACAACGTATTCCTCAGAGTTCCAGTAAAGAAGCTGTATTAAAGAGATTTTATATTTTCCTTGGGAAAAATAGACCAAATGAAAAGCCTTCAGCAGTCTTCAAACGCACAGATGTTTCCTCCCAACCACTGGCTAAGACCACTTCCATTAAAATCTTTTAATTCGTACACTTCAAGAGGCATCTACGACAACATTTTTGTATTCTGAACAACTACTTGATAACAAGAGATTGAAAAAAGCCTCATTTACAAGAGCATTCAAGCTTTTTTATTCCAGGATTTTCTTTTAGCAGATGTCACTGTTTCTTTATCCTACTGCTATTTTGTTTCATTCAGTATCTGATATTTTGTTTGTTGGGAAAATATTTGCATTTTTCTAGATTTCAGGCTGAAGTTATCAGCGTTTTTTTTTAAAAGGAAAGAATAGTTTGGAACACTGCAATTTTCTCAGAAATCAAGTGCTATTATGTTAGGTGAAAATGGTAACACCAGCATTTTCCTCAAGTTTCCCATTGTAATTTCTCCCCCTAGTTATTTAAAGCTCTTCAAGCCCTTAATTATGTGGGGTGATGCTTCCAACACTCAGTGTCTGCCTCGTGCTGCATAGTTTCGAAAGTTTTGATCGAATTCAGTCACTTCAAAGAGTGCAATTAACGAGGAGCGCGCTGTTCAGTAATCTACTTTCAGCATACCCGTGCTCAGAGCACAGACTTCACACTTCACTGGGACAAGCTTTGTGCTCTCCTGTGTGTGTCACCAGGAAAATTCTGGTTCTTCTCTCCAAATTGTTCAACGCTGAAGTTGCAAAGTGAACTGCAAAGCTGGAAATTCCAAAAGGCTGGGATGTGTGAGAGTCCCAGGTCGTCCAAAGCACGGGCAGAGGCATCCCAACCACCGAGAAAATGACCTCTGCTCTGCACGGAGCAGGACACGTGGAGAAACTACAGCAACTGAAATCGGGAGTCTTGATGAAAAGGGTCAGTGTTTTTACCTTTAGATGCAGCAACTCATACCTTCCTGGTCGTCTCTGACCCATAAGGCAGGAGACATTCAGGCACTGCTTGAGGAGGCAGCTGGTAGCTGCAATTAATACTGCTCTTTTAATAAGACTGGGAAATCAAGGGGTAACAGGCAGTTCCTCACCTTTGCAGCAACAAAGGAAAATACCGTCTTTGAAACATTTGGGTTCTTTTTAAACAGGTAACACTACTGGCCACAGATCATCAAGTACTAGCTCCTATATGTTTTTTCCAGAAATACCATATTTGGGTATTATCAGTACAGTATTCTTTCGAACTAACCTTCCCCTCGTTCAGAAGAATATGTTGCTACTTGTTCCAATGCCAAAAAGTCAAAATAGCAGCACGATGCAGACACAAAATGACCTATTGTACCACATCACACCAGCCTACAAAATGCTAGTAAGTCACAAGAGTGCCCTAGCATTTTTAAAGGTTTCCTGGTTTGTTTGTAGGATGTGCTTTACTCAGACAAAATAAATAAATAAAGTGTTGCTTTCTCTGGATGGCAAAGTAGACTTTCCTTCCGGGCAGGAGAAATGCCAGCTTTCAAGACAAAAGAAGTCCTGCCCGTCCTATAATCTTCTCCTACGAGCAACATCACATGCTGGAGACCTGACCTCGGTGCTGCTGCTGCTCTGAGCAGCAAAACTCCCTCTGGCGAGGCAGCACCACTGCACCGGGCACTGGATAAGAGGCTTGCGAAGGTGGCTTGGATGGTTCAGTGTCTGTGCTCGGAAACGATGCCTCTGTATGGAAATACTACAGCCAGATTTCAGCCCCGCACGGAAGAGATTGCCATGGAAACATGCCCCTCACTGTACCCTCTAGACTCACCTCTCCAGCGTGGAAAAATCTTCAAACCCACAAACTTTTTATAGCCCTGTGAGGCGACCAGAGGCTTTCAACATGACTCCCAGGCAAGAGGGTTTTATGTGACAATTAAGGGAAAAGAAACCTGAGTAACAACTACCTGCCTGCTTCCTTTCATTTCTTTAAACGGCTGTAAGAAAATAAAGGTAAGGATTTTCAAAGATGAATAGCAGATTAAGAGGATACATGGCTTACCACGGCTCCTCGAAATCATTAAATTACCACCCAGCAACATGAATCCCCAATGCATAAACAGCACGGAGGAGTTTTCAAACGCCCGTCTTTCAGGATTACCTTACTGAAAAGCCAAAGGGCACCTGCACTCCTGTAGTAAAACAGCAGCATTAAATTACTAGCTGGGTTTTAAAGCACGGATTAGTCTCCATGCAAAATTTAAAGCAACAGATCGACAACTTTCTTACAATTTGGAAAATGCATTGGTTAAAAAAAATGGTATCAGCTTTTCACCTCGTTCTTATCACCCCTGTACAGAGCAATGAGAGAATTATTATTAATTTCTTATGCAGAGCTACATATGAAGAATCAAGCTAGACTGCAGTGGCAAAAAATGTCTTTACAGAAGCTGCAAGAAGCCTCACAGATTTCTGCCCTCGGGTCCGCAGACACCCCACGCCACGCACTGACACCCTGCTTGCAGAGGGACCAGGTGAATTCCCTTGCACTCGCCCGGTAGCGCTGCATCCCACATCTTGAGAAAACACCGAGGGCAAATAATTTAAACGCACAGATCGGGAAATACAATGATCCTTTCCCACATTCACTCTACACAAGTACTTTTAATGAGGTCAAAGAAAGTAACGTACTTCCTTCCAGATCTGTAAGCAGATCCAAACAACCCGCAGGAAGGCAACTGGAATGCCAGCACCTATCCCCCTTCCTGGGCACCTCCAGACATGAGGTGCTGTGGGGCAGGAACCCACAGCATCCCCCACGCCTATTTATGAAGCCCTCTCAGAGCCACCTAGCACTGCTGCCCCTGCCAGTTATTTCAGGTGAGTTCTGCCAAATTTCTTCAAGTATCACCACACGAGATCGAGCGTAGATGCTGCAAAGACGAGAGCTAACTGTTAGGCAGATATCCTACAGGAAAACCACGTGCTTTTTTGCAGCGGGTGGCATAAAGTCGTCCCCCTGCTGACACCCGGGCTGAGAGCCCGGGCCTTGCCACGAGCCCGGGGCAGCGCTGGGCAGGGCCAGGCCGCGAGGGCACCGCGCGAAGGCCAGGCCGCGGCCACGCCACACGCGGGCTCCCGCACGCCTTCCCCCACGGCTGAGTCACTCGGATCATACATTTTAAACCTCAGCCTCCCAGTTACTATAACAACTTAATGGATTTCTTTTTGATGTTATTAATTGCGTTCAGTTTAATCTGTTCGTACTGGCTGCTGGAGGAGGCACGGTGTGAGAGCTTCTGCTTTCAGGGGCCCCCACCTTCCTAACTCCAACACTCAGGTGCCCCCCCTGCCCCCCATAAATCCCCTTCCACTGAGGTAAGGAAATGCTCATATTCCCTCCGTACAGAACTCAGGACAGAAAGGAACGTTCTTTTTTTCCTGTAACCAAGTTAGCTGCCTGTGATGAATGTTGTAAAACTGTACCCTCAGCTGTATTTCTGCGGTACATACGGTGCACGGAGCAGTTGGAACCTGGCTGCAAGCGGCATTTATAATGCATCCCAGAAGAAAAAAAATGAGCACTTCGCAAGCCAAACTACCGAGCCCAAGCAAAGCAGCGGTCAGGACATTTCCTTAGGGCTACCTTTGCAGGCTCAGGGTACGGATGGGCAGGCCTCTGCTGCTGGGAGCGGCAGGGAACGCTTGAACCACGAGGCAAACCACAGGTTCAGGAGCATCGCAGCAAACGCAGGGACTGACGTTTTGGAAGACAGCCAGGTAGTCAGTGAGTGGAGATTACAGTGTCACCTTATACACACATTTTTGGAAAAACATCTACTGCTTGCTTTAAAAAAAAGTCCTACTTAAAAGGGCCAAACCATAAGCATGGGGACAACAGAGTCCAGCAAAGAACCCTGCACGACTCGGGAATAAAGCATCCGCGCTCCTCTCTCCGTTTAGATTTATCCGTTTTAGCTGTGGAGCATGGAGCTGCATTTATCTGCAGAGCCATTGCCACACATCATTCAGGATAATTTTAACCCCACAGACATATGGAGAACACTCCTTTCACCCTCCTCTGCAGAACAAGCAAAGAGGATCGGATCCTACAGACTTTCCACAGGGAAAAAATCTTCTCTAGAACTCTAAATTTAAAAAAAAAATCATGGAAACAATAATAACAGTTGATTATATTTACAGTGTAAAAACATGCACAACATTTTAATCAAGTATCCAACAACAAATATGAGAACACAGGGCAAATAATTTTATGCTGCTTGCAATTTTTTTTTTTTATTTCAAACTACTAATTTCTACGAATTTAATTACCCTGATTACAATGTACACTTCTTAGACACCTACGGGTACCCATTTAAATCCTATTATTGTAACCATATTTAAAAAAAAAAATCAAGGAATATGTCTGAAGTAAAAGCCAGTGTGAAGCAGCTGGGCTTGCACATGACTGCATTTCACAGCATCAATCCTTCTGCAACTTGCTTGCTCCGAGACACAATATCAGTAACGAAAAATAAAACGGGTTTGGTTGCCTGAAAAGCATACGGTTTCATGAAGAAAACCTGTTTTACAGAACCACAGAGAACTGGTACAAGTGTAGAAATAGAAGGAATGTGCTCAGGAGCAGCGTTGGGAATAATTACTAGCTGCAGATGTGTTTAGCCTGAAGTACTGGGGACAGGACTGCCAAGTCTCCAAGAAGCAGCAGGCCTTAGGATGGTTCTAAAGCTACCCCTCACAAGTTTTCTCAAATCCACAGCTAATTTTCAGACTGGAAGATCCCTGCACTGCTCAGAGCACCGTAAGGTACTGAACAGAAGCTCGAGGTGCAACAGCTCGGAGCACACCACTCATTTCCCAACCAGGAGACACACAGACACCGCAGAGTACCTACTGCCCCTCGCACTGCCTTATCGACCTTGCCTTTTTACCTGGCTGCAATCCACCTCTTTCAAAGAGCACTAACAACCAAATGTGAAGCCCAGCCTACCGCATGCAAGCAGACTTTACAAAGATGTGCCTGGAGCCGGCAGCACCGCGGCTGTAGAGGTGGAGGTTTCCATTTTGGTTCACCATTTCTATTCTGTTTCTGCACTGTAATCCGGGAAAGCAAGTGCTGGTGCCTACGGACACACAGGTCTTTGATCCATTAGGCAGCCACAAGACCTACCAAATAAAGAAGCAATTAGACATCTCCGCGGAGTAAAATGGAAAAAGTTACAGCAAGAACCACTCCAGGGATTGCACCGTGTTGTTGCAGCCCGATCAGACAGCGAATTGTGGGAAGGCAGAAAGGCGTTTTTCCTTGGGGGCTGGTTGCGAGGGCTCTCTCTGAGGCATTCAGCACAGGAAAGGAGAGCCCTAAAAGATGAGCACAGCAGGAGACCCATCACAACCACTACCTGCTGTGAAGGAGTAAAGGAGAACGTGTGTTTGTGCAGGTGGAGAGGCGCATGGAGCTGATCCATTCCACGGAGAGTTGCCTGGAAGATGTCTTCTGCTTGTTCCTAACTTTATAAATAAAGCAACGTAGCTCACAAAACTGCTCAGTAAATTCCAGCAGTTCCTCCTGGTAACGAGGACAACAAGCAAACCCCACAGCACTAACAGCTCACACCACAAAGGAGAAGCAATATTTAACTTAGCAAAATCTGCCAAAGATTTTTACTGATGGGCATAAAGTCAAAAGGATTTTGCTTAGGACTAAGTTGCCATTTTTTAACCCAAAGCTTCTCTATTTTTACATTAGTCTAAAGAAAAAAAACGTATCTTTTACTTAGCTGCTACTTCCCAACTTCCATTGCACATAACTGAAGAGGGGAATTCATTTCCATTCCAGCTGGGCAACGCAGCAGGAGTCCTGCATCAGAACACTACCAGACTTGTACTTGCACACACGTAGACTAGTACCCGTACCAAATATTTTTTACACTCACACTGAATGATTAAGAAACAAGGAAAGATGCTAAAGCAATGCATCTTTATACCTCCTTCCAGTTAGCTATCTGCCTGTGTATTTATCTGTGACCTGATTATTTTTCCTTCTTAATAAATGTATGTTTTCCTGTGAATTTGCCAATAGGATCCAGAAGCACACTAAGCAATAGGTAAACAAGTATTTCTTTTTATAGTTCTTATGCTTGATTTGATTTGAACACTGCTTCCTTCTTGCCTTTCTGAGAAAAGGCATTTAAAGTGTTCGATTTCTATTTGATTTGATTCACCAGTGACCCACAAGCTGCCTGAAAAAAAATAATGGTCTTGCGGCTCCTCCAAAAATTACAGAAATGAATGAAAACTAATGAAAAACGTGAAAATGCGCAGGGGCCCAACTCACCTACAGGCAGGGGAAGCATTAGTCAGACGGCAAGCATCACGTCAGATCTGTAACGGTACAGGCAGGGGATTTCGGGACACCAAAACATTATGCATAGGCTGAAAGCAAATGTAAAGCCCGGGATGGAAAAAGAAGATCAGCGTTTTGTAGAAGTGCCAGGCTCCTAATCATTCTGCGTATTTCAAGTTAATGGCCTTCATCCAGAGGTCCGCAGGCTGCATACGTACCTTATTCATTAGCAAAGTGCACTGGTGAAGAAGATTTATAACAGAAATTTCTGAAGGAATTTTAGTACAAAATTGAGACAGAGAAAATGAAACTTGGGCACATTCACTTCCAACCCCGTATGCCTGGGGAAAGGAAGTAGGGAAAGGAATCCTAAGAACTATTATGGCAGAATATTAATCGTTATGATGGCAGGAGGCCACTTGCCCAGAGTTTTCGACAATGTACCTCTTTTGGAGCCGTCTCAAGCAAGAATCCTTTAAAACCTCGGGCTTAGCAGGCAGGATGCTGCTACACCTGACCCATTTGCACTCTCCTCTTTTTGCACTGTTCCTCCCCACCAAGACTCTCTGGAGAACATCTGCGGCTTTCAAGGATGGCAATTCTGGAACAAGTTGCCTGCTCTTCCTTGAGGATCCTAAAAGATATACCCTAAATACCCAGAGAGGTTTCTTCAGCAAGAAGAGAAGCGCTTGTGGAATCAAACCTGACAAAATAACACTTCCCATCCTGGTTCTCAATGTTCTTTGCCTCCCATCCCAGAATAGCTAGTGCTGCTGCGAACCAGAATGCCACTAGCCATTCTCAGATGAAAAATGGGGAATCTTGTGCTCATTCAGTGACAATTCTCCCAGCTGATGTCTCTAGTGACTGCAAACGCTACATGCAGATGCCTTTTCCTCAAGCGGAATGACCAAAATAGGTAACAGTGGGTTTAGATCTTGCACCACACACAGGCAGCGTGAGATTTGCGATTAGTATTCCTGAGCACAGCGTGCATCAGGAGAATATGATTTTCTTTGAACAGAATCCCATCAAACAGAGCAGCTTCACCCTGAAGGTTTCCATATGTTTTATACTGATTTTCTTCTCAAGAGCTCTTGTGAGGTTGGATCATTTTCTGTTTCTTATTTGGGCTTGTAGTTTGAGAAATGGTTACTACCAAGGATTAATCATTTCAGATTCCCCTCTTCCTGAAGTTCCTGTTTTCACTATTTATAAGCGCTCTTGAACGTATCCCTGCTGCAAGGAGCTCCGTTCCCAATTTATCTTTCACATTTAACAAGTGCTCTGGCAACTTCAGATGGTTCTTCTGGTACTCTCTGTTGAAGTGGTACACAGCCTATTGCTTCCTCGAGCAATTACTGAGTTACAAAAGCATGAATGAAACAAAAATCAATTGCAAGAACTTACTTTTCAATCTGACTACAGTACCGTTACTTCAACCGATGCTCTGAAACCATTTTTCACTGGGTGTCCACCAAGCAGGCAGAGAGCATTCAGCCCACATTAATCTGCGTGACTCAGATATTGAACTTTGTCAGGCAACAAGATGGCTAGAGCAGGTTCTCCCCATCGAGTGAGATTTCTCTCCTTTTCCTGAGCTTTTCAGAGTTTACATCCCCAAACTGATCCCGTACGTCTGTGAGAAAACTCTGCAGCTCCAGCAGCTCCCAGACCCGGGCATGCTGCAGCCAGCCTCGTTATTTGGGTTAGTTTCCAGAAGAAACGCTGCTTCTTGTGTCTGTCGGTGGCACCTGAGTTCAGTTGGAACCCCAGGCAAAAACAAAAATGAAAGCAGCAGGGTTATTTATTCTAGCAAAGAAAAGGGTCAGTTTCTTGTTTACAAGTTTACAAACGCTGCTATAAAGGAAAAACACTTAAAGGAATACCGAGGAGGAAATCCTGGTGCTGAGCTCTCACTCTTTTGCAGCTTCTTCACACTGTCTTTGTCTGCAAAAACCACAAAACCACTCCAGCAGATTACTGCCTGCAAAACACTGCCAACGGGGCGTGTTGCGCTGTGGTTTTAGAGAAACGTTCAGCATCCCTTGACCTCCTAAATGTCATCTTGTGAGAGGTGACTTACAAAGTTACCCCATGGCATCAGCAAATCAGCTGCTCCCCCGTCTGCCGTGCCCGCCCGGCTCTCTGCAGTCTTCAAGACCATACTGTTTGCCTGAAGTTGCTTTAGATGACCTCTCTGCTTCCTCTCCGCTCTTACCGCTTCTTTACTCACAGAACAAAGCTTCCACTCGGTACGTTGTCTCACAGCATACGCTTTGAATGTCTTGTGCAAAATCATTCTTTCCTTGCAAGCACCGCACCAACCAGCCCTGTCCTAGTTGGTGCAAGTTTAAAAATATTGCTTACAAAAAGGGTCTTAGTTCCTGCTGCCTGGTAACCTTTTAAGCCAGCCTTTTATTACCTCTCACGCATTAACCACAGTCATTCCACTTCTGCTGCCGCTCACCAATGCTTCATAGTCGGAAGGCATGCTTTTTGCCACAAATAGCCACCGCTCCCTGCAAAATCTGCTGCTTATAATCAGGTCAAAAGAAGGGTATTATCAGCTGTGCTGCAAATAATTAGAGAGCAAATGAGTACACGTCAACTGTTGAGCAGCTAAGTCAGGTCAGTTTAATGCTCTCAACAGGCAGCTATTTGCAAATGAAGTGTATTTCAGCACATGATATTCAAAGTATTTCTCCAAAATGGCATCTAATAGTTTGTATCCTGGTGCTCCCATTGAAATGCAGCCTAGGCCTTCAACATAACGCAAAACTACGGCGGAGGGTTTCCATCCCCTTCTGTGCATCATTAAGGATGCTCCAAGAAACAACCGAACCGGCCACCTCGACTTCTGGATGTGTTGCAAAGGATCCTGGTGGCCCCTGTTGCTCTGCTGTTATTGGAAACTCACTTAACACATGAATTAATGTGTCGTACACTGAAACGCTGGTATTTCATCAAGTTACCTACAGCCCCGAGGAAAACAGAACTGCTGTAAGATTTCTTGGTCAGCCAACAGCAAAATCACAGAAGCTTTCAACAATCTGAAATCAAAAGGTCCTCTGAATTAACTCATGCTTCAACTACAAAAAGAAACTTTAAAAGACTCGACCAGCTTAGTGCTGTCATTTTCAGAGAATGGAATACAACGAGAGGGAAAAATATCCATGAAGAACAGTACTAAGGATTTAAATCCATCAACAGTATAAAAACTCACGGAGCTTGCCGCTCTTCAGGACCGAGCTCACCCTCCTGCGAGGGCCGGGCAGAGCACGCCACGGGCTCCACGTTTCCGAGGCAGCTTCCCCAGCCAGGTTTGGAGGAAGCTCTCGGGTGCACAGCCCAAACTGCGCAGCCGTGCGGTGTTCAGAGTTGGGCAGTGCACGTCCCCCAGGGGCAGGACACCGCAGCTAAACTCATCGGAGTCTCAGAAGAGAACATCCACGTTTATTCCTAAGCCTAAAGCCAGCAAAGCAGGGAGCAAACAGCTGGGCTTATCAGCAAGCTTGACCACGATCTCGTCAAGACTCTTCTTCTGAGGCATCTTCCCCTGTTGATACCAGCCCATACAGAAAGAAATGATCCACTTGCCAACCCCTTGCCCCGATTTTAACCATACTACAAGCTGCTGTGGCACTTCTACAAATTCTACACAGAAGGGAAAAAACCACCTCAACTCATGTCGCGTCTCACCTGTTTCCCAGTGGCTTTATAAGCGGTGCGGTGCTGTGCTGAACTCTCGGCTACTTCTTCCCCACCAAAATCTTCTGTAGCTTTACAGAAATCAAGTCCCAGTCCCAAACCTTCGCTAGCATCCATTCACCTCACAGCCCATCCCAAGCCCGCTTTCTGATGGTGAGACCACACCTCTCAGAACCTGGCAGTAAATTCACTGCCTGCGGTCCCGTTTCCTCAGTCCTAGCCCTACGGTCTGACTTTCTGACCCCAGCTTTGAACCATGCCTTCCTGCCAGCACCGTGGAGCCCACAGAAGCAGCACAGGATGCACCAGCCCACAGAGCACCAGCAACCACACCAACCCCATGACTCATCCGTGCAACAAAAACCAACCGGGGAGTCAACGGCGCCGACCTTCGCGTTAGCTATGGAGGCTCTGTTGGATTTAGGAGGGAAAAACAAGCAGACAAAACAACGGCAAACACCACGCATAGAAAGGAGAGGGAGAAAAAGACAGCTGCATGCGATTTTTCTAGGTCCTCCTCCCCTGAGTTAATATTAAGACAAAGCGTATTGTTGGCGCTCAAACGTGAGAAAACGCCCAACGCGGAGCGCACACGTGCTCTGACAGAATTACACTTTTTAAGCATCTGAATAGCCACAGCTCTAATCCATCGTGATCCACTAATCCATTTCCCATCACTGGCAGTAACGCCAGATGCTGCAGCAGGAAGCGCAAGAAATTCCACTGCAGGCAGGCACTGAATAATCTGCTCTCTAGAAAGTTTCCTCCCGGCCTTGTTTCTCAGAGACTGGCTTCAGCTACGAAGGACAGACGTTTACACCTCTTCTAACGCTCCAAAACTGTCTCTAGTATCTGCAAAGTTTTGCATATTTCTGGACTCTTCTGTGACTTACAGAAATGATTTTGGATCTGGCCAAGTCCTGTGCTTCCAGAACGCTCTGGCAAATAGTCCTTCAATCTAATTCCACACCTCATTAAAAAAATTAACAGTCTTGAATCTTTCCAATTCCACCGCATGCCCACTTTTTCTTGTATCGTATTACCAGGAGAAAGGTTCTGGACCAACCTTCTCTGTACCATCCTCCCACCCTGTTACCCTGAATAAAGGAAATATACTACCAAATGTCTTGGGATGTGATGGCACCTCGGGCTTGCAGACAAACAGAACCTGTGGAATTGCACAGCCACAGAACGGCTCTAAGAGAAACGAGAAGCAGGCCTTTCATGCATATTTTTAGCAAGCAGAGTGATACTATCAATTAAATCCCTTTTTTCTTTTTTTTTTTTTAAACAAGCTTTTAGAGCTGGAAAATATTTTCATAATTAAGGAGTTCAGTTAAAATATTTTACCTAAACCAGCTACATAACCATTCCTCTGCATTGCCTGAAACCAAAACATTACAGCAGCAAGCATCTGAAAGTGAAGCTGACAAATTATTTTAATTCTCTAAACTGGGAGAAATACAGAAAGAAAAAAAAAACGAGCATGAGTAATAACATCAGATTAATATCCTTTTGCCTTAGAAGCGATATTTAATACATGCAGACACACATTTGTTTGCAATAGCCTTCCAGTTTAGGGGAGTTCTTTCATATCCTCAGTTCCATGCCTTTCCAATAGTTTTTTTTCCATCTGCTGAGGCTATATTTATCCCACTGTCATAATTATACAATTTCATTTACTGATGTAGCTAGCGTGAAGACCTGCATGCTTTATTTCCTGCACTATAGGCACTTCATTTAAACAAATAAAGGTGTCTCTCCACACCATTTTGTCTCTGTTTTCCTCAATGCACAAGAACTACCACGTCTGTACTGTGAATTTCCCTTAAGCCCGACACCACGAGCCCATTACACAGAGAAAAAGCGGTGCTACCAGTGCAATAAAACCCCCTTGTACCGTGCGAGCATGGGAAGTTTCACATTACAAAACAGAAGTTGAAGGAAGTTCTGAGAGCGTTCCTTTCTGGATGCTGGCTGCTAACTGCCCGCTCTGTAAATGCGCACGGAATTGGGGAAGTGGCATTAAAAGCGGCCACACCAGCGCTCCCAGATGCAGAGGGCACTTCCAAGCAGCGCAGCTGCCAAGCGCATTTTCTACACGATGCCCAGAACCAGATGCACTGCAGAGCACGTCACCTAGACTTGATTTCTTCCTGCTAATAACTGTACGCTAATAATAAATATCCACTGTACTATTACAAAGAACCCAGAGGAGCCGTAGCGATAGCTTGCGCTGTGTGGATAACTCCGAGGCAGCTTTGTGTGGGTAAAGCGAGTCATCCCAACCGGCCAAGTTATCAGCACCAAAAATTGCCGTTTCAGGAAGGATTTTATGATTCTGCCCAGGGTTACCCATTTTAAATATGGAAGATAGCTGATTGTAATGACTTTTAAATAAGACTACTGTTCATAGAGACGATTAGTCAGCTAATCTGTTATAAGCTTCCTGATAGATACGTAAGGCTCTTCAGTAAGGATTTGAATATTGAAGAAGGGGAGGCCTACGTGCGAGTTCCAAGTTGCTGGGAAGCACCGAGGTGGCTGGGGAGGTGTGGGAAGGTCCAGGACACAAAGCTGCCAGCGCTGGCCAAGGGGAGGAGCTGGCACAAACACAAAGTTAGCACCTAAAAGAGAACGGGATGTATTTGCAGCACCCTCTTTGCTACCAGAAAATGAGAAAAGGGTCCAAACCAGCACGGGACCCGGATTTGGTCCACTTCCTACGTCCGTGACGCTGTATTCTGAGCTTGAACTTTGCACCTAAGTGCAAATTCAACCGCAGCATGTTTTTGGAAGCAGCAGCCAAGCGAGGCTGAATCTTGTATTTTAGTTCAGGCTCAAATTTAAACATTACATTAAAATGGTTTACTGGAATCCAAGATGTCCAAGGACAGGAATAAAACAAGGTACAGATGTAACTTGGCGTACCTGAGCAGGCAGGTGGTAACACACTCAGGCAGATCAGATGACGTGAGAAACAGACAGGCAATTACTATGAATAATCTGCTATATGCAGCCAGTATACTTAATAGCGTACGAGGAAAGCACTCTTTGTACTAAAGAGCTTAGGGTCTAGATGAGTTATAAATCAGAGATTTGTTTACAATCTGGCCACCACCTCTGCAGCCGATTGAGAGGGACGCAGCAAACAAGGCCCTCGCTCAAAGCCGCGTAAGAACTTCTCTGGGTCGCTGGATTTAAAACCTGCAAATGCAATCATTCGGCTTGTTCACCACTGCTTCCTCTGGACGTCTGAGTTTCAGAGAGGAAAAAACACAAGCCGCGGTACGCATTCTGCTGCTAAGAGAACACAGAAATCTACCAGGACTTCTCTCCTCAGCACAGGTGGCCGCTGGGGATACCCTGGTAAGGAACCAGAGCCTCTGGAGCCTCTCGGGGCCCACTTCCACCCCTCGCCCTCGGGCAGGAGCAGAAGGCAGCACCGCTGGGGCTGCGGGGCCGTGCCCTGGGCAAGCACCAAACTTCCCGAGCCTCCGGGCACTGAACCGAGGGAAGGAGAACCGGGCACACAAATCCACTCAAACCACCCGCCAGCCAACGTGGCGCACAGCAGCAAAGCCTAGAAGGGAAAACGCCACGGGGAAATCAACGCGGGGGGAGCCCTGACCTGAGGGAAGGGGCCGCAGGGCCCCTCCACCACCGCACGGCGGGCACACGCGGCCCCGCTCCACGGCCTCGGGGACACGACGGCAGCGCGTGAGGCTCAGCCCTGGCACCCCCTTCACCCCCCTCCACAGCTCTAGCAATAAAACAACTCCAGTAGAACACTCGAAACAACAACAAAAAAAAAAAAAAAAAAAACACGTTTTTCCCTCTTTAATTAATTAATGGGGAAAAAAAAAAGACTACCAATTCCCAATGCCAGGCGACTCCACGCCACCAAACTTACCGAAACCACCGAAACCAACCCACGAGCGACTACGGCGTTTGCCCGCCCAGCCGGCGGAGGGCAGCCCGCAGGGGGCCGGCAGCCCCCGGCTCGCAGCCCCCGGCCCCGCCACCCCCGGCCCGGGGGGTCCCCAGCCCCGGGCACCCAACCCCGGGGCACGGCGGATCCGGGGGGGGCGCTTACCTCCGCCGGCAGCCCGGCGTCGTGCCCGCGGGGCTGAGCCCGGCTCGCCGCGGGGCTGGGCTCGCCCTCAGCCCGCCGCCACCGCCGCTCCTCCGGGGCTCCTCCGCTCCTCACCGCCGGCAATGGCAGCGGCGGCAGCCGAGCGCGGCGGAGCTACCGGGGCCAGCACCTGCCTCGGCCGCTCCGCTCCCTGCGCTCCGCTCCCCGGCCGCGGGCTGCCGGCAGGCAGCGGCGCCTTCCCCCGCGGCCGCGGGGCGGGCTCGCCTCAGCCCCGGCAGGCGGCGGGAGGGGCGAGCGCCGCCCGTGAGGAGCGCGGCGGGCACGGCCGGGGCGGCGCTGCCGGCCCCGGGGACGCCCGGAGCCCTCACGCCGGCACTCGGCCCGCCGAGGCCGGAGCCCCTCCCGGCGGCACCTGAGGGGCGCCGAGCGGCCTGCGCAGCCCGGCAGCCGCGGGCGGCTGCACAGGAGCGGAGCGGGGAGCCCCGGAGCCCGGCCGCCGTTGTTATCGCCGGGCCGAGGCGGGCTCAAGGCTGGCCCCGGGAACCGTCGCCCCCGGCCCCCTGACGGGGCGCGGGGCAGGAGCCGGGCGCGGCCGTGACAGGGCTGCCCCGGAGCCCGGACGCCTCCGATGGGGAATTTTAGGAGTCACTTCACGGGGGCTGACTGTGTTTGGCGCTGGGTCTGGGGGCGTTCGGTTCGTTGGTAGGTCTTCGGCTGTCCGAGGTCCTTACCGAAGGCCGAGCAATCTAATGATGTAACTCGGTTCGGATTTTAAAAGAGTAATTTTCTTCCCTCCGTAGCTGAGGAGCAACGTTTAAAAGGCTTGAAAGGAGCAGCTCCAACTCCCTAAAACCTCAGAATCCAAAAATAAGATGTAGCCATTGTAAACCCCTTTGAATTACAAGTTAAATTCACTACTTGTAGATGACACAGAGCTGTGATTTCAGTGATTAATGACTACAGTGTCTGCAAGCTGAACAGAAAGCTGCTGTGTTGTAGTTCTTGCTGAAGTACTATCCCCTAGCCGAGCATCCCATAGATTCAGTGCAGGCCAGACCAGATCTTGATAAACCAGTCTTTATGCGATGCAGGGTAAGAGAACAATATTGAATGAAAGTTTTGTACCACAATCATAAAGAGGGGAGAAAGAAAAAAAAGGAAAAAAAGAAAAGATTGCCTCTATGGCAATTTAGTTATATTGTGGTAAAATGAAAAGTTAATAACTGCTTGCTGGATTTCCATAAAATACATTTAGGTAACTTTTTAGCATACATAGTATATATTACTAAGGACCAGTAAAAGTTCCATTTTTAACTTTTTTCCATTCTTGAATAAGGTGGAATTTATTTCTGTAATGTAAGAGAGTGTAAGGCTGCTAATAGTTATAACCCAAACGATGATTTGTATATACCCTATTCCTTCCATTACCTCACATCACAAACAAGAGCAAAGAAGAAAGGTAACCTCCAAGAATACATGATGCTGTAATGCCAGATTTTTTACAGCAACTGAAAAGCATTCCTGTGGAATCCTTTTGCACCTTTAACACTTATCATCTCATCCTTTTCTTTGCCAATAAAATACCGCTCCTGACATTTCCTAGCCTATCGAGCCTGCGGTCTCAAAAAAAGATTTGCACCACTTTATCTTGGAGAGCTCTTCCTAATGTACTTTCTGGCTTGGAAGTGGAACCCAGGATGCTTACGTTCAGTTGCATGAGCTGCATTTTGTTCTCATGTAAAAGCAGGATATCAGAGGTAGGGCCAACAGGGACTGAGCTGAGTTCCAGCAGAAACAGGAGCTGTCACCTTGCAGAGTGGCCATCTGGATGTTTCTCTCTGTGACCACCTCCAGTTCCTGCAGAGCAACACCACTTTGTGTTGTACTGCTTTAATAAGCAGCTCTCGGGGGGATAACTCACCCCAGAGCAAAGCCACAGTGGCCAAAGCAGCCTGAGTGGCACTGTGTGCAGGAACTGTGCTTGAGACAGAGCTGTGAGCCTGGCACTCTTGGTCCCAAAGTCCTGGGGTGATTTACAGCCACATGCACTGCCCGACATGGATGGACACATACTGGTTTGCACCAATACACAGACATTCCCTACCCTGAGCTTCACCCTTGGTAGGGAACACCTTCATTTTAGTTATGTGACAACAGAAAGAAATAGGCACACACTTTTCAGAAAGAATAAGGTGCACAAGTCTCAGGTGCCTCCAGAAGACACAAGCTAGACCAGCGCCAGGTCTGGTCTAACCTTCTGCACTTCATAAGCCATCACCAGTTCCCCCCGCTCAGGACAGTGTGTCTGAGAAAAGCATATTTCCCAAAGCCACCCAGTCTGAGTCAGAAGACAGGACATCAGAGAAGTCACCAGCTGGTAGTCTGTTCTACTGTTTGCTCACTGACAACAAGAAAATATGTACTTAAGACTCCAATTTGAACTTGTCTGACTTCAGTTTTCAAGCAGCGTTTCTTATTGTGCCCTTCCCTGGTGAACCAAAGACTCTAACAGTATTTAACACAGTAATCAAACCACAGCTTACTCCTCTTTCTGGTAAAATAAACAGATCAAGCTCTTCAAATTCCTTATACGTGGCATTTTCTCCACTCTTCAAACATATTTTTGCATTTTTTTTCTAGGCCTCTCAAAACCTGTAAATACATTTTACAATATTTGGGCTGCAAAACTATTTCTAGTATTCTGATAGCAGTGTTATCAGTTCCATAAATCACTTGGCCACTCTCACTCCCTGTTTCCTATTTGCACATCTAAGGATCACATCAGCCCTTCTGTTCCCATTTGAAATAAAATTTTTGGTTACACACTGGAGCACTGAGTAGAAGCAAGATTTTTTTTTTTCCTCTGTATGCTGCCTTGTTCAGAGAGTCACACAAAAATTCTGATGAAAAATCTGGAGTGTGAGGGTATTAATCTCATGAAACTCTGCAGTGAGGTCGAGGTCAGTAACCCTTTCATGCATTCCGGATTTAATCTGTGTTCTAGGTTCGGGTGATCCCCACATTTCCTTCCTTGCAAAATACATCTCAACCTTGAGAGTTTCATATAGTTTGCACTTGAATAAAACTAGTAATTTTTGAAATAATTGTAGCATTGCCTAGTGAATTCAGTGTCCATCACTTCTGGGAAGGAGTTAAGTTCTTGATTGTTGGGTGTGGAGCATTTAGGAACATCACCTCTAAGCTCTGCTTAACTAAATGAGCACTGACTGTACATAAGTCACGACAGGACAAATAAAATGGCTCTGATACTAAAAGAAAACCTTGTCTTCTTGACTACAAGTCCAAGAAAATGAGAGTCTTGCTCTTAGCCCCCCGCAGCCTCCAGGCAGCGTGCAGTACCTTTTAGCTCCCTGGCAACAAGACCATCCACCAGTAATGCCGGTTCGGGAACACCGACCGAGCTCCGAGGCCTCCCAGCAGACAACGGAGCTTCCCCCGGTGGAGGAGGACCTGGCCGTGACTGCCATGATCCTCCTCTCTTTGCAGATCTCCAGCTGACATCCTATTGGAAACAAACGCTGATAGCAAAGGCTGATACTGGGAGGATGAAATTAAGAAATTTTAGAGCTCATGCTGTGATCATATCACAGGCTGTGTTATTCTTATCTTCCTCTCCCAAGTCTGCCAAGCCTACTTCAAGAAGTTGTCCGTGGCATTAAGATATTCCACCGACCCTGAGAGCTCATAATCTGCACTGCAACTGAATGCTGAAAGCTGCGAAGTTTGCTGGTCTTACACTGCTGTATTATTTACCAAATACCACTCCTGAACAGAAATATTTCATTTTCGAGACGCTCTAAACATCCTAAAGGACTCAAGGCTCACAAATCTGACCGATATCCTGCCAGCCAAGAGAAAGGATTGTGTGCGACTTATGTGGACGAATACTACGTGATCAACGCTTTTGCCATGCTCTGAAGATGTGTCTTTAACCTTCAGACACACACAGTGGCAGGCAAGTCCTGAAGATTCCCACCTGGGGGCACATCAGGCTGTCCGGCCGGTGTTCGCGGCCAGGCCCCCCCGTTCCTGTACGAGCCCACAGAGAAGCTGCCCAGAGGCCTCCTACAAGCGCCTCTCCCTGAGGTAACGCTCAGGGCCCAGCACAAATTTAGGCCAAGGCGTACGGATGAAACGGTTTTAATGGCAGCGATGAACTGATCTCCTCCTCAGGAGGTAGGAGGGAGGCATCTGTTCTCATTCTCCCTCGAGTCGCTTCACGTTTAAGCTTTAGGCCCTGGGATCCCACTGCCTTCCTTACAGGAACTGACAGGATAATTACTCAGAGGCTTCATTCAAAGGGGGACATCTATGTCCCAGTAATGGGGCCTTGTTCCTCCACCGCTACACCTCTCACCCTGCAGGTCAGTGGACTGCTGTCTGCTGACAAACCCCCAGGTGCCAGCGATGCGGAGGCCACGCGCAAGCGGTCAGCTCAGGCGGCAACATGAGAGTATTTTTGGATGTGTTGCTGACACTGAGCTCTCACTTACCAGAGTCTGAGTCATGTTTTTCAGCGTCTGCAGGTGATGACTTACCACTTCTGTCCCATTCTGGTGTACGATGACCTGACCAATATTAGGTATTGTCTTTATCACTGTGACGTGACTGGAAACGAAGCTCGCGGCACTTCAGAAACGCCAGCGAGCATGCAGGACGCTGCCGAACACCACCAACAACCACCCTAGGCTCTAATTACCCATAAAATCAAGTGCAGTGTTCTCACCTTGCTATCGCTCCGTGCTCCGAGCCCACCATAGCCAGAAGGTGACCCAGCAGGATGAAGGGCACCACTGGCACCGTCGTGGCTGGCAGTCAGAGGAGGGATGCGATGGCTCTGTGGTCAGCAGGTAGAGCAGTCACGGGATCAAATCCCAGGATACGCAATGAAACAAGAAGCGCCGTTAAATGTCACCACTTGCTGGTCCATAAGAAGTGTACATCTCTTGAGCTTTGCTTTCTCTACAACAAAAAAAATATGGCAATGTATATGCAAAAGAGGATGGGAAAAAATCCCACCTGCCAAAATAGGATGTTGTAAAAAAAATGTTGTATCCATTTTTTTTTTCTCTGAAGAGACTATGAGGAAAAAAAATCAGCTGGCAGATGCTAGTCATTTTGCTTAATGCACTCAGATACCTTGGCGATAAATGTGGTGGGAGAGCTTGCACAGAATAGAATAAATGGCTTCAGCGAGGTATTGTCAAAACAGTAAAAAGAAGATATGTTTCCTATTAAAATAGAGAGGGAGTAAAAGCAACTCTGTTTTTGAATGAGGACAGCTAGTATTAGCAATGCTAAAAATAAGGGGAACACAGCCTTTACTTCACTGCCGAAAGGAAAAAGGAAAATTTTCCTGTCTCTAAGGTGAAATTACTTCCCTCCCCTGGCCGTGCTGTGCAGCTTGGTTAGTTGGCATCACACTACGAAGGACACCGCTGGCAGAAAGGTTTCTCAGTTCCTGTGTCTCCTGTGCCCTCCACCATCCCAGAACTGCCACTGAGGAGGTGCTTCCCATCCTTTGCCTTTGCACAACTTTCTGCAAGCCCTCCAGAGCTCCTCTTCTTACCAAAAAGATGACCAGGAGACATCGTCCTACTGCCAGCACCACGTGGAAAAGGTGCCTGGTGCCTCCCCCTCTGCATTTATAGGGCAGCATGGAAATAGGGGGAGGAAACAAATACACTGACTGCTGTAAGAGACCAGTGAATTAATTCGTTAGGCATAATTAATGACAGCTTGTGCTCCCATCTCTGCCCTTCCACTGCAGCTGGAACAGCTGAGGAAGCTCTCACATATCAAACACGGGGAATAGGACGGGCAGCGATGGCTGCTGTGATCCTGAGATCAGGCAGTGAAATTTACCCTCCACATTTAATACCGGCAGAGTTGCTGCTTTTGCTTCCAAGAGCCGAGGGAAGACAGGCTGAGCCTGACTCCTGCCTCCCAGGGCAGGCAGGTCTCAGTACGCTGCCTGCTGTAGGAATGATCAGCTAGGTTTTCTTATGGAAAACAGCAGCAGCTTACTAAACCTCTGAAGCTCATTTTATTAATTTAAAAGTCTTCTAAAACACAGTGCAGCTTTTAAACAGAGCCTGGTTTCTCTGCAGCCCTAAAGCAAAGCCGAGGTCGGGGTGCAGCCACGGGAAGCCTTCATTTATCAGCCAGCACGCACGCGTAGCTCGCAGCACTCAGGATGCTAGGTACGGACAGGGGCCAGGGGTGGCATGAACTGTTTTCTTCCAATCTAAGGCCAGTGAGGGTAATTCCATTGGTGAGCTCTCCTTCTGACAGAAATTCGACCACAACCTTTGGTGCTCACTGCTGATGTAATGTTACAGCCTCCATGGACCAGGCTCTAAAAGGGAGGTTGGGCACCGGGGGAATTTATAGCCTTGGGGCATCGTAGACATTAGCTGGGAAGCGCTGGATGCCGTGTGAATCACACATAAGGAAGCAGAAAAAAACACCAGCAGGAAGGTGGATTATTTTATGCCTTGTTGCCTTTATGCCCCAGAAATGCTGGATGTTCTCATTCATTCACTTCAAGGTTCAACAGCTGCTTTTGTGACAGGACCAAAAGTCACCGCCGTAACCACTGCCCCCGAAGGATCGGTATTGATTTCACCAGGGAGGGCAGGACAAGACCGTTTCCTTCAGGCAGAGTATTTAGCAAGGAAATAGCTGATGCCGTTTATCCAGCGTTCGGCAGCTTTTCCGCAGCCTTCCTTGTTTACACTGCTGCGTGTACGAGCACTTCACTCCTCTTCCTCCCCCTCAGCCTCCCGGTGTTCGCTGGCAGGGCTGTGAGGCACCGAGAGCTGATTCATTCAGCCCGGCCCTACGGGAAAACCTAAATCCCCGAGAGGGTCAAGGTGAAAAGTGCAGGGCGAGGGTCAGGGTCACAGCCGGCAGCGGGAACCTGCTGCTGGACATTGATCCTGCCGGTGGGGGCTCCCTGGCTGGCAGCCCAAACCCGCGTGTCGGTGCTTCCAGCCCAGTTAGTAAACCTGTGGGAGGGAGGGCTGCTCTGTTGGCTAGATGTGGATGAGTTCTGTGAAAAAATAGCCACTAACAGCATTTTTCAGCTCATCTTGCATAAGAGACAAGGCTGGAAGGCCCCTGTGTTTTACAGAGGAACCAGCTAAAGATCCGTCTAACAAACTGATCTGATCACGAGCAATACAAGAAATAAAGCCCTGGTATTAAAGCTAGCATTCTTCATCCGTTGGGAAATGTTTGATTTTGCAAAGTGTCTGTATTCCAGCCACTTAATGTAAGTAAACAGTATTTTACACGGAAGAGGAAAATGGATTTACTTTGGAACAGATATTAGAGGGTCAGCCCTACTATAAAATACAGGCTAAGATCATTTACCCGTAGCAGATACCTGTCACAACCGCAAATTTCGATTAAATTCCATCCCAGTCGTTCAGCGGGCCGTTCTTTTCCCACACCCACTGATGCAGTCCCAAAGAGCAATCCTTGCACAACCCATTTTCCACAGAACAGGATGTTTTTGCCAGCTGCCCCGTACCCTTGGCCAGCTCTCACAACCCCGCTGGGCACGCTGCGAGGAGCAGCCTGCTCTCGCTGCCCTGCTGTGAGCGGGGAGCCCCCAGGGGCCCCTCCGGCCTCAGTTATTTTACGATTCTCTTCACACAGTGTTTTTTCTGGCAGGGTATTTGCAAAATCACCCGCCCAAACTGGATATATATTCATCCAGATCATCTGTTCTGCATACCATTTCCTTATGGCTGCCTAGGAGAAAGCACGTTGAGGGATCGCAAGGAAATAAATAAATAAATCGGCTATTGCTTTTTATCAGATTTAGGCCCGAGCTGTTTTACTGGGGCCCCCATCACCCTCGCCATTCCTCCGGGCACATTCCCAAGCCTCCGTCCCGAGGTCCGGAGGGCAGCCGTGCTCGGGCTGGGAGCAGCGGGGTGCTGGGGCTGCAGGGAAGGCTCGGGCAGGGGCTGTGCCACGCCAGGGCCGTAAAGACCTGAGAGTGCCCTCGGCGCCCTGCCAGGTTGTCTCACTGCCCTGCAACGTAATTCGTGGTCTTGGATCATTTATTGCGTGGACTTATTGCCAGGAAGTGATTTGTGCCCGCAGAGGGTGCTTACCGGGAGTGCTGGTGCCCACTCCGTGTCCTCGCTGACCGTTTCTCTGTGAACCACCAGAAAACACACCGCAGCTGTCACAGAGCTGCTGCTGCCTGCCCGGGGGCGCCCAGACGCACACCCGATGCCTGCGAGCTCTCGCCAGCCCCTGACCCCCCCTTCCCACTTACACCTTCCCTCGCCTCGCAGAGCTCTTTGCTACCAGTACGGATGACAGCAGCCACCTTGCAGTCGCTCCATCAGCTGCAGGAGGCACGTACAGCAACATCAGCCCATCTCTCACACTGCCACGGGGACTGAAACCGACACCTCTTCTGCAGACTTTGGCCTCCTTTTCCAGGTCTTGCTTTGCAATCGTGAGCCTGGAGTGACGGCCGTGAAGGGGCCGGCGAAGCCTTTCGTCGCAGAAGTCCCTGAGGTGTCTAGAAGAGAGGTCCCCGCCGTTTCACACCTTCATCTCTCACTGTGTTTTCATCAGGCTTGAATAATGGGTGGCTCCAAATTGCCCGTTAAGGGCCACAATTCGATTTGTAGATTTGTACCTTGCAGTGTTTTTCCTGAAAGAGCTAAATCCCGCAGCGGGATGCGCGCGGCCCTTTGTGCTGGCTGCCACTGCTCCCGTGCTGCTGAGCCCTTTCTCCAGTCACTCGTCTCGGCTGCTGACGCATTGCTGCTCTCCCTAGGAATCGTGGCCTTTCGATGACTGGAGCCAGAATTTGTTTTTTTTCCCCTTCTGAGCCTCCAAATGCCATAAACAGGGCCCGAGCCAGTCGCAGCCGTCTGCCGTTACCGGTCCTGCGCCTGCTCTGCCGGGGACCCTGTGCTGGGGCAGGCACACACGACCTGCAGGTTCAATCTGATAAACACCCAGCGAAGTGATTTTCCGGCCTGTCAGGAGGGTTACAAAGATAAGGTCTTATCTGGCTTTCTTGTTTGCATCTAGATTTTTTACTGCTAAGGTTTAGAAAAGCACCTCCAAAAAGTGTGTCTAATCCAGCCAGGGTACAGCTGCACTAACAGCAACAATTTTGCAAAATAATTCACTAGACTCAGCTAACTAGCATCAGCGCTCTAAAAATATACCGATGCACTACCCATTTAGACTTTAGACCCTAATCCTGTGGGGTTTTTTATTTTTTATTTTTTTGGAGTGACAAAAGACCCCCATTGGCAAGAAAAGTCCCTCCGTCCTTCATGCACTGCACTACAAAAAAACAGAGCAAATCTAAAAAAAATTAAATAAAAAACCTTCTGTGTTTTAGCCTGACGATAGCTGATCCGACACAAACGAGGTAGATGAAAACAAGATCAAATAAACAACAGCCCTTAAGAGCAAGGAAGGCGAGCCCCAGCCCTGCCACTTCAGCAGCAGGCAGGGGCTGCGGTGCAGGCCGAGGCTGTGATCCGGGTGGTGCGCATTAAGCTCGGCGCCGACGGTTTGTTTTGCTAACACACATGACAGCAGTGGAAATGTTTGCTCTCTGAAGCCCCCTGTGTTTTCCCGTGGATCCAACAGTAGCAGAGAGGAGCGCTGAACACGCGGCCAGCTGGTTGGTGTCTGGCGGTGATGGCACAAGCAGGACGGAGGGCTTCAGCGATGGATGCGCAGGGTGCGTGGGCAGCTGGGAAAGTGTGGGGCAGAAATCTGTTCTTCCCAACGCTGTCAGCACCATCACCGAAGCAGAATTTCTCCTCCCTTTGCTCGTTACAGCTAGGCAAGCTTTAAAGAGCTCATTTCTCGCTAGCAGTGGGCTCTTCCCATTTGCCTCGGCCCCTGACACCAGCCTGGTCCCTGTCACCGCTTAATGGCTCTGGACAGCACTGCGAGGGGGCCACAAAGCAGCGCTCACCTTGAAATATATCTTCAGATGTGCTGAATTAAGATCTCTGCAAACGCTCGTGCAGTTTTAACCTTGCTAGTGCAACAACGTAGGAGTGGCTGCTGCAGCTAGATAGCTCCATGTGGTTTAGAGAGCAATCTATTGAAACCCCAGACAGGAAATTGGATGTTAGTCATCGCAGAGCGATAAGGACAGGGCTCCTAATTCACCATCTCTTTTCATATCTAACTGATCGGAAAAAGAGCAAAAGGGACCCGTGTTTATGAGACGGGCAGCAAATAAAACGTGGCATACATTTTCAGAGAGCATTTCAAAATCCTGTGAAGTGAAAACAAAAAACAAACTCAGCAAACATCCCCCAGATACAGCCGTAGGAAGAAATCTCTCTGCAGCCATAAATCTGTACCGGGGACCTTTTGCTTTAGGAAAGGGGTTTTCATCGCCGCGTGGCTGGGGGCAGAGGGGTGGCAAGCTGTTCTGGCAAAGCAGCATCAGGTCTCTGCAGCTCACTCCTGACCTTAGGCAGGCCAAAAACTAAATAATTATTTAATTGCCAAGCTCTTCTGGCCCAGATCTTTAATCATCATTTAAAGCTTGAAGTCAGTCACTGCGTGCGTCTTTTCACCACAAGCCCCAGCCTGTGCTGTGTCTCCTGCCCACCTATGCGTGCGTCTCCCAGCGCTGCCTTGCCAGCTTTGATTTGGGAGAACTAACAGCAAGTCTGTTCCTTGGCTCCCCCATCACATCCATTCTTCTTCGCAGAGCGACATCGCTGACAAGCCGCTACTTTCAATATTGAAATGAGTTTCTCTGCTGAGAGGCAGCTTTGTAAAAGTAGCACCAGAAAGTTTTGTGTTTGGTATCTGTCCTTAGTGCTCTGCTCGGGTTTAAAGACTTAAACGGATGTTTTAAAAAACATTTTAAAAATGAAATTAGCTCAGTTTGCATTCGGAAATGACCCGTCCGTGACTGTGCAAAGAAGCACCGTGCACTGCGGGTGGTAACAGGCCAGCCAAGGCGCTCTATTTATGGCTGCAGTACAAGCAGGGGTGTGCGCTGCTGGGACCTCGACCACGCGCAGCCTCAGCACAGCCCAGAGACCTCGCTGGCCGGGGCTTCTCATCAGCATTAAGAGCCCCCCAGGATCTCCCTTCCTCCACCTCCCTCCACCGTTTGCTTTTCCATTCACGCCCTAGCAGCGGGGCACTGCATTCTTTCATAAGCCATTGAGGCTGATTTTCAGATTTCCTAGTGAGAGTTTCTCAGTGCCTTCCCCTGCTTTGCTGATGACAGCTCTTGCATAAGAAGCTCCTGATGGGTCATAATTAATTAGAGTCTCACACAGACAATTCCCTTTTTTTTATTTAGGATAATTACTGAACTGAATGACACCTGCCAAAACCAAGCGGGCACGGGGTCAAGCATGGAACTCGGTGCTTTATCACATCAGGGCCTTGAGATTTCATTCCAGCCTGGACAAAATTAACTCCCGTTGCTTTCCCAGCAGAAGGAAGGATGGAGGAACGGGACATGCAGTAGAAATCTGCATTTTAATTAGGTGTTCTGCAGTAGGGAACACAGAAAGTGGAATATCCACAGCAAAAGCACAGTCTGGGTAACTATTTGCAGCATATACTGTTCAGCTCTGTATTTTTAAAACTAAGACCCACAGAAAGGTTTCTCTGAAGCTTTGGGGAGCCCGGGGAATGCCTCTTGTGACTGTGAGGGGCAGGGAGGGCTCTCACAGCACCCCTGCTCCGTGCCACCCCGCTGCCGGCCTGCGCTGCTCCTGGGCCCAGGCTCCCCTTTCCTCCTCAGAGAATTGCTCACAATCGTTAAGGGACCGCTTTTATAACCAGCAGATGTGATTCACCACCAGGTAATGCTCTTAGGTGACAGGTTCCTCCAGGGCAGGGATATTTTGTTCGCTCTCAGCCTCTGTGGGGCAGGACTTCCCCGTGCCACCACCAAGAAGGGCCTGGCTGCATCCCCTCTGCTCCCCCAGCTCTCTGCACCCATGGGTCAGCTCCCCCAGCTCTCTGCAGCCAGGGGCAGCTCCCCCAGCTCTCTGCACCCAGGGGCAGCTCCCCCAGCTCTCTGCAGCCAGGGGCAGCTCCCCCAGCTCTCTGCACCCAGGGGCAGCTCCCCCAGCTCTCTCCTCCCCAGGCCGAGCAGCCCCAGCTCCCCCAGCCCTCGGTGCCGGGTGCTCCGGGCCCTCCACCACGGCCTCCCCGTGCCGAGGCCTAGCGTAGCGCTGCTGGGCCAGGAGGCCTGGGGTGCTGGGGGCAGCTGGGGCCTGGCTGGGTGCTGCCATCCTCCCCCAGCACCTCGCAGCTTTCTTTGTACGGAGAGATGCATAAAAGGCTCTGTCCTGTCTCCTCCTGCCCCATCTCCCTGGCCCCATCCATCCGCCCAGGTGAGAGCAGGTCCCCGAAGCAGAGCCCCGCGCTGGCAGAGCCCCGCAGCAGCCGACGCAGAGGGAGGGATTCGGTCCCTTCACCCAACACCAGGTGACAAATGACTGAGGATGGGAGCAGCCGAGAGCACAGGGAATGCTCCAGCTCTGTCACCAAAGACTCACATTCAGGCTGAAGCCAGGTGTGAGCCTTGTCCCTGCCCGGGACCAGCTGCAGGCTGGTGGCACCTACATCTAGGAGCCTCCTGACAAAATCATCGTGCACCATACAGCAGCTCCGTCATCTCCAAGGTCCAGTCACGGCAAACTGCAAAAAAGGAACTCTGAAGATTTTCCCCTTTTAAATAACAGCTCGGCGACCAGGTTCATCCACGGGAACCCCCGGGCAGGGGCAGGACTGCCTCTCACACAAAGCCTCTGAAAACTCAGACAGACAAACAGCTACTCAACGTTAACATCTACAACAAACATTTTATTCACAAAAATAATTACAAAATTCTTCTGATGCTGTTGGGAGGTGGTGTTTCGAGTTATATTCTCATCAGTGGGAAATGATTACTGTAAATGTTCCAGAAGTGAACGCCACATTTGGAAAAGAAATTAGTTCACAGTTTATGCAAGAGGAAAAGAAAAACACAGAACCCATTTTACTGCAGACTTTCAAATCCAAGGCTGATTAGACAGGTCAATGACTCAAAGACAGACTAACAAATGTACAAAATGTGGAAAACAATTTCTTGCTGCTTCACACATCAGTCGCACTAAAAAAAAAACGGGCAGTTAACTTTAGCTGCAAATGACCTGTAAAAGAAATAGCAAAACGTATTAATTTTCTTAGATAAATGAGCTAGACTCCTGAATGCTCTTCAAAATTAATTTGCAGGAGGTTAATATTGGGGCTTAATATGTACTTCTGAAGCTGCACACGGATCCTCCTAATTGCTTTTCCTGTTTAAACCAAAAGGCCTTTCCTTGCCACAGAGCCACGGCAAAAAATGTAAAAGAAAAGTGTCTGCAAAATGACCAACTTACTAGCACTGGTAGAAGAGGGGGCTAACACCGAGTTATTTGTAGCTGAGGCACAGGTGTATTTATAGGAAAGCACTGACGGTTTCACTACTAGAAGGTAACAGAAATATGTAGCCAGTGCCTGGGTGTGTGGTGGTGCTGTGCCCCCGGGATGTCCGAAAGGTGTTCCTGCGGCACCTCCCTTCCCTCGCCGTGCCGCAGGGAGGCAACAGCCAAGATCCAGCCCCGGTTCGAAGAGCAGGGGCCTGGCACACGGAGCCAGACACAAAGCCGCTGAGGGAAAGCAGAAGGGTTGTCTGCCTGGCAGCTCTGCCGCGAGAACAGCCCTCTGAAATCACAAAACACCCGTGCCCTGACACCTGCCCATCTCTGTCACCCCCAGGAATAAGCAAACGAGATTTGCTCCCGCATAAAGAAAGCAAGGACATAGGCTGCCCTGTGAAAAAAAGGAGACTGCTGTAAACACGGAATAAAACGTTACCTGACGTGGCACGGAAGGCGCTCAGCTTTGTTAAATGAGTAAATTGACCTGAAACTGAAGGGAAAAAAATCTCGGTGAGAAAAGGCAGCTGTAGCTGCCCCAGCTCCCCATTTCCTCTCCCAGCCAGCGGCTGGCCGTGGGCAGAGCAGAGGCAGCAGCTGGGGGATGCAGGGCATGCAGGCTTGGGCCTCACACAAAAGTGAAGAAAAGTGAAGAGCGGGATCAAATTCCTGTTTGATAGCTCTGAGCCACATCAGAGCCCTGCATGGAGGGGACAGGATTTAACTCCTGCCTTTTCCCACGGGCTGCAGCCCAGGAAAGCCCTCCTGGAGTCGCTCTGCGGATCGCTCCCATACTTAAGGGTGCTCCCGTGCCAGCAGTTACTGGATGAGGACTCGCCACAAGCACTCGGCGATAAAATCAGTGCAGGTTTTTCATTTCTCAAGAAAGATCTTCAAATGCAACCAGACAACTCTGCAGGACACGATAATTAAAGGAACCCACGCTCCGTGACGAACCATGCGTTTATTATCCCGGTTTATGGAGCCGTATGGCCCCTTCCCTTCCCAGCAGCCAGGTTTGGCAGACGGGGTGCTGCTGGGCCCAGGGAGGGGCTCTCCAAACAGAGGCGGCGCGATTGCACTGTGGCAGCTGTTACAAAACCACGGTTCGAGCGTTCACATCACCTCACATCCCAGGTTAACGACAAGGCTGACAGGTGAGAATCGAGGTCTTCCACCCCCAATCCTGATGCGGCGCACGAGGGGTCCCTGTGGGGCTGCTGGGGAGGTGCGGTGGGGCAGCAGAGCCTCGCTCACTGGCTTCATGCGCCCAGGGGACGCCGGGTCTGGTGGGCAAACGCCAGGGAGGCAGGAGCCAGCGCCCGGGCAGCTCCCGGGCCCCGCAGGCTGTGCCGCGTCACATCCACACACCGGCAGGAGTGGATTTTTCTTCAGAGGCGTTCTAGGTTTAGCACTCTCCAGGCAGATAACCACAGCTTCACTTTGCTCCTGTTGCTGGCTTTGGAAGCACGGCTTACTCCAGCAGAGCAGCCTTCACGGTACCTGCAACAAGGCTGCCCAACCCTACCGGAGCCTTTGCAAGACTTCAGGCTCGTCCCTGCAGCTCCAATCACACTTCCTGGTGACAAGGAGCTTTGGTCAACTACCTCCCTGCACACCCCATTTTTCTGAAACAACCACACCAGACTTGTGTCATGTCAGCATTCAAAACACAGACACCCAGCAAGAGCCAGGTCAGCAGCTTGTTTGAGAAAAAGTTGCATTTTTTTTTTTAAATTGTCTTAAATTGAAAGTGCAACCATATACTTGCTTTGGTCCCTTCTGCTCCATTGGATTTCTTATCACTAATATATTAAAATATTTCCACACACCCACTGTTTACTATTGTTGCTGAATTTTGCCCTTTTGTTTTTAATTCCCTAAGTAAGTTTTACAGAAATTTAGCTCTGGAATACACAGTATTTTCACCTTTCTTAGCTTTTCAAAATAGTTCTTTGAAAAAGTACGTATACAAAAATATTTATTAGCTATGAAGTAGAAAAAAATATATTTGGCTTGCAAGTAAGTGTGTGGTTTTGTTTACCTACAAACACAGCTGGGATGCAAGATCTGATTTTCCTCCTAGCCAAAGCTGAACTGAGCATGGCTCATGAACTGACTTCATGTCCGGACAGCCACTGCAGATCAAAAATACAGGATTCTTGGATCAAATTACTGCCTTTTCTACTGCGGTTCTTACAAATTAGATTTGGAAGAGATGTTAGTTTTACCGCAATACCATTTGTACTAGGATCTCATGGTCAACAAAAACATGGGCGCTTTACTTCCAAGCGCACGCTTTCAGCCAGGTAACACCCCGCGGTTGTGCAGCCCCAAGGATTTTGACTCTGTTCCTCTTGCTGCAGCGCCACAAGTCCTTGCCTAGCAGAACGGTCGCTCCTTCAGGGCATCTTCGATGTGTTGAGGCACCGCTCAGCACAGGCCTCTGCCCTCACAGCCCTTCTTACAGCTCTTTGATGCTGCTGCTGAACATTTCTCATTTTACCGTAAAAGAGACAACGTAAAAACAGCCCCAGGGTTGCCTCCACTGGTCATGGCCTCCCTTTCAACCACTGAAGGGCAGGATTCTGACGGCTTTCTCGTATGGACCATCTGTGTACCCACAGGCTCAATTAAATGCAGGTGCCAGCAAAGCAATCAATACATCAGGATTTTGGAGAAACAAACGAACAAAAAAAGCCACTGGTACTTGTACAGGATCCGAGTTTGTACACATCAGAGTTTCTCCCCCCCAGACAAAATGTAGGCACCTTCTGTTTCAATATGCTCTTTAATGCTATGGATTAGGTCACTCCTTTCTGTCTCGCCCTCGGACTGCCCAATAAAACCTAGAGCAAGAGCGAGCTCTTTCACTGCTGTTGGCCAACATGTTAAATAGAGATTTTTTTTTTCCTCCTAAATGGAGAGAAACGTGTGCACGGGTCTGTACTGCCAACAGATGAGCTATGCCCCCAAAGATGTTTGGCAGTGACAAACTGGAAGGAGCCCGCTGGTGCAGAACTGGCTGCAAGCCACAAGAAGGCTGTACAGTGTCATTCAGCAAGTGCTTGAAACCAGAGCTGTTTTTATTCAGGGGACATTGCTTGAACCCTTCCCAGCCGTTTAATAGTGTTTGGGAATCTCCACGCCCAGCTCCTCTGCCTCTCCCAGCTGGAGGAAGGCTCCTGCCACACGCTGAGGCCACCCAGCCGGGGCTGCTGTGCTCTGCCCGCACACGAGCCGCGGGAGCAGCACCAGGTACGGCTCCTGAGGGCTGGCAAAGCTGCCCACGGTCCCATCCTGGCACAGCCCGCAGCACGGAGCCTGTTTGGGTCCCAGCCAGTCCTCACCGCAACGCCTGTGGCACAAAGTCCAATGGCAAGGGCAGTTCTGCACCGGGGTGCTCGGATGTGCGCGTAACAGGAATAAACTATTTGGCACCAGAGGCTAATTTGAATATATTTATATATCAAATATATAAAGGAAGGCCCCTCATGTGAAAATTAGGTCAATTAGGTCGAGAAACGGTATTTCTTCCTGCTGAAATCCTGGGACTCAAGTACAGGATTAATCACCCAACTTCCAAACAGGAGAGCCCCTGAAAGAAGTCAGGAGAGGGAAAATGGGGGAACACATCAACACCTAAAAAGCCACAATGAGCATCAAGTTGTGGTGTGATGACTTAAGAGCTGTTCTCTGCGGCGTCTTGCACCTTGGCAGCAGGCATCTGGAACTGAGGCATGTACGGCACAATGGCGTTATACTTAAAGCTACTTTGGATAAATGCATTTAAATTAGGAGGCGTGTTCTGAAGGAACCCCACGTCTCTGAGCAGATCAGCTGCGTGGAACTGACACATCACTCCGGAACTCTCCGTTAAAAAAATGTCACTCTCTCTTTTTCCAAGGGATGCTATCCCTAGGTAATAGAGGCTTCGCTCAGGACTGCCTCCATCTGTGAAAGTGTCATCCTGATCTGAAGGCTCTGAAAACCCCTCTGAAGAAATCAGGGAAAGGGAAAGAGTCTTGCTGGGCCGACTGCCAGGCTGATCAGGCAGCAGGAGAAAAGCCTGGTTTCCCACCTCCCAAGAGCTACTTGAGAAAGCACCTGCAACTAAGGAATCTTCGGCTAAGAAGCATCTCTCAAAACAACTCCTGAGATTCTTCTTCTCTTCGTAAAGCCCACTGGATCTGGAGTTGCTGATAATAGTAGCATATTTTATGTCGGACTGCCTTGTAATTTCTCCAGCGATGTGGTCATTGTGAAAGCTCCCAGAGAAGCTGCTGCTAGTGAAATGGCTGCTAGAACAAGCAGAGTCGTGTTCAGAGTCTTGAATTTTTGTAAACATTGAATTAATTACTAAAAAATCTTGCGTATCTTCTTGTTTCAACGCTTTGGTAACACTGATGTCTTCCAGCACTATTTCTGGTTCCAGAAGAAGAGGCTCAAATGACATTGCTTCGGGGTGCTTGATAAAAAGGTGCTCAAAAGTTTCAGGCTAGAAGAAAAGATATATTTTAATGCTCATCTACTACTTAATAGCTTTATTTCAGTATGAAGTTACTGATTTTAAGAATCACAGACAAAACCTCCACCGTTTTAGTCAGAGCATATAATTGAAAATACCCTAAAATCATCTCCCCTTTTCTTTACGTCTGTGTGTTGGTGAAGACTGAGGGGAAAGACAAAGCGAGAACCTCTTTGTGGGGCAAGTGCTGCAAAGCAAGCGTGTTGTGAAGCGCTCAGTACTCCAGCCACGACAGCGTATGGTTTAAGCTGAAATACAAGCAGCCGAGTGGTCCCAAACGTTTCGACATTAATCAACATGCACGTATTGTTAAAAACACACGCGAGTGCTTTGCAAGACAAAGATCTTATACCCTTAGATTTTCTTGGCTTTTTATTTAGACTGTATAAACAAATCATCTTAAATCATATACAGGCCAACTAAAATAACTTCTCCTGCTAGGATTATGTTATTTGGGGTCAAATTCAGTCTTTCCGTTGTGTTTTTAAGCATTCCCATCTACGTAACAGCTGTATGTCTGAACTGCACAAAGAGAAACATGTTTATTTTGGAGAAATGTGTGCTTTGCTACTACCTAATCTATATACATATAAAATATACAACAGCATGAGCTGAACAGAACAGGAACTCCTAGCTACAAAGGAAAAATCACTTGAAAAAACTTGTATTTCCTAAGGAATTCAAGACAAATAGATTAAAACAGATTTTGTGTATATTAGCAAACCATATTTTACAGCAGGAAAGCTGCCAGAACAACTAGGAACGTGTCAAAATACTTAAACTGGTACACAATTATAGAAAGAGCGTACTAACTTCCACGGCTCGGGCTGCTGCTTCAGCCTAGCTACCAGCAGTGACAATGCCCTCGTGTGGCAAAGCCTGTGAGCAGGTTTCTGCCTGCTCTGGTACTTGCCCCCACGAGCCCATCGCCTTCCCACCCTGGCATCTCTCCCAGGCTTCCGACCGTGTCGGGCAGCACATAAAAAATTGGCCAGCTATTGAAAGGAGCTGAGGAGTGCTACGATGCTGCGCGTATGAAGCCGTAACAACCCTAACTTACACTGCCCACTGACAGCCACCTGCTCCCTCACAGGCTTGCTAGGGACTTGCACAGGCACTGCTGTGGCCAGCAGACAAGTGGTCCGGGCAGGGGACACTGCCCCAGCAGCATTTTCCAAGAGGAGACAGAGGCCAGCCGGCAGCTTCGGAACAACCAGACCCCCACACGGCCCTCCTGCCACAACTACCCTCCTGCAACCGGCAGCTGGTTTGTCCTGAGCAGGGATGGTTTATCTCCTTCCAAAATCTGCTTCCTTCTTCACCCCCGCCTCCAGTATCTGTTCTTACAAATGCATATAGGCACCACAGAAAACACGTCAATAGCATTGCCTGCAGAGACTAAATCCGTCGCGTTCAAAGACAGGTAGGCTGTTTGGCAAAAGCCTCCACCTGCCAGCTCAGATGTCACTTATTAAAACAAGTTAGATCAAATACAATGTATAACCCAACATCCTGAGAGAACAAAACATCAAGAATTACAGAGTAAGCTGGGTGAACAGCGCTGGATTTCCACAGTATATACACGTATGGAATAATCTGGGCACAAAGTGTGCTGAACAGCAGGCCGAGCAGTTCTGTAAAACTCAGGACGAAAATCACAATCCCAGGCCATCAGTTCCCAAACTCTGCTGACCAGATGAAACGGGATCCAAACAAAGAAGGCATTTCAAGCAATGTTGTGTTTTGCCCTCCTGGTCAGTCTAGGTTTTACCTTGCATTTGTCACAGACTTGTCAGAAGCAAGACTATCTCTGTACGCCAGTTACCACGCCTGAGACAGGTTCAAGTCGAAAATATTTTGCACTCTAGTTGCTAAACACAGATACAGCGAAATATGTTGTTGGCCTAATTCCATCAAGACCAGATTGTGACTGTACAGGCTTTTAGCTTTATACGTTGCAAGTAACCCCATGGACTTAGTAGGGTAATTTAGATATGCATCATTCTTTGAAGGATTTACATGAATTTTCTTGGAAAGCATGTGTACTTGTGCTTTAGTATTCTACAACAGCAGCCACTAAAACTTTGTTTATTTTACTGAGCAAGTAACAAATTTTCATGGTTCTGACATTATGTAAAAGCTCGCAAGACTGAATCTCGATGCAAGATTTGCCTGTTTTAAATTGTGATTTTAATGTCTTGCTACTGTAAGCAATACAATCCCGATAAAGGAATACTCTATAAATGCAGTTCAGGAGTACCATATACCAATACGCTGTACTGGACATACAAAGTAATGATTAGATGTTGACTGAAGGATTTAGTACGGCTATGTACCACGACAAAATGTGTTCCACAGCAGATGCCTTCAGAAAGACATCAAAACTTTCTAGTAGTGGTATCCAGGCCGTTTGTGTAATCAATGGTTATTACAGTGAGCGGAAAATACCATACCAGTCCTGTGCACTGCTTTCGCTAGTGGAAATTGCATGCATACGTACAAATGCAGAATTGGACCCTAAACACGGTGCTTTGAAGAACGTGTTTCAGCCTCGGACATCAGGAAACTAGCAAGAGGTGATCATGCTCATCTGGGGACAGGCACTATGCCTTCAGTGCAATTAACATTAAGCAGTGTTTTCCAGTAAGATTAGTACACCATACCAAAGAGGCATGTTTTCTACTACGTAACAAGCTGTCAAAAATCATGTCAAACTTCAATTTCTTTCATACTTGCATGCATCATTTCTTTCCAATTAATTATGGAACAAGGCATATGAATACGGAGCAGTATCACCAGGGTGTCAGCGTGGGCATGACTTTCCCCTCCTAGTTAAAAACATCATCAACTTTGATACACTTATTTTGGCTCTAGCAGTTGGTGAGGAGAATCATTTCCAGTGTGTCAAATCCACCATGCAAATTTCATACACCTTTGCAATCTGGAATAATAAGGATCGTCTCGAGCTCCTATCACTACAGATGAAAAGATGAAACAGACAAATACAGGTGCGCTGGTGCAACTGATACTCCTGCAACTCACAGCTACTTGTTCAAAGAGCCCAGCCCCTCTCAGGATGCAGCCATGGAAGCAGACACGTCAGCCCGGTCTGGGGTTTAACGAACTGCACAGGGACAGCACACTTCGCTTTCTAGACCAAGCCAAGAGGCACAGGCTCTGCTACCGCCAGCCACTGTGACTGCTGCCGCAAGGCTGGAGAACGCCTGATCGACCTCTGTCAGACCACGACTGCACCTTCCCCAACACAGATGTAACGTCAGATTATTCAGGCATCTGCACTGACCTGGCTGCATGTTTAAATGACAATGAACGAAGAAGCCAGGTAAACAGCATGCATATTGGAATTTCAAGGAAAAATCAAGCAAGGCACAAGGCACAGTTTCTGCATTCTCTGAGTTGCTGCTGCACCCAGATATATATATACATATAATTTCAGAAGACCTTAACGGAAGAACCCGGTACTTGCACAAATACAAGATCCGATCACCTCGATGTGCCTGGAGTCAGTGGAAACTCCTAAGCTACCTCTCGACTAGAACAAACAAATATTTCATTAGAAAAATTTTAAAAAACAACAAAAAACACTTTAACGTGAAGCCAACAGCTAGGCAGATCTTGCTTTCAACTGGATAAATCCCAAACCTGTCTGATATCTCTGCTTCCACGGCTGCGTCCTGGGAAAGGCCTTTCAACTCCTCTTTCAACTCCTTTTGAAGGCCGGGGCTTGAAAGCATCGAGCCCGTTGCTAGTCACAGCCTTAGTCAGCAGGGCACTAAAAACACCAAATCTAAAGTGTTTCTGCCTACGCAAGTGACAAACCATCTTTTGATCTGTAACATGGCACTTACTCCTAATTTTTGCAAGGGTATTTTAGATTTTTGACAGAGCTACTTCCAGGATTCATTATATTTAAGCAAATCAGCATTGTATTGTATCTGTTTCCTGTCTTCTGAATATAAATAGAAAAATCTTCTAATAATTCTGTATAGGAAGCCTGGGAGCTGGCCCAGTGGTTCTGCAGGCAGTGACCATTAGACTTCAAAGAATGTCCATTCTCTGTTTAAATGAAATGAAATAAAGTTAAAGATGAGAAAAGAAACCTTCACTGGGAATGCAAATTAAATACCTGAAAAAAAAAATCTTCTGCCATGAGGTGCTCTTTCTTTTAGTAGTAACAGGCCTGAATTTAGATTATTGTTTCAGCAATTACCCACTGTCAACCCGTAAGACCGTGAGAAACTTTGTTTTCTGCTGCAAACCGGCTAAGTCCATGTAAAGGCTCTTACCTGCCACAGCCCATCACATCACAGCTCTTGATTCATGTGCTGAGAGGCAGTTTACCCCAGCAAAATATATGGCCACTGATGCAAATGTGGCACTCAATGAGATAAATGAGCATTACACCTATGGGGCACACTCTGATTCTACAACTGATTTACCAATAGCCCTGAAATTTAAACACCCCTCCATTCAAGAGAGATGCTGGTCTCTGGTCCTAGCCCATTTCTGCAGCTGACAGATCTGCTGTATTACTAACTTCAGAGGTTCCAGGTAGCTTCATTCAAGCAATTCAGGTAGGTTTTGGTCTACCCAATACGTAGAGTTCAGTACTGAGCAAAGAGCAGCCTGACCCACAGGGTGGGGGAAGAAGCATCACCAGGGAAATGCATACCTTCTGAAAATTAACTCCTTGTGCCCAGGAGCAATTCTTGGGGTTTGGAACATCTTCCCAAAACAGTTTCTTCATTCTGAAATATTAGGTAAATTCTGGAGTTGGTACTGTTCTCATACATTCTGTACTTTTGCTATGTCAGAAAGGGAACATGTGTGATTTTATTTATCTAGAACAGTGTGACAATGAAACGATCATTTCAGATATTCTAGATGGTCAAAATTCAATAGAAAAATAACAAAGTGAGATATCATATGGCGGTTTTGTAAATTATGAAACATACAGGCAGTCTTTGCTGAGTAAGACCCCAACCCACATTCCACAAAACTCAGATTATTTTTTTTAATTGGCTTTATTTGCAATGACAATTAAATCTGGGACACACAGTGCTTCAAAGCACTTGACACTCATTAGCTTGTCCACAAAACACTGCAAAAGTAAGCAGTGTGTGGTACAGGCTGAAGTGGTATTTCCCAGGGAAAAAGAACAGCACTGATCATCACCTTACCACAAGGACACCAGCCCTGGAAGGTCTGACTTTTACAAGGTAACAAGCCTGTGCACTCGAGACATTTAAATTCTTGGTGCTGTATTCCAGAGTCTGCTGCCTTTGAGTACATTTCAAAAGTACAAATGATAAAAATAATTCCTAGCTTTCCCCAGAAAGACACTGGCCACCAGTTCAGCAGACAGCCAGCTAAGCTGCATCACCTTCGGAAGGCCGTGACTTTTATATAAAAATGAACTTACCTTTGCTGTGAAATCAGCAATGCTCCAAGCAACAAAACCAAGGTTGAAATAACTATTGGCAGAACCATATAGAGGCTAGCATTATTCTGGTTTTCATATCCATCTGGAACTAAAAGGGATGCAGATAATGCAGGAGAAATAATTTTTCTGAAAAGTTTGTAAACGGGAAATAACGAACATTTATATAAACAGTAGAAGCAACAGCGCAAGCCCTCCCTCAAAAAAAAAAAACCTTGATAAAGTTTTATTGCAGATCAATGAACCTTGAGAACAAACAGACAAAAGGGAATGAATTATTTTAAATAGAGGTGACTCCTCCATCGCTGGGGGAGGTCCCCCCTGCTCCCTTGTTATTGGGGAATGAAATCAGAGCACATAAAATAAGAGAATAGCCCGTAATTGGAGAACGAAGAATCACAGAGACCTAGGATCTCAGCTGTTAAGTTAAGATGATGGGAATTCAGTTGCCTCCCTCCCTCAATTAACTTCACACAGTTTTCAAATTAAAGCAACTGAAATCTCGAGCAGTTTATAGATGTATTAAAGTTACCTTATTACTGACTTTCTTCTGATAAACTACAGACTTCTTCCACATTTAAACTTAACTTTTACTATCAAGCTCCTATTTCATAACATGAAGAAAGATGCCGTAAGTCACCTTTGGTAAATTCATCTGTCACTCTGGATTTGCCAACTCCTCCAGCAAACACGGGGTACAGGCTGAAGTGGTACTTCTCAATAAGAATAAAGTGATCTGGAAAGAAGAAGTCAGCCTTTTGAATCAAAACTATTACCCTGCTATTAAACAGTGACCTCCAGAGAGGCTCTGGTCACATATCAGAGTTCAGACCAGCCCAGAGGGGTCATAACAAAAGCCGTCTTTTATAGATATGCACTTTAATATCAAAAGATTAAAACTATTAATCTTTACAGCATAATCTAGCATTATTTTTTTCAATGGAATTAACACCTTTATGCAACTATTATAAAATTTTCTAAGATTAAAGCCAAAAATGCAGATGGAATTAACACATATTAACTTACATAATTAGCTGGTATGGTCAGTATTCCAGAACTAATTTTATCGTATTGCCAAAAAATGAACACACACCTGAGCTTCATTCTTTGTCAACCTGGATTATGAATGCAACAGTCAGTCCTTTACAGTCAGTCCACTAACGATAATTAAAAATTGTTCTACTGTTCCTTACCATAAAAAAAATATAAATCACAAACAGAGAGAGGGGGAAGAAGTGTAAGAACTCAGAAAAATGCTAGATTTTTCTATTCAATAACAATTAACATAATGCATTACATTTTCAAGTACACACTCACCATAAATATAATATTTACTAGTATTCGGAGGAACTCGCACCCATTTCATCTCCTCTTCTTTGTTAAGGTTTTTCCATTCAATAACAAAAGACGTTATCACATATGTGTGAGGTGAAAGCGTCCAAGTCAAAATCACACAAGTGCTGTTCACTGGATAAGCAATGAGTGACTGCACAGCATTCACTGCCAGAACAAGGACAAAAGAGTGAATTACGTGAACTCTGACAGAGGTGAGATGAGAGCTGGCTTAGCAGGAGAGGTGTATGCTGTAAAATGCATGACAGTTTTGGAGCTTCGCTATTTACTTCTTTAGTTTTTTGTGTTTTTGTTTGTTTTTATCTTTATACAATAAAGCTTGATCCTTAGTTCACGTAAGCAAACTTAATTCTCTTTAAGCCAGTGAAGAGTGGTTCACACCAACTAATCCCGAACACTAAACAGACCAAGTTTCTTACCAAACATTAAACAAATAGCCTGGTTCTCACATGTACCGCCTTAATTATCAGTGCTTAGCTAAGAAATTATCAACAAATGGACTGTCAACATTTAGCTAGTAAAACACGCACTGGGAGCCTGTAAGCTAAATCCCAGTAAATCTCTCTAAGTAACATACCCAGATCACAATCCAGGCAAACAAATGCTTCCCCTTACATCTGCTACCAACTACAGGCTTTCCAGAACAACCAGAAAGACTTTTACCTATAAAAATGCTTCTAAAATTGCATTACAGCTGTAAAGTTCTATTCATAGACTGCAGTAACGTTTCCCACATTATACATTTGCATATGAATGTTACACAGTTGAAATTGTCAGAACCGATAGCCTTTATTTTATTAATAAAGCAGAATGCAGCTGAACCGATGAAAAGGCTGCCCAGGGAGTAAAGCCAAACCTCTGAGAACTATGCATTCTGGCACCCTGTCAGGTGAGCAGCCAGAGAAATTAAACCACATTTCATTTTGGAAACAACAAAACATTCCCTAGCAGGAATGCTGGGTGTTCCCAAGACAAAGAGGATGAAAGATCAGTTTTACAGTATGATTTCATTTTTATTTGATCAATTACTTTAGATTCTGTTAGTGAAGGACAACTGTTAAGGACGACTTTTTTCCCAATCTAAAGTTCATTACAATTTTCACATGATAGAAATTTCATTTTTCAAATAGATCTGTTGGAGAGATACAGAATCTGATTCCCATAATACAGGTGAACATATCATGATTTTTCTTTTAACAAAGGGATTTTTATTACAAAGAAAGCTTTGCCCAAAAGCATTACAAGAATTCCTAACATATTCCACATCGCAAAATGGTAACTAACTGGTGTTCTTACCTGTGCTCAATTGCTGTGATAGAGTTAAATTAAAATTAATTGAAGAAACTCCAATTGAATTCATGGCTAAAACTGTAATGGTATGTGTGTGTTCGGTCCATGGAAATAAACAGGTAGTGCCTTTATCGACATATTCTGACCACGTGGTGTTTTCCGATGTTTGATGCTTTATAATGTATCGGCTCACACTGCACAATGAGTGATTCTTCATCAGTGGCTGCAGCAAACAGTGGCATTAATTAATTTTCCAGTCTTTGATTTCAAAAGGAAACATCATTTGGGCAGAAGGTGTTGGTTTTAAAGAGTTCTAAGAAAACGTGACCCAAGAAAGATATTTTATAGACATATATTTTAGCAAAGACACTGTAGTCCATTTAAAGACTTAACTTCTCTATCTGAAAGCTGGCACCCTCACTTGCTATCTTTCCATTGAAGGGGGGAGGAGGGGGGGAATACAAGGAAATATAAACTTTCACACTCCTCAAACAGTTCACAATTTTCTGTTAGCATTTTCCAGGACTGAAAAAAACAGATGACTGTTTGCACACCTAACATCGCTGCACAGACAAACAGGAGCGGCCAGCCACTGATGCACTTTTTCCCCTCTATCCTGCGTTAACCTTTTAACGCAGCTTTGCCCAGTTTACGTGCCATTGCCGAGGTGTTTGTACAGGCAGCTGTCTAGGACTCAGTGGCACATTCTGCTCAGAGAACTCGGTTAGCAGAAATTGGCAGCAAAAACCTGCAAGCATGCTGCAAACCAAGTCCTGTAAACAGTGACCACCCAAGGTTGCCTCTCAGGGCAGGGAGGCACGTGCTTATCATTATCATTTTCATTAATTCTACCAATGCTTTTGGGTCATGCATCTTTCAAAGTGAAAGACCAAAATCTAAGTGCTCTCACCTTCCACAGGAGGGTAACATTTTTCTGCCTCCTGGCTGGATCTTCAACAACAACTCTCCAAAACTCAGGGCCTTGTAAGGGAGCTGCAAGATTACAGTTTTGAAAGAACAGTGTCACATCTGAGTCTGAAACCGGACCGAGCATCAGAGCACGCTCTGAAAGCACACGTACCTTTGATATCTCTCACAACTGCATAAGCTGATCTGCTCCAGTTGCTCCAGTAACCTAAACCATCCAGTGCTCTGCAGCGGACCTGAACAACATACTCAACACAGAGTTTCTGAACCTTTATCATAGCTGATCTTGTTGGCACATTTGAAATTTCATACAGCTGTAACAGAAGTCGAAATAGTCAGAGTAAGAAAAAAAGGTTGTTTAGGCATTTGTTACGATCAAAACTCCTAAAAATAAATCAAGTGAAAAGTGGCCCCCTCAGTCACATCCTTTGCTAGATAATGCAATGCTCAGAGCTGTGATTCACTAAATACAACAAACTCCGTAAATCCTAGCTGACACACTAAATAACACTGCAACAATTCACACTTCAATACAGATTTTAAAAAAACAGTACCTCCCATGTTAGTTCTTCCCTGTTCTCAGCATACCGGATCTGAAATTTAAGATCATCGTTTGTAAACACAGGGTTTGTCCAGCTCACATTCAGCAGCCCATCATTTCTGGTGATCTCTGCTTTAATGTCAGAGGGAGGAAGTGGCTTCACTAGAAAATTGAAAAAAAAAAAAAAGACTAATATCTGCACTGACATTTCACATTAAATCAAGTCATTGTGGTCTACCTTCTTCCTTCCCAAGGGTGGCAGGTAACATCATGGCCTCTGCTACTCCAGGTAAAGTTGGATCATAAAGCAAACAACAATTCATCCCCTGGTACTAACGGCAAAAGATGCAGCCTGGCACTAATAGGGTGCCCCAGTATACAAAGTAGAAGCATATGTGGCCCAGAAAGGCAAATCTTCTAAAGGATGTGGAAAGTGCAGGTTTATACAAACATTAATGGAGATTTTATGTGAAGGTTTTATTTTACAGAAAATTTCATCAGAACTGAGCTTCTCCAACAAACTGGATGTGAATGTCAGAAAGCCCCAGTTTGCTAACAAAGCAAAGTTAGAATAAATTTGTTTTGATCACTTACCTGGTGAGGAAGGAGAAAGAAAAAAAAAAAAACTTGAAATAAGCTTTAAATCCTGGGCAAGGCCAGAATGCACAGGTTTTATTTTACGACAATACAGAGCATCCTCCATCCAATGTAGGTCAATTCCATTCATTGCTTTATCCTTGAAGGGCTGGCTTGAGTAAACCAGCCTCCTGAAGGTCTGTGGGCTGCTGCAGCTGATAGCCTGCACTTGCTAGCACTCCTCACTGGGCAGCATCACACAGAGCCCCTACCTCTCCCCAGAAGAACACAGCCAACCAACCTCTTACACCCCGCAGAGCACAGAAGCCCCTGACACAGACTAACAGTACAGCTGCCATGCAGGCAAGCGCCAGGTTTTTTGGCAAATTTTCTAAGCAGTAAAAGTGCAGGACCTCCCCCACCAACCCTTACACCACTTTTATTTCTGAAGCTCAAGGCTGCCAAACAATCCTCTTTGAACTAGACAGAAGCAACCTTGAAAACCACAAGGCCACCAAAACAGTAATGATCAAATGCTAAATCCCGTACCCCACTTAGCTATAAATACATTAAACTTCTTATTTCCTTCCTATAAATTCATTTTTTGCTCACTCTATTTAAAATTTGAAATGAAAAGCGTAGTTTGGTTTAATTTATGTTATGTGCACACTTCTCCCTCCCCGCCCCCCCAAATAGATATATATTATTTTGCTTTATTTCATGTAGCAGTTCTGTGGTCTACCTAGAATACAGAAGGAACTTATCTATTGAAAACACTAATTGTGGGTAGAAAACTGCTATTTCCTCTTTGTGGATGGATGTAGAACAATTTTTTTGCAAAAGTCACACAAAGCCAAAGCTGCAGCGTGTTCTCTCTGCATATGTTCACATTTGTGTCCAAAGCAATACACAGTCCAACGAAGGCTCTGACTCACGGACCAGACAACAAGACTTGCTTTGCACATTTTGCAGTGTTTGAAAACACTCAAACACTGTTTCTGCCTCTAGCTTTCACACACATTTAAGTGCTCTGTGTGTTGCAAAATAAACTTTGCAAAAGCGTGCAAGAACATAAACAGTTCCTGTGATTTTAAACAGGAATGAGCAGGCATGTAACTAACTCACATGTAGCACTACACTGCAACAAAGCACGGCCTCCAGAGAATCACAGTAGGGCTGAGGCTTTGCACCTCCCTTCGGTTATTTACAGTCATTGAGATCCCCCTGAGCCTCCTCTTTTCCAGGCTGAGCAGTCCCAGATCTCCTGCGCTCTCCTCATAGGAGAAAACCTTAACCAGCTGAAGAGCAGAAAAGTTAGCTAGTCAAGAATCTTAAAAATTAGACTGATTTTTAAAATACTCCTTTTTTTTTTCTGTAGATGTCTTTGCAAAACAGTTGAGGACAAACACGCAAAACTGAATGTTTCATTTTATAGGTACTAGCTGCAGCTACAGTCTGCTCCTGTGCCAAGCAAAATCTATGGAAATAACATTTAATCCAATGTTTTCTAGAAGATGACACTGAAACTCTTATGTTTTTATGTTCTTTCCACAATGTAATACATTTAAAATGCTATGAAGTACTTTATCTATACCATATAAGGTATGAAATCCAAGGTCACAAGCAAAGAAAGACGTGCAGAAATCTTGACCTACCCACATCTGCTGGAACGACGCAAGTTGGTGAGGACTCAAGTGTTCCTAGCGAGTGCTTAAACTCTATCCACAGGGTATATCCAGATAAAAGAAAAATAGGCTGAAATATGCACTCATAAGAATGATTCCTCTGTAAAAGGCATTCTTTCACCTCTGATTCTGGAGGGATACTTGGAAAGTTAGGACAATAAATTTTGCTCCTTAAAAAGAGGAAAAAAAACATTAAGTTAATACACTGCAACAACAAGCTGCTCACGACATCAAAAAAACAGAACTCAGAAGGCAATTAATACAGATGGTGTCACTGGAAACGTGTGATTTTTTTCGATGATAAGTTCAAGATCTGTCCAAACTAAGTCTGCACTGAATGGATAAATAACACTGTGGTGTTACTCCTTAAAGCTCTGGCTCTTAGCCTGAAAAGAACAGCAGGGTGTGGAAGGCTCTCCCCAGTGCAAAATCTTTTGATAACAGACTAACAACGTGAAGAGGTACAAAAAGAAAGGTACGGGCATCTCTAATACTCATGAATCGTGTTACTTGAGTGTTTTTCCTTAACAACGCAGCCCTCCAGCCAGGAATATGCCTTTTCAGACACCACCTAATGTCCAGGGCAAAGTGGCCCAAACAGATTTGCACAGGGAAGTCTCCAGGAGACTGAAATCCCACATGAGTATCAATGCTAGAGGGTGGTATTAAAATCCCACATGTGGTCGGTATCACATCTGGCCACAGAAGAGGAGACCTGGACTCTGGACAAAACGGCAGTGACACCTTATCTGAGGTGGGAAAGCAAGTTTCCAAATTTCTCCTAAGCTTGGGCACAGCTCAGACTTGCGGTAAGAGTGGCCAGATCGGGTATTAGCTATTCAGCCGGACCACAAAAGTTAAGACTTAGCTGAATCCTTCCTCTTCCTGTCAACATAGCTAATACTGATTAAACAGTTGTCTGGAGCTTTGAAGGTTTCGTTTAGCATTCTGTTTTTCTAGGATGATCATTTCTGCGCTGTTGCTGTTGGCAGCACTGACTGCAGAGGAAGACGCAGTTACAAGCCAACGAAAACAAAACACCAACATGCAAAGCTAGCACACCACATTATTACAGAGCATGGGGTTTCATCTGTGAAATGTAATCACATCAGTAAGAAGAATAGCTGTGTGCTCTTGGAAAATCTGATGCGTCTGATGTCAGTGCAACATTTAATTTCTAACCTTTATCCTGAAGACTTGCCTATGTCTAACAAAACACTCGCAACTCCAGTATATTTATCCTTGCCTCCTATAATCAAGCTTGGACAATTTAAAAAAAATGACCATTTTAGCACATCTCACCCTAGTAAACGTTCATTTTGTATCTTTGTTCACAATATACAATAGAATGCTATGCAAATGATGATGCTGTTTTCATAGCTATAAATCTTTAAAAGTCCTATCCTGAAACTTTTTGGTAGTCATTACATTCATGTGGGTTCCCCATGAACTTCATTTGTTTATTTATTTGATCTTTCAGACCTTAGTATTAACAAAGCAGAACCAGACACAAACAAAACTCAGAAAAACCCCAAACAACCAAAACAAAGCAACCCAACAGACGGAAGGAAATATCATATTAAATACTAGCATTTGGCAAGCATTTTCAGTTGTATTACTGTTCAGTGTTTCATCAGGCATGAACACTGCAGCAAATGGACAGGTTATCATGTAGCATTCAAAAAAAAAAAACCACACCTTTTTTAGCTAAACCTGAACAATGAAGAAGTGGGAATAAAAGACATGGCAAGAGCAGCACAGTGTTTATTTCAGGCTCCCTGCCCAGCAGTGCACTCATTACATTCATATTTGTGAAGACAGTCAAAACAAAACCTACCTTACTAGTCAGTCAGTCACTAATCCTGCCCTAAAAGTCTCCACATGAAATCTCAACCATTCCAGTTATTGCTTTAGTCCACAAAATCCTGAGAAATATTTATCGTGGTACGATAATATTTCAGAAATTAAACCCACCTTCATTAGCAAAGACAGTCCAGCTTTCCAAAGGATTAGGCTCTGAGGACTGATTTAAGCCTATTTTGGCAAAACTTTTGCATAACTAGTCCAGCAAAGAGTCCAGTAAAACAAAAGATTATTCCTCAGGACGGGCTGTCTGTCTATCTTGTTTGTATAAATACTAGCATGGTTCTAGGAAAACTCTCAAACTCAATGTGTTAGTATCTCACAGGGATTCTTTTTATTTCACGGTAAAGCAATACTTTCACAGGCACTAATTGTATGAATGAAGATTATTATATCACTGATTTAATAATCATTTTTGTCTTTTTTAAATTTTTTTTTCTGCAACCCACCCCAGTTTTCTTGTGTGTCCAAAAGACAAAAAAAAAAAAAATTAAAGCTCCAAGGAGCTAAGAAGGAACCTGTAGAGGTTATAAGAACTGCTTTGTTAATGTAGGGGCATGGACAAGAAGAAACGTTAGCTGCAGAGTAGAACAGATGCCTAAAGGCAAAGAAACAGATGTAACATTAGCTGTCTACAAAACATTGCCTTGAGCTTACTCAGTCTTCTCTTTGTAGAGTAAGAAATCTCCTTCCTAGTCCTTTAACTACTCTTAGTCCTTAAAAAAACAAGGTGGAAAGCTCAGAAAAACAGAGGATCTCAACAGGAGGCCTGTTTCACAGTTTTAGAAACATTTGTTCAAACATTTCTCAAGAAAAGCTGACATTTTGTGACCCATTATGTCGGACTGGGTCTGGGAAGATTCCATTGGCATCAGTGGCTTTTTCACTGTCATAGCATCATAAGAATTTGGTCTTGACTTGAAAGTTGCTTTCTATTCAACCATCTGAAAACAAGCAAGGCCAAAATGCCCGAGCAAGACCATGAAAAGTAAAAATTGCTCTAGCCACCAAAAACACCACCTTCATAAAGCAACAGTCCCTTTAGGAACCAAGTTTATCTCCAACTAAGTTAGTTTTGTTTTGTTTTCATCTGGAATGAAATACATGCTGTTCCTCTATGTTTATGTACTATCTACAAGTAGAAAAAAAAAGTTCTAGAAAACTTGATGATGAAGTGGAGACATCAAGAGGTCTGAAGTCCAACCCCCAGTATAGAGCAGGGTTAAAGTCAAAGCCTGATGAAGCTGCCCAAGGTCCTGTCCAGTTGAGGTCTGAAGATCTCCAAGGACAGAGATGCTAGAGCCAGTCTGGGTTAGTGCTCAGTGCTCCGTCACTCTCACTAGGAGGTGGGGTTTTTTGTTTGGTCGTTTTGCTTTGTTTTTTAATTATTTCCTTACAGTTTTTGGAAATAAGCAACTAGAAGATTTTCCTAACTGATACCTGCAAACATATCCACTTTAAGAGCCAGATGAACTTACATCCAGTCATCTAATGCAAGCAGAAAGGAAGACTGGCTCGAAAGAAAAATAAAAGCTTAAAAAGCATATTAGTTCAATTAGATTCAGGCCTGCTGTCACAACTGAGCTGTTTAATATTTGTGTTCTACTTTTAAACTGTATTTACAGAACTGGCTTCTGAATTGCACCTACAAGTTTCACAAATGCTAAAAAAAAAAACAGGTAAATAAAATCCACATTACATGCTCAGATATCTACAGTCCCTGTTCTGCACGTGTGGTTGATGCCTCTGGAGTCCCAGCTAAGGAAAAATCCAGCTTACAGAAACTGCACATTTCATAATTACAACTATTCAGAATTCTTTGCTGTTAAAGTATTTCCAGGGTGGCACTTTCCAAACAAAGAGTGCATTTAAAGCTATACACACCTGTAGTATCTTAACTGCAAGGAACTCCCCACGAGCAAAGTGTTTGGGTTTGTGGACCATCTGCAAGTCATTTTAGTTAAGTACCCATCAGTTTCACATTTGATATTGATATTCACATCTAATTAAAAACACATTAAATGTTTATTAATAAAGATATAATTCTTTATACATAAAACATGCATTACAAGACATAACTACTGGATAAAAGCTAAGTAGAGTTTAAGACTGAAATATTCTAACCTTACTATTAAAATGCACCAAAATTATAATTGTAAATCATCTGGAATCTTACCTACTACATATAATTCAGCGTATCTATGATGACATTCCCTATTTTGATGACAACAGTACAATGCGTTATAGAAGAAATTTCCTCTAGGTTTTGTTGCTTTCAAGTTGAAAAGAGTAACTTTGCTTACGCGATCATTCACAAGCGTATACTGACTTTCTGGGATTTCTTCTGCTAAATTCAGCCACCAAACAATCTTCCTTGACAATACATTCTTGTTTTTGTTTTTATAGATGCAATGAAATGAAACATTAGAACCAACACTGGTCAGTATCTTAGAAGGGAAGTACAAGACTTCAGCTACAAGGAAGGAAAAAAGTCCATTGAGATCAGAATCAGAACAACAACAAAACATATGTCAATAGAAAATCTTTATTATCCAGTTGTATTTCTAAATCACCTACTTCTTCCAGCTTGATTATTATTAATCGTTACAGGGCAGAGGAGCAGAAATAGGCCGTTGACTGTCTCCTCCTACAACTGATGTCTGTAAATTCTGATAAAAATAATCTTTAATATCCCTAGGCAAACAGGAATTAAATGAGCAGAAAATCACTGGGGAGTAGAGTGAAAAACAATGCACAGCAGCATAAGTGAAACAGAGTCATATAGGCTTCTGTAAATTTAATCTTGGGAAACTAGATCAACACTGCTACTTCATACTCAGCCCACTTTTTTTTTAAGGCATCAGGTCCAACTAAATGAGTGTGTTTATCCACTTTTGAAAAATCATCTTATTTGAATGCTGCAAGAAGTACTTGGAGCCTAGAAAGAGTTAGCCTCTGCAGCACAACTCACCAGTGCATACACCACAGATGTTAAAATTGTAAAATTGTCCTCAGGTAGAAGTGAGAGAAAATCCAATTGAGTGAAGAGCAGTGTTTAGGTTTAAAAGAAATATATATCCAACTCTCTGAACCGTGAAAGGATGTCGAAGGCATATGCTAGCTGAACCATGACTGTAATACTGGAACATAGGCTTTGAGAGATTTGCGATTCAGAAGCACAGAAAAATCAAGCTTTCCAATAGTTAGTAATCCTGCTCCTATTAAAGTCACCAGGAGATTAATCTCTAAAAAAATGCTTTACAATCTGAACAACATAGTTGATACCAAATGGTAGCAGTGATTCAATAAGCAATTCACCTAGGCATAAAGACACTGATTTTGCAAAGCACGTACACATGCATAAGCTCAGCCTCCATCAGTCAAGTACTTTGGGAAGCTGCATGTGTTATACACTGGCTGAAAATGAACAGTTTGTCCAAGAGAGACCCAAAGCCAGCACCGAACTCCTTAACTGGCCAGGTTTGCTTTTTGCAGTTCAGGAACCACCTCAGATATTTTTAGCTTTTTTCCAAAACACAGGCCCTCTTAGATAGCAGAGGAGACCTAAAATGCTGTCATTGTCAGAGACTTTCTCGTTAAATATAAATCAGAACATGAAACTAGTCAGCTGTACAAACATGTAACTGCTTGATTTCAGCATATACTCTTCTGGCAGTAATGTGCACACCTGAATTCAAGGCAGCATTCCTATTAACAACTACCAGCTGTGCTGCACACTCCACTGTTCTTCCACTGGCTCATCCCAACATTGGCCATTGGGAAAATATGTCAATTTGAGCCTCCTGCAGTGAAGAAATTACTCTCTCTACGCTGAATTAGGCTTATCACAATGGGGTTATTTTGCTGATGAGATGTATGTTTAATACAATTGCATATCCCATAACAGGATTACAAAAAATAAATAAATCTAACAGTATCTACCTCTTTTACATACATATTTGTTTCTCAACACGCTCAGAAACCTCTTCTGAAAATAAGAGTGTATGTGTACATGAGAGAACATTACTCTGTTTTGCCTACAGCTACCAGGTGTACACGTATGCACCTAGATACCAAAATGGGTTACATTAAATCTACAAACCCTAATCTGTATTCTGCACTTTTACTTCAGCTACAGAGCCTCGTGCTAAACTAAAAGTTAGAGGAAGCATTAGGAGAAAGTTTTTTTTTTTTTTAAATTGAGTAGAAGTTAAACACTGCTGTCTTTTGAAATGGAAAAGCCCTTAGAAAAAGAGCTTCTGGGTCTGAACAGGTGCTTGGTGAGCAAGCAACAGGGCACCCATGGAGGTGTCATGAAGCTGACTGTGCAGTCTCCATGTATTAATCATTCCATAAAAATTTTGTGCCAAGCAAAGAGTAGGATCTCAGGTAAAGTTATGTCGGAAGAAATGCAGCAGGTTAAAGAGTTTCCAGAGGAGTTTTCAGCCCAAATCATGCACATAGTGTAGTGCACGTCCCTGGATAACATACTCACATATAGTGATTCCACAAAACAAAACAAACTGGAAAATCTATCGTATTCTGAAAGCCTACTTACTACGCAGGGTGGCTGCACATGACCTACCTCCCAATTTCAGATTATATGGTGTGCTCCAGTCACTCCAGAACCCTGGACCATAACGATTCTTGCACCGCACTTGAGCGAAATAGGAGGAATCGAGCAGCGGATTGTCTATGGCCAGCGAGGTGTTTAAAGCAACTTGAACCACCTAGTGGATTATCAGAAGCCATTACTACCACATAATAATTTAGGAAAAAGAAAGGGAAAAGCAGAGGGACAGAGCTGAGCTGACTCACCTGCCAGCCGTTTTGACCTGCGTTTCCAGAGATGTTCACTTCGTACTGGAGGGGAAATGGCATCAGCACGGGGTCAGACCAGCAGATCTTCACTTCACCTTTCTCTGTCATTTCTAGATGCAGGTTCAGAGGAGGTTCAGGCTTTACTGCGGACAAATTATTTGACAAGTTTACAACTAACCTCACTGCCTGTGACTGCTCGCTGTAATGATTTACCAATTCTGAAATTTCTTTTCTTTAAGTTCAGTTTTCAAGAGTTGCTCTACAGATAACGTGTGACAGAGCAATGTCATGTAATATTACTGGGACGTGTACTCCTACAGCTCCCCGGGGTTCACTGAGTAAGAGCCTGCACCTAGCAATACTGGGCTAGATACGAAGTGGCCACTCTTTGATTTCTTTGCTCAAGTCACCTCATTCAGGTGGTATTACTGGAACCTGACTCAGTTTACTGTACTGAAAATAATAGTAGTTGTTCAAATTCAGTATACTAAGTCAGAACTTTTTTTTTTATTACTCCTCCATATCCTCTATACCATCTCAGTGCAATTAACTTACTAAGGACCTGCAGAAATGACTGATGTGGGTGGAGGCTCATATCTTTTAAAACAAAAAAGTCGTAACTTTTACATCACACTTTTGTGCATCTTACAATATAAATCGTTTTCTCATTCTGCTGCCACCTGTTCTACTGATATATTACCTAAGTATTCAGATTTTCACTTTCCAACTATTTTTTTAACTCAGCTAAATCTTGGTGAAGCACATTCCAATATTATGCATTTTTCAAATATACTTCACTAAGCAGAACAATTTAATAACATCATTTTTAAACACTGGCAGGCTTGACTCTGAATTTTTAATTTTTTCCTGTGGCATTACTTAAAAGCAACATGATATATATGCAACCTCTCACCTTCAAAACTATCCCACCCAGAGACTTTTAGCTTTCTCTCTGCAAAGCACATCAGTTAGAAAGAAGTTTATAAAAATTCTACTTTTTCCCCCTCAGCTGACAGTGCCTACCTTTTTGAACTTTGCCAAGATCTGTAATAACTGTGCATACTGGAGAGCAACACCTATCAAATTCATTATGTCAGTAGGGTTTTCACTTGATTAAATATTATAGGACTGTTTTTCAACTTGGAAAGTGCTGGAATTGTACGTGTAAGGAAGAAAGCATCAGAACAACAGAGCTGCTTGAGAGAAGAGAGAGTCTTAACTGCAAAGTAAGATCAAGAACAGTTTTTTTTCTTCCTCACTTTTTAATTTAAGTCCTCAGCAACACAGAAAGTTAACCTCCACCACTGCCCCAAACTCAGGCACAAAGAGGCCCCAATTAGAAATAAAAGCTCAAGTATGTTGAAGGTTGTTGTCCTTACTGACTGTGGTTTTGTACTAGACCTTCAACGTGAGTTAGACAGCTAAGAAATGTGTACGGCACCATCCTGAACAATTGAGACAGCACCAGCAAGTCTTTTCCTGTTCTGCCTGTGCACTCCTTCTCCACAAAAGACATCCTGCTCCCCACTAAAAAAAAAAAAACATTTAAAATGTAGGTAATGCTTACCGATGTCTATGGGCTTGACTGCCATCAAAGGTGACCAAAGAGGTGTTACCCCAGTCACAATCTTCAGCCACATGATGTAGGTGTAGTTGAGTCTTGGAGATGGCACGCAGCATTCACACTTGCCGTACTCACTGCAGCCACACCGAGCAGCCACGGCAGCCCCCTTTAGAGAGCTCGTAGACGCATCTCCCAGCGGCAGATCCGATCTACAAAGTAAAACAAACAAACAGAACAACAACAAAAAAATGGATTTTTTTCTCAACGCTATTTCAATAGAGGAGATTTATCCTCTGGGTAAAGTTTATTTAAAAAAAAAAAAACACCTGTAATGAAAAAAGTTAAAAAGACAGTAATTGTAACTAATTGTGTTTGCTTTGCTGTTTCTCCCTTTTTAAATGGTTTAAAGCAGTTAAGATGATTTAATGAAAAGTATTCCTAAGGACTGACCTTAAAACAAATGCATTACCATACTAGATGAGACCTGTAGTTCAGTCAGACTAGTTTCCAAATCCCGGTGGTAACCATTACTAGATACTCCTTGAGCACACAAAGTTAGTCACCCTACCCTGGACTAAATGCAGCTCTCTGCCACTCCCATAGAGATTTCATTTGAAATCCTACTTGTGGGGCACCAAAATAAAATCTAAACAAATGTAATGTTCATTCTAGCTTCTGCTACCATTAAACATTAAACGTCTTTCACCCCTTCGTGACAGAATTACCAAGGTCTCACTTGTACACTGAAGGCTTCTCCAACACCTCGCTGCCTCTCCAGGCAACTATGCAAAGCAAAGGAAAATTCTAAGCCACTTTACCAGATGCACTCCCAGGGGGAGATAGCCAGATACTGAGAAAGAAGGTAATGACCTCTGCATTTCAGCGAGCTGGCAAGACACAGGGACCACCTCACAACACCGAGTTTGGGATAAGAGTGGATCAGCGGATGACAGCTTTCTGAGGGGCCCCCACATCACCTCATTCCAAATTGCTAAGCCAGGACTAAACACGCGAGTCTCGATTACAAGCAGAACAACAGAAAGCCAAAGTATTTTGGAGCACAGCTACAGCGAGGGATTGCACGAGCCGCCTGTCATCTCCAGTTTGGCTGCAGACGGATCCAGCCACAGAATAACCATTGTTCCCAAACTGCAAATACTAACTGTAGAGGAGTTCATGCTTATACAGCCCTCAGAAGTTCAGGAGAGGTCAGCGTCCTCATTCAGTAGGGTGAGAGGAGGAACTCTGGATAAACTTAAAACAAAGCAACAGGCTGTTAAAAAATGGAGTTTCCTATGAGACTTGCAGCACACAGAGAGCTATAAATCCTAGTTCAGGAAGCACTTCACATCTCACAACAGTAGCCACATCCAACTTGTTGTGGGGGGGAGGCAAGGCAGAGGGCTTAGCAAATACACAAGTGCATATTGCTGTCCTCATTCACTTCTATAGCGCTGGCTGGGGAATCAGAGAGATTTGCCTTGGCACTGAGGGATGAGCAAAAAAAAAAGACAGGTACTAAACACACCGACTCTTGTGAATGGATTATAAGTGCCCACCTCTGACATTCACGAGAAAACTAAAGAACTGAAGTTAAGCTTTCCACAGCTTACAGAGAAGGGAAGGAAAACGTGCAAAGGCGATGTGAGATGTGACTAAGATGGAAACAAGTGGCTAAAGCACAAGACACAACAGGAGAAAAAAATGTAATAATGCTTGCCCTGAGCCACAGCATAATTAACATGGGCATATGTCCAACGCCTGCTTTTCTCTTCTACTCCAAGCGTCGTTTTCAGTTGTGCAGGGACAGTTCTTTTAGTCAACACATTAAGTTAAGGCCTCCCAGATGTTTTCACACATACTTCAGAAAGTGTTGATATTTTTGCTAAATTAATCTGTGGCCCTGTACTGAATTTTTAGACTTTAAATGAGAAGCTGAAAAATCTCTCTCCAGAAGTTCAAATTATTTCTTGCAACTGGAACATCTGACTGAAAACAAAGGGTCAGAATTGTTTTAGAAGAGATACAAGAAATACAATTCTCCTATTTTCAAGAAAGGTACAACAGCACGTTTGGGTAGCTACGTTAAGGCCTGCCAGAAGTGAGGTCACCACTGCAACACTGCTTTCAGTATTTCTCTATACCGTGCTTGTGCAAGTGCAATCTTTATTAGGAACTGATGGAGCAAGGCTGTCTGGGGTTCTATGGACTTTCAATAAGTATATATAAACGCACGTGAAATATAGTAGCTCTAGGTCGACACTTCTTTGAACAAGCTGCCCCTTACCATCACAGGACATCTGATGGCTGCCTAGCTCACGGGATGCCAAGTCTCTAAGGAAAGGTTCGTATTCTCCAGCTAAGGAACACTCCACGTATAAATGATGTGCTCAACCGAGGCATCAGGAGGTAAATTGTGTGATTTCTCCTTCAGAACACAGGAGCCTAGGCCCAGAAGTCAAGCAGTGCCCCACAGGTACTGCGAACAGGTCAGAAACACGAGCACACCCCATACATCACCATCCACCGAAAGGGCAAATTATAGGCAGCGCTCAAAATTCAACCGGGAGCATTCATCTGTGTCACTGCAAAAGCATCCCCAAGGCTAAGTGATTTCGGTTAATGTAATTACCATCAAGGTTTGCAGCATTCCTAGAATACATGCAACTGGAAAGATCATTCACTTTTGGGAGACAATTAACCTAATTTGTCTCATTATGTTTCAGAATAATCTTTCTCCTCCCAAAGACACGCTGCCGGGGAAGGTAAGAGCTCCATCACAGCACTGTTTCAGACAGAACAAAACATCTTCTATTCAAAGTAACTTGGTATTACTACAAGCAGGCAAACTGTGGATGTGTAAAAAAAAAATACACACCTCTAATCCTGAAAAACTTAAAACTGCTGAGGACTCGAACTTTGTGATTCTTCTAGGTCATTATTTTCATACATTGCTTGTCTTATATGTGAGAATTCTGGCCTAAGCTCCAGACTCCCAGGGAGTAACACATGCCAGGAATGCATATTTTTAAAACTGGGAATGTTTTCAAGGTATTTTGGCTCATGCAAATAAAATGTTAAGGTATCAGCAAGCCAAGAGGGGAAGCTGTCACCTTAACACAATCTGAAATGCTTTGCTAGCTGTTCCCCCGGAACACAGGGACCCTAAAAGAAAAATATTAATGTTAAGTCCTGGAACTGAAACATGTTCTCTGGTGTCAGGGACTGCACTGCATTTTGCCTTTTCAGCTAAAAGTAATCAAATGCAGAAATGCCACAAGTACTCTAGGGAGCCTTTAGGGCCTCCTCTCATAAATCGCACGATAGTTACTGAATTCCCTTCATAATACAAAGAACCTCTTCATACCAGCTGGGACCTGAATCTGCTGTTCCAGGGATGTTAGCCATACCTAAAAAAATCAATATACAGATTACTATGCTAGGATTACTGGCTGAGATTTTTCTGCTGCAGTTGAGACCGAATGGAACAGAGGTGAAGTCAGATCTGCTTCTCCCACAAACACACACGTAGCGGTATGCCACAAAGCAGAGTGAGGAACACTCAAAGTAGGAACCCACTCAAAATCTGGTTTCAGCTTTAACGCGTGATGCCAATTAAACAACCACACTTATTATCAATTAATAGTGTTGCTTCCTACACTGACTACAGATATAAATTTGTGGTAAGTGGTATCTGTCATCCAGTTCTGTATTTTAAACAGAAGTTGTCACCTGCAAATTCAGCACGGCCAACTACTTATACTTAGCTTGTTTCCTGAAGAAATTCAGTCTGCATGTCCACACTATTCCTTCCAACCTACCAATAATGCAGGAGAAAGTGTGGTTTTGGAAGTGGAATCAAATAGATCAATTTACGATCAAATCAGACGGGTTCTGTATCAAAGATGTGCCCACCCCCCAGTCAGGACGATTACCATGTACTGCCATCACATGGAGTATTTATGACGGTGACAACTACGCAGGTGAGCGCCGCTCAGCAGCACCGGTGTGATCACAGCAACATTTAATACAATGCCAAGTCACATAATTACTTTGAGAGAACATTATGGTCAAAAGCATCAAAAAGGCAGAACCAAGATCACAGCTTTAGAATTAAGCAAGTGTAAAAGCAAAGATATTTTAGCAAGTCCATAGGGATGTCACTAAAGCATTTCAAGAAGCACAGAAAGAACAGAGGAGAGGGGCCCTCCAAGCTTATCGTTTCTCATTCAAAAATAGAACCACATGCTTTCCTCTGCGCTGCCTTTGGTTACTTTGAGATAAGGCAAGGTATAAACTGCATCATCTGCTTGTAAAGCTAATGCTACTAATGTGCTGCAAGCCTGGGAGACTAATGCTGATGTTTTTGAAAATGCTTTCGGATTTCTAATGCCAACAGTGAGAAATTTAAGTCTGTACTTACACAGCATATAAAAGATTAACCTTCAAATCAGGTCCCAAGTGTAGCTTCAAAAACCGGAGGCTACAAACTAACAGATCCAGCGTGCCTTTAATCCAACATTCAATGTTCCAATTTGAATCTAAACAAAAGGAAGAGAGAAACATTTCTGAACTATATTAAAAGCAAAGAACAACTGAAGAGCCAGAGTACAATTCCCTAAAAAAGAGACAAGTAACAGATACTCGTGAAGGCAAGGCTGGACCCCACATATGCAAATGTGTATAAATAGTCCTTTTTTGAACTGGGGACCAGTATACAACCTTAAACACAGAAAAGGCTAACCACTCGTACGGTAACAGCCTGCTGCATTCTGATTATTAGAGAAGGAATATATTTTACATAGCCAGAGGGACGAGGCAACAAGGCAAAGTAAGACATGAAGCTGCTGCTGCTTGAAGATTTTGCTGCTAACACGTACAGCCTCTGTGTGGCTGCACTGTATACACTCTGTTCACACATGCAGTTGTACAGCATATACAACTGCAGCACATTTCATGTGGCAGTCTTTAGAGATTTTTTTTCCCATGGGACAACACTTATAAAACAGAATTCTACTCTGCCTAAGTCAGCAGACCACCAGGTCCCTATGTTGCTTGCATAGTGTGGTTTACAGAAGGAGAAAGACAGTCTAGGAAAAGTAATTCCATCAAATCCATGTACAGATATTTACTAAGACACAGCAATTTAGTCAGGGAAGATGGCACTTGCTGTCCTCCTCCCATCTCCTCCATCCTGAAGGAGTTTAAGGCCCACATCCACCAAAAAAAAAAAAAAATCAAACTCTTTTCCACAGCATCTAAACACCTGTGAAGATCTGGGCTTGCGTCCTCATAAGCAGTGCTACCTGTTCAAAGGGAAAAAAAATAGTTGTCTTTCTACAGAAATGCCGAATGAAGTATGTGCTATTACCATGTTCTTTTGCCTTCCACTGCAGTCTTCTGATATATTATACTATGCTGTTTGCTCTGGATAAAAATTAATACCCATTAAAACAAACAACAAAAAGCTACTAAAAACCCGAAACACAACAACCTTTTTTTTGGAGAACAACTAACTTACCATGCCTTTGACTGAAAAACCTACCTCTTTCCTGAGAAGCAGAGATGCTTATTTCTGAAGGAATAAACATCCTTGGCTGCATGCTTGCTCTGTACAAAGAACAATCGATGTTGTTATCACTCCAAAGGCAACACAGAAAACTTTCTTCATTCATTAGCAAGGGAGGGTTGGTTTCAGCAGCTCCACGCTCTCTCCTCAAACCAGACCAGCTCTCTACAACTCCAGCAGAGAAAGGACTCAAAACTGTCTCATTCAGCAACATACAGGGTAATGTGAAGTTCCTGGGAAGAATCTGATGGACCATACAACGGGCAACTGCTGCGTGAATGAAGTCTGCAAATAAAAAGACAAAGGAAAAGATACCAAAAATAAAGGTAAAAGTTCTTATCACTTGACAATGAAGGGAGTGGCTGACGTTATACAGAAAGACTTTCATTACAGAAGAAAAAATATCAAATCAATCCCAGGGGCTTATCTCCTCTGAGCTGGAAAGAAAAATTTTGAAAACCATCCCCCAGGAACTGGTGTCACAACTGCCAAATGCCAGCTTCCTCTCCCAAAGTCACTACAACGAACATTTTGTTTTCTCAACTTCTTCAAATAGGTCAAGATCAAGACTGTAGGGGAAGCATCACTTTGGGGTAAACTGGCTTCTATTAATTCAAGATACGCCACATCCTAATTCTAAATTCACACACTTTGCTGGGACTTTTGCAATCCATCTCTTAATAACATGGTGCCATTACTGCAGCAAAAAATAATCCCACTGTAAATGTAACACAGTCACGTTGTAACTGTTAAATTCCACAGAACAGTATTACCAGAAGATACGACTGGACGCAACTATGCAACGCCAGAGCATTATCTGGGAAATGAGATGTAGGAAAAAAATGGTCACAGAATCAACGATCTTTCCATCAGACTTAGATTCTTCAAAATAAAAGCGCTCCGACCGCAGCCGTAGCTCTTGTTGGTAAGCCATGGCTTGAATTACGCTAACAGTGATTTTGAGAGTGATGAACGTATCGCTTTTGGAAACAGCTTACTGTAAAACACTGAATGAATTCCAAAGATTAAAGCTCCAGTTACAGAAAGGCGTGAGGGTGATTTGCGCACTTCTTTGCTTTTAGCTTTCCACTCAGTTAGGGCATAAATATTTTAAAACTCTCATTAGATAGAAATTAATTCATACTCTATGCCTTGCAACATCTAAAATAATAATAAAAATTTTTCTCTAGCACTGTTCGATTAATAGTGCATAAGCTTAATGTAAAAATACAAAATGAAAGGTTTTTAAAAGTAGATGCACGCTACATTAAAAGCGGACACCATGTCACTACGCAGTGCGTTGAAGTGATTCGTTTTGTCTTTACATGGATTTTGTAATGCCAGGCTCCTGAAGGGTTCTGCTCTTTTCTCCTCTCTCATTTAAAAGAGTTTGTGCCTCTGTAAATATCAGCTTCATTAGGCTCCCTGGCACCATGTGGAGGATTCAGTTGACTGAACAGACTATTAGTCCAAAATACATGATTAAAAGAAGAACAAATGAGTGACGTGACTGCCTACGAAGCAGGACAGTTAACCAACATACTGCCCAATTCACGGAGTCAATTGAGGGGTGCGAAGAGATTCCTGCCAAGTCACCTTTCTCCTAAAAAACATACTCTCCCCTCTCTTATCCCACTATCAATACCACAGGATTAATTAAATCCCGTAAATCAAAATGTATGCAGCTAGTTGCCATTTCCAGAGACGTGTTTAAAAATAAAAGAATTACAATACAGAATGTTTAGCATAGGCTTGCTACAGCTCTTAAAGGCCTGATATCACAGCATGCGTTAAGAACACTTCCCTGCTCCAGACGGAACTGTTTCTCTGTGGCACGGACACATGGGAGGCCATCACACATGGATCTGCCTCTCGAGTAGAGGTGTATTTAAGTGCCTGGGTTAAGAGAGCTACAAAGATGCTAACCACTGGTATTTGCTTATTTGGACACAGAGATGGCCAGTCAATAGATGCACTGATTTTCTGTCATTGCAGGCCACCCGTTAGTGACACAACAGCTCTGAAGCCTAATGGAAACCCCCTGAAGCATCCAGGTTTTCTAATGAAAAGGTACACAACATCTTTAGATTACGTAAGGTATTTGAAAGAAGAATTTGTCATCAACACAGTATTTGACACTGTACGTACACTGTCTAATGATTTCTTCATCTTTCATGAAAATAAAAGATACAGATTTTGAAACTAACTTCGTCGGATCATGGTACCTGCTTTCTCCATGAACATTATCATCAAGTCTTTAAGTAGCTCTTTTTTCAATCAAAAAAAAATGAAAGGCAAATACCATCTGTCCCTGAACAGCATACACCAATATTGCTGTGGACATTTCGCAACTAGAAAAACAGCTTATTACATTCGTCAACGTTTACAGTAAATTGAGCACCTTTTAAGAGCATTGTGCACATGAAAGAAAATGTCAGCCACCAAAAAAAGCAAAGCTCAAACTCAAAGTGACACCTTGACTACACTGAACTAAACAGAAACCTTGCGGTTCCAACGGAACCTGGGTTTTCCCATCTGCTTTTGGGCTTGCTAGGCTTGTTCCTTGCTAGGAACAAAACTCGTGTGAACTTCTCATCTTCCCAAATTTTGAGTGAGGCATTCATTTGAATGCATTTTGACCCACCAGATATATTCCATTGATGTATCCTGATCTCACAGATCAACTGCGCTGCTTTTTGGGATAACGTACAAACGCACAGCCCCGAGAGTATCAACATTTCAGCTCTGCACAACGATAAATCAGGACCTTTGCATATACTAGCGGAATATTGTGATAAGATCCTAATGCAGTAATACGACTTGAAACACCACTGCAGAACAGAAATCGGGAGTACTCTTCATTCTAAACAATTCCCAACAGATTTATTTTTAACACTGTTAACTTACCCAACAGCACAGCCGTGGTCAGAATGACTTGCCAATACATCTTGTTTTGAAGAGCCAGTCTGAAAAACATATAGAAAATTAACTGAGAATGATAATTATCATTAGGGTTTCATTACAGTGCACTTCTTTTTCTTTGGTCTTCACACCTTTATAACAGAAAGCAACAACAAAATCAGAATGTCACATAATAAAACTCATTAACATTGCTTAACATATCAATTAAATATCAACGCAGCTTTTCTTACATCCTTAGAGCTATATAGCACCTTATTCCTCCAGGCTGACTGTTGGTCACTTTCTGGGTTTGGTAATCTGAAAGGCACTATGAACCTAAACCATCAAAATGCCCAAGGGGTTCTCAAGTATCTCTTCCCCCAAGAAAAGAAAAAAAAAAGAGTGCAGCATACACAAAAGCACCCAAACATCAGTTTGGTGAAGAGTCTACTAAAGTCTACATTAATGTTTAAATACTTCTCTTTCATTTGAGGTACTTTGTTCTTTTTGATTTTCACACTTTAGCCACACAAATTCTGTTGAAGCCCAAATGTAAGCATTTTTATACTTTAAGAAACAGTTTGACAGACGATATCAGACTAAAACATGCAGAATTTGGTTGCCTCTGTAGTTAACTAGAACTGGATGATCAGTAAAATTTACAGATCGAGTCCGACGGAGAATGTTGTGGCAAGAACTAAGATTCAGGGAGTCCCTCCAAAGGCGTTCTCATTCCTTACATAATTTTGAGAACAATTTCCTCCCTCGATGCTGCCAAGAGAGCCGGTGCCAACGTATGTAATCCCCTGGCCTTTCGGTTTGGGGCAGCACGCACTGCACCACGCGGCGCTGCACGATGATACGTGGTCTCGGGAGCTGCATGGAAGCAAATTGCCGCGGTGGTGGAGGAGCGGGAGGGAAGCAGCAGGGCACTCCCCGCTCTTCTGGCCTGTGCAGAAGGTGAGAAATCCTCGTTGCCTCACCCCGGGCAGAGCCCCAGCAAAGCCACCACGGGGCAGAGGGGCACCAGCACACGGGAACCGGTGGCTGCTAATAAAGCCAAGGGGTTTGGCTGCGGAAAGGAAAGCTGCTCTGTGCCCAGACTACACCCAGAACTATCCCTCCTCTCCCTTAAGTCCCTGCCAGAGACTAACCCGATCATGCAGGGACCCTGACACTGCTTTAAGCCTTGCCCATGGCTTAAAGCGAAGGCGATTTGCTGGGCATGGCTGTCTACCTGCAGCAGCAGAGCTCCGAGCAGGGCAGCCACAGTATTTCCGTAGTGTTGTCTCCCTGCGAGTTCTCTTACTATAAAAGCCCTTGGAAATTCAGGGGGGCTGGAGCCAAGCTGTTCCTTCAGCACACGCTGTCCTCTTTTTGCTCTAAAAAATGAGTCAGTCCCGTCCACTTTTCTCCCCATTCACCCAGGTTATAATCAGACTACCTTTTAAGCTACATTTTGATCAATTAAAGAGGAAAGCTCAAGATTTCAAAGGCAGTGCTCCACAACCCCTACTTCGGAAGAAAATTTGCCTCTCAGCAGAGCTGTTATCAGGCCAGCCTTCCCTGTACATCTGCCATTAGCCAATTTCCTAATAAGCAAGCCATGAAGGCCAGCGGAATTAGACTAGCTACAGCCTTCTATTAGGCCTGCCATTTCACGAAGATACAGGCTGGGATTATTTCCAAAAGCCTATGATGAAAGTTACCTAGTTTTTTCAAAGTTTCTGACTGGAGGAAAAAAAAAAAAAAACAAAGCTTTTAAAACAATTTACTTGGCTTAAACATATGCCATTCCATTATTAAGTCTATGGTTTAATGAAAGCCAGTCCATCTTCCTCTTTTATAGGCGCAACAAAAATTTGCAGTTCATAGCTCAACCACTTCTCAGTAGGAACTGGCAGAGACCGCTTCTGTATGTTGTGCAAGAAAATCAGACCTACACACCAAAGGCTTATAAAGTTATTGGTATGTCATGGACGTTACTGAAAATGTCTTTAGAGCTCTCACTCTGAACACAAGTAAAATATTTCCACCAACAAAAGCTCTGAATGGTCCATAAAGTCACGGCCCATCAGTCGCTCTCCCGTTGCGAGATCCCACACTGAACGAAGCTAAAGCTGCCACCCAGGTACCTTAGCCCTTCTGCTCCTAGATGTTTAAAGAAAAGAACCTCTATTTCAGCAGCCATTCGCATTTCACTGTACTATTTCAAAGCAGAACGTGCAGCATCAGTGAAACACCATCTCTCACTTGTCCCCGGATGCAAGAAGGCAATACCTCGCACAGACTGAAAGGAAAGCAACCGCAGATGCCCAGGACCACGAACGCTTCAAAGAAGAAAGCTGTAGTTATGCAGCCTCCTGAAGATAACAGCATCTTCACTTCCTGCTGCCATATAAGCATCCAGATAGAGAAATCAAAGCGATTCTGATATCAGCACCAATTTAACCATAATTAACAATGTTTGGGCCAGAAGTCAAAAACATAGCTCAGACCACTTCAAGACGTTTTCTTTTTCTCTTGCATCGACGTAAGCGGATACCACAAAGCTGTTGCTTTTAACCTCTGGTCCCAACAATACGCACAAACAAAAACCAGTGCTGAGCGGGATCAAGAAAGCAACACAAACTACAAGGCATCGGCATGAGCTCCTTTTTGGTCCACTGAGCATCCCTCCTGGATGCTTTCCACAGGGGCTAGGTAAAAAATAGCTACCTGCAGGTAATGCCCAGGACACGACCAATGTCCTACTGGACTGTGCAGGAGTACTAAACACTTTTTCCAGTGAGAATATCGAATTTACCATAAATCCTAACTGCACTGTAAGAACGACAAAAGTTTTACAAGAAGAGTTAAAGGAACTGGAAGTTTAATAAAGGAACATTATGAAACCTTGTAACTACAGCTCTGTCCTGGAGAGAGTTAACACAGCGAGGACAAATGGTTTTGTGCACGGTGGGGGAAGTCTCCACACAAATGGGAAGAATCAGGGCCTGATTTAACACATTGGCCATAAGATGCTGCAACCTGAAACCACCAAGTTTGTTGCTGCGTAGAAGATGACATTTTCTAGTTTCTGACTCTCCCTCTCCATGCTCACTGATGCAGAAAAAACTTCAATTAGGGAGCGTTCAATGGGATTTTTGTCAAGGCAGGAAAACAAAACAGCAAATACAATAAGCGAGGAGTATGATAGTGAATATAAGGTCATCTGCTACAGGTGGGCTGAGAAGTCGCACACTTCACTGGCATACTAGCATGGGAAACAGCTTCAGCACGGCCTGAAACATGGCTGGTGATCCACAAGCGCCTGCTCAGTGGGCTCAGAAAAACATACTGAGAGTTTGCCCGTGCCCTCTGAAGCTGCCCTTTCCCTCTTGCTTTTCCCCGCACAGTTTCTTACCTCGACAGCTTGCACTTCTGCGTGTCTCCCTCCTGAACTACACTCACACCGAAACCAAACCACAAAGTTAACGTGGGAAGAGGACTGCCGTACGAGGAAGGTGTGAGCATCAGCCCAGCCTGGCCGTGAGCGAGCAGCGCGCCCTGACACCACTGATCTCACCCTGAAGCTCTCACCCAGTCTCACAGGAACAGAGGGACGAGACGAGCAAACGCTGCGGGATCAGATCACAGGAACAGAGGGACGAGACGAGCAAACGCTGCGGGATCAGAGCCTCACATAGCAGCGGTTTGTCAGCGAGCAGTCTCAAACCTACAGAGAGTTACAGAAACTCAGCTGCCAGGATCACATATTTTCCCTCCAGTAATGTACCCACACACATATACAGAGTCTGAACGTTTTTTTTTTCCTTTTTCTTACTCCCATCCTCCCAAAAAAAACAACAGCTGCTAGTTAATGGGAAACAGGAACATAACACCGCGAGCATACAAACTGTCCCTGACTTTTGCAAGCTCTCTGCTACAGCTGTTTTTAACTATTCAAAAGCTCTCTATGATGCATACAAATATTTGAGCAGTAATGCCTCCATACAGCACCTTCTGGCCTGCTCTTTATGGGTGCTAAGGGGGTTTCCATTCCTGTGGGGTTCTGACGACACCCGTGATTTGTGGTTAACCCTCCTGGGCACGAATTTCTGTTGTCATTTAGCACAGCAGCAAGCAGCATAAATAAGGAGTTCGGAGCAAATGAAGCGCACAATAGCCATGAAAATTATTTGCATTGAAGTTTTTGCTTTCGGATCCCACCAGAGCTTTAACCGAGGCAAGTGGAGATGCCCACCTCCCCCCAGCAGACGCAGTAAGACCCGCGGCAGAACTACCCTTGTCTCCGGAGGCAGCAGCAGAAATCCCTGCTGAGGTAACAGGCTACAGGTCCGGTGGTGAAACCCAGCAGCAACACATCCCAAACATGCCCTAAACACGCCCCAGACAAACCCTGGAGCGGGTTCTCCCCTCGGCTGTGCTGAGGCTGCCCCCAGTTCGCGACACCCGCGGTGCCCCGACCCAGCTCCCCTCCAGCACCCACCGCAGCGCAGGATCCAGCGGCGGAGCCCTCGCAACACCTCAGCAGAGCCCTCACACCCCGGCAGGGCACACACACCACCTCGGCAGGGCACTCACACCCCGGCAGGGCACTCACGACACCTCAGCAGAGCCCTCACACCCCGGCAGGGCACTCACGACACCTCAGCAGAGCCCTCACACCCCGGTAGGGCACTCACTTTCCCCGCACCCCACCGCCCGGCCCTCAGCGCCGCCCGCCGCCCCGAGCCGTGCCCCGCCGCCCGCCCGCCCGCCCGCCTGCTCCGGGGCTCGGCTCGGCGCCCACCGCGGGTCGGGGCCGGCAGCAGGCGCCTGTCGGACCCGTCCCGACCGCCGCCTCCCCCCGGTTGCGGTCCCTGCCGACGGCTGCCCTCGTGCGTTAATTACCCGTGCGGTAATTAACAGCGGGGGCCCCGCACGCAGCCCGCAGCGGCTCCTGCAGCCTGCGGCACGCCCGTGATTTTAGTGCGGTTTATCCCTCTTCAGGCGCTAAGGCTCAGGGGTGAAAGAGATAAAAGAGCAGAAAGGTCCGGCCGCGGGCTCCGTGCCGCCCGCTCCCGTCACGAACCGCCCCGCGGCTGCCCCAAGCGCCCCGCTCCCGGACCTGCCCCGCTTCGCTCCCGCGGCGCCGGCCCCGGGACCCGCACGGCCCCGCACGGCCCCGCACGGCCCCGCTCTGGGCGCAGGAGCCGCCCCGCCGCGGCCCCGCCTCGCCCTCCCGGCGGCCGGCCCGGCCCCACCTGCCTCCGGCTCCCCGCTCCCGACCCGCCCCGGCCCCGGCCCCGGCCCCGGCCCCGCCGCCTCGCCTCAGGGACAAGATGTCGGAGGGGCCCCGTCAGCGCGGGGCGGAGCGGGACCGGGGGTTTCCCCCGGGCTTTTCAGCTGAATTTTCCTACGATGGCGGCGGCCCGAGGGAAAGTTTGAGCCCCACACAGCCCGCGGGAGGACGGGGGGCTTCAGCCCACGGAGGCAGCGCCCGCCGCTGCCGGGGGAGGGCAGCGCGGCCGGGGGGAGGCTGACAAGCTCCTGTCATAGCGGCTCCACGCGGCACGGGTACTAAGGAAAGTTAAGGGCTGTTCTTACTTCTTTTCTTTTTCCTCCTTTTTACGTGAACAGGGAACCTTCGGGGAACGACCAGCGCTGCCTGAAGCCACGGAAACGTTTGCTGGGAGCTTAATGAACGCTCGGTTAATCTCGGTGCATCTCGCAGCAGGGGCTGTGCTCAGCAGATGTAAGGGGTGACAGTGACCACAAGCACAGGCAGCGCTTTCTGAACATTTCGCCTGTTTAATGTGCTTCCCAAGGTTCTCTGAATTCTCACAAAATGATAGGCATAAATGTTGTGAAGTACTGATCCTAACACAAACATACTCGTCAGGAGGACAAAGATTATTTAGTGCCCTAAAAAATCTGACTCAGATGCACTGCGTCTAACTGGCATATAACTGCAAGCAGTGCTGTCCAGTTCAGTTTTGTCTGTTTGTTGAATTACATACCTAAAAGCGAGTGAAGGTACCAGAGGTTAGTCCTGAAAATCCTGTTCGTTAAAGTTGTGAAAATGTTAGTATTACTAGCTAGCCAGAGACTTCCAAGGTGTATGTGAACGTTCGACATAAGCAATTTGTTATATTTAACTATTTGAATCCAAAAGTGTGAATACCACAGTGTTCACCACATGCATTGATGTAAGAATATGATTTTGATCAAGAAATGTGATCTTAAAACCTCAAATAAGACAGATAAATTTACAAAATAGCCCATCTGTAGACGATTGTTTTAAAAGAACAGTTATTTATAAAGTATCTCTTATTAAAAACAACAAAAACTTATTTACCCAAGACAGCATGTAATGTTGCTCAAAATAATAAATGCTTTGCCATCAACTTCAGTGCAGTGATGACTTAACCTGCAGTATTATGGATCATTTGAATTTTATTGATTTTTAAATAGTAATTTGTCCTAAGATTGTTTAAGGACAAAAATCAGAGCTTTATTTACAAAAACTTACTATCCCTGTGTCTTCATTTTTTCTTCTAAATATCTTAGAAAGGAAGATAGCTTAATCTATCATCTTTAAGCTGCATTGGTTATATTCACAAAATTGTACATACAGTTCATGTACATACATAAGATATACGTGTACATAAGGTATACATGCATAGTTCTAAAGTAGCATCTTTGGTACATATAGATCCTCCTTAGAGGGCAACCCAGTCATATGCACCATTAAAAAAAAAAAAAGACACCACCACCACCAACAAATACCACAGCCCAAACGCAGTGATCTGTACAGAAAGTCAGAAAACGTGGTGTTTTTACATACAGGAAGATACGTAGAGAAGTCCGTTCCTCTTTTCATGTAACAAGCGATCATTTCTGACCAATTTGCCAATCCAATCACTCGTATTTGCAGATAGAAAACTTGGATCGTTACTTTTGCATGCACTGCAGTGAAACCTTCAGAAGGAGATGATCCTGAAGACCTCTGTTCTTCCAGGTTCCACCTTACCCTACATGCATCCCTCTTCACTGAAACTGCCTTGTGGGCACACACCACAGCTGAGCATGACTAACATTCGCTGTCTACAGAGGACTCGCTGGTCTGAAGCAATTTGTTCTGAAATGTAATCTGAATTTACTCTCCAGAAAAAACTCTGCAGAATTTATTTTCTGTTTAGAATTTTGATATTAATCAATGGAGGTTGGTTTCCTTAAACACCTAAATTTCCAGCTGGAATTGATTTCTGCATCACAAAATTGTCAAAGATAATATGTTTAAAAAACAAAAAAAAAGCAATAGGCTTTAACACAGTTATGAACCAGTTGGAAGACAGATAATTATTTCCCATTATTTTTTTTTAATTACATTTCTGTGAACCACCTAGACGCAGAGAGACTACTTTAATTTCTTCTTTACTATACTACTCTTCTGCAACTTACAAATCCTGAGTCATAGTGAAGAAATTGATGGTGAAAATTAATAACTGAAATTAAATTTAAATCCTGACCTTGAATTGCTAGAATGAGTTTTTCAACTATTAAATTTATAAAGACCAGGTCTGAAGTTGGAAAAATGAAAAACATCCCCAGGTTATACAAAATGGTTCTAAAATGAGCAGTGAGCACGCTGTAGTAATCTGTACTTCTCCAGAAGCTATACAGTTTATAGCTTAGAAGCTACCTTTACGCAGAAGTTAAAAGTCCAGTTACTAAGTGAGATAAAAGATCTTTTTATGTCGTCTTTTTATGTGTATGTTCTTTCTTCTAATGCATAGCTATGGGCCCAGTTATGCACGTGAATTGCCAGTTCGGATTAGGCACACAGTCGAATATGCACCAAGAGTACTTTGTCTCTAACTATAGTCCATGCCAGAAGTCACTAAAGTTATCACAAACGAGGCTCGGAAAAAAAATACTAGGACAAACAGCAAAAGTAGAGATTAGGTTACAGATTAAAGATAACAACCTTAAAACAAATAGCAGAAGTAGAGATTACAAATTTGCTATAACCCCACACTGAATGCAGAATCTCCTTAGTTTGCTGTAAAGATAACTACGTTGACCACAGTAGCAGGAAGGATAACAAGAGGGTAAGGAAAGTAAAGTTACTATAGCCGCAGCAGGGAGAATGCTGAAAGGGTTAATACATGCAAACGGAATTATGAAAAAATAGCACATGAAATTGCAAGTCCCAGGCACTGGTACTTAAACCAAATTTGTTAAGAAGTAGTACTGTAAGAGTCAAGAGCAAATACATAGTGCTTCTGTACAAAAGAGGAGAGCGTGATAAGATCTGATTTCTTAAGCATACGGACTTTACAACAAACTGGGGGAGAGGGGCGAGAGCTGGGGAGCAACTCCCAAGCAGAAGGAATTACAAGGACACTACTGGCATGAAATCTGATGGGAACAAACCTGCCTCAAAAACATTTAGGCCTGTTATTAAAATCTGAGTCTTGGTCAGTAGAAGGATACTCATTTCTGGAACAACCTCTAGTCAGAAAAACAGGACAGAAAAGGAACAGTTTAAGTGAGGGTTTAATAAGTTAATGAAAAGAATAGTTATACAGCTTTGTACCTCCAAGAAAATTGGATAAAATAATCTAGACAGACTGTCTTAGCCTCAGGTTTCGTTGCTACCAATGAGAGTTCCTTGGGAGTTTACCTATTTCACCCCCATTTTGTAGCCCTTGGTACCCCTCTCCGTTATATCAAGGAACTTAAAGTGACGACTGAACACAGCTAGAAAATATGCGCTTACCCTTTTTCTTGGAAAAGACAGCAAGAGTTTAGAGCCAAGGTACCAGAGGCTGATAAGTCCCAGATACGTGCAGCAGAGGTTTTTATGACATTTTTTATTTTTAGCAGTATTATTTTAAAACAAATGAAAAAAAATCTGTTTCATAAGCTACGAAGAAAAATATTTTGATTTAGCTACTGCAAGCTCTTCTCGGTAAATAGACTCGACTGTCTCATCATACCATCTATTGGATTGTGTAAACAGCTCCACCATGGCCGTAAACACAAACCTACGGACTGGCTTTAATTTATTTATTGCCTTTCGGTAATTCATGATCCATTTCCTCAAAGCAGCAGAAGCCAATCTCTCTCCTCGTTAAAAGAATCACCATCTCTAATTGAATATAAATTCTATTTTTAAAATATTTCTGTATTCTGATGTGACAGTTTCGGAAATCTGACTACACGCAATTTCTGTTCAGAGGCTGGGAAACTGACGAACCTTTTGTATCCTGGACTTCCGTAGCGCAAGCAAAAAGTGTCACAAGCCAGCTAATCTGCCACATCCCTGCTGGGTGAGATACACGACAGGCCCACGTGGAAATAATATTCTGTTTAGGTTGAGACATCTCAAGACAAATGTTTGAGTAAATTTTATTTCACTTTGCCATATACCACTGGTGTTCAGTGAAAGGAAAAAAAAAATCCCCACATAGCCTATGCTAGTGCATAATTATTTTTAAAGTTGTTTTTTTTTTTCTTTCTTAATATCTAAGCTAAATCTTCCTGCAGCGTAATCCTCTTACTTTTTTCATATATTTGGGAAAGACAGCAGATGTAATCCTCCTTTAAGAAGTCCCTTTATGTATGTTAGATGTGTTATTGTCTCATACTGATCTTCTGCTGTGTAAACTAACCAGCTCCACTTCCTTCAGCCTTTCCTCACAGATCACCTTTTCAGGAGACCTGCTGAGGCTTACAGGTCTCCTCTGGTCTCATTCCTGCTGCTCTCTTTTCTAAAGGGCGATGTCCAAAGTTGGAGCCAGAACTCCAGCTGAAGTTCCAGCAATTGCTATGTAAAGGGAAAGGATCATCTCACGTTTTACACAAGACAACCCTGTTTACTCATCCCATGTGGGTGTTTGCTTTTCTTCGCTCCCAGCTGTGTACCTATGTTGACTCAGGCTTGGTTTGCATGTCTCCCTAAGCCTCAGATCCTTCCTGCAGAACTTTTGTTTGTGCAGTTGATTATTTCTGAGTACCTTGCACTCGTCTTTATTGAATTACAGCCTATTTATTTCAGATCATTTCAGCAATTTGTCAAGATCACTTTTAATTCTAATCCTGTTCGCTAAAGTGTTTGCAACTGTTCCTAGCATTTTGTTGTCCGACGATTTAATATGCATACCCTTTTCAACTATTCAAGTACTTACTGAAAATATCAGACAGTTTTAGGCTTCAGGTGCACCCCTGAACAGCCACCCTACCTGAAGCCCATCAGTCTGAATTGCTGGCTGAGGGTTTGTTCTGTTCTTGTTTGGTTTTGAAAGTCCCTTTCTTTTCATCTGAGCACTTTACAGAAAGATGTCCCTGCCCATAGCAGGGGGGTTGGACTAGATGCAGATGATCTTTAACCCAAATTGTTCTGTGATTCTATGGTTTAATGTAAGCTCGACTTCCCTAGCTTGCTTAGGAGGAAGTCACGTGAGTATCAAAAACATCACTGAAGATAGTATACTATTATGCTATAAGCTTTCCTTATCTGCAGGAATTCTTCTCATTACCAAAAACATTTTCTTGCTGACCCTAATGGAGCCATTTGGTCCAATCTGTTTTCTATTTATCTTTCAGATTTACCCCTACATGTTTGTGTTATTCTTTCACAAGTCCTCTATAGTGATGTAACACAACTTTCTATTCTAACAAAGGTTTCACATTAAATTCAAAATATTTGCTCCCCTACTAACTTTGCCGCCTTTAATTCACTTTGAAGCTGATGATGTTTACTTTCACATATATTTTTTCAAGAAAATGCCAACTCCCCTGGAAAACTCCACATGTTAGACTTAATTGCCATTTGATATTCACCATAACTGATCTTATTGGAGTCTTCTTTCCCAAATAGTTTTGTCTGTGTTCTACTGTGTCCTTACATTTTCATATTCTCAACTGGTTAATTCCTCTCTCTCAGTCTCAGTCTGGAAGAGTATTTTCTCAAGATGTTAACCAGCTCTAGTTAAAAAGCTCCTTGCCCACCTGACTTCCTTTGCAGCATACAATAAACCCTTGCCTTGATCTTTTCTTTACATCTTTGCCCAAATACTTCCAGTTACTTCACCTCCCACATATGCTGGATCTCAGCAAAAATCGTATCCTTTTGGTAAAGACCTTCATTCCTCCTGTGCCTTCTGACCTCTCTGAATAAGTCTTTTCTTCCATGTCTGAATTACCCCACAAATGATCTACTTTACCAGTGCAGTTTTCACTTTGACTCAATACAAAAATTTTCAGTTTCTCCTTTTTCTCCACACTTTATGCATTTGCACACAGACATCCAGGATGTTCAGCCAGCTGCCCCGTGATTTTCCTCTTTTGCTCCTATAACCGTATCTTCAGGAGGCTCCCTAGCTCCTGCATCTTTTCCATGCTCTGAGTTTATTCTTAACCATTGGGCCTGTGCCATCGTCCACTCTGAGTCTGAATTTGAAGGAAAACCCCTTGGTTTGGCAGGCCTGTGACCAAAGACGATGTTTTCCAGTGTCACCACAGCATCCCCTCTTCTTAGGGCTTCACCCTTCGTGGAAGTGGAACAGTTTTTGGAGAATGTCTTTATAAATGCAAACAGCAGTGAAATTTATTTTCTCTCAGCCTCCACATTTCACCTCAGACTTTCTCCCTCGAAGCACTATAAAAAGAGCAAAGGTCCAGCAGCCTTTCAAAGAGTTACACACTGAGCAACAACAAAATACCATGAAATACCAAGTCCCAAATGTTTTGTAAAGCACTTGAGAAGACTTCAGAAATCCACGTGCAATTGACTGAGAGCAAGAAATATGTAACTGTATGTAAAGTTTCAGACAGAAAAAAAAATGTTATTTAGCCTTGAAGGTTTCTTCATTTATTTAAATAATGAAGCATTAAACCAATTCTTTCCCTTCCACCAGTCATGCTGGATAGAGTCATGTAGCCTTTGTGTCGGCGGACAATGACAGTACCCTGACTTCTCACCAACAAAAAGTGACTAATCTCCTGTACCATCTTACATCCATACAGATACCTATTGTAATGCTAATCTTCCTGCCAGATAGTACAACAACCAAAAAAAAAAAATACGCTATTTTCCTCTACTGCTGAGGAAAAATGGTCCAACCATCTCCCCCAACAGTAAGAGGAGGGTGCCAGCACAACAAGTCTAAACATAAATCCTTTTCTGAGGCTTACAGTTCTGAATAAAGATGCAGAAATCTGGATGTTGAACCTTAGTAACTTCATGCAAATTTAGCACGTATGCATCTGAAAGAGCTAGAAAAAATGTTAGAAATTCAGCACCAGTTCTCCCAGGTTAAATTTGTCAGTCCTGAGCACAGCTGAGCTTCTTCTGGGTGTATAGCATGGGTTTTGTCATTTTCCCCCCCCTTTCTAATTCATCTAATTTATTCATGCTGGATTAACCAATTTATTTTTAGCCAGGTGAAAGAGACTGACTATGGGACTGCTGTAGAAAATCAAACACTCTTATGCTATGTAAAAACAAATCATGCGTATGTGTGCGTGTCTGAAGTTTTTCTAAGCCATTTAATGGCCACCAGAAATGAAAAGTCTAGCTTTATTGTTAAGTTGATGCAAAGATGGGCACTGCCTTCACAGTGTTTCCCTCCAGGGATATTCTTGTTGCTGAATTTAATTTGCATTTAATCTCCCTGGACCTCCTCACCAGCACCCAAGTCTAATCAACCAACCAACATCTTGCTACTGCATTAAGACCACAAAGAGAATTAGACTTCACTTTTGGACACCTACAGAAATGCTCTCTGCAATCCACACTGCAAATTTTAAATTGCAGCAGGTAGAGATTAAACATATTCTGTACAAAAAAATGTTCCCTTCTCTGAAAGGTTCATATTTTCCACAGCTGTACAGGTACTACAGTCATATACCTTGACTGGTACAATAAATTGGCATCAAATACACTAAAAAACTAAGATTTTAGAATAAAAATAAAACAAAAAAGGCTTATTATAACCATACGAAAGGATAATTGAATAGACATTAAAACTTACTGAGCATACCACAATAAAACACAACCAGATAATTAAATGTATAATCAAATGTATAATTAAATGCATGTTCCTCCTTTGTTGGAAACCCCTAGCAGCTGTGTGCTCAAATTTCCTCCCCAGGCTGATGCAAGCGTAACCATACTAATCTAGTAAAGGTAATCCTAGAGACGCACCTTTTTAATTTAGAGCCGAATGGCTCCTTCCTGCTATTTATTTTGTTCTAGGAACAGAAGTTAAACTGTTGCTTTGAACCTGAGGAACAAAGGCAGCCAGCTGAGCACCCAGGCTCCCCTTCCAGGAGGGAATCGTTCAGGGTGAGCTGTCGGAGCCTTACTGACAGTGATTCACCTCGGGGGCATACAGGAATGAATCCCATTTAACTGCGGAGATGCTGGCAGCAGGGCACCGATCTCAAAACCCTGACTCACCCTCAGACACTTTATGCTAGCGTCAAGAGAACCTTGTGAGCAGCTCTGTGTAGTGCAAATTGATCTCTTTAAAAAATAAAAATTAAAAAAAAACTCAGTAAAACTCGTATCTCTTTCTCACAGGATGGCAGGGTAAGACCAGTTTGTCTGTGAATAGTGGAACTGCCCTGTCAGCAGAGAACTTATCTCAGAGTGCCCTGGTAACATGCTATTAAATGTCCATGGGGAAAATGAGAAGTGGGATCCCAAATACGTGTCTTTACAGGAAAGAAGAGAAGTCACCTCCTTCTCTGACACTGTGCAAGAACCTACAAGGGTGTAAATGCTTCTGTGAGAAACAAATCCAGGTAAAAATTACTAACAACTAGTTAATGAATTCTCTCGTTGGGGTTAAACTGAATATTATTGGAAAACTACCTCACCCTGCAGGAGCTGCATTAACCTTAAACCTGCAACAAACTTCATGTTTCAGATTCTCCAGGAATGCACGATGAGCGGATGCTCCCCATCCCAAAAAGCATACAGGAAACAACAGAAGGATACCAAGAAGCAGATGAAAACCTGATGCTAATATTCAACAGAGCTTCGATTTAGAACTGTTTGGCCTCTCACTATCACTCCCCCAGCACGCCTGAAGGATGTCAGCATCCCGCGACCGACACCGCAGTCCTTACTGAATCTAGCGGGACGTTACTAAACGCCTGATGGAAACGCACAGAAGCAAAGGGAAGAAATCCCTGCCAGGCTAATGTAAGAATCGTTGTGCTCAGAATATTAATACTCAATGGCATGCTCTGGGCGCTTACAGAAATGTGTGCATTTGAACACTTCGTTCCTCATAGCGAGAGAAAAAATTGGAGAGAGGCCTAAATAGATGTAGATTGTGGTATAAACAGCTATTGCCATCTTATATGGAAGCTTTTCAGGCAAGAAAATAGTTACAGAGGATGAAGTAATTCTGTGAGTCATATAGATAGAAATTACACAAAACTGATAAGTGTCTGAGGATAATAAAAACCTTGAAAATTATTCATGAGAGGAGTGTTAAAACGTTTGATTCATACGCGACAAATTGCCCACTTGCGCATCATGCTTTTTTCACACATTAATAATTCAAGTCAATAGATACATCAGGTTTCTGGATTTTTCTTTTCTTGTGCTTTTAAAGTTCCCTGTTACTTCTCTTAACCATCTCCCAGTTTATGAAGTAGGAGTGTCTCAAGCACACGCATAAACAATACTAAAAATACTTACAGACTGCTGCCATTTTAGCAGGAAAAACGTAATCTTCTGGACACATCAGTGCCACCCTTGTTCACGAATTGGTGAGTAGTGCACCCATACCAGGGTGGAGGTTATCAAGAAGACAGAGCCAGGCTCTTCACTGCGTGCATGATCAGAAGACGAGAGACAGCAGGCATAAACTGAAACAAGCCAGGGTTCAGAGCCAACAGAAATAAAAGCTTTTTCCCCAGGAGGAGCATCAGGCAATGGAGCAGGCTGCCCAGTGTTTGCGCAGTCTCAGTCCTTGGAGGTTCTCAGGACCAGAATGGGTAAGGCCTGAGCGACCGGGTCTCATCTCATAGCTGGCTCTGCTCTGGGCAGGTTGTTGTACGGACCTCCTGAGGTTCCTTCCAACCTGAAGCACCCAGTGACCCTATCGTCCTGTGGGAGTTGCACCTGGTCATTAGGGGAAATTAATTTCTGCAAGTAAATGACAATTTAATCAATATATATTAAAAAAAAAAAAAAAATTAGAAATGCTGTTAATAAGAAAAGACTAAATATTTAGCTTCTCCTTTGCAAATGCATTCCTGTATCTGTACACACGCAGAGATGCATTCAGTATTCTGTGTCATCCCGAGGAGTGATTTCCTTTCTCCCGAAGCAGCCAGGCTTACAAGGTTTACAAAGCGGGGTTCATAGCTCTGCTTACCCACTGCCAGGTCAGCTTGAGCAGAGCCCGAAAGGCCGGCGTTGGCCACGCAAGTCGTGCGTGCTGGGGGGCACGTCACCGGGTCACTGCGAGCCGAGCCTCCTGCCTTAAGCACAGCCGCAGAGGAACGGGCCGGTGGTGGGCTCAGCCCGCAGATTTCGTGGTGTCACGCTGGCCATACCGACTTGGCAGTTTAGTTCTCTGCTGCTTGCACCAACTTTGTGTAGATTTGATTCAGACTTGATCGTAAGCACATCTCCGGAACTGGTCTCGGCCCATCAGGAGGTATTCATTGCTAATATTGGCAATTCTTCATGTCCGTGTCTGTTAGAGCACCATATCCTCGGGGCAAGCGATTTCCTTTAAGAAAGGCTCATTCCTTGCCCATCACGGTGAGTACTAGTCTCAGCCGATCAGCAATATCAAATCAGAGTTTTAAATAGCAGCTTGAGCAAGAGGACCATTAACAGCAAGTAAGACTTAGCTGCTCCTACATCGCAGCCCCAGATGGGGTGTTGCACAGTACCGACGACTGCTATCTGGTCCCCAGGTCTGGTCCCCAGCAATAGTCAATAACAGTGGCTGAAAAAGTTCTGGATTAAGGCAGTGTGATTTAACACATCTGAGTTTCCTTTCTGTTATGTGAAGATCCAAAGAGGCTCATCCTCCCTTCTCAGTCGAGTTCGGTGCTGCCTAGTCTTAAGATTTTCAGTACTCAGTAGTGTACCCCAGACTCTCATATTCTGAGAGGGATTGCACTCCCCTTAAATTATGTGGGAATCCCATTTTTCTGTCTCAAGGGTGAGCGGTGTAAGGCACTTATAAATCATTGCAGATTGTGGTTGTTGTCAATTGCCACGTAAATTAAGGCCATGCAAGTACCTTCTACTGTTTCATCTTCCCTTTCATTTGTAGTCTGGTTACTACTCAATATTACATATTTGGTGAAATGTCCTAAAAAAACATTACTTTTAATTTTAACAACTTTTTTTTTTTTCTGCCAGTAGCCGACAAGGTAGAAAGATGTGCTTTTCTCTTTCATTCCTGTGAAGTTAGAGGCAGTGCCAATTTAAACTGTGACTGAGGCTCTGCAACGCTGCAAGTCTATCTTACTACTTCAAATTCAGTGATGCAACCCGAGTTCACATTAACTAACTTCCTCCCTATAAGAAGCCTTGCTGAGGAATTAGGTACTCTGTGGTGACCTGACTTTTAAAGTTCCTTCAAAATACTCCTAGTGTTGTGTGTTAAATCACACCTTAATCCAGAACTTTTTCAGCCACAGTTATTGAGTATTGCTGGGGACCAGGTCTGGGGATTATATGGAAATTATATGGGGATTATATATGGAAATACAGACATTGTATTCCTGCAATACGCTTTACATGGAAAAGATTTAATTGCTCTGCTTTTGGAATGGGTGCGTTGCTTCGCAGTGTCAGGGCCAAAAGTAAATGAGACAGATCACAGCAGTAAGCGCATTGCGCTCATGACATAACACCTACTACCGATCGTGATTGCCTCTAGAATTCAGTTTAAACCCTGGGAATAGCCACAGATCGTTTTATGATGCCAAGAAGAAGGTCCCAGCTCAGCAATAGCTGATATTTTGCATGGTTTGTCAAGCCACTATTAATTGATTTTGTGCAGCTTTTTGGCGGCTGCCCTTTGTCAAGTTATCGCAGCCCTCAAATCTTGTTCAGTGTATTCATGTTTAGATCTGCTTCATAACTGAGTGGGTACAGAAGATATGCTTTTTTCTCCTAACTTCTAGAAAATTGTGTAATTTGTCCCAAAGTAGCTGCAACAAAAAAAACTCTAAAAATATGATTATTTTACTCAAATATTGAGCAAAGTCCTACTATACCATGTCCAGTTTTAAGCTACTAGCTTTCCAACATTGCTCTAAATCACATCTTTAGGCACTAATTTTAGTGGGAACTTGGCATCTACCCTTTGGGACCTAGGCCTCAGACTCCAAAATCTGGCAGTCTTTTACGCACATTAAGATGCACTGCGGTCAAGACCTATTAGGAAGCAGCATCTCAAAACCAGATGTACTGGGTTGCTGAGACATTATGTTCAGCAGTGAAGACATTTCTGTCTCAGTAACTTTTCAGAGCCAGATGTGACAATTTCAAAACATCAGGGACTTTGCCAGCATTAGTAGCCAATAGTTTTGGAAGGAAATCAGAAGAACAGAGTGAAAAAAATGGGAAATGGGTGGAGCTCTTTCTATGCTGAGATGTTGACATTCCGCATGACTTGTTTTCTACAGAAATAATAAAGGGTGAGAAAAAAGGAGCAGCATGAAAAAGCAGCATGAGAAAAGAACGGCAAGGGTATAGAAACTTTGTGTGGTGGGAAGGAGGGACAAAGGGGCTAGGATGGGCCAGGTATGGGAAGAAGAATGAACAACAAGCAGATAGATCCCACTGGGGCGGAAATAATGCGTATAGATATCCCCAGTCATCAAGATTCTCCTTTATTGATTAGGTATTTTAGTCCAAAGGTCTCCACTTGACATGTGTCAAACACAGGTCGAATTTGATTATGTAGCTCAGACAGGTTTACCTTCGGAAAGGTCACATTTCATGCAGCCCCACTCCGTCCCAGGTCTGGCTGCAGGACATAGGAATGGCCAACACCGCGGCACCCGAGGATAACCCCGGCCAAGCACCGGTGGCCTTTTCCTCCACCTTGCCACTTTGCATTTCTGCCACTCCACTTTCTTTGTACACGGGTTAAGGAGAGAAAGAAAAAATAAAAAAAAAAGCCTAATGAACATGATTCTGTGATTAATAAAAACTAACTTCAGAAGGTTTGGTTTTGGGTAGGATTTTTTGATGTTTAAAAGGGAACAAAATAGCCTAAATCCTGTTCCCACACTCCAAGGAAAAACACAGTAATAACAAATGGCCCATTTCTGCAATTTAAAAGTTTTCAGAAGGCCAGGGAAATGCTATCAAGTTAATATGATTACTAAAAGCGCTACAGGAAAACACACATTGACTGATCCTCATAATGAGTTTACCTGCAGACTTCCTCATTACCTGCGCATTACAGAAGAGATTTAGTGCTGAGAATACAATTAGCTCCAGTCCCCTATAATGCCTCGCACCGTAACTCAGCAGAGATGGGTGCAACAAACACGGCCACTCGAACGTCAGACACACAGATGGAAGAAAGATGGGCTTGCCCTTTGAGGTACGTACACAGAGCCTTTCACTGGGAATCAGAAACTTCAGGACCTGCTGATAAACGATCCACAAACATTGGCTTTGTGTTTATTTCTGTCTGTTGGTGTAACGATCGTTGTCATTAGAGAAAAAGAAGTATGCACAGATATCAGTGCTGTCACTAACTACGACTTCCATCACTCATCAGAAGCACGCCCTGCATAAGCAGAAGGCAAAGTTAAAATTAAGCTACCTGGGCCATTTTTCACACCAAATCAAAGAGGAAGAGGAGGATTGCCTCATTTATTCATGCAGGAACCCTCTCACTAGTTACCGAACAACCCACCACCATCGTCACAACTCAGTGACTTGCAAGAGAAGGGTTCTTCCAGCTCATGATAAATCAATCACCCAACCTGTTTTTCTCCGGTTAAAGAAATTGCTGTCTCAGAATGGTTTCTTAGATGGTGCATCTGAGAAAATCCTCACAGAAAGAGCACCGGGTATTTTTAGCCCCTCCCTGTTAAACATAAGGTTTGAGTAAGTGGAAGTTGGAAGTCAGAGCCATCAATCCACATCCAGGACCAATTAGGATTTTACAACATAATTCTAAATCGCCACTCGCTTGCCTTGTTTTCCATCTTGTTAATACAACTCACAAATCCATGTGTAAGTGTTTTTGACGTGCGGCTCGCCCTTGGCTCAGCTGCCTTCTCGGGATTCCCAAAGCTGACAAGAGCTCGGTCCCACCGGGGCGGAGAAGCAGGAGCTGGCTGCAACCGCTGGCTGTGGGGGGAACGTTCACTCCCTTACTGCAGAGAAACGGGAAATGCCAGCAGCAATTAAAGGCAGAGTCGCTTTGGGGTGGTTTTGTGTTTGTTTGTTAGCGAACCCTAGCTACAGGCACATGTGGAGCAGGGCCTGCGTGCAGGGCAGGCTCAGAGGAGGGGTCCGGGAGCCCCCCGAGCAGCCGCAGGAGGCAGGACGAGGAGGGCTGGAGCCAGGACTGCTGCAAGCAGGGGCTGAGACAGAGCCTGGGACCTTCTGAGCCTTCTTTGGAGGGCTGGGTCCTGCGGGAAAAGAGACATGAGAGCAGACCATGACCCTGTCCTGAGCAAGGAGAGGAGCAGACACCTGTGCCGCACCTTAGGCATCTTCACGGGGTTGAATTATCTGAACTCTAGCCGAGGCTATTTGCTGAATCCCAGTTAACTTCGTTCACTTATAAGTCTCTACCAGAAAGGTTGTGCATTTTGTAATGATTGTTTCTAATGAATGTGTGTCTAGCTATTAAAGAACCTTGTAAATTAATGTGCCCTGCTGTAGGTTTTAATTAAACAGCAAAAATATATACTTTTTTTTTTTTTTAAAGAATGCAGGCTTTCTTGAAGGAGTGGATAAAAGAGAGAGCACGCTCTGGACTGCCTAAGGTATATTATTTTGTATAATTTGATTCAAAAGGTAAAATTTACTTTATGAACGCATGAGAAGTATTGTGCATTTTAAATATTTTCAAATGAAACTAAGAGCAGAGATCTCTTCCAAAATTTATTACATGGGAGATTGTTTTATTATCATGTCCTTGTCCTAAAAACTTCCTAACCCCTCGTTGCAACCATCAGCATTTATGCTGTTAGAAAAAACAGCACAAAGACAGACCGGCCAGGGAGGGTGACACCAGAGCAAGGCTGTTACAACAAGGCCAAGCTGTGAAGCTCCCTCCTGTAGCGAAGAGCCCTCTGTGGAAGTACAGGCACGTGGATTTTTGTGACCACCGTTGCCCACGTTCCCTGTGTGGTGCTGCCAGAAGGAACGGACACCAAACACCAGGGCCGATCCATTTCACGGAGTGACTCACCAGCACTCACAGACTGCCTTCAGCCCTCAGGGGCTGCAGCGTCGAACAGGATTTGGCCTCTTGTATCTTTCCTTCCCTGCCCCGCTGACCCCGACAGCGAATTCCCACCAGCTTCAAAAAGGAGAACTTGATCAGTGGCCAGTAAGTCACAATTATTGCAGCTTTGGTTTTTATGTCGTGTGAAGGCCGCTTTTTTTTTTTTTTTGATGGAAGACTGGTAACAAAGGAGCCTATTATATTGTGAAATACCAGTCTTAGGAATTAAATGAGTAACAACATCACAAGCCTGGTTTTAACAGTCAAAACAAGAAGTAAGCAAATCATATAAATGTCACGATCAACCCTCGTATTTCCAGCCCATGCTTTGCAGAGCACGATAAATACCATTTAAGTTCTCTCCGAATCCTCAAGCAAACAAAAACATCCAAGCATGGTGTCATTTCTTCATGTTGGCCGAGAAAGAAAGTTTGCCAATACAGTCAAAAGAGCAGCTCAAAGCAAGCGATAAAAAGCAAAATTCACAGCCATGGATGGCCGCAGCCGTATCCAGCTTGAGCATGCTTATTTAAAACTCCACGGAAGTGAGGAGTTAAGTTTATAAGCATGGAAATTTTATTTATTTATTAATTTTGTAACCCAGGAAAACATGCAATTAAAAATACAGTGTATCGCAGGCACCTTCCAGTTCAGCTGTTAAAACAACAGCCAGCAAAGACAAGGTCAGGGTTTCAGACCTCCTCTGCCAGGACGGCTGCAACCAAGATTCTGTGATTTCATTGAAATTCTTCACCTTAATAATGGACAGCAATGCCGTAAGCATGCTTCATAGGAAGAAGTCTTTCCTATATGCAAAGATTCTAAAGTGAGCTTGTAAGTGAGATTGTATAATGCGCAATTATGTACAATTATGTTAATTAAACATAAATTACTACAATAAACAAAGCCGTAGCTTTAGTCGCACTGGGAAAATAATCCTCGTCCTATCATCTAAGACCTTTTTTTTTTTTAGGGATGGAGGAAGGGGGGTATGTATTTATAAACCCCCATCTCCTGCCCAGCAATACCTGCTTCAGAGAGGGCCAAAAGGCCCCCGAGTGCTGCGGGCCAGCAGGAAGCCGTCTGTACACACGCACAAGGACTGAGCACCCTCACGGGAGAGGAAACAGGGAGCAATCAAACTGCCCATTTACAACCAGCCAGCAGAAAGAAGCAGCATCCAGAATATTTGTTAAAATCTCAAACTAGCGTACAGGAAGCGTTAATTCCAGAATAGAAAGTAAAGTAGCTCCAGCCAAAGTCCTACCTGTAGGGCATAAACTGCTGTAACCAGTTTGTGAATGTAAATCCCCAAAAGGGAGGCATAGCTAAAATAAACCTCAACATTAAAAAAAAAGAAAAAAAAAAAGAAAAAAAAAGAAAAAAAAGAAAAAAAAAAAGAGAAATACAGGACCAGGCCACAGGAGAAAACGTTTCTCTCTGAGTGTCCAGCTGATCTTTAAAATTCAATCACAACTCAGCAGTCAATGCTCCCCTCCGTTTTTTATCACGAGACACTTCCCTGTGCAGCCCTCCAGTACGTACTGGTCATGTATTTGCAGAGGCCACTTAAACAAATCAATTAGTCATTAGTACCTGGTGTGCATCCAGCTTAATGAAATAGTCTTTTCATCCATTATCATAGCTCAGACACAATCCCCGCAGAGTAAATGATGCAGGATCTTAAAAGTCACACTGCGTTAACAATTAAGATCAGAGTTACAGAGATCATTTTAGAGCTTTACATAATTTTCAGTTTAACAGTAACAGCCTCTGCGCAGCTTCCTAGGGCAAGTTTGTTTGGTTAATGTCAGGGTATTGATGAGCTTAGATTTATTTTATGACTATTTACATTTTTAGAAAGTTATCCAAGGTTATAACCAGTTCGGAAAGTGACAAGCTGAGAGGACTGGATTGACTGTAAAACCAGTTCAAGGCTCAAGCATATTTGTTTTTTTCTCCCCAGCTAAACAAGTTGACAGGAAACGGCTCTGTCTGAGCAGCTACAAAAACAAGGGTGGGAGGAGTAGGAAAAATAAGTCACATCCTATATTATCAGAGTACTGCCAAATCCAAAATTAGATGGAATAAAGGAGTTCAGGAACCAAGTCTCCCATTCAAAAATCTAGAGCCTGAAGTCACTCTACAAGCAGACTACGAGTTGGGTGAGGCAGCACAGAGTAGCAATCCCAAATATTTGTTCTGCGAAACAGGGCAATGATTTTCAATCAACTAACTGATTATAAGTTCAAGCATACTCACACCTCTTCCAAAGCTTAGATGCTCAAATCAAAGCAAAGAAAATATCAGAATTTAGAACCCAGACGCTACAGCCACCTCCTCCTGATGGCGGGTGCTTTCACACCCGGGATTAAACCAACTGAGCAGGCTTCATTTTCACAAGCAGCGGTGGGATCGAGGTCACCTACTCGGTATTGCCACCAAGTGAGCTACAGGAGTAGCAGGAAGGAAATGTGGGAAGGGAAGAGAGCTTTGATGCCCTCCTAATGATCAGGAGGGCCAGGCACCAAAACGTCTGCGGGTAGCTGAGACACATCCTATGCATCTCCAGAAAGGAGGTGAAGATGTGGGAGAACACCTGGCAAGACAGTCCCCAGGGATCACAGTGCCTGAGAACCCGCTCCAAGACCCAATTTCACCCACTAAGAAACATCATCACCAGTACAAGAGGCATCTGAAGAGCTCATTAACCTCCCCACCGTGGCCATGTCTGACAGCTGCAGTACCGTTAAGAAATCACTGGATATGTTGTTTCTCTCATCTTTCCTCTTACACAGGAATCTTCTGTCAGCTCTTGAAATATAATAAAGACAAAGACTTAAAACACCAGGTATGTTTACTCAGTTTTATTAGACAAAACAAAAAGAAAAGTAGGATGTGTCTTAATACTTCATCTCGAGAACCTGGCGATCACAGAAAAATAAGAATAGTGTTTACAAAAGTTACAAAAGCTGCACTGCATTCTGAGTTACAGGAAATGAGATTAATTGACGAGGAAGCTTTATAAAAATGCAATAACAGATTTTCAGCTGCTTATGAAATAACGATCTTTCCATGTATAAGCGTTCACAAAATCAGCACAGTATTGTAATTAAGGCACTTTGGATACATAATATTCACTTCCACGTATGAAAACAATTTCAGAGAAACCACAGGAAATTGCTACTGGTAGATAGTGACGGCATGCCCAGTACTGGCCATCAGAGCACCAGGTTTGTGTGACCGAGTGAAGCTAGCATTGAGATTTTTTTTACCCTGACAATTAAACACTGGAAACTCGTTCAAGGAAATTTACTTCTAAGGAGTTCGAGGAAGAATTCCACGGTTGAAACATTGTTAAAATTAATTTTAAAAGTTAAACAATTTAAAACAGAAGTCCATGATGAAATCTGCATGAAGTTCACATTAAGTATTAGTGCACGTAGCTGCATCAAAAGAGAAGCGTTCGCTTTCTTCATTCAATATCTACCTGCCATTTCATGAGGTACCCACCAACCACAGTAATATCCAAAGTAAATACAGTACAACAGCATAATTTGTCAAAGAAGCAACCCCTCCTTAACCATGTACTACTATTTCTAGTCCTCCTTTTCACTTCAGATTGTCACATGCTCGCTGCCTGTATCTGCCACACACACACACCATTTGCCAACAGATTCTACAGTAACTGTTCCCTAATTTAAAGGGAAATTAATGTCAGCTGCTTTTTACTCCACTGTCTCAAAAGCAAAATTTCAGTGGTAACTGAATAGTTCTGCAGACTTCTATCGCAGCCGTCGGTCCAGAAATTCTGAGGAGTGAAAATACTCAAGAACCTGCTGCAAGCCCAGGTATTTTAACAGGAGTTAAATGGAATGATTCGCAATGACTTCAGGTTTGTGTAGAATCAGGCACTTCGTTTGTGTATTACTGTTGGTTTCACTTCACCCACTTGAATGAAAAATGCCGTGATTTAGGAGAAAAAAGCGACTTCTTCATAAATTAAAGCAGGACCTCTATGTAGAAACTATGCTTGCTCTGAACAACTCAGCTCATCACTAGAGCAAATAGTTTCCCCAATAGTACTTTACAAATCAGTAGGACACAGCAGATTTCACTTGAAGTGAGGAAGAAGAAACTGGCAGACAACTTGTTTACACCCAGCATCTTTACAGGCATGTTCCTGCTTCATCTGTGAGGAAGCATTAACTTTCAGAAAAAAAACCTTGTCCTCTACTGTTAACTCTTCTTTTACAAGAATGACAGCTTAAGGCACACTTCAGTATGAACTAGAGCTACTCGGCATTCCTCAGCACTGAAGTGTTCACCTTCTACACACCTGAAGTTTGCATTTAAAGCATGTCATTAACAGCTTTCTATCTAATCAAATACAAGAATTATTTACCTTCCTGAAACACGACACTCCACATTCCTGTTGGAGTGCTACTACAAGTGTTACTTGGTCCCCAGAATCACTTTTATACTGTGGTTTTTGTTTCTTTCCTAGGGCCCTGAGAGTGAACAAAAGACCAAGTATCAGAGTGCTCAGTTAACATTCATTAACCTGTTAAGCTTTGCTCTGTGCAGCAATCCACAGGACTCCGTTTTGCAGTACACCAGTAACGAGGGAGTTTGGAGAGCATCGTAAGTAGTTCCATACAATTTAGTAGGCAGAAACCATTGCAACAGTGAAGCTGCCACATCTCGTAGAGTTGATTCTGTTACCTCTTTGCACAAGGTCCCTTACAGTTAATGCTGGGTGACAGCAGTCAGCTGTGAGCTAAAATGAATTATAAAATACTCGCTTGCAATCTGCTAATCTAAAGAACTCAACAGTAAAACATACCCCACGTGGGAATTCAGTTTCTTACTTCACAGAACAGGAATCTCCTTATGTCCATTTTCCTACGGAATAATGAACTAACGTGTCTACGTGTCTCCTCCTTTATCCCTTTGTAGACTACTGAAAAGTCTTCTAGACTTAGGGTTGTATCAGAATGCATTTGTGTAAAGTTACACGCTTCCAGAATTCAAAGGATTCAGCAAGACAAAATAGTAACAATCTCGCTTATAAATGTAAACTTTATGTGTATGTTTAGTAAGATAATGCCATCAGAAAAATATAGTTTTAATATAATGATCTTCTCTTACAGACAAGAAAAGTAGTTTGAGTAAGTACGTTTTAAAAGCAATGAGAACTGAGGAGATAAGTCCTACCCAGCAGAACACTCACTTCTTTGCGATTTAAGCATTTTACACATAGGAATAGAGTTGTACGCTGTGTTGTGACTGTAAGTGTCCTGAGAGTAGTTTCTTCCTCCGTGAACCTTCGAGAGAAGTAATGTCAGCTCTGAGCATTAAAATGCGTTAGATTATTCCCAAAATACATCTACAGTCATTAAGTTGAAGAGGGACAAATCAAGAGTATCTTTAGCGGGGGAAAGAGTAGTTTATAAATGAACACCATAAATGGAAGGGAGGATTTTTAACCATTTTTTTTTTCATTAGGTAATAAAAGAGTTCGCATAACTTATGTTTGTTATTTTTTTGTTATGAGGAAAACCAACTAGAATAACAATTACTCAAATGGAAAGCAAGTACTCATTTATCCATAATCAAAGTAGAAAGGCAATCACGTTGAACAACAGTAAGTAGGATAATCTTTCTATTGACCTATTTTGATTACATGGTTAAAAATAACAAAACACAGACATGCTGACCAACATCTCATACAATGATACTACTCTGATTAGAGCAGAAATTAATGCATATATACTGAAAAAATGAGTAAAACAAATGAGTAAAACCGTTTTGCAAACTTCTTTGCGGACAAATTTGCAAGGGTGATCCCAGCTTTTACTGAACACGTTAAGAGAGCTGCCACAAAGGCCCTTCCCCCTTGGCTGACATTTTAAAAAGCACGTTATGATCTGATAATGGAAAACTACATTACATGCATATGCACACACGTACGCCCCGGCGTGCACACACACATATGCTGCAATACAGACACAGATACACACAGAGGCTACACACGGTGATGTACGCTGCAAAACGTTACCAGCGTCAGGGTGAGGTCCTACCACTGCTCCCAGCTAAAGTCATCTCCTCTACCAAACACAAGAAAAAAGCCTAAGATAGTAAGGAAAATGACTGCATTGCCAGCCAGCACCAGGCCACAGGCTCCCCATTTGATCTGAAATGCAAGGAAATGAAACAATCAAAGCAGTTCTCATAAGACAGGTACAGGCCAGTTAATTACATGCATTAGATAAACTAAACAAAATACTACAGAAAGGTGCTAAAAGCATGAAGAGAAAAAACAAACTATAAATACTTCAATTTATACTACTAATTACTTAATTAGCAACTACTCATTATTAACACAAGACTTCAACAGACAGACTAATGGTGCTATATTCTAGACCAAAACGATTACCTTGCCATACAAGTCACTAAAACATACCTATGTCACAGGAAAACCCAGTTAGATTAGCGTTCTCTTTTAAATACTACGTATGAAAATAAAAGATAGGCTTTCAAATAAATGCCAGGAACAAGCACAGAAAACAGCACAGGGCCTTAAAGGTAAACAGCTTTCTGTAATTATCTGCCTAGCCAAGTTTACTCTAATAAACGACATTTACTCTTAAAAGATACAGCTATGAATTAGAGTTCCCCCTCGTGGTCACTTCTGGTTCTGCCTATTGTCGGGTCCACAACCGAACAAAAACGTAGCGTTGGGAAATTGTGCGTTAAAAATAAATTAAAGCTAAGCAGACAAAGCTTTAGGCAAAACTGAAAGACCAAAGGGGAAAAAAAAATACAAACACAAGAATCTCATTAGGCAGTTTGGGAGACAGGACAAAAGAGTTCTTTGCCTTGGAAATAAAAGTGACAAAAATCTCACCACTGAAGAGCAGTTCATAAAGCAAAGCAAAGTTAACAGAATTTCCTCAGACTTTGAGAGGACAAAGCATGAGCTTGAGAAATGCTCTGAAAACCAGGAGGGCAGTTCTGGCAGTCTGGCCTTTTATCTTTTAACTGATAATGTGCTCCAGTCACCAAGTTTTCAGCATCCTACATGGACAAAGCAGACATTCTGAGATAAAAATAAGAAAGGTGGTGTAAGAAGCACTGGAAAAGCTGATGACAGAGAAAGGCATGAGATGAAGGAGGAGGCAATATCTTGTAGTGGACCACAGCAAAGCTAGAAGAAAACATCTAAAAACTTTTTAGTCATGTAAGTCATTTGTTCAGGTCACAAAGCTGCACAGACACAAGTTTCAGCAGTGACAGTTTTCATCAAAATCTAGAAATATCGCAATCAAGAAATTATTGAAAGGATTTACCAACACAAGTGGCTCACCTGGCTTAGAAAGAAACAAGGGCACACTTAAAGGTTATACTCAGTAACTGGTTTCTTATAAGATAACTAGCCGAACTCACCGCTTCGACCCGTGCCAGGATTATGGGAAACCCAAAGGCGGAGACCACAATCCCAGTGGTGAAGAAATATGCCAGCTCCCTGCAGGCGCTGCTGGCCGCGTCGCTGTCGTCACTCACTCTCTTTGCGATGAAGTGGGGAATGGGGCAGATGAAGTAAAATATTAAGACAAACATCGGCCAGTACACGCTGGGGAGAGAAAAAAAAAAAGATACGTTGTCAGATTAGACGCGCGCTTTAACGGGAAGTAAGTTCTGTTTAGAAAAAAGCGATTGCACAGGCTGCTGCCCTACTTTGTGGTTGGAAAACTGGGTTTAAAAAAAAGTGATTTAAGCAGAAGCTTTTGCCAGAAAGGGCCCCCCTCCACCCCCCTGCCCTGCCTGGCAGGATCAGTGCTCCCACGGCCTCACACGGGGCAGGGGCCTCCCTGGCACGCCCTAAAACTCGCTTACTTCTGTTTGCATCACCTCGCTGACTCAACTCGCGCCGCCACCTCACGGAAACCGCAGTCCCAGAGGAGACGCAGGAGGACGGGACGCGGAAGGACGGGAAGCAGCGGAAGCTTTCCCAAATCTGAGGGATTTCAGCCCAAAACCGAGCCAGCCACGAAGGCACGCCCTGGGTGGGACACGCGCCCCGTGAGCGCTCCCACTGGTTCCACCTGGGCTGTGAGAAGCCCCGAGGGGGGGGTGTTTAAATAATAATAATAATAATGATAATAATAAGGCGTGAGGGAAGGAGGAGCGGCTCACCCGTAGTACTCCAGGGCGCAGCCCAGCATGAGGAAGGTCAGCCCGATGGCTCCGCTGAACGACAGCCCCACGAGAGCTGCAAGGGGACAAGGCGGCGGTTGGTGACCGTTGGTGACCGTTGGTTACCGTCGGTGACCGTCGGTGACCGGGAGCGGGGCCGCGCCGCTCCCTCAGGGGTGCTGGGGGGCTGAAGGGGGGGGCAGGGGGGGGCCCGGTACCTTTGATGCCCGCCATGTTCCCGGCCGGCGCCCAGCTCCGCGGCCCCGCTGAGGTGGCGCCCGCCGCTTCCGCCTGCCGCCACTCCGCCCCGCCCGTCCCCAGCACGTCAGCGGCCGCCTTAAAGGGCCGGAAGCGGCCCGGAGGAGATCCCCGCGCTACGCCGACCCAGCTCGGGAAAGGGGCTGCGGGCCCTTTAAGGGGCGGGAGGCGGGAAGGGGCGGGCCGCGAGCCGGCCGTCGCCATGGTAACGGGGCGGTGCTGCGCCAGCTCCTGTCAGGCGCTGAGGCGGCTGAGGGGAGCCCAGGCACCGCTCAAGTACACAAGCACAGCTTCACACAGCCCCCTCCAAAACCTGTTTTCTTGCCCCAAACAGCCCAGCTACCTGCTTGTCTCCTTGTGCCTCCCCCAGCAGCACCCACCCGTGACAGGAGGCCCCAGCTCACCCCCAGTTTCGCCACGACGGGCACGTCGCTTTTAGGGCAGGCTTCTTCAAGTATTAATGGTTTTGGCTCCTCATCATACAAAGGTGAAGCTTTGGCACAAAAGCCACCTTTTTGAAGTAACAATTTTTGCAAAGCCCTTACAACCCGCCTCCCAAGTGAGATTTTCTTCAGATAGCCCCCATCTTGGGCTATGACCTCTCCTCACTCCATGTTTGGTCTGATACAGACAAGTTATTTCAAAAAAAAATAAAACCCAGGAAATTTAATACAAGTTTACATCTTGGTACAGCTACCGCTACCATTTGGGACCTACAATATACTCAGATTTTGTGCTTATCCAGCACTTACAGAGAAGGTACCCTGAACTGTGTTGAAAGCAAGAAGGCAGAATTCCCCCCCTCCAAGCACAAAACATACCAGAATGCTAATTTGAGCTTTTAATGTATATACAAATGTTTTAGACCAGTCACAATTTCATTGAGTATATACTGTATTTACAAAAATTACAATAATTTAGTCAAACAGTAAACCTGAACATTGATAACCTCTGTCACTACCAGATATGACAAGAATTTTTTTTTTAGTTAATTATCTTGATATACATACGTCCTAATACTTTCATGCATCCATAAAAACATTAGGGATGAAGTAATCAAAGTTTAAGTGGGGTAAGGTTTCTTTTGGTAGATAAAGTTTAATGATGGATTTGGATCTTGTGAACATGAATATCCAGAGTTTTTTGCCATGACAAACTTGATACAAAGCTAATGTAGTTTTCATTATTAAAAAAAGTACATTATAGTAATGAGATCCTTTTTATTATATAGGCATAGGTCACAATATCTACAAATGTGAATGAGAAACAAACCAACAAATCACAGGAACATAATTCACATTCCAGATATCTCTTTAAATAAGACAAGCACATACTGGATCAAAACATTAATAAATAACATCCAGTTTGTTACTATTATCTTAAGGTCCTTTATATAAAAGGAGACCTATGTGTTGGTTTCACATTTTCAATTAATGGTAGTAAATAATGGACCGATACAACAAAAGGATGACTTTTATACAGAAAGCAATGTACTTTGACACACTGTCTTTGCAGTAAAAGTTTTGCCACTTGAAAATTTAAGTGCAACAACAAGTGGATTGTCTTTAAAAACTACCAGCTTTAAAGACTCAAATCAGATGGCAACCTGTTCCTCAAGCAGTAAATACAAATGATTTCCTGCCTATCTTCTCACTATACCTGCCTTCTCAAAGCTCAAATACAGATACGATTTGTTGGTAAATGAACTGCTAGCTTTAGCGATTCTATAAAAGGATAAAGTCAGATTTGGGGTGAGGAGCATAATTTCATTTTTAACTAGGAAAGATGCTTCAGCAAAGATATTTCATTGTGATATTATTGCTTTGGTCCAAAACAAACTTCTAAGATAATCAATTTGCATTGTATTTACCTCAAAAATCAGACCTGGCCCACAGATGTCTACATGACAGCTTGTACACCGTGGTCTGAAAGTGAAATTGCAATGGGTTGCATTCTGCCAAGAGCCTTTGCCACATGTTCTGGAGCTGATAAAGGCATAGAGGTGATGCAAGTGGGCTGGAAAAAGTCTTCTGAATGCTCAGGAGGGGAAGTGTTACCTATAGTCTAGGAAGTTTCTAAAACTTCTCAGCAGAGTTTTAGCTTGTTGACATTTATTTTGTTTGATGCTTTCAACCTACTGATGCGAACTTCATGGGAAGTACAGTGCTCATTCTTCCCTTTTTACAACTGTGTTACCACCCTTCCTCCCAGCTCATTATTCCCCCAGAACTGCTGTTTAACATCAATTACTTGTTCTTTGCTTTAAAGACACTTGGCTCCATGATGCTGAGGAATTTGTTCAATACATTTCACTGCTGGACTGTGAGGTGAAGTACAGTATTAATGCGTAAAGCAGCAGTAAGCTGCCACACTGATCAACCCAGGCTTCGGCTTTGTCTCTACTCAGACATACTATACTACATGAGCAATTAAGCAGCAAATGGTGACTGTTAGAAATGTGCCTAAACTGAGCACTTAAATTTGATAAAGGTTGATCCAAACCTAGGAAGAAAGTACATCCAAGTCTGGGCTTCACCACCAGTTATAGAACTCAAGTGAAGTGTTGCCATATCACATTTTGCACACACAAAAAAAAGTAGGAAATTCACCAGATACACTGCGTCAGAGACAGAACAATTCCACTTTTTCCCAGAATGTGTTCTCTCTCACCCCACTAGAATCCAAAGGGGAAAAAAAAAGTTACAAGTAACTGTAGCCCCTTGGCTCCCATACGGCAAGCCAGGTGGCTAGAGTTCCTTTGAGCTCAGGATTCCTGAAACAAGTATAAGGAAACCTTTCTCTTGTTCTTCATGATAAGTATTAGGCTCTTAGTTTTCTGAAACTTCTGAATTTCCAGCCAGAGTTTGGTTGATCTGTGACATTTGTGACAAGAGACTATACAAGCACTAGCACAGGTCTGTAGTGGAGACTGAGAAAGTATCTAATACAAGGGTTTTTGTCCTTGGTTTTCAAATTCTGACCAGGCATCATTTAGCTCCATAAATATCATCTTTGCATATTGTTCATATGGCTGCCCAGTGGCCTAGAACAAAAACAGAAACAGAGATATCACATTTACCAAGTGAAACTACCAGAAGCAGACCTCTGTGCAGTTAGATTCTCAAGCAGTTATCGTTCACTTTCCATAAATTGTTTTCATTTTTTCCTTTGACAAGAAAAAACTACAGCTGAGGGCTGCTTACCTTGTTCATAGCTGAGAAGTTTCTTAGCTCTCCAGCTCTTTTGCCCCTCAGAGCTGATAGCCCCCCAGATGTGATAGAGTAAAGCAATGCAGTCCCAAGAGGGGTAAAAAACTTTAAGCTTTGCAAGAGTCACTTTACCTTCACTGAAGGGGGAGAGCTACCAGTTGACACAGTTCCTTCATAAAAGCAGTAGCCCCGCAATCCTCTCTGCAGCCTGCATCTTCTCAAGCCTTGACACCCACTGCACTGAAAACCTCAGAGCCTCCATTTCCTTCAAGGTGGAAGCCTCACCACCAGACGGTTTCCTAGATTGTGTCACTGCATGCAGGCTGCTAAGTGTAAGCAGCAAGACCAGAAGCCACAAGTCTGATAATCAGAACCTGATTCTTCCGTTTTAGAAGTTCAACTGTAGGACCCACCCCTGCCTTTCATACGCCTTCACCAAAGCCCCGTCTCCTCTAGCAGGCACAATATTCTGGACTGTCATTCACCAGAAACGCAGCTTAGAGTCAAAGTGAGGGCGAGAATCTCTTGCTCAGAGTGGCTTGTACCAAGCACAGACCTGGGACCGGACACGGTTGCAGTTCTCACCTTTAAATCTTGAAAAAATCTTGAACTAGAATGTTTCTACAAACTTGTTTGTACCAATTAATTATTCAACCACATTTAACACTTCATAATTAACCTTGTTTTTTTGAGGACAGTAACAATTTCTGATCAGTGTGAACTAGGAAAATCTTACCTTGTCGGGATGAACGACAAGCACTGCCCGCCGGTAGACCTTCTTCACTTGCTCTGGCGTTACAAGATCTGCCATACTCACAGGCTTCCACTTGGTTTCCCCTGCCCACAAGACAGTGTGCATTGTGGACAGCAGCGCTCGTATATTTCTCTCCTTCCCTTCAATCCATTCCAGGACCTGAAGAGAAGAACATGACTCTCAATTTACGCCTTACGTTAGATATTCCAGTAGGAAAACGTTTCTACATTTGAAAAGCAATGACTGCAAGGAGCATCTTGTATTTCTTCCTAAGCTTTGAAAGCCTTTGGGAGATATTTGTTGAAGATATCCGTCAATCTGTTCTTTAATTTTCATATCACCACTTGAAAGCTGAGACACACCCAGAGCAACACCCCTGCCAAAATTACTGAGGTGGTCCACTGCTAAGAACACTTCTGAACAATCATTAGATGGAATAGTCAAAAGTAAATGAAATGTTTAACTGTGTGGCTCTTCGGCAAGCTTAACTGCATACTTAAAAATAAGCTTGACTGGAACTCTGCTGTGGATACACATCTTTAGAAGACTTCACTCTAGACGTGCACAAAAGACTCATGCTGAAAACTGGCTTCATTGCAAATCCTTTTAAACTCTAAGTCAGAAGCCTCAAATTCTGTCCATGTGCCTATTTTTTTATTAATCTGCAATCCAGCAGTCAAATAAAGCCCTTCCCTACATGATGTAGTCCCCCTTAGTGGTTGCCATTTTAGCCCACAGTCACAGAAAGGGAGGAGGACAGGGATGCAAACACGAAAACCAAAGTGTAAATAGATTCTGAGGCTTAAGAAGTGATCCCATGAATCAAAATGCATCAGAGCAAAGCGAACGGTATTGGGAATGGAGAATCATGCTTCAGTAATTCTGCGGTTTGCTGAGGGGAAAACGTTGCAGACATTAAGCGGTACCACATGAATAGCTGAAGTTGTACAGCTCATGAATTGAGAGAAGTGTGCCCAGCTGATGGCTTGACTGCTGTCCAACTCAGTTACAAGTGGCTGATGGTAGCGTCCAGCACGGTTGCTGGCACACACTTTCCAAATGTTAAAGACTTTCCAAAAGGTTAAAGAAAAAATAATAATAACCACACATTCTGTTTTTCTGGTTTTTAGAAGTTTGCTTGGCTTTTGCTTTGGGCTTTCACTCTCAGTTCTGTATCTTTCTGTAATTATAATTTGTGGCTTTATATTCCCAATGCAGAGTGGGGCAGAATTAATTTCCTTCCCTTCATAATAGACCTGTAGTTTGGCAATTTATTCTGGAGAAAAGTAAGAATTCCAAAGTAGACAAGATTAATGAGACCGAGGTTTAGTTCAACCAGCTGTGCCTGCTAATCAGAGCTGGAGTAATGTGGAAGACCAGCAGCCATGAACTGAGCAAGCCACTGTTGTTTGCCACAGTCTCGCTTAGGACAGAAATGCATCCTTGGAGTTTTAATTGCATTCCAAAGGATATTCACCTCTCCAGGAAAGGTGTGAAAATGTATTGTATGAACAAACAGCAGGAAGCTCTCACTTTCTGCCCCAAGGCAGTCTCATTATGAGGCAAGGTCCCTCATTTGGCCAAAAGCTGGGTTTGGCAGAAGAACAGGCAGAGACGTTAGCTTCTTACAAATAAGCCAGATGAAAGAGCAGCGATTTCAGAAGAGAGAGTGTTATTTTTAGAAAAACTCACTCCTTTCTCTACGTGGTATCTCTCATTCTGATGAGAAAGTGGAGATTCTTTAAGATATTCTCCAATACCTGCAGTATCCGACTGTTTTCTGATCACATTGCTGTCTGGGATGCAAATGGGGAGCACAGCAGCTCATGACAGTACCAAGTTTAGACACCTATCTTATGGAAAACAAGGATGAGAGATACCATGTGTGCTCGCCATCCAGCAATGCCATGGAGGATGCACACTGGACTAAGTGCTAAAACAGGAGCACAGCTTCTGGCACTAGATGATCTTTCCATTTGTTCCGCTGCCCCTCACAGGCAGTAAGGCCAGTGACTGACTGCCCCCTCCACCTTTCAGGAGCGGTGTTTAAGCAGCCTCCAGCATGATGAGAGTGAAAGACAGATTGAATCGCTAAGAGCATAAACAAGAACATTGCTTACTTTTAGTTTTTCAGGGTCCATTTCCTTAGCCATTTCTTCCTTTCTCATCTCAGCTATTGTTTTGGGCCCCTTCTTGTCCTTGTGAGCATTAAAACCTTGACCAGATAATAGATCTTCGAAATCTGCAGACACTTTTGGTTTTGTATCTTGAAAAGCAAGAAGTTGTTCTCACAACACAGGTTTATTTAACACAGCTTTTCCACCCAAGCCACCCCCCACACACTTATCACTATACCAGTCTCACAGTGCTGATGAATATATGTAGATTCTCACAAAAGAGGTGTAAGCTAATGCTACTTTAGAATTATCATAATCACCCATTTTAATCCAGGATTTTCTAAGTGTTAGCATGCTTTACAGTCTAGGACAGGACAACTAGTGTTGAACTTCATATATCAAATGATCAGCATGACTTGCTTGCCAGACTCTAGCCTGTTTTGGTGTCTGAGCATTAAAGCGGTATTGCAAAGAGCCAACCTTTTGGACACTGAACTCTGAAATGCTTACCAGCATTAGCTGGTCCTTTTCCACGTTCGCTCTGTGCTCCCGGCATTGCAGAGAAACTCACGTTGTAATTGGGCTTGTTCTGGGGAGAGGCATGAGGCATGCTTGGCTGGGCTTTGGGCTGTGCCTGCTGCCAGCCGTAGCCAGCTCCTTGCTGCCAACTGCTGCCGCCCATGGGCTGGGGAGAGGGCTTCTGCGGCGAGGTGGGGAATCCTCCGCCCATGCCTGTTGGCGTGGTCGGTTTACTGGCAAACGAAGGCCCACCTGCACAGTAAGGGGAAAAGGAGTGAGGGCATGCATTAGAAAACAGGGCAATGACTCACTTTCCGAAAAGGGAACCTAAACAAAATCCCCCAGGCAGCTGGCTTCCACTTTCAGCTCTGCCACAAACGTACTTTCGCAACATCACGCAAAGCCCTGCAACTTTCCTGCCACTGCTCTGCAAACTGCTTAAAAGACAGCACCCGCCTTTGGAGCTCGCAGTGATATCAGAGCAGCAGCTTACTGGGGAAAAGCAGGGACACGGACACGCAGCTAGCTGGGAACCACAGCTGCTGCGTTATAGTGGCACCATCAAGGTGACACGCTGAAATAGTATCTCCTTATGCCGTGCTGCTGTGGTATTATCCCACAGAGGTGTGTGTTTCAGCACCTTGCTACTTTAGGGGATAGTTCTCTGATTTAGTTTGTGCTGGGTGATATTTAGTGTTGACGTTTTATTATTTGAAACTAATCTCCACACTTAACTTCGAGCTCTGGAACATGCCATGGAAAGTGGGTCAAGTGCTTTTGACTTAGTTATGAGCAACAAAAATGTGGTTAAATATCCTGTGCAAGCCAAGTCATTTGTTTTTGAACTCCATAGCTTCGCTACAGAATACATGTTTTAAAAGCACCTCAACCGCTCTGACATGAGTCTTGGCATTCTTTTTATTTTGCTCCTGCAGAGCAGCTAGTGATCCAGCAGAGGGAACTGGGAAACCTAATTCCAGAACCATGCTGGTACTGACGCAAAGGAGAAAACAAACATCAGATAAAACCACAATGGCTTGCAAAGAGCTGAGGGCAGTGACAAAGGGAAGAAAAATCTATTTACCAGAGTCAGAGAGACTGACATGCTGGGTTTTAAGGAAAACTTAAATCATTTGTCAAAATTGACTTTTTAAATGTTGGGGCTGAGGGTTTGCTGATAGTTTTGTGAGATAAAACATGGAGAAAATGCTTGTCTAAGAGTCAAGTAAACAGTCCTTTGTGGCCAGGTGCAAATGAAAATGGATTTGGACTCCACCTTCTGATAGTACTGTAAATTGGAGGCAGATTAGTGAGGTACCACAGGCTTCCTCAGAAAAGGAGGAAAGCGAGTCAAGGCTAGAAGGACAAAATATTTCCTCAAGGACCCCAGTAGCTTTGAAGAGCCAGCATCTGTTCCCAGGTACTGCTCCAGGGTCTGCAGCAACAGTTCTGCAGTTGGAGTTAAACTGATCAGTATCAAGAGTTTCTGTCTAAGGATGCTGCTGAGACTGAGGCTTCACTTTGCAAACCATGTAGCCTACAAGGTCCCAACAGGTTGTTAGCACTTTTTTTAGCAAACCTGTGCTTTTACTGATGTTCCATCAAAAAAAAAAAAAAACTTACAGGGAGTTAGGCAGGAGGGAATGCCTGAATGTGGCACTGGCATGCAGCTAGGCTGAGAAAACCCAGAGTTCTTTGTCACATATCAAGTTGTTCATTTTATTTCTCTAAAACAGAGGAAGCTGGTAATGTTTTTTGTAAGGGATGCAAACCTGCTAAACTTGCTCCAAGAGTCCCCAGGTCAGCAAATGGATCCAGTGTTTGGGGTTTAGGCTGATGAGTAGGAGTGCTATGGAGGGATCCTGTAGGACTGGTGGCAGCTGACCTGCTTCCCACACCTAGGCCACCTTAAAGAAAGGAAGGGGGAAAAAAAAAAAAAAAAACACCTCAGTTTTTATCCTTATTTTAGCTGAGTGCAGCTCTTAACCAGTGCTCAGTCACATAATGTTACAAGACTGCTGTTAAAATTAAGTACATTGTTGTCAGGTTCCTAAGCACTCTCAATTCAGCGTTGGCCCAGACTACTTGCACTCCCACTCACAATTAGGCTCAGCAACAAGAACATTCCCTAGACTGTCTGCAGTGACAGAGTAATTATGATAAATGGATATATTTTAAGAACTAAAAGCCTTCAGGAAGCAAGTTTTGGTAGGACACACATACTCTCCCAGGAGTAAAAAGAATCATGCTGTTATTTAGCAGCATCCAAGGAACGCACAGCACTTCCCAGGTCCTTCTCTTGACTCCACATCTTAACAAAACACAACTGCATCCACCCTCACCTAGCACCTGTCCCACCTCAGGCCCTGGTCTTCTGAGGAAGGAAAGACAGATTTTTGAAGTTTAGCAATCTCTAGCCACATCCTCGCATGGATGACTGGGAGACGAGGACAATAGGGGCAGTGTACCTGCTGCAGTTCAGACAAAACCAAAATCCTGATCGAAGCTTTGCTGTATTAATGTGCTAAGCAGCAGAAAGTGGCAACTCATTGTCTGCAGTCACTGGTAGCATCTTCCACCTGCCTCTCCTCTCTCAGGGTTCGCTAAGGGTTTCTTAAGTGTCCTTAGGTTCTTACGATACGTACCTGGCTTGCTGGGCCAGTCCCAACCACCTGAAACATCTGGTTGTATGGAAACCGTTGGTGTGCTAGAAGCTAAGCAGAATGACTATGTATAAATATCTCAAAGCAATACAGCAAAAACAACATAATAGGAAGAGTAGGGAGCAAGAAGCAAGAGAGACAGTACAGGGCTGTGTCCATTTACCATTTGCTAATTGCAGTGAACTTCTGCCCCACAAAGGACATTACATATTTACAATTTGCTTCTGATCTCATACTATACAGAGGTAAGCAGGGAAGGACATAGATGTGCACTCTTAATTTCATGGCAACTTTGGCCAGAGGCTTTGTATGTAGGTTTATATAACCTTATCACCAGAATAACACGGGTTTTTGCCTTTCTGAATACAACACAACCCCAGCAAATATTCTATATGCAAAGGGCAAGGATGGAGAACACAAATACAGCAGAACAGCACCCACACGGATGGAAGCCATAAAGAAAGCAGTCTTTTCTTTAACCCTGTATCAAAGTCTGTCCACCTATACAGTTCACCCTGCCAGCTTTTCATTATACATAGACACTAGCGTTGTAATCTAATACCTCATCGTGCTGGGATACCATTTAAATTCCTTTCATTAGTGCAGCCAGCTCCAAGTGTGACCCGAATGTCTTATTCACAGAGTTAATATCCACTACCCTAATTTGGCAAAGCAAGGATGTAAGCAGTGCCAGCAACACATTAATTCCCCCTTTTGTCATTCTGACTTTCCAGGGAGGCTTTCTTACCCAAGGGAATTAATGTGTTAGATGGTCAGACACAAACAAATTAGTATCTGAATGTGTTTCAGTCAGAGAAGGTTACAACATTAAGTTTTGGCACGGGGGGAGAAACGGACAGCTAAGGGACATTATTTCAAATGAAGAAAAAGATGAAAAGAGCCCAAAGAAAAAATAATATTCTCTTCAAACGAGAATTTAGAGAGTCAAATTTAACTGGGAATTTGGCCAGGATTAGTATCAGATCTAAAGAAAGCAGATATCTTTAACTAAAGTCACCAAAGGACATGTGTTTTCTCTAGCAGGCTTAATATGCCATGCTCTGTTTAGTTCAATTAATGGCAGTTTGTTCAAACAAGACCTCATAACCACAGGAATACACAGGCAGACATTCTTCATGGTCTCTTTTCTCATGTATACAAATAGCTTATTAATTAAGTATAAGACTTGAACAAAACAAGTCTCATCCTACCACACTTCAAATATGAATATGCTTTAAGTCTAGAGACAAAAGGCCCTTTCCTGTGTAGTGGGGTTTGTGTGGTTTACAGTCATTTCATGGTAAGCATTGGTTTGTACTTAATGGCTCCATCACAATTTAAAAGCAGCATTTCATGTTTACTTAAATACACCAGAAGATCCTCAATTTCCTACCCATGTGAAAGGGATCGCTGTGCACAGTTGGTGAAGGACTTCTCGTTGCCTGAAGGAAAGGATCACCAGGGACATTTGCTGAACCAAGAAAGGAACCCAGGAGGTCTGGACCAGCTTGCTTAGGGCTACTTCCAAATGGATCAAAGGCAGTTGCTGTAAAACAAATTTGAGAAAACAAAATCACTAACCATGTACAATGACTGCTGCACGGCCAGCCTCTGGAAGGTGCCACTGACGTCAGCTACAGCATCACTCACGCCAGTGCCTCCTTAACAAAATGAAAAAAAAAAATACTGTTTCTGTACAAGAAAGTTGGCAGGCATTGCAAATACTTTAAGTTATTAGTTGCTGAGAAAAAGTAAAGTAAGCATACTGTGCTCTTTGAATTATGCACGCGTTGACAACGTGTCAGCTCTCAAGCTGTAACATAAAGGATTAGGCAAACCAAACCCAGGGAGGCTGTGCAGTTAAGCATGGTGCAGAGACCTGCTGTCGGAGCAGGCCAGTTGCTCTCGTTTTGTCTTCGGCAAAACCGACCACCTATTCCAGAGACCCTCAGTGAATCTGAGCAACTTGGACTGGACTCTTTACCCTATTCAGTTACTTGTGGTTTTCACTTACCCTCCTCCGCTCACTTAACCCTCCAAAAGATCCCTCTTCCTAGTATCTATTCAACCATTCCCTCCACCAGTCTGATTTCAATCTTTGGAACAATAAAGATAAAAAATAATTTAAAAAATATTCTCATATTGCCTATCTTGTCTGCAGAATGACCGGAAACAGCAGAAGTGTGTAGCCACATTTCATAGTCCAAAACAAGCCCATCGCTCTAGACCCACTGAAGTTAAAAAAAATTAAAAAAAAAATCCAAAGCACTGCAGGTCTAACCAAAACCCAAGAGACCGGCGATCTGCTTTGTGTTCATGGCTGTGACGATGCACTGACTCCTGTCTCAGAGTAGAGGAGCTGGGAGGCCTCTTGGGATCCCTCCTGGCTCTTAGTTTCACGAAATGAGTGTACCCAAGGAGGAACGAACAGCCTGGAGCAGACCACCCAGGAGGCATTCTCAAGCACGTGCCCCATGTCACACGCAAGGCCCAGCCAGCATTACCTTCTCCTGCCCTTGGGGACGGGGATGGAGACGCCGAAGCTGCAGAACGCCGAGGAGTTGACTGCACCGATCCAGGTCCCCCCACGTGAAAGACCTCCTCAGCAGCGGGCTGTCCACTTTGACTCTGGGAACCTGACCCGCCAACCCCAAACAAATCATTCAGCAAGTCTGAGTTAGAGGGGGCAGCGGCGGGCTGCGAGGGAAAACTCTTGCTCATGGGGCTACCGTCCAGCCCCAGCAAGTCAACGTCTTCAGGCGGGGGTGGTGCCGGAGGCTCTTGCTGCTTTTTGCTGTGTTTTGGTGTCCCGTGAGGCTTGTCACCACTGGCATTACTGTGCTGACTGGAAAGGGACAAGAGTTCGTCATCTGACTGTTCGCTTTCCTCATGCACCAACGCTGCTCGATCCTCTGAGGTGGGGTGAGAGCTACTTTTGTCAGATTTCTGATCTAAACGACGATTAAAAATAAAATTAGGTAGCTGTTAGTTTTTTCATCACAAAGCTCCCATAAAAATCAGCTTACAAGTAGAACAAAAAGCTACTGAGAATGAAACCTAACAAAACGCTGCCATGGTAAAGATTAATTTAAAGTCTTTGCTGGCCTGCATTGTAAGCAGTCAGTGTTATTGATCAGAAAACACAGAGGGAGGTTAATTGGCTCTCCTGAAGTCTGAAGAGCAGGCACAGAGGAGAACTGAGCAAGTTTCTGGGTCAGGACCAAGCATCCATGGTGATCTCCAGCCATGCCTCACAAACCAGGCAAAACAAGGCTCATTAAAAAGGAGCAGTAACATAAACCACCTTCCTAGCTTTGGAACCTAGGCCAGGTTCGTACCGAACATATCCCTGGGGCCACGGGAGGAACGCTGCGTTTGGCACCACCGTGAGGGTTTTGAGGCATTCGGCGCTATTGAATGGCCTCTCTGACAGGCACCCTCTCAGCGCTGCGTTCTCACAGCACCTCATATATGAAGTACAACATTAGCAAAAAAGCAGCTGAATTTTGTTTTAGCATCAAGGATGCCTAGGGCAAAGGTTTACGTTAGAACTATGTCAATAGCCTGTCACACACAGCACGAGCAGACGATGTTTGAAGGGGACATTGTAGGAAATTAATTTCCACTCAATTGCAACATACGGGTGTGACCAGCAATGCACTGATCTAATGTGAAAGGCATGTTACAGTCAGATCCTTCAGCCTCCCTCTGTGCTTCAGGGAGGGGGAAAAAAAAGTTGTTTATATCATTCTAAGCAGATTTTACTTTAAAGACTAAAGTCTGCATACCTTGCCAGCTGAGAGATGAGAAGAATGCACTCTGTCCAACGTTTCTGATGTTGTCCGGGGGTGAATCTGTAGGACCTTTACCTGTAGCACAGAACACCAAAATAAAGAAATAAAAATTAAAATAAATCAAAACAAATTTCAGCGTCTAGGTAAGCATGTAAATCAAGTGAGTAAACCTGTGCAGCTCTGACCTGCCAAAGCAAGAGTGTCCTGATGCTCCTGATGAGAGGAGAAAAGAATGGTTGGATTGATGTCTTTTGTTGTGAAGTTCTCCCAAGGAGGAGTTAATTCTGTTTGTCTATCAGTAGATTGTATTTCTATCTCCAGTATGACATGAAAGAGCTGGGGATATTTGTCTGGAGAGTCACAGGCATCCAGTTCAGGTCTAAATGGGGACAAGAACTGGTCAATTAGAAAGAAAAGGATGTTTCTGCAAATCCATACAGTCTTTCAACAGATGCACACAGACAGACTTTCATGTTTCAGCTGTGAACATTCTCCTTCAGCCTTGATAAGGCTTTTATGCTTCAGGTTTGATTAATGCTCAGCTTAAAATACTCACTTGGTGAATTTTAATGTGGTTGTTCCCAGCGCTATGAATCCAGTGTGAAATTGAACTTGGAATATTTGTGTGTTGGTCATCTGGAAAACAAAGCACCAGACTGAACAAGAGCTTAAACTGATGAAATTAAAATATTTGTTCCCTGCACATACAGACTATTAAGTCTACCTTACTACCTGTTACTACATAGAATAATTATAACTGCTACAAAAGCTAACTCATTGTTTTACAGAAGGCAGAGCTTTCCCTTCTCAAACCCCAATATTTCCACCGGCCTCAAATTTTGCTGCTGCTTGCAGACAGTGGAGCGCCTTCACAGCATTCAGGACTAGGTCTTCATTTCTCGGATCTACTTGACATTTTAGCACTTAAATGAAGCTGATATATTTCCATTAAACACATCGGAGAAACAGGTTTGTACCCCAGGAACATACAAGACCATTTCACTTGCAGTAGCAGCTTCAGTAAAGTGTCATCTATACCGCAAGCAGCACCAGTGATGAATTAAGAAAAGAAACATTCATGAGTCACTCTGCAACTTGAATATTAAGGTTTCAAACATATCTTCAGGAAAATTATTAAGATCTCAGATTAAAGTATCAGTGGATACAGTGACCACTGGAGAACGCAGCCACCACACCCAGCTGGTAGCTGCAGGCTGAAGCTGTTCTGCCTGATCTGCCTGCAGGGAGCAAATGAGGTGGTACTCCAAGCAGGTGGGAAAACATTTGTTTCCCCCCACTTCCCCCCATCACTTTTCACGCTTTAAGTCACAACAATTCAAATTATTTCACTGATTAAACCAACTAAACCTCATTGCTACAATAGGTTAATGGAGCGAGTTGTCTATCACAACCACTGATTCAGTTTTCGCAAACCCAAGAAAAGTTTGCTAGTCCGAACAGCCTGCATTTCCAAATTCCTCTTCTGCAATTACAAGACTCAGAGAACAGCATTTTAAAGTCAATCTGAAATCCTAGAACTGCATAGACCAATAAATATTTTCACTTTCAGCACTGCTACTATGCTGTGGGTGAACTCACTCCCCTGTGGGTGAACTCACGCCCCTCTATTCTCTCCCCCTGGTTTCCATTGCCTCCCATTTCTTTGATCTGCCAGCGTAGAGAGGTCTTTTGTCTACGGGGAGGGTGGCTGCCTGGCCAGCCTCTGGCTTATACAGTCTTTCCCATCCCCACGGCTGCCCAATCAGCACAAATTGCCTTTTTGCCCTAATGATCAATAAGGTGAAGGCTGTTCTAGAACAAGCAACACAGACACCACACAGGAGCGACAGCTCACTAAGCTATACTCATTTAAGCTGAGTAGTTAGAAGCTTTGGTGGTGTTTTGCCCTTAGCTGGTTACTGATAGAGCTGTTTCTGTCTTCTGCATCAGCTGGAAGGATCCTACACACCATCAGTACACGCTGACGCCATGAAGAGACCCCAGAGGCATCATGGACTTCTCCAAATGCTGTTCTTCATTTTCACTTGGAAACAATCAAATTTGTGTTTTCTGTCTATGCTCAGAAAACTTTCTATATCATGAGTGCCACATGCATTCATAGGCCCCATCGTTAGCCCCCTCTTACTTAACTACTTTGCCTCTACCATGCAAGAGAAGTTAAACTCCTACTTTTGCTTGAAGGCGTCCCCCAATGGTTGACCTCATGTGGTAGACAGAAACAACAACATCTCCATGGACAGTGGCTCCCAGTGGAATTAGGACTTTCCCTTCTTGCACACGGTATTCTCTTTGAGGGGATGAGAAGGAAATCCACAGTTAAGCTCCCTTCCATAACATCATTACCACCCAAAAACAACGTCAACATAAAGCTATCATCTCGTGCAGGCCGAGCAAACAGAAGCCACGCTCAGCGCTCCACTTAACGTTAGGGTGAGGTGAAGCAAACACTTCACAGGGGAAGCCAGCATAGCCCTGAACCATCTCAGTGAAGATATCCCACTGCACGTTAACTTCCAGCTGACTGGCAGTTTATTTCAACACTAGGCACCAGCCTTCAATTAATTATCTGCACTCCATGATTATCAGGCAGTCTGACAACGACTGCAGCACAGACCTCAGGTACCTTACAGCAAAACCAAAGCCTCCTTGCGTTAAGCTCCTGAGGATGACAGGAGATCACAGCAACTCACTTCATTCTTTCGTACTCCTGGGACGTGGTAAGGATTCTGGTTTCTCCACTGAGGATGTCGCAGAAGGGCCGGCACCCGTTTCTTTGCTTGTTGAAACAGGGGACTGGACTGAGGGTGACTGACTTGATAGTAAGCGGTTTGCAGTGAGGAATGATGGGCTTGTCTGCTATCAGATCGCAAATGTATCCGATGTATCTGCAGGCAGAGAAAGCCATTACTGAAATCTCCATCCCAGGCAACCAATTTTCATTTTGTACTTGAAGTCTACCCTGACGTCCACTAAACGCGCAACTCTTCCACAGTCGCAGTGTGGGAGTTCCCGTATACTCCAGCAGGTTTGCAGCTGGCACAAAATTTACACTCCCATTTGTGTTTGATTACAAGAACTACAGCCCAAGGGGAAGGAAATTACCCTCTAGCTCCAAGCTGAAGGTCACTTTTCTGCACCTTTCAGGAGTGAAGGTGCAGAGCAATGGTTTTTTCCTGCTTTACCAGTAGAAGTTCACCTTCTATTCTGCATGCACATACCACATGAAGTACTTTGTTAGTCATGTACCAAAGGATTGTTATTACTACCTACATAACACTACATCTTCCGTTTGCTCTGACAGGCACTTTTGCCTCTGCTTAATGGAAATCATAAACAAGATATTTTTACAGTTTAAACTCCTGTAAGGATGAGGCTGACACAGGGAGGGGAATTCACCAAGGTCCTGTTAACTATGGACTTGTCAGCTTTCCCGAGCTAGAGCACAAAGGGTTTGGAACATTTATTCCTCCATTACTATTACATCAATGTGAGTGAAATGGAAGTGGCCATAAATATCATTTAAGACCTGTCAAAGCTAAGTTACACAACTAATGCATGAGTACTGCTCAAGCTGCAACAGGAATCCTGGATTTTCGGTCTGTTGCCTCCTGCCAGCACCTTCAGGCTGGTTTGGGTGGAGAAAATGGGGCATACCGTATGCACACCCTTCAGCTCACATGCGTTATTTCATAAAATCAGACAATAACTCAGGTTGGAAGAGACCTCTGAAGGTATTTGCTCAAAGCAGGACTAACTTTAATGTAGCATCTAACCCCAGAGCTGGATTATACTGCTCAAGGTGATACCCAGCCAAGGATCTCTGAGGACAGAGATCCCACAGATGCCCTGGAAAACCTGCTCCAGTGCCTCATCACTACTTTATCACTTTTTTTTTCTTTTTTTTTTTCTGGGGAACAAAGTCATAACTGAATGCATATCTCAGCCTAGGGGCCGGGGACACATTGACAAAATGCACACAGATACTCGTGCAGTGTTTAGTGCGAGGAAAATAGCTCCCCTGCATGGCATTTAGCCACTCTACCTCCTGTGAGATGGCCACAGTACGATTCCAGGTCTCTTTGTGTTCAGCAGCTGCACAGCAGGGCCTGGATTAGAGAAGAGGTGACAGAAACAGAACATCGCGCTGACCAGAACTGCTGAGGCTGCACGGCCATCCTGTTAATTAGAGCGGGGTGGGAGGAAGAAATGAGTAAGTATCAGAGATGTCCTTTATTTTCAGGAGAACACTCTCCACTGTTCCCTAAGTCACATAAAATAATTTCTCCAGAAAGCCTAGTAATGAGTTGCATGATGACAAGGAATTTCCAGTCCTGTGTCATTTGTTTACTGCCTAGGACTTCAGTGAGCTGCAGTGGCCTGGGTCAAAGCTGACATCCAAAAAGCAGCCAAAGCCGAGGATGGCTCAGAGTTGGCTTCAATGCCCAGCAGCATGTTTTGTCTCCAGCTGTAGGATTTGCCATACCATTCCTGGCCCAGGCCTAGGATCTACTCAAGGTTAACAGACTATTTGCCTTTTTAAGTCCAGCCCCTGCCTCTGGAAAGATCTCTCAGTTTCACTTGGGCTAAGCAGGCTTCTCCAGACTCATCAAAAGTATTCAGAAGGACTCACCATCTTTTACAGCATTACCCTGACATTCGTTGCCCAAAGGACAGTAAAGGAATTTGATTCTTGAGCTAAATTTCCAGGACTGGAGGCAACAAGTGCATCTTAGCCTCTGTTTGAGACGAACCTGTATCCTGGAGCCGCTGGCTGTGCTACATGAGGCAGGAACTGCCAGACTCATACGTAAGGTTTACGCAGTTTGGGATCAGTCATTTCCCCAGCTCCTCCCAAGTTTACACTGATGAAAACTGACAGCCTCCTGGATTTAATTTAGGCTCCAGGAGCAAAACAGAACTCTCCTCTTGGGCATTACTGTCAACATAAAAGGTGGTGTGGGGTAAATTACAAGCTAGTCATACAGAATGACAGCACCCTCATGCATCAGATCTACGTGTTACCCAGTCCTGAAGAACCCTTAAGGGGGTGTCAGCAGCCCAGCTGGCTGTGGTGCACCACGAGGGGCAGAAGGCAACTGCATGTCTTCAGCCAGGTCTGACAAGCAACCATGGCAAGAGACAACCACCTCAGTTTTGCAGTTAAACAGAATTCCCAAAGATGTGTTTGCTCCTGCACTTCCATCAGCAACCCTCTGTCTAGAGCTGAGTTTAGTCCTGTGACTACATACAATTAAACACAAAGCAATAGAAGGCTGACAATCCTTACAGTCAGTTCTCGAGAGAAGTTCAAGCCATCACAGGCTCATAGTTCACTGCTGGAACAATTGCAACTTCTCTGACCTTGCACTGCTCCGCGTTCAGTGCTAGGTCTCCCAGGTTAGCAATGGAGCTGCAAATAAAGCCCCTTTCTACGGGGGCTGGTTTTATCACATTTCTTTTCCTTTTAGAAATTGTCACCATCCTCGTACACAGACTCTAGATGTGCAACACGCAGTATGACATAAGACCCACAGGTCTGAAAATCCGGTTACATTCGGCTGTACTTACCATACAGTGGATGACACACACGTTCTTGGGGTTCTGCTGTAGCCAGTTGTGCATGTTCTTACAGACAGCATAGAGATTGTGCAGGCTGGGCGCTTGTCGTACCGGCCAGCTACATTCGGATACCTACAGGAATTGCACAGTGAACAAAAGCTAGCTTCATAAGAGCATTAGGCAGCGCGTGCTTTTACAAATGCTTTCTGCCAAGAAACACACTTCTCCTTTGCAGCCATGCTTGAAACCTACTCCCTCTCTTATGTGTAATTCTGATCCCCGACTTTCATGAATTATGAATGTACAAACAAAAAGGAACCCTCAATTGAATGACAAGATTTTGATGTATTTTCATTGACGACATGTTTTTATTTTTTAATTGCATTCCACGTCAGATTATCTTGAGTGGCCTTCCACAGCACTCCAGTCTCGCAGCTGCACATTGATTTCTGTCAAAAATCTTTGTACAAGTTGTCCCCAAAAAATATGGCTCTGATTTTCAAAGGATACTGAACATCTGTTATTCTCAGTCATTTTGTGTAATAGGATTTTCAAGCCCCATTTGACAGATATTAGATTGATGAAAGGGAAACTTCTGTTTAAAAAAAAAAAATCCTATCTGAGTAAGCATAGTTAAGATATGAGCCAGAAAAAATGAATGACTTCTTAGAGTTGAAAACCCACAAATCCTAAAGTACGCCTGGTTACTATTCATCAACGTACTAGTTCTGAGTCACGACATCTCAAAAAGAGCCTTCACAGTCTCAAACAGCACATCAAATAGCCTTCTACAGACATCTCAGTTTCATCTGTTTTTAATTGAAATGTCTTTTTTAAACGTCATTTCTGGCTAGAAGAAATTTAAAGGAGAAATATTTGTCATTAGACCAATGATTGCTTTTCTCTCTCAGCCGAGATTTGGTTTCTGTTTAATGAAAACCAGGGGCAGGCAGAAGATTGTTTGACCAGGTGTTCTTAAATGGCCACACCGTCTTCATACCTGACCGTGCCATCTCTCAGAGAAAGGCAACGCTCCAGGATTCGTAAAAGTTGCATTTAAGATTCTCCCTTACACACGTACACCTGCACAACAGCTGACAGCAGAAGCAGGAATCCTGCCTTCCACACAGACTCAAACTGGAGAACCACTGAGCAGTGTTGTCTCAAATGATGACTCAAGAGGCACCCAGAGGACACAGGGACAGAGCACGCATGCAGCACTGCCCAGCCCAGCACATCATTGATTATCTCTTGCCTATACCTCTTCTGTGGCTTTTCAAGAAGGGGGACAAAACAACCGAAGGCTCCCTATGTGGTAGCTCCTGTGCAGGAATGGCCACCATCAGCTTTCTGTTCTACAGACCTGACAGCATTTACTTTGCTGAAAGTACAGGACCATTGCAAATTCTGAACTAGAGAGTGATTACAAACATTCATTCAATTCTTTAATAGACCCTTAATGCTGATGCCCTAAGTGAGATAGAGGTGCCCGCCGATTATTTTTGTATTATCAGGCAAGTCTTCTCCTTCCAACCCCAAGTACTTTTGCACCAGGCTTCTAGAGGTACAAGATCCACTTGCAATTAGAGCACCAAACCACAATTCAGATTACAAGCGGCTGCTAGAATTAATATGACCAGCGACCTTTCCATTGATGATTCTCTGAAAAGGTCTTAGGACAACACACTGTCAAGCATCTGGAAAAGCCATTATCACTTATCAAGTAAATAATACACATTTCCCACAGTCCATAATTATATATTTCCTTTGTCTATAATTACACGTCTTTCTGCTGGTTCGCAATTAGGAAATTAAATACATGGTAAGTAGCATTTCATTTATTTCAAATATAACCTCAACACCACTCACAAAAGGCAGCCTTACAGAAAAGTAACAGGAATTCTTCTAGAGCTTTGGAAATATGCAGCTAGTGCTTGTTTTTCTCTAGCAGTAGGGTAGTAACGGCCAAGAACGTGACCCTACAGGGACTTTGAAGTTCGGTTTTGTTTAATGCTATATTTGAGTTATATGTTTTCAAACTGTTCACATTTTCTCGAGCAGATGTGAGCTCTCCCCTCCTGCTGGGGTGGCGAGGCAGGGAGAAAAGCAGAGCACAACTGGACTTGAGCAGCAGCTTTTACTGCTCACATTGTCTCCTCTCTTCACTAGACTGGGCACTCAGGGCTTTGAGCCCCACACAGCCACATAGGGGCAAGAAAATGGGCTGGCAGGATGTTAACTGTCATCTCCCTCCTCTGTCACTATGCAAAGTGACCTAGTTTGACATTGAAAAAAACCAGCTCTGAAGAAGATAGGAATTACGAAGCCATTCACTTCAAAGAACAAGTGCCTCTCAAAACTTCGTCTGGTATCCTTATCCAAAGCAGAGAATACTTTTCATGTAATTTTATTTCCTTCATAGCCCATTAGTATTTTTTTCCCCACTACAGATTAAGTTCAACCTCATATTTACAATTGTTTCATCTCATGTATTCTGCACATTTAATTTTCCTGAAGAATACTTGGAGTCAGTATTTCCTATCCCATAACCTGAAAGTACAATCTTTTAATAAAAGATGCATCATTTTCTTCATGTGTGTGTCAAGGCGACAGCCTACAAAGCACCTAGTCATGCTTTGAGAGTGACCTACAAAGTCATCTGTCAAGGTATGGTAGGAGACAAAGTCCAGGGGATGGAGGGGTTACGGTCAGGTCAAGCAATACCAACAGGTGTTCAATGCTGGGCTATCAAAAAGAGATCTGTCTTTCTCCTCCCACCAACAGCAACAGTGATGCACCAAACCAAAGCAAGACTGAAGATTCAGAGCCTTTGATATCTTTTAATTAGTCTTTCCTGTTCATTTACTCACAGCTGAAGTCATGGCTGCTTACCGATTGCTACAGAGAAATTTCCTTCAAGTATAACTGAGCGGTTACTGGTGATCAGAGCAATTGCTGAGGATAGATTCAGCTACAGCTCAAGGCAAAGTGGCATGAGGCTTACACACAGCATGAGATTCTCTTACCCTGACAGAGGGTTAAGTCTGGCGACTACTCTTGCCCTTTCAGTTGAAGTTACCAAAAAATAAGAAAATCATCACTCCCTTGTGGGAGAGGGAAAAAACAGGATTTTTTTTTTAGATTAGATCTAACCTTGCATTTCAACAACAGTGTTTTGTAGAGATATCCTCCAAAAGCCATTAATGAACCAGAGTCTTGAACTATCCCTGTATGCCATTTTGGTTTTAGAGAAGGAAACTGGGACAGACTGGAGGTGGTTTTTTTAAAATCATGCACTAGTGGAAGAGCCAAAATGCACCTCAAATCCAGTTTACAGTCCTGTGCTTTGCCTCTTAAGTGCTTCTGCTTGATTAAAGTACCACTGAAGGATTCTTCAATGTGAAAATTATCTACGTCCTTTTACTGATAATTTCTTTTAAAGCACTTTTGTTAGGATCCTTGTTAGACCTTCTTTATAATTCCTATTAATTCCTCATCACCCCTCAGATAATCCCATATAGTAACCCACAGCTATCTGTACTCCACGCTCAAGGCACTGCCAGCAATTTGCTATTTATTAAGATTCTTGGTAGTGATCTACTGGGGCTCAGACCACACTGAAGTCCTACACACCCACATCATATGTTTGAGTCTGTGCATTAATTCCTTCTGAAGCTCACCTCTGTAAGTGCATGGGAAACTGAAGGGTTTACTCCTTATTTCTTTGCAGCAGCTTCCGGCAACCATGTAGGAGTCAAGAGCAGCACAGGCTCAACTCAGGGCAGTGCCACTCTCACAGACTGCTGATAGAAGCATTATGCCCTGAACTTTCCATCTCTTTAATACTCTTTAATGTCCCAGGCATCAGCTAAAACCCAGAAGAGACCATGACCACTTAGAAACATCCATAATAAAGGTCCCTTCCAACCCAAACCACTCAATGATTCTGTAATTCCTTTTCCATCGCAGTACACTCCGCCACACACAGGAGAGACAGAAGCATCATCTTCCGCCCCATTTCACAAAAAAGCTTCCCCCCACGCTTGTTAACCTCTTGGAAGACACTCACCCTGTTGTGAAACTTGGCACTGCGATAATACTTAGGTGACAAGTTGAAGACTGTGTAGTGGTCAGGATGTCTGGAATCCAAAAACGTCCGTACGTCTTCAATGTGGTTCCTGAACCCCAGTTCAACGCCTTCAGCCGGAAAAGACATCACTAGAAGGGTAAGAAGAAGCCAGGCTGAGCATGCACCATAACATGGTTATAAACTTCTGAACCCCGAGGTACTACAAGTTCTATTTATCCCATCAGCAGTACTTACCTATGATTCTCGAGGTAATGTATGAAATATCTAGCTCTCCCTTGGTGTAACTAAAAGAAGACAAAGTAGGAGACAGACATTATGCACATTTACAGAAGACAGCCCATTACAGGAGCCAGGAGGACATTGTTTTCCCACATAGATCTGCTTTTGACACAAGGAAGAGAATGATCTTAAAACCGATTCTTTTCTTTCTGTCTTAAGCAGAAGCTACAAACAGTTTACTGTAGACAGTGACCCAGCCTTCCGTTCACATACACTATTAAATGGATGCAGAAGCTTCAAAAAAAAAAAAAAAAGTCCCTTTTCCCTTTTGCCATTAATGTTCAGTGCCAGTTTTCAGGAGAATCTCTAGCTGTTAGACACTTCACAGATCAAAGCCTCTGAGGAGTTGCCTCCATTAAACTTCTTTAATTTACTCTAGCCCCATATCCCTCAGAGGCAGGCGGAGTGCCAAGCACAAGGGCCACCATGAGCAGAGGTGACCAAAGCAAAGTCACTTCAGTTCTTTCTTCAACTCAGGAAGTGGTTTTAGCAAGGGGAACAGTTATATCAGCAAGAAGAGTCTCACTGAACAGCAACACGAGCCAATTCCCAGTGACAAAACAGTCATGCAGTGGCCGAGTAGCAGGACCCCACAGGGGTCAAAGGAATCAGAAACTAAGTGCCCCGCTTTCACCGGGGAGGCCTCTTCCGGATTTCTGAACGTTGGTGTTCATTTATTTTAACGCTTAGATATTTACTTTGGCTTTCCTGCTTCTTTGAGGCCAAATACCCAATTGTGAGATGACTGTAGGAGTCACTTGTGATTTTCACCTCCTTTCATTACGTAGCTGGAAGCATAGTTTCCTTGTGTTGCACTAGTTAAGATGGCAAGTCAGACCAGAAGCTAGCGATACTACCTGCATTAGCCAGCTCCAGCTGTACCATACCTGGCAACAGATTGCATGACCTTTGAAGATGTATCTTTCAGGGTATCCTTCAGGTTATCCTTCAAATTGCTGAAGAGCCTCCCCGCTCCTCCTTTCACCATATCCAGCAAGCCTCCCCCATAGCTGGACTCCATGTCTGGTGATGAGGCACCTTCAAATACAACGAAAGCAAACCCCACGTCACTTACTTGGAACAAATCCACAGAGCCAACAAACCCATTGCTCTACTCGGACCAAACATATTCATGTGAACTGCCGCAAGTCAAGTGTAGGCCCAAAGTAGTTTTGCTTATTAAAGTAATGGTTTTCCAGAGATGAGAAATTGCATGTTCTAGGCACAGAAAGTGTCAGCGACCCTCGGCATTGTATGTAGGTTGACTGCATGGTATCGGTACAGTACAGACAACTGCCATCCAAGCTCCCTTGCCTCTCAACCCAACCCAAAGCAAGGCCAGGTCTTCAGCACGTACCTGATCTGCTGATCATAACCAAGTCCAAACCAACAACTACCTCTACAGGGGCTAGAAAGAGAGACTAGTACATGTAACAGCTCTTTGGCACGACTTTCACAGCTACCAATTTGGCTGCAGCTAGATGACTGAAGGTTGCCTTATGACTACATGCATATAGGACTTATAGACTTATGACTATGCATACAGGAGAAATCAGAGTGACTTCAAGTCATTTAAGAGTCCGGTCAGATTTCCTTGTGTGAAAGATGGCAGAAGTTTGGTCTTTGGAAAGAAAATAGAGGAAAGTCCAGAAATTAAACTTTCCACCTGAGAAATAGAACCTTTTGGAATATTTTTTACATTTGCAGCATTAGGATAGGAATCAGCAAATAGACAAGGAGAAAGCAGAGCAAGGCTCACCTCCTTGGTATACTTTTTCCTCACAGCTTGAAACATCGTGAAGCTGCAAAGTCGAGTGAAGGGATGCACGACACGGACTCCTGATGGCTCTTGAACAGGAGAACATTTATTGCCCTTTTTTCACTACTACAAATACTTTCCTCGTAGCCCCACGCGCTGTCCACGCGCCCGAATCTGTCTTACAATTGGTTAGAGACCCTCAGACACGCGCCTTGAGCCAGCCAGCAATCGGCCACTGCCCAAAGCTCATCTTTAACACCGTAGCCAATTTACTTTATCTCGACCTTGCTCAAGTTTTTGGTTCTGCTGCTGTTTTCCTCATTATCTCTAACTCAGGGACGTGTGAAACAGCACAAAGCTCCCTGCGAATTCCTTTCCCACAGTCGAGAGGAGACTAACGTAGAGCAAGAGCCATTTAAATGTTATTTTGATGGACTGTGATGTGGTGTTCCACCTCAACTGTTTGTATTTTGCAATTATACCAGAATAACTATTCCACTCCCTTAACCGAAAACCAATTCATTGCAGTTTTTCTTATTATACCACTGCTGTGTTAATAGCATAAGTCATTCTTAGACAAATATAATAAATTGAATGTAGACTTGAGTAAACATGGTTTTGTTTTATTGCAGAATTTTGTTAGACACAAACCAGTAAAATTATATTTTATTAGCTATAAGGTAGGCTCTTGACTACCTAAATTACTTTTTGTTTGCTAGGACTCAACTATTTTGACTTAGCAAACTTCAACTACATTACTCTAATTAAACATTTGCTACCTCATTATTATGTCAGATTAGTCAGAAGACCTAGATCCAAACCCACTTAAACGTTATTCACTCTTTCAAACCCAGCGTCAGCTATCAATAAAGGCAATATATATTGTTAAACCGGAGACTCCATTGGTAAAGTGATGCTATTTATTCCCCTATGCCCAAGAGTGCTTAATGCACTGTGATGCGGCCACAGTCCACGTGCACGTGACCTACGTGCAAAACTGGTAACATTAGAGGCAATAGCTTCTCCTCTGCATTGTGCTTCTAAAAAGATGGGCAATACTCTGCTGATTCAGAACAGAAGATGCCTTCTCAAGGCACAGGAACATTTCCTTTCCGAACCACTTTGAAGTGTCTACTTCAAATATGAATAAAAAATAAAAAATTAAAAAAGGAAGTAGCTCATTGGCTTCCAAATAGGGAATCAGCGTTTGATCTTTCTTCAAATACTTTGCTTCCACATTACTGTGTTAGGAGGCTCAGGGATAGAGAAGTGAAGTTCAAAAGGCATGTGCAGAGCTGCAGGTCAGCTTTTAAAGGAAAGGAAGGGAGAAAGATGGTAACTTGGAATGAGGAAAGGGGGAGCAAAGGGATCAGAGAGCCAGTGGGTATTGAACACATTTTATTCTTGGAAGTGCTCTGTGAGTAACAGAAAGCCTTCAAGGACATGGAAAACCTAGAATCTTTGGGAAACTAGACATAGAGAGAATTTCACTCCATTCCTAAAAAAAAAAAGAATAAAAGCTAGCAATTAATTCCAAGTTTACTATATGCACTAGAACAGAGAGACCAAAAGGAATGCTGAACAAGAAATGCAAGCTGGTGCTACATGACCACCATGAGGAAAGTATTGCTTAGCTACTGGGAAGCTGTTGAGGAAGCTTACAACATACCATCACTCAGTTCTATCCCAGGTGCGCTAATTTGCTCAGGCATGTTTTAGCCACCGGATCAGAGCAGCATGCCCCGTGCTGACAAAGGCCATCCTTCTGTTACAGCACGATACAGCCTCTGCTAGCTGCTCACAGAGGAGCAAAACAAATGCATTTGAAGGCTCCTCTAATAGGCAGCATCTCCTACAAAGCATAAAGGTGTATAAAGGGATGATGAATCCCAACAGCAGAGCAGAAAGTGTTAATGCATTAGCACACGGAGCTGACAACGTACACAGAAACCCATGAGAACAGCTGAAAAATCTCATTAAAAAGGAAAAAAGAAACGCCAGCCTGCTCCTGCAGTTTTTGCTGAATAAAACACTTCTGGGCTAAGTCCCTCTTGTAAACGCAGACCTTTAGAGCTGCTGCAGACCTTTCCGAAGGACACCCACAGCTCCCATGTGTGACAGGTGCTGTGGAAGTCAGCCCCCTGTCTGGGTGTCACCTACCGCTGCCACTGCTCGTCCCTGCAGCACGCCCAGAGATGGCCCCTCTAACAGAGAGGGCTTCAGTGCTGCAAATGAGATGGGACACGGTTGCCCTTGCTTGCCTCCAGACCCAAGCCCGGGCTACCAAGGACACTCGCTAGGTCTGAAGGGACGAGCTCGCTGGGGCTCCCTCGGAGCCTGGAGGGAAGGGGGGGTTCAGGTTTTGGGGTGATCACCGCTGCTTTGGGCAGGGCAGTAGGTAGTGGCAGAAAGGCACGTCCCAGCTTTCAGCGTGTCATCACGCAGCAGTTCAGCTAACTCAGGCCACGCGTTAGAGCTGCTGTCCAGAAGTCTTGTTAGGGAGAATTAATTTCCATGCACGAGATGCATCTTGCTCCTTATACAGCAAGAACCCGGTATTAACCCAGTTACTGGATATTCCCTGAGACTCGGTGCGCTTCAGAGACACGCTTCTGACCTGTATTTGTAGCACAGGTTTCAGAGGGATCGCTTGCTAACTACAGCCTTTCCATTTCCTGGCCAAGGAACTTCTAATGTCGGGATTTTAGTGCTGCAAAGAGTGCCTGAGACATCGCGTGGGACAGCTCTCCTGGACTACCTCTGTTAGGGGACGGCAGTGATGACTGCACTCAAGTGCTCCAAGCCAACGGAGCAGTGTGGAAGCGAGAAGCTTCACCAATCCCGATGACAAGCTAAGTTTGGTGGGTTTTTTTGCTCCGCCAAATGGAGCAACAGCCTTCTGTGCCTTCTTACAGAACTCAAGCCTGTCGTACAGTTGTGTTCCTGCCGCAACGCGTTCCCATCAGCAGCCAAAGGGTGGGATTTCTGCACATCTGGGCAGATTGCAACCGAAGGAGCCTCTGCACAGCACCAGCCTTGTGCTGCGTGGTACAGGATGGGAGCTGGAGAGCATTGGTATTTTAATTAAAGCACTTAAGCTTTCTCCTTGCTTGGGGCAAGCGAGCAACACCTGTTTTGGAAGCTTTTCCTTCAAGATTTGCATGTTGGGGTCCTTGTCTGTCTGGGGGTCCCCGAGCACCAGAACCCACAGACCCACAAACCACAGGTCACGGCTTCCAGCTCCACCGGGAATCAAGGGGGAAGCGAGCCGACATGTAAGTGACATTTAAGACTCTGTCAGTTTGAACATTTACGCTGATGAAGCAATACTTCGCTTGAGAGTGGGGAGGTGAAAACAAGACATCTAGAAATGGAAGAGCAGGCAGCTAAGTGCTACGTTTCACATGTTACTTACTGAGAGTCAGAAAACCCTTTTTGCCTGAAAGGGCAAAAGCAGACATGAAACCATAGGAAAGGAAGCAGGTTCATCTTGGCCTGCCAAAGCTATATGTAATAGTATCTTCAATGTCAAACTCTTTTTTTTGCTCAGAGAGCTACTGCCTGTGCTTCAGGAGGAGTCAAGAACTAAATCCTCCCTGCTCCTCACCACGGATCTTTCCTAGAAAAGCAGTCAAACTATCATCTGCCACCCCCTTGAAAAGCAGTGGATACCTTCCTCACCACAACCTGCTGCAATCTCCATCCGCTGCGTGCAGCTCGGTCCCTGGCAGGGGGATACAACTGGTTTCCCCCCGCTCCCTGTGTGCATACCTCTGTACGAGTGCGTTACACACCCCGAAGTGGCTGCAGCTCCTGTAAATCGATGTCACTGCAGGTGTCACTTTTCCACAGCAAAGTAAAACCTGACTTGAAGTCAAGCATGGGAGAGATGGATCAGGTAAAGAGAACCCAGCTATGGAGGATTTCAGCTCTCCCTCAAGCCAAAGCCATGCATGGGGGTAGTCTAGGAGCATTATGTGCTCCTCTGTATTCTGCTTCTATGGTACCAGAGGCTGACACTATGCTGAGAAAATGCTCATAACTGCTGCATTCATGTCCCAATTCCAGGTTTCTGGAAGTTTTCAGCCTTCTCCCTCTGCACCAAGCACTTCTGGGGTTTGGGGTTGCCTGTCGCTGCCCCACGTGATGACCAGGGCACAATGTGAACGGGGAGCAAGAGACGCGGTGGCGGGCACCCACCCCTTGCCTTACAGAAAGGGCCCTTTTAAAGGTTCCCATCTGAAAGAAGTCAAGCTGCTGTTGTTGTGGCTTCAGCAACAACGCCCGAATTGTTTTGTTCGTTTCTTTTTTTTTTTTAAGGAGCACCCATCAAAAAATGATACTATTTGTGCTTCTGCCCCCCCGTGCCCCCAGGCAGCCATGCTGAGGAGCAGCCTCAGCTCACGTTCCTCTCCCAGCAAAGGCTGCGTAAGGCAGGCCACGATTTCAAACCAGAATTAAGAGACACAAATCCAGGTTACTGCAGCCCCATCGTATTTACGAGCTTCCCTTCAGGATCACACAGGAGCCCACGCAGGGGAGGGGGAGCAGCCCTGATGCAGGCACCCTGCCATCAGGTAATTAAAGCATCCCCTACAGGTACCTCATAAAATGGTGGGCTGTGTGTCTGCAGAAGAGCAGGGGCAGAGAAACCAACCCATGCACATCCCTGGGTACCCACAGCACCCCCAGGTCCTCCCATCCCCACGCTGAGGCATCCTCCACACTCAGCACGTCACCTTTCAAAGACTGCAAATCAATGCAGGCATTACTGGAAGAGCTAAAGCTCCCATTTCAAGGGGGAGGGTGGCAAATATTTCTAAATGAAGTTATCTGGGCAGGCAGCTCCTTTGCATCCAGTGATAATCAATAGTGTTTAAAACTGAGTGCTTTGCTTGTCAGATACGTTTTTAAAGAGCACAGTCTGCGAGCCCTGAGCCCAAGCCTCCTTCACCATTCCTCCTAGTGCACAGCCCTCCTCGGGGGGGCTAAGCTTTGTAAAATTTAAGCAAAGACTCCGAAACATCCCTGCTATTCCATTCACTCACACCCTCTCCCAGGCCAGAGAGAGCCCACGTGTCAGGATTACATCGACTTTTTCAAAGGAACTGCGTGGGTTGCAAAGGGACTAGAAAAGGCTGGGGAGAAATCAGCAGCAACAGAGGCGCCCAAAGCAGCAATGGAAAGGAGAGCACTGCTACTTCCGAAATTAATGGGCAAGTTCCTCAGACTCACAGAGGCCCTGAAGACTGATGCTTTTGCTAATTTTTTTGCTACCAGTCTCATCTGTCCCCTCCTCCCGCGCTGCCCCAGATTCCTGCTTGTGCTAGCTTCCCCACCAGACCGAGCACAGATAGCTGAAACTAAAAGGTTATTCTGCAAAAGCACACAGCAACACCCGTGTGGAGCAGAGCTGCAGTATGGCAGCACCGAACAGCCGTGCCGTTTGGTCACGTCGTCGCTCGTCCAGCCAAAACCCACACACGGCCGTCGCTCTTCCCTGGGGTTTAAAATACAGACTGGAGGCATACAGCAGGAGGTTGTTTTAGCAAGTGTAACCCCCCCAAGAAAAGAGGCTATGGCACACGGGATTGCCTTCTGCATGGCCAACGGGAGGTTTAGGGGAGGGTTATAATCACGAACAGACCCTGACCGGACCAACGCCACAGAGGGAGATGTGCCATGAGCCCAGCACAGGACGAGGCCTCATCAGAGCCAAGATCAGGAGATGATAAAGCAGTCATCCCTCACCCTAACAACCGCACCCTTGGGATATTTTGCAGCAAACGTATTAACAACAAGACTGTTCAAGACAAAACCAGCAGTTCTGGAGTAGGAAGAAAAAGCTGGATTCACCCGAGGCGTGTTGGGGGAACCAAGCAGGGGCTGGCTGCGCTGGGAGGAACTAGGCCCGCGTGAGCTCCCTGAGAACACAGCCAGCTCAGAAACACGGGGGACAAACAAATACAGAGTCACAGAATGGCTTGGGTTGGAAGGGACCTTAAAGATCATCCAGTTCCAACCCCCTGCCACGGGCAGGGACACCTCCCACTAGGCCACGTTGCTCAAGGCCAGGCCTTCACGTATGAACCAGGTGGTCTGCGTAAGGAGCAGAGGCAGCAACTCAAACTGCAAGACAAGCAGTACTGGGTGAAGCTGGGAGAAGATGGGCTACAGGACATAAGCACAGAGCGAGAATTTGGAGCCTTCGGTAGGGCCGGGAAGGGCGTGTGGCCACCAAAGCCACCGCTCCTCAGTCAGTACTGCCCCTTCCACCACAGGGACCGACCACTTCAGCACACAGCGGGTTCAGCACAGACCCATCTTGTGGCGCAGACATCCCGAGCACTAAGGCATCTTAAATAATTTATTCAAGCGAGGGCATAGTTGGGTTTTGTTGTCGTTTTGTGTTTTTTTTTGTTTTGCTTCTTTATTTACCACAGCTTTCCTGCGGTTATCTGGCACCGCACACACCCAGACCTTAAACCTGACATAGCTGGCATATCATCGAGAAACCGCCTCACGGCTCGGAGTTGTGTTACTGCCTGCTCAAGAACTTCTTGGCAGCTTTGTCAAGAAGTCTTTTTCTGTCAGAAAGGCCACCTTGTGTTGTTCTGCCTTTCTCACCCCAGAAAGCTACGAGCAGTCCTCCTTTACTGTAAGTTTACAAGGGGCTCACACGGCACAGACCTTGGGAGGAAAGAAAGTTAACTGCTTTAAATTAGAAGAGGATAGATTTAGTTTAGATATGAGAAAGAGATTATTTACTATGAAGGTGATGAGACACCGAGGCTGCCCAAAGGAGTTGTGGCTGCCCCATCCCTGGCAGTGCCCAAGGCCAGGCTGGATGGGGTTTGGGCAGCCTGGGCTGCTGGGAGGGGTCCCTGCCCATGGCAGAGGTTGGGGCTGGGTGGGCTTTAAGGTCCCTTCCGACCCAAACCAGCCTGTGAGTCTACGAACTGTGAAGCTCCTAAAGGAGACGTTTCCAACAGGACCAGGCCTGGGCTCACACCTTAAGTGTGTGAAATGCACAGATATGCGCATAAATACGTACCTGTGCATTTCTGCAGATGTTGGGTGACATGCCCAGTGGTGCCTCCGTCCCGGGGCTGGGATGAAAAGCTGCATTCCTCCTCCCACGAGAACTCACATCCCTTTCTGTGCTCGGTTTTCTGTGGGTGGGCTGGGACGGGGCCACTGGCCAGGAAGCGCTCAGAGCCCCGGGCAGCACAGGGCAGGGAGGCTCAGGAGCTTCCTTCTGTGTCCTCCTGAGACAAAGTTCTAAAGCTAACGTTGCAGGAGCCCAAGGCTTATTATTTGAAGGTTCATTTGAGACTGCATAAATGTAAACTTCATGGAAATTTTAAGAATTAAGACATCCCTGCCCTTGCTTGAGAAATTGTTAAGGATGCCACTCGCACCATTAACTAAGCAATATGTAAGATTTCAACAATGAGAGGTTTTTTTTTTTGTTGTTTCATTGTTTAGAAGTGTTGAGAGAGGAAAAATATCCCCCCTCAGTACTGTGCCAAGTTTGTTTAACTTGTTACGTATTTTTCCTTAGTTATCAAAGTGATATTACAGTGAACAAAAAGCATTTGAGGCTGGAACGCTGTCATTTTGGCACAGACCGTGAAATTGGTCTTTAAAGGTGATTGACATTCTCTCTGCCTCACCTCCCTACCAATTAAAAAAAAAAGGGGGAAAAAAAAGCTATTGCCAACACCAAACCATTCAAGTGTCCAAAACACACCACACAAACAAAGGAGTTATTAAACTGAGCCTCCCTGTTTGAAAATGCAGCTAGAAAAGAAGACAAGACAACATTGTCAGCGCCAGCCTTTGTCTCCGTGCCAGTGACATGGAGACGTCTCTCTCCTGACTCAGTGAAAAGTAATCACCAGCATACAAGAGATTAGGTTTGCAAGAGTAAAACAGCTAAAGAAATCTCGACTCGAACACTCGCAATTTATTTAAAACGTTTTATTTTGCAGTTATGCTGCCTGAGGAAGTATGTAGCACAAGCCAGGCTAGCCTCCGAGTGTTTAAAAGCCATTTTGTAGATTAGGCAGTTTATAAACATCCCAGAAGAGCACAGAAAGAGAGTTTGCTCCTTTTGTAACACGTATCCTTGCTGTTACTTTTATCTCTCTGCATTTCCTAGAACCTCCTCCTCCTCTTTCAGTACACAGCAAGCTGCTAAGAAAGCATTATTGAATGCCACAGCAAAAGCCAAAATAAATTGCTTCTTCACCGCCTGCTTCTCATCTTCTGAGCACGTCCAGAAACTTAGGTTAAGAAGACAAAAGGAGAACTACATTAACGCTCTTCCTGGAATTCGGTTTTGGGACTTGCGATGTTTTGTGTCCTGCCAGATCCAGCTCGAGTCTCCCTCCATCTCCCTTCCCCTCCAGCCTCAAACCCAGCAGCTTTCTGGATGAATGAGCAGCGAGGAGAAACACATCGGTCCCGTTGGAGACCAAGATGGACTTAGGCACTACGATTGTGCTTTTATGTGGCAACTAGCCTATTCTGTAGGGGTTGTTAAAAGTGTTACATCAAGAGTTGAGCACTCAGGGCACACGCTGCAGTTGCACAGAGCTTCAGTGCCCACCCCAGGTGTCGCAGAACTTAAACATAAGCCTATACGAGGGAGCAACACTGCAATTTAAATCTCAGACCACACACAGGCCAGCATTTCATTCTGAATGGTTTGAGCCTAGCAGAGCTTAAAGCAAGCAAAGACACGGTGATAACACACGGAGGGAGCTTCAGATACCAGCCCTAGCTGATACAGCTGCCCTACCTCAAATAAAGTTTCTGCTCTTGATTCCTTTGAGCTAAACCCAACCCTGACAGTGAGGGACTCCAGTGTAAGGAGTTCCCACTTGCACTGCCTGGGAGCATGAGCTCAGGTACCCTAGGGCAGGCCTCCAGCAGCCCAAATGGTCACCTCTCCAGTTAAACCGCTCGTGTTAGTGCTTCCTTGCATGGCACAGGCTACGGGAGCAGATGAATTTTTAACGATCTGGACCAAGTGTTTACCAGCCCCAGAGACTTTCGCAGTCTGATTTTCCCAAGCTCAGACGCTGCAAACAGCGGCCAGAGCCCTGCAGTGCTCACAGCCCCCAGTCGCAAGCAGCAGGGGGCAAGCAGCTCCGTGCAGCCCCACACCAGCCCCCCAAACACTAAGCCAATAATCCTAAGTGGTTGGAAGTCAACAGCACAGCTGTAACCGCTGATGGCTTGCATTGCAAGAAGCCGTTTATGAGATAGCAAGCCCCTGGTAAGAGATGATACTTTAAGATTGATTTCTATGAACTAGTTAAAAAAAAAAACAGTTAATCATGAAAACCAACAGGGCCCCGCTCTCAGCTCACGTTAGCTCACGTAATTGCAGCAGTAGCAGGTGTAGCTAGTTACATCCACCAGCACTTTGCCCCGCAATTGTCAGCACTTTGCCTTCAGCACAAATCCTCACCGGTCTAACTCCCATAACCACCTAATATTAATCTATACACACGCCTTCCAGACAGTAAAGGCCATTTTTCTGTGTCTGGAGTGCGCTGCCCTAGTGCAGATGAGCAATGAGAAGAAGAGGGAGGGAGGAAGCTTTGATTCTCCAGCTCTGCAGCTTCACCGGGGTGCTCTGTAACAGCCCCAAGCACAGCAGTGACTCGGCCAGACAGAGCCCAGCCCCTGCCCTCGCAGCCTGCTGCGTTAAACATCCCGCGGTGCTGGGTATGCAGGCTGGGACCTCAGGACCATTTCACTCCTCAGCTGCAAACAGCCATTTTGATAACGCAGGCAGCAGCTGTTCTGCCACACATGAAACCATCATTTAAAACCAGAAGAAAAAAAAAAGAAACAAGGGAGTTCAGGTAAGGGGGATGTACAGAACGAGCTCTGCTTTGGCCAGGACCCCTCAAGGATTCCACCTTTGGGATCGGCCTCATCCCTGTGCAGGGCAGAGGCTCCCGCACCCCACCACGAGGCAGCAGCAGCTCCCTTGCACTGTCACAGGTCACCGAGCCACCTCGTCCCCCTCCATCCCCGGGACTCAGGTCTCTTCTCCCAGCCAGCACACACTCTGCTGCACCCCATTGTGAGAATTTAGACTTTGTCACCACCACTGAAGGAGGCTCAAGTATTTAATATTCATATTATCTACTTATTAAAAATAAAAATGTTGGTGTTTTTTCCTTGCTACTAGTAAGCCAAAACCCCGGCCACCTTCCTTTCCTGTCCCTCTCTTATACTGCTACCTAATTTCCCCCACCAGAACTATCCATCTCCACACAGCATTAAAGATAAATTGCTCCACAATTCACGAGCAGCTTCAATTACTGAATCATCAGAAGTCAAAAGCACACCTGAGGGGTGGATACAGCTCTTTAAGCTTTTATAATTTCGTACTTGGCAAAGAAAAATGTCTTTGCTATGAACTGATAAAAATTGGTCATTTATCAGCAGACAGTAAATGAACAAGGCAGATACAAGTACGACCCCACATTTAAAGCAGAGCATCGCACTAGATACAGCCCTTTTGAACTTCATGCGAAGATTTAGAGCCCCCATCTCCCCTTTCCCCCAAAAAGGCTTATGAAACAGATACAGTATTAAAAAAAACTCTATAATCCCAATTCAAGGGCCACAATAAGGCCTGAGGTTTGCTGCTGCCAAGCGTGTGGCTGGTTCTAGTGCCTGTAAGCTTTAGGCAGGGGACTGTAAGGAGCTTCCAGTGAGTACCAAGTGCCCAGGAGGAGGGGAGCTTGGGCTAACGCAGACCCCCGCGCCGTCGCCTTCTGAGCCCCAGAGACAGTCCTTACTCAAGTCCACGCATTTAAGGGGGGAGCATCCTCGAAACAGACAGAGGGTGTTCGTACAACTACCACTCTGGGATGTCTTTGCAGTTTGCCGCTGAATTGCTGGCATGGCTGGGTGTTGCACAGAACCTGTAAACACAGGAATTGTCTAGCTATCCGCGAACACCTCTTTTTGGCTCGGCAGGGAGCGGAACGGCTTGAAGAAACAGAACAGAACGACTGCAACAGCAACGCTCAAATAATACAGCAAGCTGACGCGAGACAAAAGCCACGGCTTGACACGAGCTCCAGCATGCTCCCACACCTGGCTGGATGTGAACGCCGCCTTCCCCAGCACTAACGCCTTTGGTTCTTCAAGTTCTAGGAAACTCATTCAAACGATTGCTTTAATGACAGCCATTAAACTGACCATAATATCTAACCAACTCAGTGGATGCCAATGTAAGAATCCAAATAACTGTAACACAGCAGCCTACTGTGAGTAAGAAACTACTGACGCATACTATTATTACAAGCAACTGTAGCAAAGATATCATAGCAGCAAATTAAATTGCATTTCTGAAGTCCAGGAGTAAAAAAGTTAAAAAAAAAAAAACAAAGCTAGCCCCGAGAAGAACTCCAGAAAGCACATTTAAATGGCAAGGGGAAAGAGGGAAACATTACTCCCATTACAGCAGAGAAAACGTGGAAAAGATGCAAGGTAAGACTCTCCCCGCCCAGGTCCAGACGTGGGTCATTAGCCCCCTGCTCCCCCAGAGGAGGACACCGCGTTAAAACAACGGCGATGAATTAAGGAATTGAGTTCTTGCTGAGTGCCTCGGGCCCACGCCTTCCTTTCACGGAACGGCGCGGGTATCTCTGCAATATGGTGCCGCTGCAACGGACGGACACACACAAGATTTGGTCCCCCACAAGTAAATGGGGGCATTTGCCTGCCTGAGTTCGATCTCTGGAAGTTTGTGATGGCTACAGGCGTTGGGTGAGACGGGCACCCTGCCCAGCCAGAGCCCCAGGAGCCCTCAGACGCGGGCTCTCCATTACCGGCGGCCCAGGCAAACGCGAAGCCGCGGTTTAGCGGCGACGGGCTCCGTCCCACCTCCAGCCGTACACACCATCTGGACCAACGCTCCCTGCTTAAAAAAATAAACAAGCGGTGCACGCAACGCGTCCTCCACCAGAACCACCCCCCCTCGACCTCTACGGCTGCCTTTTTAGAGGAGGGACCCGAGCAGCGGTGACCACAGCAAGCCTCCGGGGGACGAGGCGGCCGCACGCCCCTGTTCACCCCCCCCACACACACACACAACCACAAACCAGCCCTCAGCAGGGCAAAGCCACGCACCCACGGGTGCATTTAGGGCACCCTCACCCACCCCGCGGCCGCAGGGAAGGGGGTGGGGGGGCTGCGGCTGGCCGGGACAAAGCGCTGCCATTGTCCGCGCTGCCATTGTCCCCGCGGGGCCATTGTTCCCCCCCCCCTCACGGTGCCATTGTCCCCGCCGGGCTATTGTCGTCCCCAGGCCCTACCGGAGCTGTCCATGGTGCCATCGGCTCCGCGCTGCTGCTGCGGCTGCCGCGAGGGGCTCCGGCCGCCCGCCCCCGGCTCGCCGGCCCCGCCGCCGCCGCCCTCCACCAGCTGCAGGGCCTCATAGCCCTCCCCGCCCGGCTTCCTGCGGTACCCCCCGAGCAGGCTCATGGACGAGCCGAGCCGGGAGCCGCCGCGGGCTGGGCGGAAGAGAAGCGGCCCCGGGGAGGAGGGAGGCGGCGGAGGGAGGGACGGGGCGGGCCCGGGACGGGGCGGCCGCTGCCCCCCGCCCGCCCCCGCGGGCCCGGAAGGAGTCGAGCGGCGCCCACCGCCGCCCCCCGGGGCCGTGACGGGGCCGGGGCTCCGCCGGGAGCTCCTCCGGCCCCGTTCCGTGTGGAGCGGGGCGGGTGAGGGAGGCCCCAAGGGAAGCGGCCGCTGCCGGCACTGCTGAGCGGGTCTCAGAGGGCTCTGAGGGGAAGGGGGCTCACGAACCTGCCGGTTCCAGCCCCCCGCCACCAGCTCAGGCTGCTCAGATCCCACTCGGCCACCGCCCTCGCGGTGAAGGATTTCTGCCTTGTGTCTCCTCACAATCTGCCCTCCTTCAGCTTAAAGCCGTTACCCCCAGCCCTGTCCCTACACACCCCCTCCCCATCGCTCCCGCAGCCCCCTTTAGGCGCTGAAGGTCCCCATCAGGCCTCCCCTGAGCCTTCTCTTTTCCAGGCTCCCTCAGCCTGTCTTCACAGGAGAGGTGACCCAGCCCCTCGATCGTCCTCGCAGCCTCCTCTGGACTCATTCTAATACATTCATTTCTCTTTAATTTAAGGAAAAATTAAGACCAAAAAAAAAATCTGTAGCATCCAGACATGACAGACACGCCTTTGGTCTCTTACGGGAAGGACACAAAGTACTCTGCTTCAAAAAACAGAGCGGGGTTGCTTCTGAAGCAGTACCACCACCAAGCACTTCTGTAAGCAATGGCCGTAACCTGAAATATTTCCACCATTTAGCTTAAACTTCCCTCTTTGGCACTGCAGGGCAGGGGGCAGCTGGTAGGGCCGTACCTCGTCAGGCGTGCCTGTTTACGTAACTCCCACAATTTCACATTACGCTGCAGACCGGGTACATCTGTGACCCAGAATTTTCTCAGAAAAATCCAAGCAGATTTACAAGCAACAAACTAAAATGAATTAACCTGACATAAGTGGTTCACGGTAACAGCTTGAACTCAAGGTTCGAAATGGGAATTTGCTACCCATTCGTTAGTGGGCTGTTAATACATTGCTCTGTACAGAGCGATACACAGACTGCGGTGCTCACCAGTAGGAACGTGCCCCTCTCCCTCACATTGCCCAGTTGCAGCAACCTAGCAAAGACAAAAATAAAAGTGCAGGCACTTTTTGAGGGATATCTGTGAGTCTGTCCTAGTCAACCAGGGATACGGCAATTCCTTCTGCATTCTAGTATTAAAATGAGAAACTCAGGGGAGGAGAGGGATTCAAGATGGATTCTCCTTTATCTTGCTCACTGAGGTAACAGCCCACCGGCGAAGAGGCAAAGCCAGGCTCTTGGGTGAAGAGCACACATCGAGGCCATGTAATGTCACCACAAGCACTCGGACACGCGCATGCTGGAGGGAACGAGCTGGGGAACCTGGCACAACACATGCCCTACACAGCCTAACCCCCATGCTGAACTGTCACCCGTGCTCGCTAGCCTGATCTGTGGCCTTCATCCAGCACCTTGAGCTCAGCTTAGACGAGACCGTGCCCTGAATCCATGAGTCATCTCTCACAGGTGAGCAGCAAGGGGATGTTGCAAAGGACTATCTGCATTAGGCAGTGAAAGGAAAGTCCTTCCAGAAGTGTTCTTACGGGAAAAGGGTTCAGCGTTTCCTACCCAACGCCGATGTTGCCGTTGCATCTGCAGTGGGCAGACTGCAGTCCCATTCAGAAAAGAAAGCTTGATTTTCTTTGCTGAATCCATTAATTCCTCTCTTTCCAGATTTGTCCCAGCATTTGGGGGATCTATAGCTGTCTTCCTCCCAAGGATTCCCCAAGGGGAATCCCACAGCACCCTGACACTCCAGGCCTGGGCTCTGCAGAGCATCAGCACAGGCACGGAGCAGGGACAGCACAGCCTCCCCGGGGCACCACGGGGCAATTACCAGTTCTACAAAGGAAAGAGAGCACTTGGTGGAATTAGGGGACTACGTTATGTGGGATTTGATTTTTCACATATTCACTCATTTTCCAGCCCCACGGGAAGCTTAACCAAAGAGCACATATAAAGTAATATGCCTTCCTCACCCAATTCACACCTTAAATTGGGCCAGTCTGTCAATGGTCGTACAATTTCTCCTGTTTGGAGGTCTGCAGCATGAAGAATGCTATACAAAAAAGAAAATTGCAGATGGCTTTCAAAAATGAGAGCAAAAAAAAAAAAAGAGATCCAGGGAAACAGCTACTTAGAAAAATTCATTAGCATCCTCGAAGGCTTATTGAGCCATGGCTAATGATGCTACAAAATAATATAGACGTTTTTATAATGTATGAACGGTAAGGCTGGCAGGTGCCATTAGGACTGCGGGAGATGTTAACGACGCGATGAAGAGGACTGCATCTTGCTCGAGACTCGGGAGATACAAACTCCCTCCCCACTGCTGACCTTGCAAATGTCAATTGATTTGCCCAGGCTCTAACACTGTCTGCTCCTCCGTCTGGGCTGCAGCCTCTCCTGGGCAGAAGTCTTTCATGCTAGCTGTAATCAAGCACCAAATGTATGGAGGCATTATTTCTTTTCCACCTCTCTCCCAACTAGATGCACAGTTAAGGTGAAACCTTAAACTCTTAATTCTTCATGAACACATTCTAACTGTGCGGTACCAAAAGAAGTACAGCTATTGCCTGAAAATTAGTTTACTATCCCAGGCAATACCTTTAAAATTCAATGAACTAAACATTTTTTTCAAAGTTATTCCATTGCAAACAACAAACTCACTCTGTTCACTGAAACACTTGTTTCTTGAAAATTCATGTTTGAAATTTTCCCTTTATCTTACCTTAAAAGAAAAGGCCAAGAGACCACCTATTGTTCCCATACTATCACTGACCCTAAACAGCAGGCAGAGCTTGTCCCCACTGCTTGATTTTGTACTCCCACTTCCCAAAGCACCTGGTACTGCTTTGTAGGGCAGATCACTCTCTCTGCACCTCAAGGCACCGTAATTTCTTCTTTCCTTTCTCTTTGTGTTTACATGCACTGTGTCCTCTGCGGTGGGACCCTGTGCCATCACCGCATGCTGAGAATTAACATTTTTACCTCCTCTCTCTTCAAAGGGCTCAAACCCTAACCAAACCACCCTAACTCACAGGCTCCCAGATTTAAACTTCCTTCAATGGCCTTGTAACAAATAATCTGTAAAATGAACTTTCTGGGAGGGGAAAAAAATAACAAAAAAAACATTGTAAGCTCATTTAATTCTGCTTACCTTCCCTGCAACTTCTCCAGGAAGGCTGATGGCATTCAGCCACAGCTATGTTTTAGAGAACCCTTCAACAGCCCAGGAACCCACCCTGCCACCTTATCAAGGATTCGAGCTACGTGCCATAGAAGTCAGCCTGCCAGGGCCAGGAGGCTTAACGCCTGTGTAAATCAAAGCAGTTTTTGACATTAAAAGCAAACAAAAAATACAGCTGCCACCACCACCACCTTTTTGTGCTCGTTTCATACCCAAGCCTACAGCACAGCCACTGCTGAGTGCATTAGGCAGCAGGACACTGCTTGTATTTTCAACTTGAGATTTTGATGCTTAATCTAATTAGCCTTCAGGAATTTGATGCAGTAAAAGCCTCTTCCCTGCCCTAAAAATTGATTTGGTACAGACCTGATGGCTGCATCTGTCACAGCGTCACATTTACCCTCGGAAGTCCCACATCATGGCAGAAATCCAGAACCTAACCCCAAAATAACCCTTCCCCAGCCACACGCATGGCCGTGGGGTTACGGCCCTGCTCACGCCAGCTCAGCCCCACAGGGCAGGGAAGAGCATGCCTCACACGGGTTAGCTTTGACCCTAATTTTGACTCTTTCAGCAGAAAAGCAAGAGCATCACCACATTTTTGTCAGACCTGAACCTTTTTGTCCTCCTGAACCTGCCCCATGGGTATTTTACTCCAGCAAGCGCTCACGAGCTTTACTCTCAGGAGAAATATCTGTCCCACCACCCTCCTCCCCAGGGAGAGCCCAGCACACCCAAGCTCTCCCAAGCTGCCAGCATTTTAAATAAGGGCTGCTCGTTTAACCCTGGTTAAGCAAATCTGATTGAATTGATTAAAGCCAGCAAGATCTCGCCTGGGCCAGGTCTGCCTCGGCTCCCATCAGCAGGCAGCCCAGATGGACTGGAAGAAATAATACCACTGCGTTTTGGGTTGCTGCTGCCACAGGTGGAGAATATCTTAATGTTTCCATTTTACTTTTGGCCTGGTGCATTCAAATATTAAAAAAACAACAACAACAACAAACTCAAAACTTTTGTCGCCACTTTCAGACACGAGGCATGAGATGTGGTTCCAGCACGAATGACTTTGGGGCGTAAATGACCGGTGCAGCGAGGGTGACGCTCCCTGCCCTCCCGCCCGGGGGCTTTGCTCATCATTCGTGCAGCCCCACGGGCTGGCCAGGAGCACTGACACCCGTGCACAGCTCGGGGAACAGGCACGTGGTAGCACCACAGGTACAGGCCCCGGGCACAGAGCCAGAAATACGGTTTCAGAGCAGTATCAGGACTTGTGCTGAGGATAAATAAGGGATATTTGGACCGGAGTCAAGGACAGCCATGTGGTTCCTTTTCTGCTTGTGGCTATGGGAATGGTTTGTCCGGGCCTGGATTTGCTGGAGAAATAAGGAGCTGCTCAGGCAGCAGCTACTCAGGGCGGCGCAGCACCCTACCCCTGTGGGATGCGCTGGGCCCCAGGCAGATGAGGCGGGGAGTTTTAGGAACGGAGGTGGAGAGAGGGGAGTCAGATGATCCAATCCTTTGTGAAGTGGCTTAGAAAAGTTGTTCTGAAAGAAAAGCTAAACCTTACCAGGGAGACAAAAACGTAAAATCTGAAAAGAAAGCGGCCCCCTCGGGCTCCTGGGTTTGTGTCTTCTCTCTCGCAGTGCACAGCGTTCCCGCTGTGGGTCAGGACTTGGGGGCAGACAACTTGGCCATGAAATAAATCTAGCACATACAAACCAACCCCCTTTGCGCTACCCTCCCTGCCTTCTTCCCCCTTTTTTATCAATACAGCTTGCCATTATTTTGTTTTCCAGTGACTTCAGTGTGACTCTGTTATTATCTCCCCGTCCGTTCCTGCCCTCCGTGATATCACACGCCATTAAGCGTACTGCTGCCTCTGCATGTTTTTGTAGCTCGCCTCTCAGCCTCGTTAAATTGCTGCTGGGGACGATGCACGGCTTACTCACGCCAGCCTAGGACCTTGTTTCCGAGTGTTCAAGGACTCGGGGGGCTCCCCAGCAGCGGTTCACAGAGCTGGGGAAACGCAAGGGACGCCAATCCCCAAGGGGACATTAAATCGGGGAGCGTCACCGTCAGCTCAGGAAGTCCCCAGCCTGCAAGCTGCTGGGAAATCGGAGGCTGTGCGGCCGTCCATACAGCGCATCGAGGCCGAATCAGGTATTTGGGTAAAAATCGGGTATTTCAGTGCCTGCATACCGCCCATTGCTTCCCATTCACTAAATGGCTCAATGCCATGAAAAATCCGGGCCTCCTGAAGCCTGTCTGCAAGGCTGCAAAATACTCCTGTGCGTGATGCCGACTGGAAGGAGAGGCACGAGTTCTGAGCCACAGCGACATCTCCGTCAGCGCAAGTCCTGCACCCAGCGCCCGCCCCGCAGCTGGTGCCCCGGGAAAATCCCAGCGTGGCGCTGAGCCTCGGGACCGAGCAGCAAGGCGAACGCTCCGTGCAGCCGGTGCACGGCTGCAGGTTGTGCTGCTGCTCCTTTCTGCTGCGTGTAACACAACGCAAAGCTAGCAGCCAGAGCTCTGCACTTATAAACGCACGCAAAACGTCCCCAGCGCCATGCTGAATTTCCCCTTTCAGGGCATCGTTTGCGCCGGGAAAGGCTGGTGGTACAAACAAGGAGGGAGGCGATTAGACAGCTTCTTCCACACACAGCAAGCGAGTCGTCCGCGGTTAACTTCTGCGTCTGACCCCAGCGGCAGTTCAACAGGATTTTACTTTCATTAGGAAAAAAAAAAAGGCAAAATAAAAAAAAAAAAAAGGAAGATTAAGGAGTTTGATTTAAAGATTGAAAACTAAAGGAAGCAAATGGGTTTCCTGTGGCAAATGCTAACATCCCCAATCAAATGTGTAAGCTGCGACACGCAGCTCAGCTTTCACCTGGCACGACCAATGCCGTGAGTCCCAAACCGCCTTGGCTCATTTTCCAGAGACATGATGCGATTCCCTCAGCACTCGCTGTGTCTGAAAATAATCAGCCGAGGCTCTCGGGTGGCCACGACCGGGGCACGGGAGAGGAGCCCTGCACGCCGTGAGCATGGCCCCGAGAGCAGAAGGGGAACCACAGGCGGCACCGCCACCCCTCGCATGCCGCTCCTGCTGGCACACCTGCATGGGACAGAGGATGGGGCAGGGGATGAGCATCCTCGCTACAGCTTTCAGAGTTTCTCTCTGACAAACATCTACGTGAGGTCCTGCCTGCGAAGGGTGGGGAGATACAGGTGGGCCTGACAGCACCGGGAGGTTCTCCACGAAGCCAGCACTTCTTTTTTCCCCCGTTGAAGTGTTTCCGCGCTCTTACAGATTTTGGTAGTGGGCTGCTGCTCTACAACTAGTTGGAAGAACAATATTATCAGAGCCTTGTTGCTCATTCTGGCTGCTGTATGAAGCATTGCAGCGCGGGGCCGGCCTCCGCTCACAGCACCGGCTGACTTACAGCCCTCGATCGCGGCGGCGGTGCGGCGTGGGCCCAGGTCTGCGTCCGTTCCCCATTTCCTCGGCCGTGCTCCTGCAGCCGCCCCCAGGCAGGCGACGCTCTCCCCACGGCGCTGCCCGCGCTCCGCGGTTTCGGAAGAGCGGCTTGGATGCGTCTCAAGGGGCAGGAGGTTGAATTGCACCGGCGTGGGGGGACTCGGCAGCGCATTGCCGGGGCTGTGGCCGCGGGCCGTGCACGGAGCGCTGCAGGAGCCAGAAGCCGGCTTCTCGGTTTCCACAGCACGGCCCGCGCCTGCCGTGCCACCCAGCGCTGCCTTCGCCCCAAAACCTCGGCTCTGGCAGCTCCAGCTCTGTCCTGGCTTCCCGGGAGAGCATCCTGAGCACACACGGCACACCCTGGGCTGGGATCGGCACCGCCAAGCGAACGTCCCACACCTCCTGCACGGCAACAGCCCCACTGCAGAGGGTTCGGGCACAATCCTGGCCCCCGCCTCAGCCTCCCTTCATGAGTTTGCTCAGCACAAATCTGTTTCCCTGCCAGGATTCAGATCTACGTGGATACCATTTCCCATCCTGTGTATTTTGGGTTACCGAAGACAAAAATATATTTAGGAAAATAAAATCTCTGTATTGTCTACAGCGCCTACCAAAATAGGGCTTCGTACGCTATCGTGACATGAACTACCTTAAAGGTTCATAAATTATTATTCATATTTGCTTATAAATAATAAAAAGAGCTATTTATAGCGTTTCAGCTTTGAGAGCTCCTCACGGCAGCTCCTCCCGCGCCCCTAATCCCATCTGAGCGGCGGCGGCAGCGACGGCGGCGCCCTGGCAGCTGGGATTTCCAGGCCGCGTCCCTGCAGTCCCGGGGTTTTATCCTCCAAATCTGCACGCCGGGGGCCGGCACGCACAGGGCCGGATTTCAGCAAATCCCCACCAAAAATCCGTCCCGTTGGCCGGCCGAGCACCCGCCAGAGCTGCTCGGGGCAGGGCGGCGGGCGCAGCGTGCGGCCCGGGGCAGAAGAGTTGGGTCAGCAGTTAAAGGCCGCAGCCAGCACTGGCAGGGCCAGCGGAGAAACCCGGAGCTCAAGGACACAGTGTGGTTCCTCCTTAAAGGCCACGGCCGCCCCGAAATACTGCATCTGTGGGCTGCGAGTCTTTCTGGGGCCATAAACAAGCAGGCTGTGTCACGGCTGTCTAAATATAGTGCGGCCCGGGTTGCCTTCATGCTGCCTGTGCCATCGGAATGGCTCGATGCACAGATGCGTGTTTATTTTTTTCTCTCCGGGAAGGCTATGACTAAGAGAAATCTGCTGGGGAAGGGACAGCAGAAGATGGAGGCCCTCGGCTAAATGCAGGCACTGAAAAAGTCCGTCGTTCGCAGTCCCGGAGTCCTGGCCAAAATATTCCTCACCCTCCTCCTCCTCCTCCTCCCCCTTCTTCTTCTCCTCCTCCACCTCTACCTCTCCCCCTGCCAGCACGCAAAATAAGGCTGCAGTAATGACAGCCCCAAATACATCAGAAAAACATTAAATATCTCCTGATTTCAGGCGATCCAGCAGCAGTGCCGGGCAGGACAGCCGCGCACCTGCACCGCAGCGGCGAGTGGAGGTCCGGAGGCCATGAGCCCACCACTCGCCCCGGCCCTGCTGGCCCCTCCCGCAGCAGCCGCGAATTTTGCTTTTTTTCTTTTTTTTTTTTTTTCCTTCTCTCGGGCCTGAAGCGGGGCTGTTGCGGGGAAGGCAGCGCCGTGTTTGTCTCGCAGTAACGAAGCGCGCAGCTCTGAAGGTCAGCCCCGCAGCAGATGTGCTGCAGGAGGCTGCGTATCAGCGCTTCGTATCAGCATTTCTGTGCTACACGTACACCGGTTAACCTTGCCGCAGGAAGGCCCGGATACAAGCTGTTATTATTTTTTCGAGCCCCCAAACCATTCCCTTTCCCTTCGGGGGAGGCGGTATGCCCAAGAGGCATTCACAGCGCTGCCGCGTTCGGCCACTGATTTCGGGGTGCCGGGAGGGATGCAGGGAGGCAGGGACCGGGGGGTTGGGATGCAGGGAGGCAGGGAGCAGGGCTGCAGAGAGGCAGGGCTGCAGGGACCCGCGATGTCAGGACGCAGCGAGGCAGGGAGCCGGGATGCCGGGATGCCGGGGTGAAGGGACGCGGGGACCCGGGATGCAGGGAAGCAGGGACTTGGGGTGCAGGGATGCCGGCATTTTGGGATGCTGTGATGCAGGGACCTGGGATGCCGGGATGCAAGGAGCTGGGATTTTGGGATGCAGGGAGCTGTGATTTCGGGATGCGGGGACCCGGGATTTTGGGATGCGGGGACCCGGGATTTCGGGATGTAGGGAGGCAAGGAGGCAGGGAGGCAGGGAGCCGGGATTTTGGGATGCCGTGATGCAGGGACCCGGGATTTCAGGATGCAGGGAGGCAGGGACCCGAGATTTCGGGATGCAGGGACCCGGGATTTCGGCACGCCCGCTCTCGGTGCAGTCCGCAGCCAGCCCCGCTCCCGGCTGCGCGGCCGCGTTGGGGCGGCCCGAGCGGGCAGCGGGCTTCGTAGCGGCCCCCCCGCAGCCAACGGGCAGCGGCCCCCCGGGCCCCCCAGCGGCCCCTTCCCCCCGGCTGCTCGCCCCGACCCCGGCCCCGGCCCCGACCCCTGCCCGGCGCCGCCTCACCTGGCCCCGCCGCCGCCTCCATGCTCCCGCCGCCCGCCGGGGCCGCGCCGCAGCCGGCAGCGCCCGCTCGCGGGGGCGGCGGCGGCGGCGCGGGCACGCGCACGCGGCCGCGCGGACGGACGGACGGGCGGACAGACGAGGGACAGACGGACGGACGGACGGGCGGACAGAGGGAGCGACGGACGGACGGACAGGCGGAGCCCCCAGCGCCGTCCGAGCCCCGCCAGTAGCTCGTCTGTGTCCCCCCCGCCCCGGCCCCGGGGATGCGCGGTGACCCCCGGGGGGGCCGGGGGGGCCCCGGGGCTGCTCGCCCGGCGGCCCCGCAGGCCGAGGTGGGGCAAGCTGGCCGCAAAGAAGCGGCAGGAATGAGGAGAGCACGGCGCTACGGGCCTTACACAAACTGGGGGGGGCGTTGTGCGGTGCAGGTGAGCAGGCGGAGAGGTGGGAAGCTGGCTGAGGTTAGGGGTCGCGGCGAGGTTCGAAGAAACGCTGGCAGCCCTCAGCCGCTGACCCGCAGCCGCTTTCCCCTCCGTGAAGTCGCGGGGGAGAAAACGGGGGGCGACAAATCGTGGGGCGGTGACACCAACGGGGCCTGTGCTTTACCCCCGGGTAGGGGTGCCTGGCGATGGCAGCAAGCCGAAGGGCAGCCGCAGCTGGCACAAAGTTGCAGAGCCCCCTGGGTTTCCCCCCAAACCCACCCGTCCCCCGTGTTCCCCCACAGGGGTTCAGCTCCTTGGTCCCCATTCCCCCCTCTCAGCAGCGGTTCCAGCCCCATCGCCCTTTTTTCCCCCTCCCAGTCACTGCAGAGCCTCTGCTTTACTCCACGCGTGGGACCGGGGCCCCGAGCTGCTGGCTGTAATTAAAAAGAAATAAAAAAAAACCGATGGGATCCGCGAGCTGGTAATGATGAGCTGGGGCACTTCCAGCTTTTAATTCCCTCTGCCCCGATCCACGTGACGGATTACTCGGGGCACAGCGCGAGCTGGCGCGTTGCTGCTGCACCTAATGCTCCAGTGCCTTTACTGGGGGAAGTTACACGGGGAAACGAGAACAACTTTCTGTGCAGCAAGGGTGGAAGGGGACGAACAGCCAGCCTCATCCACAGCACCCGAGCTGCCCTTTTAACTTTTTAGTTTAGATTTTACCAACTAAAGGAGCTGGCTGTAAGGCAGGACCCAAACAGCAGCGTTGTGTTCAAGCCAAAAAAACATAGGGGGGGATTTCCTCCCATTGGAGTGGGGATGCTCCAGCTCCTCTCCTTCCTCCCCACCCTCGTCCCCCTCGTGCCCAGCAGTTCCAGAGGCTCCCATGGACAAACCCTGGGTCAAACACGAACCCGTTACTACCTTGGTGTGGGGAAAGGGCTTGTGCAGAGCCCAGCACAGTGACCGTCCAGCAAAACTCACAGACAGACACCACCAGCACAGGGATAAGCAGGAGAAAAATTTTATTTACATCTTTCGAGCAGCAGCACAGCGGTGGCCATTCCCCAGGAAGAAGCTGCAAGAGCAAACCGGGGCGCGGGCCCCCAGTGCCCCCCGCGCGGCACCTTGGTCCTTGCAGAACGGCCGACACTGGAGGGAACGGGATTCAGCACGGAGCACACGGCAGGGAGGGAAGGCGAGGGGCTGGGTGCATGCCGCTGCGGGGTTTGGTCTACGAAAGTGCACAGTACAACAATTCTTGTAGAAAAATCTGTCCCGAGGGCTGGAGGCATGCGTGGTCGCAGGGCTTCTGCATCTGCAGAAGGGCTCAGAGCCTTTAAAACAAGTGCTCAGGGGCTCTCCTGGGGCAAACCTAACTGCAAGCCCTGCCCTGGGCTGGGCAGCACATGGGGGATGGCTGCTGCTGCTCGGCGGGTGCCCAACGGCTTCTGGCTCCGTTATCAGGAGAGAGCCACGGCAGAGCAGCCTCTGACTGAGCCAGCAACCGTCAGGGGCTCCTCTGGTGGCATTAAGATGTGCTCAAGTTTTGCACAAGCAGCCAAAAACAAACCCCAAAGTCGGTTCCCCCTGCCCTGCCAGAGACCCGCTCTCCCAGCAACAAAACAGTGACACTTCAGCACCAGAAACTTGCCCAGGCCGCTCTAATTGATGCCACGGGGCTGGGGTAGCGACAGCTTTCCTGCATCCCTGCTACGCTGCCCAGCTCCACCGGGGCAAGCAGCTCAGCGAAGCGTTCTCCAAAGCGGATGCTAAAACTCAGTGCTTTTTTTCTAAACCTTTAAAAAATACACATCTTGCTTTTTTTCTTAAATACATAGTCTATAAAATAAGGCAACTCGAGGAGACCAGCAGAGCATCCCCACGGATTCGGTGCTGTGCCCCAGCAGCGAGCCCCCCGCGGGCTCACGGCACGTCCAGTTCAGAAAAGCTGGGGTCTGTGCCCAAAGCTCCTGCGCACGGGGCAGCAGCAACACCCGCAGGGCCTTTAAATCCCAGTTACACAAACACGTCTGGGCGGAAGGGGCACGCTGATGCCGTTTCAGACAAGGTGCACGCTGCTGAAACGGGCTGAGCATCGGGGCGCGACCACTTCTGGCAGCCCTCATGGGCATAAGGACTGACAGCGGGACGGCAGCGCAAGAGCCTGCGGCCACTGCGGGCGAACCCCTCCACAAGGGGCATTTCCTCGGGGAACAGCCCGGGCTTCCGCAAGGACCTCGGGTACAAAGGCAGCAAGGAACAAGGAATGACTCAAATTCTCCCCCAGAGCAAAACGCGTTAAAATAAATCTCTGGGAGAAGCTACTACAACACCAACATGTCTCACGGTATGAAAAGCGACGGGCAAGGTAAGCACGAGGAGTGCAGCTCTTCCCTGGCACCGACCTGCTCACCTTCCTGCTCCACGTCACACCAGCTCAGGACAAGCAGACTGTATAGCAGCTTTTCATAATGTGTTGTGTTTTTTTTTTTCATCTCTCTTTACAGAAAAAGCACAAGCGTGTAGTTTACCTCCCATGTTTTCCCTCTTCTGTTTCTATTACCGGAAATGTGATCTTCACATTTCTGAGCTCTGTAACGTGAACGTTTTCTGTTCCTCACCAGTTCCCACGGGGCTAACGCTCGCATTCTAGAGCTTTATTTCTCTAAGAAATAAATTTAATAGAAAATAATTTAAAAAAAACTACAACAGAGTGATCTGCAGTAAACAGTGCTGCGGAGCAATGGAATGACACGGTGTAGGCTTAGAGAGAGGCTGGGGTTTCATAGGGGGGTGGCAGGGAAATCACGGCAAGTTGTGTAAACCTGAAATAATCATTACCTAGGTTTGCATCGCTGATCTGTGCAGTGGGATCACCGGCAGGAATACTTTCTAGCCTCAGAAGGAAAAAAAAACACTTATTCTAGCAGACTTGACCTTATAAGCGAAGACCTTTTCACCCTGATACTGGCTATAGGTGTGTTTCCACAGCTGTTATCCAGCACGCCTGGGGAAGCGGCCATAGGTACTGCCTGATCACCTAATTAGCGTGAGCTAATAGCTAGCTCTGTGCGGAGAAACCAAACACGTTATCCCACCAGTTCCTGGTCCTCCGCCCAAACTGGTTAGTTCTCCTCTTCCGAGTGCACAGGGGGGATCCTGTTGGAAAGCAGAGCATACACGTACGGCCAGATCTTGTTGGTCTCTGTCCCTGAAAACGAGTGCAGGATACCCCTGCTCCTGGAAGAGAGTTGAGAGGAGAAGTCAGTGCCAGCAGCGCCCAGGGACGGGACATCTGCAGGCAGAGCTACTCCAGGGAAGCTCCCCGTGGCTTTCTGGGCCACAGGAGGGGCAGCGAGGGGTTAAACGTGTTCACACATGGGTGAGCCGAACCCAGGCGGCCACCCCAATCCCACCACACACCTCACAGCTCGCCTCCGTCCCCACTAAAGCACTCTGTAGGCCTAAGGCAGCAGGATTTATTCACATGCTTAAGGGCGTGGGACAAGTAGGGCCCTGCTTCCCACCCTGCCCAACGTAAGGGCAATTTTCCTTTTTAAAACGCTCCTCGCGCCCTTTCAGCAGGTCCTGGTAGCACCTCACAACCCCAGATCTATCCCCAACGTAGCCAGGGGATGCCTGCCCCGAAACAACAACAGCACGTGCAGAAGGGACAGAGCCTGAAGCGCGTCCGGCCGCTTACAGCAGAGCCCCCCAAGCCAGCCCTGGGCGTCGGCGCGGCAATGCGTGGTTAGAAGCTGCAACAGCTGAGCTCTGAGGGATGTTTTAAGGACGCAGAGTTACCGAGACGCTTACGACACAGCTTGTTCCCACGTGAGCAGCGGCTGGAGGACCCCTTCCCACCTTCCCCTCAAGCGTGGATGCTCCCAGCCCACGCATTTTCTACCACCCTTTGCTCTCCCTTCTTCCGCCCTGCTGCCAGCTGCCCCGTACTTCACCTAAAAGGGCAGGGCCCTCAGCCTGTTTTTTGCAGGGCAAACACACCGCTCCGGGCTGCACAGCACCGGGGGTTATTTAACAAACTCGTCCATTTGTGTTATTTTAAGCAGCACAGAAAGATGCTGCTGGTTTTGCGAGCGCAGCGAAGCGCTCTCTGCAAGGCCGCCGCCTCCGTGGACGCCGATGCGCTGCTGAGCGCAGCGAGCTGCCCCCCAGCGCCCAGCAGGGGCCGTGGGCACGCTGTGGTTTATTTCGCGCGGTCCCACTCACTTGTATAGCTCTATCACTGGCTTGGCGGCATCCTTGTACTTCCTCAGCCGGGCAGCGACCGCCTCGGGTTTGTCGTCCTCACGCTGGACCAGCGGCTCGCCCGTCAGGTCGTCGACGCCCTGCGGAAAGGCCAACGCCATCCAGGGGCTGCGGCTCCCCGGGGAGCTGCCCCCGCTGCCCCACGCCCCGGCTGCTCGAGGCGGTTAGGCCTGGGCGCCTTCGCACGGCGCTTGACACAAACCTCGCTTGGCTGAGTGCACGTTGCACAACTCCTGCGGGGCAGCTGCCAAGGACAAAGCCCTCCGGCGCCCGCGCAGCCCCTGGGTCTCACTACGTGGGATTTCTTCCCCAGTATAATTTAGGATCGTGCCAGCCCGCCCACGCAGCGCAAGGCGCCTCTGACCTTCGCCTCCCTCCTGACGGGCACGACCCCGGCGCTACGGGCTCTTACGTGAACGTGGGGCGGGTTGAACTCCATGTTGTAGACCCTGCCGCTCGCCGGGTGGATCCAGCGGGCGCTCAGGCGGTCCTTCAGTGTCTCAAAGGGGATGTTCAGGCTGATCACCAGGTCCAGCTCGCAGATCCTGTCCAGCGCCTCGGCTTGCCCCAGCGTCCGCGGGAAACCTGCGGGCACGCGCCGCGGCAGAGAGGGGCCGGGTGAGCGGCAGGAAAGCATCTGCCTGCCCGCCCCGCGGCCCCGGCGCTGTAAAGATAGCACAGCTCCTCGCTGCAGCCCAAATGGTGTGAAAGAGAGGCATCCACCAGATGGCTGTGGCAAAAAATAGCTCCCCCAGCACCGGCTCCCAAAATACAGCACGCAGGTCACTGCGGGCTCGTCTTCTCCCGAGAAACCGCGTCCAGCAGGAGGACCTGCCCCACCTCCCCGCCTCTCCAGGCCGCCACAGAGCTCGGCGAAGATCTGAAAAAGCCCAGGCTTTTTCCCAAGCAAAGAATTATGAGCTGAGAGCCCCATAACTGGGCTCAGTTAATGAACGAGTCGTTATGAGGAAGAATACGTGAGGTCCGCTTTACCGCGCCTAGTCGGGCTGTTATTTGCGTACGGACTGCTAGAACTAAGCCCGCTCCTTGCGCCTCGTGGCCCGGTGTTGGGCACAAAGCAGCGGCAGGACAGCAGCTCGTCCCCGAGCCGTGCTGCCTGCGGGTAGCTCCCACGCACCGCCACCAACCAGCCCAGAACGGCCCCGCGCTGCACCAGCCTGGATCTGAGCGCCGGGACACAGACGCTCGTGGATGTTGAAATACTTGAGTTTTAACGCAGCAAACGTACGTCTTTGTTCATACAGCGCTACTCACTGCACTGTGTGCCAAGCAGCAGATGAATTAAGTAATGTTATCATAAGAGTAATGAAATTTTGACAGCGAGGACTGAGTTTGGGGTGGCTTGTTCACCCACTTGCCTCTTTTTGTGACTTAAAAACTTAGGAAACAATCAAAGAAACTCTTTGACACAAGGAAATGAGGCTCGCGGTTGTTAGTTACTGGCTATTAACTAACTCTCCTCACGTTCCATGAACTCAGGGGCTGCTTCAACCCAGCCTGACCCCACAGGGCTCAAGGTCCCAGAGTGCTGCCGGACCCCCAGGGCACAGCTACTTGCCCCATCCCTCCCCTCCCCAAATCCCACAGCCCTTCAGGGCGCTCCCAGGCCACCATGGCTGTCCGCAGCGTCTCCACGAGGGCAGCCGGAGCTCGGGGCGAACTTTTTCTTATTTTTTAGCTCTGCAGCTTAAAGGTTGTGGAGCCCTTCCTCGAGCTCTTGGTTTACTGCAATGATAGGTGGACTTCGCGCTGGCCCCCGAAAGCACTGCCCCTGGGAGCAGTTCAGGGCCACCTGCCCCCACTCCTGCTGCCAGCAGGACCCCAAAAGGCACCTTTGGTCTTCTCTCTCCTGCTGCTGCAAAGCCATCGGCAGCACAATGATGTTTTAAAGGCCCCTGGGATGCTCCCGTCCGGGAGGCACTCACCGTCGAGCAGCCAGTGCTCCGCTCGCCGCTTCTCCAGCTCCGTCATCATCACGCGCGTGATGACGTGGTCCGGCACCAGGAGGCCTCGCTCGACGTACTGCTTTGCCAAGACGCCAACTTCTGTTCAAGTTAAAGGAAAGAAAAAAAAAAGTGCGTGACGTTTCTGCTAAAAAAACACCGCTCCCCCTCAAATTCTGTCTGCCCTCTGAGATCGCTCATCCGGGAGCCTCTCGGCAGCATCCCTGTCCTCAGAGGGGACAAATCTGTACATCTGCTGTACAAATAATTACACCGCACAGAATTACAGCGGCCGTCACTGCGCTTCGGAGAGGTTTCCAGTGAAGTTATGAAGACAAACGATGCGTTTGGGTAACGTTTGTACAGCCGGCAGCACCTGGCTCGGAGGAACCAAGTCTGCCTCCTCCTGCTTCCACGTACAGCCGTCCTCGTGAGAAGCTGGCACTCTCTCTTAGAAATTATCCTAAGAGGTGCAAATTCAAGACTTCACATGCAGGCCGCGGCAGTAAACAGGCACCACCAGGAAGCTCGTTTGAGAACACAAGCCTCGGAGCGCTCGCTACGGCTGCGGAAAGCAGAACACAGCTTTCCGTCCACGGGGCTTTAAGACTTCAGAGGCTCCGCTCAAGATGCACTCAGATAAGAAAACTGTTTTCCCAGATCAAACACCTGAGAACATGACTGCAGCGTACCTGCAGGGCGACTGCACCTGAGCAGGCTCCTGCTTGACTCTCCCCCGCATCAGCTGGAGCTGAGAAAGTGCCTCGGGGGCAGCGATGGTTCCCTGTGGCACGAACCCGGCCCGGATCCACCTTCCCTGCAGCCTCAGTCCCCCGGGCGGCCACCAGCAGGCTCGGTTCCACTTCCCCCCCCCCCCCCCCCCCATTTTTATTGCAGCTTGGGTACTCTGAACAGCGAGGAGGATTGCTGGGGTTTCTGCCTACCCCCCTGACCGGCCCCGCACAACGGGCATGGCCAGCACGGGGCAGCCGGTGAGAAAAGGGGCCTGAGACAAATTCAGCTGGGTCTTGCGTTACAGATCGTCCACAATTTTCTCTTTCTTCTTCTCTTAGCTCGAAGAAACTGTTTGGAAAATACAGCTACTCCCTGCCACCAGCTGGGGCAAGCCCTGCCCCTGTCCCCGGAGAGGCTCTGCCCCTTCCGTCTGCACGGGGACCAGACCCGCTCCCCTTCCCCGAGCAGCTAACGACGGTTGGAACCAAAACGAACATTTTTGCGTGTTTTCTAGTGAAAACAGCGCGTTTCAACCCTCCCAGAGCACCAGCCCTCCGTCTGAAGTCCCACGAGCCGTGCTGCACGGGGCCGGCTGCTGGGGTTTTGCACCGACGGCTGCGCGCGGAGGGAGGCGCAGGCGGGGCGATGCCCCCCAAATCCCAACCCCAGCGGGGTTGCCCATCGCCCCACAATCACAGCGACCGACGCCGCTGAGCAGCTCTGCCCGGAGCCGCAGCGCCCGCCCGGGGCAGCACCCGGAGCCTTTCCCGACGACAGGCTCGACGCCGCTGCCCGTACGCCACGCTCCTGCTCGGGGAAGCGCGCGGCGATGGGAAGGAACTGTTACGTCTCACGCGACCAGCACAGAGACCTCGTAGGGCGTAAATACCACCGCGGCCGCCCACGGTTTTTTAATATTTATTCACGTGCCCGCGCGCTGCCGCGTGCTGGCTGGTGGGATCTGGAGGGGGGCAGATGCTTCTCGCGGAGGACCCGCAGAGCTTCCCGGCACCCGGGACGTGCTGGACCTCGTCATCCCTGCAGCACAGCCCCACTCCCACCGCGTGGCTTCGGCGAGGCAGGCTTTACCTCGGGTTTTCCCAACCCACCTCGTGCGTTTCGCCAGCGAAGCGTGCCCCAGCCCCGAGCCGCGCAGCGGCAGGGTTTGGGCAGGGCTTCCTCAGCCCATGCACGGCATCTCCCTGCGGATCCTGGGCCCGCCGCGCGACGCTCGGGGGGTTCAGCCGCCTGGCCTGGCGCAGATCCCACCCAGGGGCCAAAATCCACGCTGCTATCGCTCCGTCCCGCTAAGCTAACGACTGCAGGACTTCAGACCCTGCTGTCCCCGTCCCTTCCCGGCGCAACCCCGCACCCGTGCCCCTGAGTCCTTATCATCAAAGCGGGTCCCGGCCTCCAGCGACGCCTCCCGCTGCGCCTGGGGGCTGCGGAGGCCGCGGGGGCTCAAGGAGAGGCTGTTCCCGAACACAGGGCGCAGGAGGCGGGCTGCGGCTGGAAGCACTGTGCGGGCGCGAGGGCTTCGCTTGCCAGCGGCCCCCTGGCCGGACACCGCGAGCTAACGTGGACTTTGGGCCCCCTGGGGCAACCTTTTGCAGGATTTCTTTATTTAGGCTACGGCAGCGCAGCGTTAATGGAGAGGAGGAGCTCCGGGTGGTTAATGCAGCACTGCCCGTGGTTATCTGCGCACCAATGTGGAACAACCCCAGCTGGATGGGGTCCTCGGAGCCCCCGAATCCACCTCCCCAATCCAGGGCTCTCGTTCTCACCCCGTCTCCGCCAGCCTGGCCTCCCTCCGGGGAGCTGGAGCATGGCACGGCCACAGATCTGGGGCCGTCACCGACCCCCTCCCAGCTGCCCTGCTTTTCCCCTCTCCCACCCCTTTCAGCTCATGGTTCCCGTCATCGCAGCACCCTTCTGCCCCCCAAAAGCGGGGCAGCGAGCGGAGCAGTGAGACGCCCACAAGACCCGGGCGTCTCCCAGGACGTGTGGTTTTGTTGGAATGAGCTGAGCCCTGCTGAGACCCCGGGACGCTGCAGGCACCAGAGGCAACGACCTGGGCACTGGGACAAGAACTGGCCGAGGAAAACGGTCGCTGCCCTCCAGTACCCCCTGCACAGCACCAAAAGCAGTCCAAACAAAGCACTTTTGCACAGCAGGGCAGTCACTAAACGAGGCACTGATTAACCAACACATCCGTGGCAGCGGATGCCCTCGCCGAGTCACTGTTACAAAACCCCAAGGGTTTCAGCGGCAGCGGCACATCCAGCCACCCCGCACCACGTGGAGCCACGGGGCTCGCTCTGTGCGGGATGCTCGGGTGTCCTCCGGCTTCCTGAGATGGGAAAATCACCTCCAAATCCACTCCTGCACGGCATCCTTGCCCAGAGGCTGCTCTAAAACCCCTTGGCGGGTCCCTCTGGAGGGCAGCGGGGTGTTTGTACGGCTGGCCTCATCTCCCCTACAACGCAAAGCCAGTGGCATGGATGACAAACTCAGGAAGGGAATTTACTTCCATCCAGCTTCCTCCAGAGCTGGCACATCGCTGCGTGGTCATGTAACAGCTTGTCCAAAGCAAATAGCTAAAAAAAAAAAGGAAGAAGAAGAAAAAAAAAACCCAACAAACAAACAGCTGCACATTAGTGAGAGCTATGACCAGCGGCGAAGTCAAAGGTGGCACCTGAAAGGCACGTCAGCTGTGTGAAATTTCGGCGGCTCTACTCCTGAGCAATCTTACCTGCCTCTCCACCCACGTTTCCCACCCGCCGCTGCACCGCTTGGTCCTCGCCCAGGTGCTCCGCGGCTCAGCCAAAAGAGTTATTGGGATTTTCCAAATTTCGAGCCTCTCCCCAGAGGAAATATTACCGTGCTTTTTTTTTTTATTTATGGAAGGAAATCTGGGTATTTTTAAACGAGCGTGCAACGCCCCACAGAGCACACAGCTCTGAAAGTTTATCCTCCCCCCCTCCTTTTTTTTTTTCTCTCCCTTTCTTGTCACACCTCTAAAAAGGCAAAGCGCGCCTTGTTCCTATGGGCTGTTTTGTGTCGTTTTATGGCTCCTCTGAGTCAGTTTCCTCCCCGGGCAGGTCTCTCGCACACCCGCCGCGAGCAGTGGCGCTGGCATTGCCCAGCCACGGCTGGGGGCAGCCCCGCGCCGCCCGGCTGCTGGCTCCCAAAACTTTGCGGGATCCGTTACCGGCTGGCCCCAGCGAAGCACAGCACAGACCGTCAGCTCTCCGAAGGGCTTCGGATGTGAAACACGGGGTGGGCTGGCAGCACCGCAGCCCCCAGCCTCCCTGATCCTGGAGGGGAGCTTAATAAGGACTCGGGGGTCACAGGGGCGCCCCGTGCCACCCCAGTGGCCTCACCACAGGGGCTGGCACGGCACGGCACGCAGTCGGGACACCCCACAACCCACGGCAAGCTTCCCCGAGGGCTTTCCCCGTGAACACGCGCATGTTCTCAGCGCGTCCCTCGCATGGCGGGTGTCGCGGCAGGCGCTGGGGCCCAAGCTGGGCGATTTAACCCCACTCCTACAAAACCCTGGCGGACGGTGAAGCTGACACGGGAGGGCCGTGACCCCGGGCGCCGAGGCCGGCCGTCGGTGCGCGAACACCCAGGGTTTTTTTGGCCGGGCTTCTCCCCAGCCGTGCCCACCCGGGGGGCTGGGATGAAGGCTCCCCCGCTGCGCCCCAGCCCGCTTTTCCCCGGCCAGCTCGGCACATCCAAGATGGAGGGAGCAGCCTAATAACGAAATCCAGCCTCAAACCCGGAGAAGGACGCGCACCGGCGGCCGAGCGGGGGGACACGCGGGGCCGCCCCGTCCCCGTGGGGCCGGCAGCGAGGCGAGGACCCCCCACGGAGGTTTCCCCCCGGGGCTCGCCCCGTCCGTCCCCATCCCCATCCCATCCCATCCCCGTCCCGTCGGGGCACCCCGGGCACTCACCGCCGCCGCGGCGGAGGCTCTCCCGCAGGAACTGCCCGCTGGAGAGGTGCTGCAGCCCGAAGCTGCGGGCGATCCTCTCGCACACCGTCCCCTTGCCCGAGCCGGGGGGGCCCAGCACCACGGCCCGCAGCACCTTGGAGGCCATGGCCGGCCCGGGGAGGGTCCCTCGGGGGGCACCGCCGCAGCACACCCCCCCGCCCCCCGCCTCACGCAGCCCGCGGGGGGGGACCCAGAGCTAAGAGGGGGGCACTGAGGGGGGTCCCCGCCGCCTCGCCGCCCCCGACGGGACCCCGCATGCCGGGGAGCCCCGCAAAATGGCGTGCTGGGAGGGGGCGGGGGGGGGGGAGCCGAGGCGAGCCGTGCCGAGCCGCTCACCCGCCGCCCGTACACATCAGCACGGAGCGGGGAAGGGGGGGGGGGGGGGGTGTACGGCCGCCCCCTCGGGCCGCCCCCTTCGGGCCGGGCACCCTGGGACTTGTAGTCCCGCCGCCGCCCGACGGGGCCCCCGCGGCTGGGCTGGGCTGGGCTGGGCTGGGCTCGGCGCCGCCTCACGGAGCCCCGGCGGCACGGGGAGCCCCCCCCCGATCCCCTCGTGTCCCCCCCCTCCCTCACACACCCCCGGGGGGCAGCACCGCGGGGGGCGCCCCCTCGGTGTGCGTGTGTGGGGGGGGGGGGGGGCACCCTGCGCGCCCACGCGTGAACGCCGTGCGCGTGCCCGCTGCGCGCGTGCCCGACGCGCGCCGCCCCCCCACACCCCCCCCCTCCCCCAGGAAGCGGCGGGCGCATCACATGGCCGCGCGGCGCTGCCATAAACACGCCAAGATGGCGGCCCTCACGCCGCCCGCCCGCCCGTGCTGCGTCACGGCGCCCCCCCCGGCCCCGCCGCCAGCCCGCAGGTGGGTCCGGCCCGGCCCGGCCCTGAGCGGGGCGCGGGGGGCGCCCGGCGGGGACTCTCGCCCCCCTCCCGGGCTCCCGGCTCCGACAGCGCGGCCGGGCGCGGTGCTTCCTTCCCCCCCCCCCCCCCCTCATTGCGCACTGCTATTTTGTGGGAGGGGGAGAGCGGCTGGGGGGCTGCGGGGGGCCGGGAGGGTTCCGGGGGGGGAGGCTTCGTGCGCGGCCGTGCCTCAGGAGGGAAGGGGGCGAGGCGCTGGGGGCCGCCGGGTTACCGAGAGCCCCCCCCCCCCGGGTCGCTGCCGAGCGCGCTCGGTGCTGGTACCCGGCCCGGGTGGGGAGGGGGCCGCGCTGAGGGAACGTGCCCGCAAAACAACGCGAAAACACGCCGAGTAACCGGCCCCCGGGGGCTGGAGGGGGAGCCGGAGCTTCAGGAGCAGCCAGGCCGAGCTGGGAGGCTTTCCGAAACGAGGGGCGGCAGCCTGCGCTGACGATCGGATATTCTTAAATAACCCCCGTGGAAATAACGCAGCGCCCTGGCCGTGGCGCGAGTCCGCGTGCTGGGTGCCGGGCTAGCTGAATGTTTTTTGTTTGCAAAGGCAGGGAGGGTTCTCGAGACGGTAACAAGGAGCCAAGTTCTGCGTTTTCGCACACCTGTTTGCACGGAGCCCGCCCCGCGTGCGTGGTCCGGCTGGAGCAGCGCGAGACTCGGCGCGTGAGGAGGCACAGCAGGTTTGTGGGGGACAGGAGCGGGGTCCTCTGGGGGAGAACGGCCCCAGCCCCGAGCACGTCGGAATAGGTGTGAGACAAACCGTCGGGGTGCCGGGGAGTTGGGTGGGACCGCTCACCTTTGCGGTCATGGATCTTCTTGAAGCAGCCTACCAGTAACCGCCGGAGCAAGGGTAAAATCGTCAGGCTCAGATGAAGACACACCTGAACTGCCAAGTAGCGGCTCTCCTCTAACCGCCTCGGCCTCCGAAATGTGGGATTCCCAATTCCGCTCCTCTTCCGTTCTGTTGAAACGGGTAGATTTTTTTTTTTTTTCTGCTGGAACAATGTGGTGTGAAAACGCTTCAGAGTGGCAGCAAATGGTTCGTTTGTCGGGCACGTCCCTTCCTTTCCAAAAGTCACAGCTGTACGTACAGATTTTCTCCAGCATTTTTTACAAAGTTCTTTGGTGTTTTTTTTTCTTCCAGCAGCAGATGATGTAATTAATTACAATTGGTGGCAAATCTGCAAGTTTTAGGGTATACGTTTAAGTCATCTGTGTCATCATCTGACGTCAGTATTGCATAATCTGTTGACTGTCCCCTTTTTATGTAATGTATGTTTGCAGTTTGTTTTAAAATGTACAAATATTTTTTTCCACTGCGTGCTTCTCCTCAGATATTTCTTGCTTGTCTCACCATTGCCCTCTTCCGTTAAAAACTTGTAAAACACTATTTTGGTAGCTGGATCCGTCTGAGCGTTACGCCTTTCTCTTTTAAAAACAACCTACTTAACATCTCCAGACATGCTCTTCCCCAGGTAAGTTATTTAGAGCAGTAAACCACGTCTGGAGTTTTTGCTTCCTGCTGTTAGAAGTACCAGAGCAGATTGTACTGAGGAAGTCCATCGGCATCATAAATTAACTTTTTATAATAACACGTTAACTTTTTCTGTGTAAAAAAAAAATGTGTTATTTTTTAAACTTAATTATTTCAGAGGTCAACGTGATTCCCTTAACCAGAGGTGTGTGCGTGTAGAAGTAGTTCCGTGATCTTCTCAGCAATACCTGTTTAAAAAAACAGAAAAAGTGGGGTGCAAAATACTGGTTGATATAAGTGTGACTTGCGGTATAAGTTTTGATTTCACAATTCTGTGTTTGGATCCTGTGACCTAAAAGTTCCAGTTGTGTACTTCAGCCCGCGGAGCCTTGAGGCACCCCTTCTGCCTCTTCCAGCTGCAGTCCCTCGTGAGCACAGCTGGCTGCTCGGCGTCCGGCGCTGCTCCCGTCGGGAGCCCCCTCGGTAGGCACAGGAGTGGGCGCCCGCGATCCCGGCTCTCGCGGCGCATGTGACAAACCCTGATGAAGCCCAGCTGAACGCGTTCGCGGCGCTGTAAAATTCCACCGCCTGCCAGAGTGCTCCGCTGCCTGGGCGAGCGCCTGGCGCGCTCGGTGCAGTATGCAGCGCGGTCGCGGTGTGGTGCTGCCCTCTACTCGTGCTGGTCGTGATCCCAGCCTTCGGCTGTCGCGCGCACGGTGCAGCTCCGCCGACTTAACCTGGCTCGCGGCCACGTCTGCCTGCTGACTGTCTGGTTCATGACATTCGGTTCTTGAGTAGCGTAAACCAAGCGCTGCTCTCTAGCTCCGGTGAGTTTAACGGGGAGAAGGGGTGCCCTCATTTTCTCCAGCGTTAACTGTAGAGGGGTAAGTTAACCTTTCTCCATTACATGCAGCACTGGCGAATTGGATTTTGAAGGCTGTTTTGGTCACCACGGTCATTAAGATAGCACTAATTATCTGAATAATTTTTTGAGCTGGAGCCCAACATGCAAAGCCACTTCAGTTAAATACTCCCGAGCCTCTCACCTGGCAGCTGGGCACCCGTTGAGGGCAGTTTGGGGCTCGGAGGCGTGCAAGGGATGAGAAGACAGAGGAAGCACCTGGCAGTGCGTGGAGGGGCCGCGATGACTGACAGGCTGCCCTGGCTCAGTTATCACAGTGCTGATGCTGTCTCTTGTAAAGGTACAGTACTGTGATAACTGAAGGATGGCAGCCATCTGAGCTTCACGGGGCCCGCGCCCACCGCGCCCCATCCCTTTGATTCCAGGAGCTGACGGACAGACGTACACACAACGTCCTGCTCAAGTGTCCTCGTTCTGAACATACCTTGTCATGTAAAAGTCACGGGTTAAGAAAACTTAAGATTGACTCGAATAAAAATTGTGCTTTACTGGGAGTTTGCCTCTTAGTTGTCTGTTTGACATTCCAGAAATGCCGTGCTTGAGAAGCTTCAATAAGGGTCCCAAAAGTGGGGTCCTGCGCGGCTGGGGGAGTATTTGGGAGAAGAGGTAAGGCAGTGTGGGTCAATGGGTGGTACCAGAAAAATGGGAACGACTGCAGCTATACAGTATCTTTGTAGATATGTTTACATATTTCTTGTTAAAGACAGCATGATTTTAGCCGGCTAGTGTCCCCACCCGCTCTGTTACGTGGGAGTGGGCAGAGGGGCAGGGCCCATCTCACATCTTCCAGCAGCCCAGGGCGATGCGGCTGCTTGCAGCGGGCACGGCAGGGAGGCGCTGCAGCCACGGTGGGGCGTCTGGTGCTCGCTTGGGGCTGGGGCTTCTCCGCCTTGGCCAACAAGACTGCAACTTCCTTGGGTAACTTCTGTCGCAGTTCCAAGAAAATACCTAGAAAAGGTTTTTGGGGCCCCCGCTTTTGGCGAAGCTCGAGTCCGTCGTCGTCGTGTGGGTGGCAAACCAGCAGTGCTGGGCGGCCGAGGTGTGTGCGTGTACCGGGGTCGTGAGTGGTGGGCAGCGAGCAGCCCTGTGGGGTCTGGTGTGAGCCCAGCTGGTGTGAGGGACCTGCTGGTGTGTTGGCATGTGCCCGTCCCCAGTGTCCCCCCAACCTGCTGGTGGGTGCCTGTCCCCAGTGTCCCCCCGGGGGAATGTCCAGTCCTCAGCCTGCAGAGGCTGGAGGCAGAAACCTGCAGAGGTTACGATTTATTCTTGATACTGACACTACCTGTGGTTGTTAACCCTGCAGCACTTAGAAGGCTCTTAATTCTGGACGGGGTGATTAATAACCGTCCGGGCCCTGCCCTGTGCTGCCCCGCACCGCTGCCGCTCGCGGAAGAGGATTAGCTCGGCCAGCGGCTGCTCCAACGTGGCAATTACACGCTTTGTGCTATTTCTCTGATCTTCTTCGCTGGAAGGTGTTTGCCCGAGCGTGCTGCTGGCTGCGTCTGCGAGCCCTGCCAGGGTCGGGGCTGTGCTGCTGCGATGGAACGTTTTGCCAGCGTGCGTCATTTACGCGGGGGAAATTATTACTGGTGGTGTGATAGCGGCTCAAGTCTGCGTCTGGAGGAGGGCTCTGTTGTACTAGAAACCGTGCAGATGATAAAAAAGACATCCTGCTAACAAGAGTTAAAGTTCTAGATAGATTAAAATCTAAGCAGTCAACCCTCGACTTCCTTTCTGCCTCTTTCCGAAGCTCGAAGGGACCCCTTGACCGGGGCAGGAGGAGCACCCGGAGGCAGAGGGGGTCACCTGGCAGCGGGCAGCAGCCGCGGCTGTCCCTGGTCCTACGGCAGCGAGACGCCTGCGCTGCCCCTTCCCGGCCGTGCCCTGCTCGGGGTTTGCTGGCAGCCTGCACACGAAGTCCCACGAGGGGAGATGAGGGGCTGTGGGAGCATTCGTGGGCTTGCAGGCGGGCACGGGCAGGTCTCTCTTCCCCACGGGGAGCAGCGTAACTGCCCGGAGGCAGATGCAAGTTTCGCTGTGGAGCGGGTGCACGGAATAAGGCTCCTTACCTGCCTAGCCTTGAGTCAGATTTCAGGGCGGATAAGCGAGCCAGGCTGCTCAGTGAGACGCGGTAACTGCCACACCGAGCACTGGTGAAAGCCAGAGTGAAGCTGCCAGCTGAAGTGACAGTGCCGCTGGGCTCCTGGTTGTGATTCTCATTTCCTGTTAAAACAAGCACAGCTTCGAGCCCTGGCATGGGACAGGAACTGAAAACGCTGTCTGTGCCTCAGAACGGCACCTCTCTGATCAGATTTAACGGGAGCCTTTATCTCCCTCTCTCGCTCAGTGGACACAGCGTCCATCTCTTTTCCTGTAGCTTCCGACTGACAGCATAATCGGACAGACTTATTATAAATACTTGTGGGTTTGCTATGTCTAAATATTGCTACACGCGAACAATGCAGCTATCAAGTCTTTTTTGGCAGTGGAACGCTTCCTCCCACGAACTGTGTTAAAGCAAGATGTAAACAACATGCACACAGCGATATATCACATCACTTTCTTCTCAAAAATAAGCTCCCGGAGGGCCGTCCGTTCTCTGATAAAACTTTCTGCAACGTATAAAAGCTTTGATGCCAAGGAAAGGCGATTCTCTCGTGACATTTCTCAGCTGTCATTCTGGACGGATTCGTTCTGCCCCAGCGGTTCTCAGGCTTTTTCACCAGGAAAGTCCCTTTTCCCATCTGGAGGCTGTCGCTGTCCCACCCACGTTTCGCCGAAGAACAGCAGCTCTGCTCCTGCCACATCTCCTCGGGGCCGCGAGGCTGCAGACCAGAACGGCTGCTCGGCTCCTGGCTCTCGTCCACAAACCATCCTTTTAGGGTAAGAAGTTCTGCTCCGAGGGAGCCGGCCAGCCACTATCTGCCTCTGACAACAGCGGGATAAAAGACATCCATTGTCTGCTAGCACTGAACCTTGGAACCAGGTGAAGGTTTTGCCTTTCCACTTTTTTTTCTTTTCTTTTTTTTTTTAATGTGACTTACTGTACAGCAGAAAGCATCAGCACCAACAGACCTGGCTGTGGTTGTACTAAAAGGAGAAGGAATCCATCCCAACAGAGTTCCAAGCACGCAGTTGTCGTTCCAAAGTCCAGCAGTGCCCCATATGAATCAGGCACTGTTTTAATTACTGTTCATTCAAATTGTCTCTGGCTAGCACGAAGCACTTCCACTTGAACTTTAGTCCAGGCCTTCTTGATTAAACATTTCTATAAATCAAGAACCCTAACTGCAACGTCTTGATAAGTGCAAGTATTAGTTGCCCTGGAATGTAACGATGACAAACTTGTTTTTAGGTCAGGTTAAGCAATTGCTGAATGTGAGCCTAGAAATGCTGGGCAAACTAGAGTGAAAAAATCAAACAAACGAAAGAAGCTGGTGAAGACTCCGGTGAAGCCTGGTGGAGTGATGAGAAACGTTACCAGCTCAGCCCTGCAACATTATTTTTCTTCAGATCCAAGGGTATTTGCTTGGCATACCAGCTCCAAAACAATCGCAGCTACAGCATGCTGCCTGCAAAATTTCACGAGCGTGAAGGGAATTCAGCATGGACTCGTGACAGGCAGGCTCAGCTCAGCTGTGGCGATATTTTCACCTAGCATAAAACCAGATGAACGCGTTCGAGCTGCGTTCCCCTCCAGCCGTTCCCAGCGGAGTGCCGTGGTTGTCTCCCCGCTCCCGCTGCCAGGTGAGGGGGGTCCCTCTCCACGTGGAGCAAACGCCGCAGTAACAGGGATGGCAACGGCACGTGCCTCCTACGGGGAGAAGTGCTCCCCGAGTGTGCTGCCTGAACAAAGGACGACGCGATCGTTTTTCCCTTCTGCATAAAATATTTCTGCCCGCATCTCATGTTGCTTGTGCACAAAGCACGCGGGGCTGGAGGGGGGGGGGTTGGGCACCGCTGAGCATTTGGGGGCCGAGAGCTGGCTGCACAGCACCCCTGCGTCCCCATATCTACCTCCACGTCTGATAGGAACAAATAAAAGTGTCTCTATCCAGCGCTGATGGTTCCTCCTGACTCGGATAGTGTGCAAACCCTAGACTTCTGTCAGTAGCTTGACTCACAAAGGGAGACTGGCATTAATCGATGTCGGGCTGGGGACAGAACTACTCACAAGGAGCTGGGTGTTGTGGCACAATACCAAAGCCACTGCTGTCGTGTCTGCGTTCAGGCAGGTGATAAATTCGGCATGGTTTGACTTGATACGTAGTTTGTTCTTCGTAACATTTCACAGGAGCAGGAGAGGGCACGGAGGTATGTGTGGATGAATATACTCCTACAGAAGGTCACGCTTTTGTATTGTGCTGATATTACTGTTTCTGGGACCAAACCTTGCGCTTTTCTTCAGATGAAAGGTGAAACTCTGGTCCCGGTCCCAGATTCCCCATTGACTTCAAGAGGAGGAGGGCTGCACTTGGTCTTCGTTTTAGAGATACAGGGGAAGGTTCACCTGACTCTGGGAAAAAACTTGTTCAGCTGTAGCAGAGAACAGGGAACAAAGAGGCGCCACTGCTGGCTGCGAGCAGGAGGTGGGCATGGGGGGCTCTTTCTGCCTAAACCCCTTGAGCACCCACCACACGCAGAGATGTGTTGGCACCATAGGTTCCGGCTTTTGAGCTAAAATAGCCTCTCCGTGGCCCCTCACCTCTTGCAGAGGGTGGTAGGCAGATTATTCCTTCTTGTTCCAGGCAAAAGCGCTTGGCTGTAAAGCCGAAGACCACGAGGAGCCACCAAGGAGAAGGAATACACATCGCAGGCACCTGGCAAATCCTCTGGGCCATGCTCCAGTGCTCACTTTGCATCAGTTGTGAGACACGTGCTCATCTCACGCGGACCATGCTGCGGAATTTGGGTTTTGGTTCTGGTGCGGCCACCAAGCCCTTGGTTTGTGTGGCTCAGGACATGTCCATCCCCAGTACTGTGCACGAATCGGTCTCCTTAAATTAAGGCAAACCCAGTATGATTCGGTGCTCTGCAGCTGCTGGCCAGCGCTGCCGAGGGAGCAGAGCAGCGGCAGCCCGGTGGCTCGGGAGGGATGGAGAGGACAGGAGGCTATCAGCGGTCCCACAGCTGCTCCTTGCCGCCGCCGCCTCCCCATGGTGAGCCAGAGAGCTCACTATCGATTGCCCTCCATTTTAATTAACTCCAGAAGCAGGCAAAGTACACTGAATAATTCAAGAGAGACATGTGTTTAAACGTTTGCAAAAGCCTCAGATTCTTCCTGGCTAAAAATAAGCCTGTGAGAGAGCAAATTACTGCCGTTAGAGGTGCTGGCAGATGGAGAGCAGAGCCACGGACCCCATCCTGGCACCGTCTTGTTGCTCCGCTCGAGCGGAGCCCAGCCGTGGGTCTCGTCCCTGCTGCTGGGACCAACCCGGGGGTGATGAGGGTGGAAAGTTCAAGGGAAAGCGTCCAGGGCTGCAGGCACAAGGGCAGCACCGGCCCAGAGGGTTTAATTCTGGTGCTAGCAAAGAGCCCTGGGGAAAGGGCCAGCAGAGGAGGTGAGGCTGGTGGTTTTGGTCGTAGCTCTGAAGTTCCCGGGGTTTCTCTGCTTTCTCTAACTGGGAGTCTCACGTCCTGTGGGTACGGAACAGAGCGTGACTTTAACAGAAGCACACAAAGAGAAACGCGACGGCGCTGGTGCCCTTTGGGTCAGCGTTTTGGAGCAGCCGAGCAGAAGCGGCCCTTCCCGAGGGAAGCGGTGAGGAGGAGGCAGCGAGGCTCCATGCCGACGTTCCTGACCACTGCCCGGGCTGGCCCGCCGATTCGGTGCATTTCATTTACAAGCGATTTCCTTAAACGTGTCGGCTTCGTGTTCCCAGAATGATAAAAAAATGCCATGTGTTGTTTTTGAGAGAAACTTCCATCCTGTGCAGAACAACAGCTTCTCGGGACAGCTTGTGGCGCCGCCCCTCCAGCATCCGAAGCCTTCCTGCGTTCTGGGGTGAAACGCAGTGCTCCAGGGGACTCTCGAAATTAAAGCTTCCAGAGGCCTGTTGCTAATGAAGCCTAATTAATTTTGGATGTAAATTGGACGTGCTGCTGCAGTTGCATTTGAATCCCCATTAAAGGAAAAGTCATTTTAATCAAACCCCACAGTGGGTGTTTTATCTGGCAATGATTAGAGGAGCACAGTGTCTGTTCAGCTCCTTCTTAGTCTAAGGATTTTTCACTTTTTTGCCCTTTTAACTCAGATAAATGCAAGGAAACACACCACAGCCTTTCAAAACTATTAAGTGAAATACAAAGCGCTTTGCTAAAGAGGCCAAGCAGTTACATAAACGGGAGACAAATCCTGCACTGCTTTACACCTCCCTAAGTTCCACGGAGTTTGACGGCAACATCAGCTCTTTTTACAGCAGTTTGCACCGCAACCCGAATGCTGTCAGAATATTCTGGCCCCACGGCTAACGATACCGAAATGCACCACAGCAATACGCTCTTACTGCAGCCCAGCCGTCGAACGGGCCCGAGCCTCACCGTCCCCACCTCTACGATCGCTGGCACTGTTCATTTCCCTCCAGCCTCGCCGTCCCCACCTCCACGATCGCTGGCACTGTCCGTTTCCCCCCTAACACCCCGCAGACGGACACGCAGCCCTGCTGCATGCGCTGTGTCCGTGCCGAAGCAGCGCGGCAGGAGGAAGGCAAAGACGGGGGCGCTGACCTCCTGGTGGTGGCACCGCTCGTCTCAAGGGGCTTGGAAAGTCCACAGATCTCCAGATCTGGAGTTTGCCGTCCAGCTCTTATTTCTGAGCCCCCCTGTGCCACTATTTTGTGATTCTTTGATTCTTTAATTCAGTGACTCTCTGACCGTGAACACCACCCTTCCTGGAAACATGACGGTAATTCTCCGGGCGACAGAAGGAAGGGGGAATACGGCGAACACCACATAAAACTGCTGCTCTCCAGCAGAGACCAAGGAGATGAGGAGTGGGGTTTGGAGCTGGCCACCACCACCACTCTGCTCCATTTCGTCCGGGACAAGCCACAGGCTTTGGGCTGCACTGGTTGCGCCGTGCCAGCCGCTGGTATATTTTCATCAGAGAAAGCTGAAGAAAATCCAGATAAGACTTTTGGTTCGGTGACAGGGAAGAACCAGAAAGCTGGCAACAGGAAAAAAAACAGCAGACAGATGCAGGTAGCAACACGAACGCTCCCGCTGCAGGACCGAGGCACGGCAGCAGCATCCCCGCGCTCCCGAGCTCAGAGCCAAGCGTGCGAGCTCCAGTCCCCAGCCAGGGAAGAGGGAAGTCGGGAAGCAGAGCTACGTGTTCGGCTTCCCACGCGGCTCTGCCAGCTCGCAGGCCCCGAGCAGGAAATCCCCCCGCAGCCTGGCTTTCAGCAGCGGCTGCCACAGCACCCTGGGAACAGGGACTGCTTTGGACAGGCACGATTTGAGCTTTTTTTCAAAGTAAATTTAGATCATCAACAAGGAGTACCTCGCCTTCCCAGACGGAGGTTGTTAGAAACCCCAGTTAGCTTTAAAAAAAAAGTGCTGGTGGTGGTTGGGGTTGAGAACGGTATTTAGAAGTAGTTAATTAGGAAGAAATAATTCCCACATTCCAGCTGTCTCAAAATAAATTCTCTCACTTGCTTTTCCAAGCAGAGACAAGCACTCTGAAAGCAGTGTCACAAACACGTTTTCACGCATGTTATGTGAGCACAGGAAGTTTAAGATAAATTCAGCAACAGATCAGATGAAAGGGCTTGTGCACTTGCATATCTATTTATACAGCCCCCGGGGCAAGTCCCACCCCGTCACTGCAGTATCCGGGGGCCTCGCACTCCCTAAGATATTGTGTGGTGATGGTGTGCGGTGCTATCCACTTCACCGATGGGGAGGCTTCGCAGGGAGGATGTCTTGCCCGAATTTCGCCGCTGCACCGCTGACAGGCATCCAACGGATGGTTTAGGGCTCCCTTTTTGCCTGGCCCAGCTCTGCACTGCCCCGCGGTGCTGGTCCTGCTCCTCCGGCCCCGTGTCCCGGCTGCTCCTCGCACTACGGCCGCGGGGCGAGCCCAGCCTGGCGTGCGTCCGGCTGGGAACAGCTCCTGCCATCTGCCTCAGGAAAAATAGCTCTGAGTGAGAAGATCAGTTTTGATGATCTTAAGGAAAAAATCCCCGACATGCTCTACTTTGTAACTCCCATCCCTGGAGGGAAAACTGGAAGAATGTTTTTCTTTGGGGAAAAAAAAAAAATTATAAAATAAACTCTAATTTGAACAGCAGTGAGCATAGCCTGATGCTCTGCAGAAGCATACAAGAGCACAGAAATTTATTGCCAGTGTACTTTCTAGTGCCATTACAACGTAAGGAATTGCTGACATTGAAAGGCAGAGGCCAGTTTTACACCTTACATAGCTCCTCCGGCTTCCCTGCCTCCTCCTGATCTTCGCTAGCACGTTTGAGAAGAACCAGACTCCAGACGTACTGCCAGGAACAAACCAAAGACAAGTGAAACCGCTCAGATGGTGTTGAATCACATTTATGTAAGGGTGCAGTCAATTCCAAGCTGATGGCATCAGCGATTTATAGCACTTTACTGTACGCAGAGCCACTTGCTGTAGTTTGAAGCGCTATGGAAAAAAAGTTTTTTTTAACATTTATACTGTTTTAAATCGTGTGAAAACCTCACCTTTTCAAAGATAACCAAAGCAGAGGTGATGTTTGGCTTCTGGAAACTTGAAAACTGAAGTAGGGGAAAATTTGTACGTAACTGCCCACCCTCTTCTTTAAAGAAGGCTGTAAGAGATAACTCGTTTGAATTTCATTTGAGTTTTAATTCACAAATACCAAGAAAGTCAAGTCTAGATATCTACTTTTTTTTTTTTTTTTCTTGGAGGACATCAGTGCTTCCTGGAAGTTGCAAAATAAAGAAATAAGTAAGATACGAAGCAATTCGTCCGACTTGTCGCTCCACCCCAGTACGGTACTTACAGGGGTAGGAAAAAATGTTTTGCATCAAAGACCTTTTCTGCAGCTCTTTGCAGGCCCACTCGCTTTATGAGCAGGAAAACATACTCAGCTACAAGTGCCTGTGATTAATTCCACAGAGAAAACCACTTTCAATGTTTTAATATAAAATTACATCCTTGCCATAGGATGGTGTGTTGTGGTGAAAGCAGACTGGGGGGTCTGAGCACTTAGCCTGCTTTCCCAAGGAATAGGTTTTCTGAAACTGCAGTCTGTCTGTCCGTCCGCCTGTCTGGCAGCCTGACGTCCCCACTGACAGCTTTTGAACTCGTTGGTCGCTTCCAGTCAACTTAGCAGGGAGATGGCGGTGTTAAAAATACTAAATTCCTGAAGATTTTTGTGAAACTGATAGCTGGAAAGAGCAGAGGGGTGTACGTCGGTGCTGCCCCAATGAGGAAAATGGGCAGATCGGTCACTACGTTTGGGGATGGGCAGGAAATCCTGTTATTAATAGAGTTTGGGGATTAATTTCTAGAAGCGCGTCGATTTCACCGAAACTACATGTCACAGAACAACCAGCAGAAATCAGAGGACACCACAGTCCTGAAATTAAGGAGAAAAAGCAAAAAGCTCATGTTGTAGGCAGGGCCAGGAGACTAAACACACAGTTTCTGTAAGACTGTAGGTGCCACAGGAGCCCAGCCCCGTTTTTGGAACGGAGGTGTGTGAGCACATGAGAATTTAGCCCTCTTTGAAGGACGTGGCCCTTGGGAGCCTGGGTCACCCCTGGGCAAGGTCTCGGACTCTGAGCACTGGTTTAGATGGGGGCAGAGGTAAAGCTGCTCTCCTCTGAGCTGCGGCTTCTGTGAGCAGCCCCGGGCTAAGCCCCTTATGCAATCCTTCCGTCACAGCCTTCTTCTTGGCTTTGGTTTGATTTGCAGCTCTGATGTGGATTTAAGGACATTTGCAGCATCAGTAGCTGTGCCGGGAAACGAACACTGACTGTAATGCATAAGTAATAGAGATCTGGTATGTTACGAAGCATGAAAACTCACCAAGGAAAGCTGATTTTATCACCATGCAGGCAGAGCCGCAGAAAGGGCTAGCAAGAGTCAAACAAAATCAACGGAAGTGCAGCCCTGTCAGGCAAATCAAGGGGGAATGCAGAATAAAAAAGCAAGAAAAAGTCAAGGCCTAGAGCCATGGCATGGACGCAGGTGCCACCAGCTGCAGCCACAGGTTTGACCTCTCTCCTTCCGACCTCAGCAAAGATCACCAGCACGGTGGAAATGGGGCGAGACCCCAGTGCTCTCTGCTCGGGGCCATACCCGTGCACCCAGAGCACTGGTAATCCAGAGACAACAACGCCACGTAGCAGGGAAAAAAGATGAACACCGTGAAATAGCATCCGAATTACACTTTGCTGTTTCCCTGACAGCTCTGAAAAGAGGGGCGGGGAAGTGCTGGCTTGTTTCCTCTTGGGAGAGGGGAGAAAAATCCATGTCCATCTATCTTTAGTTTGTAAACTACAACCACACGGACATGCGCATACGTGCAGTGATGTGCAATCAGCCCCCGCCGCCCAGCTCTGGTGTGGGAGATGAAAAGCCTTGGGGTGATTTCCAAGGAGAAAAGCTTTGAAAATCGGGATAGCCAAAGCATGAGGCAGATGAGTGGGTCAGCGTATAAACACTTCGTAACAGCAACGGCACTTGCGCACCCATGTACTGTTGGTGCGTGAGAAGGCCTCGACAAAAAGATGCCATCAGCGTGCTCTGATTAAACCAAAGCAAATGACGTGAAACTAGCACTGTGTTGAAAGCAATCACGTTTACCATTCTTTCTTTGTTTGTTGTTTTGTGTGTTTTTAATGCTCGATTTGGCTATTAGGACAATGCCTGTGAAATGCAGCTGGAGCCTGGCTCTTCTCTCAGAAGAAAATGCCGGGTGTGTGTGCATGTGCAGGAAGGGGGCAATCATTTTATTGAAGTGAATTGTTTTCTTACTGATATTACTTCCACTCAGACTGTTTCCTGTGAGTTTGAGAGTTTGAAACCACAATGAAGAAACCAATTTCTTTTCTGTGCAGAGGGGAGAATTGTTTATCTCATCATTTCGGTGTAAACACCAAGGTATTCACGCTGCCGCGTTGTGCACGTCTGCGTGGAGACAGATAGGCTTTTTTTTTTTTTTTAAGCGGATCAAAACACACCAGCGTTATGGCAGTATTGTTTTCACTAGAAGATGAAGAGCTCAGAGAAAAGCAAACGCAAGACGTTCAGGCAAGCTCCGCTTTGGATTTTTTGGCTAGGATTAAGGAAGAAGCAGGCAAGTCCTGGTTAAAAGTCTCACCATCAGCCTGCCAGGCAGCAGTGCCTGCCTGCACCCAGGTGCTGTGGGAGACTTTATTAGTAATTTTTGACCACGAGAACCCTTCCACCCCATTTCTAACTACATTTCATAACACGGCTTTGAACGGCTGTTCGAAGGCTGAGGGACAGCGGACACCCCCCGCTCGGCACAGACTGCCCGACGGAGCTTTTTTAGGCACCGACTTTTGCCCTTGGGGACGCAGAGCTGGGCGCTGGGCTGCCTTCCCCGGCCCCCCCCCGGCAGGCAGACCCCTGCCGGGCCCCTCACGGGGCTCCTCTCAGCGCCCCAAATGGCGGCGGCCCCTCGGCCCCCCCCTCCCCGGAGCGGGAGGCGGCCGCGGCCGGGCGCCACCCCCCGGGCGGGCCGGGCCCAGCGCATGCTCCGCGGGCCGGGCCCGCCGCCGTGCCGGGACCGCCGCCCTGCTCCTGCCCCTTCTCCGGTGGTGTCCGTCCCCGGCTCGGCTCTCGCACGGCCCGGGCCGCCCCCAGCCCCGCGGGGGCAGCGGGAGAGGGGCGCGGCCGCCCGAGGCGCGGAGGAGGCGGTGAGTGGAGCCGGCGGGGGCTCGGGGCGGCGGGGCCCGGCGTTTCCCCCCCCCCCCCTCCGGGGGAAGAAGAAGCTCGGGGAGATGGCGGGCGGCGGAGGCGGCCGGGAGGGAGCCCCTGGGGGAGCGGTCGGACCCGCCGGGCTCGGAGGGCTTCGGGCCCGCGGTGGGAGCCGCGGTGGGGCGGGGGGAATGGGGGTGGTGGAAGGGGGGGGGTGTGTGGGGGGGAACCGGCGTGGAGCAGCGCCGGGCTGGGGCCGCGTGGTGCGGGACGGGGGTCGGAGTTTAAAAAAATCAAAACCACAACGAAAACGCCGAACCGCCTGGGTGTTCCTGGCCGGTCGCGGATCCGCTGTGGGCCCCCCGGTTCTGTTTTGTGAGCGGGGCGGCTCGGAGGCGGCGCTGCCTCACGCCTCGGTGCGGCTCGGGGGGCCTGGACGGGTGGATGCGGGCCCAGCGCTCGGTGCGGTGCCTGCTCAGTGCCACGGGTAGAGCCAGCCTTGGGCAGCCTTCGGCACCTCCCGGGGGGTGCTCCTGCCCCCGGGGACGGTGCCCGGTGGGTGTACGGCCCGGCCTGGAAGCAGGTAGCCCTGTGTGGCGAGTCGTGCCCACCTTCCCCGGCCACCCGGGAGCACGGCTCCGCTGTGCGCGGGTGAGAAGAAAACCGAGCGTCCTGTTGTTTTAGGCCCTCCTGTTGGGTTAGGGTGGAAAAAACGCCTATGAAAGCTTATACAGGAGAACCAGGAAATAAAAGGCTGAACGCCAGCCCCGCCGCGGAGCCGGCTGGCTGGTGGCAGGAGGGCGGCACGGGGGCCGCGGTGTGCGGCGGGCACGGCTGGGCCCGGCTCTGCTCGGACAGGACCTGGCGTGGAGGCAGGGGAACAAAGCAGGGCTGTTTTGAGGCCTCGGGACTGGAGAACAGACCAGGTGGGTACAGCAGAGTTTGGGGGGAGGGAGGATGCAGTCAGTCAAAGTCGCACCAGCGTTGAAATGTAACTCCGGTCGGCCCGGGTTAGCGCTCGCTCGAAGAAGCAAACATCCGAGATGTTTTTCTCCGGTGCGTACGCTGGTGCCGCTCGAATCGCCGGTGCCGAAGATAGCTGCAAGTTCTGTTTTGCCCATATAAGGGGAGCGGTAGGCATTTCCTCCTGGCACTTGTTTGTAAAACACGCAGGAAGTTGCACCTTGGTCAGGGTTTGTGCTGGGTGATGCCGTGGGACAGGTGCTTGGGAACCCGGAGCAGGTCGAGGACACGCTGCTGGAGCCTCGGCAGCCGGCAGGTCACGTCAAGCCCTTGCTGTCATCTGCGGTGTTACAAGCGAGCAATCGCAGGCAGATTTCTGTTTTTTATGTAAATATATTCATGGTGATTTGGTTCTCCTTGAATATCGTACTTGTCTAAGTGTCTGCGTGCCGCTTGCCCCAAGGCCCAGTGGAACAGAGAATACTCTATGCTCACACAGAGCAAAACTGCGAGCTTTTGACCTTTAGGAAAGGTTAGGTGAAAAAACGTGTAAAAAGCCAAACTGAGTGGGTTTAAATTTGCTCAAGAATATAAATGTGGAACGGGAACGAATCTAAGCTTGTCAGCTCCTGGAAGTCTCTGTGCTGCAAAAATATTTCAGAATTAATGTCAAACTTCTTTAAAAATAAGAAGCAGAGTCTGGAAATCCAGAACTGATAGGGAGTGTGCTGTTTGTGCATATCCAAATTGACTCGTCTGCTAAATGAATTTATGAAACAAATGAGAAACAAAACCTGGAGAGAGTATCTGGTAGAAAAGCTTTGGAAAGCAGACCTGCATCAGCTGCAGAGCAAAAAGTGAAGTATCCCTGAGCAGTCACAGGAGAGACTCAGTGGGTAAAATCAACAAACCTTTTAAACTCATTTTTTTTTGTGGGCAGAGCCCACAGTTTGAAGTTACTTTAATTCTTCTACCTCATGTCTAGAGGGCCTGAGGTAATCCAGGGTTCTCGGTTGGAAGAGTAAGCGCTACTAATTTGGTAAATTTAGGTTAACTTTTCTGTAGTTTGGTCTTGCAGATAAAAGCCTAAATTGACAGAGAGCAGCTTCCCTTTTTTGTGCAGAGGGGAAAAAATCTTTGAGTTTTCTCAGGCAGCATCCTGACTGTCAGGCGTGCTGTTGCGGACAGGAAGGCTTCACCTCTTTCCTACCACGCACCTCCCCATCCTCCCTCGGCGTGGAGGTGGAGGGCGTTTTTTCCCCCGCAGAGCTGGCCCCGGGTTTCCTGGCACCTGGCCGCTGCTCGCTTTGGTACGAGGAAGAAAATCAAAATGCGGCACAAACCCAAATGGAGAACCCTTGACTCTGCATGCTGCGTCGGGCATGAATTGCACGAGAAAGCTGCCCTGTGTGTTTACATAAAGAGGAAGGTGTTTGAATTGTTTTGAGAACTTAAGCTGTTTAGATATGAAAACAAACCCTTCAGGCTGGCTTGTGTTTGGATCTGAAAAGGGTCATTAACAGAAGCCATAAACCAGAAAGTGTGATCAGAGATAGAGAGAGAAGACAGAGTTTGGTCTTGGTTCCTGACTTACCTCATGTCCATCAGTAGCTAAAAATCATTCAGAATAAAACATTTTGTCATAAACTGTCGATATTCAAGTTGGGCAGGCGACAAAGGAACAGCAGCTTGTCATTTCTTACTGATCAGGCATCGTTCCTGTAAACGCACTCAGATTGCTCTGGGTCTCTAAAGCACTTAAGATGCAATTACATTTTCAGGTATCGATAATGGCAGACACTTGCCAAATTGATAGAAAATGGCTTTTCCTGTTCAGCGCGCGTTTCGGTCAGTGAGTCCTTACAGCCCGCCGTTCGCAAAGGGAGCTCTGCCAGGGACCGACCGCGCCGTTCTGCTGCTTGGGCGAAACGTGAAGAGAAGGAGAGCGGAGTCTTAGCAGGATTTTGGGGTGTCTGGCAGCTAAATTGTTACTCCCCTCTGTTTCTATAGCGTTGATCCAACGCGTGAAGTGACAGATTAGGGGAAGATCGATCTGCTCCTTTATTTGATGTTCTTGGCAGCGCGTTGGGTATCCCATCCAGTATTCGGTTTTTCCCACTCACCTGGCCCCATGGAAGAGCCAACACGGCGTTAAAAGCCGCTTGGTTATGTGGGGGGTGGTGGTGGGGGGGTAATGTTGGCTCTCTTGGGCAAGCCGGCTGCGATTTCTCTTGGTTCAAAGTGGAGGGGGAAGTGAGGAAGCGTGACTTAGTGGGTTTTGTGTCCTGGCTGGGTGGGTTTTTAAGGAGTAGGTCATGAGAATTGTTCATTATGAGGGTGGCTGAAGGGCTTAAAGCTTCAAACAGTTTTTCTGGCTAGAATATTTTTTTTCTGTTGTTCCTGAGCTGATGATATAAATAACTGCATAAATGCTAGAAAACCTGAGCTACGTGAAATTGGAAGAGCAGCTTCGTACATGGAAAAGCATGATCTGTGTGTCTCACTGCATGCATTGGCCTTTTACCGTGCTTTTGATGCCAATAGTGACACAAATGTTTTCGTTTATATGCTTATTATTGTTACTGTTTAATGTTTTGAAATACCTGTCACACAAAATTGGTAGATTTTTTTTTCCCTGCAGGATGTGAAAGATAAAAATAGGAAATAAAGGGAAAGAACTGAGAATTGGAAGTTAATGGGGAAAGCTCGGGATGTGCACATCATCCTGAACTAAGGAGAGAGGCAGTGCTGAAGGCCTGGAACAATCAAATCGGAGCTGGTGCTTGATGCAGAAGCTTCTGGAAGGCTTCAGGTGACTAAATGCAGTTGCAGCTGACAAAGAAAAAGGAAAATCGCTTGTGTTAGTGGAAGTGGGTGAGCGCTGCTCTTGGTTCTGCTCAGTCAGCAGCTCTGATGGCAGCGCAGCCACCTTCCAGAAACACAGGGCACGGCTGCCAGCTCCCCGGGGGGCAGGAGGGCTCGCTAGCAGCGAGCAGGCTTTGTGGGGTGACTGGCTTCAGGAAACGCATCCATCCTAAATGCACCTGTCTGGCAGTTCGTTCTGCGAGGTGCTTTAGGCTGCCCCTTCAAGCTGGACTGTTGGGTAAATGAGAGTTTGCCGTAAAGTTGGAGGAATTTGGTGTTTAGCGCTAAATTCTCCGAGTTTTGCAGCAGGTAAGAGTTAGCGTGAGTCAAGGCTCGGGTTGTGTGTGTGCCGGAGGAGGGGACAGGAAGGCTCACAAAGATAGGAGCGGGATGGATAAGCACGTGATGCGGTGCTGGATGGGTTTTGAAGCCTTGGGTTGGGTTTGAAGTCCCTTGTTTTAATCTCAGCTGTTGCTGGCCGGTGCCTGACTTTGGCCAAACAGCCTGTTTATTCCTGCAGTGCATTTCTGCCCCAGACTCTCCTGCCCATGCTGAATTCCCTCTCCATATATTGAGGTAATATTGGCTCTTGCTATTTTAAACAAGAGGAGATTCCTGTTCAACAGTAATTGCCTTCTTTGAATTAATTCCCAGTGGTGCGGCGAGCACAGCTTCTTGCAGATCAAAGTATTGAATGTTTTTCAGTTGTAAATAAAGAATGAGGGGTATAGACATTTGTCATTTCCTCCTGTGAAATGACCTGCTGGTTTCTTATAAACCTTTATGCCAGAGGCTGCAGGTCCAGCTGAGAGAAGGCGTCCTGCCTTAGCTGGTGGCACAAGCGCTGCTCTTCTGCTGGTACCTGAAATAGAGAGGGGGGAGCAGCTCTCTGCTGAACGGCTTTGAAACTCTTGTATGTATGGAGATGCTGCAGGGTAAGAGGAAGGGCTCCAAACCTTCCAGCCTTGGAAGTTCCAGACTTGTCTCTCGTGGTCTTCTGCCGAGACTTGGATCGCTGGTAGTGCAGTAGGTTGTTCTGAGATTGGAGTTACGTTGTAAAGCAAAGTGAACATCTGTCGGTGCAGTATTTATTTCAGGTTTGTAAGAGCTTGCCGTCTCTCCACCTCGTTTCTTCGTGGTTTGGCTTTAGAGAGGCAGGAAGGCTGGGGAAAATCATATGGGACAGCTGCTCTTCCCTCCAGCCTGGACTACACACCACTGCTGGGCAACAGCTCGCTTGAAAGCACGTAACAGGACATTGCGCGTCCACGAGCAGCTTTAAAATACACAAAGTGCTCCAAGTAAGCCTTTTGCGTCCGTAGGTAAGGAGAAGAAGCAGACCGAGGTGCTACATCCTGACTTGGGCAGGGGAGCGAGGGAGTGCTCGGTGAGAAGTTTGTGTGTGTGGCGACTCGCTTCGTCAGGAAATGAGCTTGGCACACCGAACTTTTATACCCGTTTTGAGACGCCAGCAGCACAAAGCAGTACATTTAACAAAACAAGCCCTAAAAGCCTTGGCACTTGAGCAGTCTAAGTAACTTCCCGTTGGTTGCCATCCATAAATACCTGTCTCTGCACTGGAGATCACTGGAGACTCTGGATTTCACTGGAGTACAATACATTCAGAGCAGGTTTTTGTTTTTTTTTGGTAAAGCTCCGTTAGGCTGCAGGGCATTAGTTGTTCAAGAAAAAGGTACAAAAGGTACCATCTAGCTCGAATCTTGCTCTAGGCATTACGCACATACTTTGCTGTTTAAACGTGCTGCTTTGCATGGTGCTTTGCTTTTCTTCTCCTTTTTTTTTTTTAAATTTTTGACCCAAGGACGACAGGCTCTCTCACACCTTAGGCTGGCGGTCTCCCGCGTGGAGAGGAGAGGTGGCCTCCCTCAGTTCCGATGTTTTTGATCAAGAACAATCACAGGCTGCCGATTGCAGTTCACATTATGTCGTTCTCCTGTACGCTCTTTCATATTTACTGAGGATGCACAAGAAATAACCTTTCACTTTCCGAATGCTTCTGCATTTCGCTTTTCCTCAAAGTATGGCAAAACATACTAATAATTTTGAAATTGTCTGAGCCCGTGTATTTAGAGAGTTTGAGAGTTCAGAAGGAACCAGGCAGTTAAATCACCCAGCCTTGGCCCCCCGTCGCAGCTCCGTGGCCTGAGCTGGAGCACGCTGCTCTGCAGGAGTTACCCGCTCCTCTGGAAATAAAAAAGCACATTTTCTGTTTTCCTTTTTGGCTTTCTACTCTCACCGATTTGTTGCATTTGTATTGAACTATTTCTTTTCCCTTATTTGAATCTTCTGCCCTTACTTTGATTCTCATTTTTCCACTAACGAGCCATTTAATATCCCCAGCTTTCTCCCCAGCGGTAGCACTTCAGTAGTAAGTGGCCTCGCAGATTTTCTGATGACCAGGTCTTACTGCAGAAATCTTGTTTCCTGCTTGTTTCTGTGACCTCTCCAGTTTTTGGAAGCCTTTTAAAGTATCTGCGCCAGCAGAGCACAAACTGTCGTTCCCCACCAGCGTGCAGGCAGGGATGCCTTCTCTCCCATCTCGCTGGGACCTCAAACTCTGTGAATTTTCAGCTTTAATCCTCCTGTGGTTTTCTTTTTTTCCTAGATTCAGAGCTCTGCGTTGGCTGGGTGGTCCCCAGGTTGTTACCCAGGCAGCACTTCGGTGACGCCGGCTGAGTGATGGGGTGGTCGGTAGCACCCAGAGGGTGAGCGCCCCTCAGCACCTCTCCCCCTTGCAGCTTCCTCGTGAAACCTTCAGATAATTGTTCTCCCGTTAATAATACATCAGTGACATATTAATATATAATTTATATGTAATCTTTTCCATTGGGGTCCGTGGCATCCTGTGCTTCAAGGACGTAAGCTGAAGGAAGAGCAAGGTGCAGTTGGTGTGCTTGCTGCAGCAGTGGCTGCGATTCCGTAATTTAGCGCGGGTGCTGCCTCCCACCACGTCTAATGCTGACGTGCCCGGAGTTAGTCCGCCACGAGTCGGTACAGGCTGTGATGGACACCGTGTTCTTCTGAAGTAGTGATAGGACCTCAGCACCCTTGCAACGGGTTTTCTATGAGAAACATCACCGCCTGGCTTAGAGAGTGGCTTAAATGCATTTTATTGCAGTGTTATGTATTGATTTTTGCAAAGTCTCTCAATAACTGTGTCTTGTAAGAGGCAGGGAATAGTCAGGAGTCGATCCAGCTCTGAAGTGATGGCACGGTCAGAGCAAACGAGCCTGTCTCGGCCCCCTTGTTTTGTAGGGTCACGGCTGCTGATTGCCAAGAGGACTTGTGTGCTGTGTCGCTGCCCCGATGGCAGTTCCTGGCGTGTGGAAGGAGCGGGGGCCGTGCCTTTTGGTGATGCAGAACAAGCTCCCCGCAGCTCGATGGGCGCGTTGTACGTAGATGCATGTTGCTAGCGTGAGCGTTGCCCACCGGCATTCCTGCCTGGAAGCCTTGGTCTCACCACTGGCATTGTCTGGAAAAAATCAGCTTGTGTTGTTCTGTGCCAGCGCTGGCTTTGGGAGTGATTCATGACCGTGCGTTACGAGTCTTTTCAATAAGAGGTTTAAATTCACTTTTAAAGATAGACTTAGTAAGTGAAAGGACGCTTAAGGAATGCTGACTTAAAAGAAAAAAAAAGAAATCATTTTTCAAACTACGAACAGCGATCTTCGGCCAAGTTAAAAGAAAAAATCCTGCTGTTCTGACAGTTCTGTCAGCTTCCTGCACACGTGACTGCAACACAGGCAAGTTACATCTGTATGAGAAGGCACGTTGGCAAACAGAGGGCTCGCTTTGCTTTAAAAAAAAAGGCAACTTTCATATCCTGAGTATTTGATGTATGGGAGCACAGCCTGAAAACTGAGATGCCAGTCGTGTTTGCTTCGTTGTACAGGTTCCCTGCTTGCCCTTTGTTGGAACTGACCGAAAGTTTGCCTTGCAGTGAAGAAGGCGTCTCCCGATTTTATCGCGCTGTATTCTTACAAGTTTGCCGTCGAGTTAAGAGAAAAATGAGCCGAGATTTTTCTTCGCTTACGGTGTGCGTGTGGAGGGAGGAGGCAGCCGTGCTGCGGGGGTGCCGGCAGGACCGGGGTTTCACGCGGCGGGTCGCAGCGGCGCTGCCTGAGGGCGCTCCTGTCGGGGCTCGTCGCTCATGCAGCAGGGCAAGCAGCGCGCTCGGAGGATGCCTGTGCAGCGCAGAAGGCTTCCCGTCAGCTCCTTCCCCTGCTTTCCACAGGGATGTGTGAACCCGAATGCTCTCTGTTGTGACAGTCCTGCCGAAGAAACGCTGGTGTGCTTTGAAGTGGAAGCAGCTCGGCTTCATCCAGCCCTGCGTACACGAAGAAGCGTTCTCTGGAGCTGAGCTGCGCCGCGGTGTGTGCCTGCTGACCTGGTACCATCTAGCACGCGGAGAAGCGCTTATTTAGAACCACCCTCTTGCTCTCTACACTCGGAGAATTAATGAGACGTGACAAGGGCAGGACCTGCCAACCTATAAATCTGTGGCGGGGCTCTGCCTCTGAAGGGAGACAGATGGGGATCATGCGTTAGCTCCATCCCTGCAGGGCTGCCACTGTGGGCCTTGAGATCTTCGTTCCTTCTCCGAGGAACGAGTCCCTTAGAACTTCTTCAATCCATTATGTCTCTGGTACTTAACTACTTGATAAAGTTTAATTACCAATTAATATAAATTGCTATTCTCTTATACACATACGCTGCTGAGTCCCGCTTGTGTTGGGAGTTCCAAGCGAACGCGGTGCAGACAAATCAGTGCGTGCCGGTAGGGCTGAGTAATTACAAGCTTCAAAACCTTCACTTGTACCAAACTTTGTGGCGAGTTCAGCCTTCAAAATACAGCGGAGATGCAAACCACTGTCTCTTCCTGATAATTTTGCTGAAGCTGGCAAAGGCTTTTAAACTGCGACGTCTTTTCTGCGTGGCTCCGTCTAGAAGTAAGTCGCGCCACGTATTTCAGCTCGCATTTTTAAAGCAGACGAACCGGCGCTGGTTCCTCATTCAGAGCCAGGGCAGCTTGCACGTGTGCTCGATACGGCTTCGGAGGTTACCATCCCCTGGTGCTCGCTGCTCCCTTTCTGCTTGCCCAAGCAGCCGCCGTGGAGCTCAGCCCGGTTCTTCGTGCTGCCGCAGCAGCTGAGGCTCACACGATGGTCAGGGTAGGAAGACAGAGCTGCAGAGGGCCGGGGCACAGCTAGAGGTAGAAGGGGTTTCTTCTATTTAGGACAAAGATTTTAATAAAAGTTTGTTGCTTTTTTTCTTTTTTTTTTTGCTGCCTCAAGAACTGCTTTACGCTCTAAACTAAAATCCTTTTTCTCAGTGGAGAGCCTGCAAATGGGATTTGCTGAGCGCCAACCCAAGGCTGAAGAAGAAGCTAATGTTAAGAGATCACTTTTCGGGACTTAGTTCAGAGTCAAACCCTGGTTGAGGGCACCTTGGTAGCGTGGCATTCCTGTGTAAAGCACCAAGAGCTCCGCTCCAGGAACATCCCGTATAGAATGTGCTAATAACGGGGTACATTTTTTGGCTTCTGCGACCGTCAATTAAGCTTCCGTCATTCTTAGCTGAAATGGCAGGGTGGCTTTCAGAGGCCTTGCTGCTCTGGAGAGCAGGTTGAGTGGGTGCTATCAGCCAGCAGAAAAGGAGGCTTGGAGCAGCCTGAACGAAGGCCTTTGCCCTGATCCCAGCAATTGCTGGTCACAGTCCCTTAGCTGTCAAAACTTCTTGCGGGGCGGGGTAAAAAAAAAAAAGTGGTCTGGTATTTATGATGGGTTTAACACTTAACAAATCAGGTCTTCTGTTATCATCAAAGAAATGAAGTATATAGAACATTTTTTTCTGACTCCTTGAATCTGAGCGTACTTTGGCCTTCCTTGCTGTGGTTGGCGACAAAACAGTAGCAGGCAGATTTCTGTCCCCTCGCAGGTGTTAGGAGCTGGGTCTGCTCGTGATGGCTCTGTGGAAAGGGCTTTCGGTCTTTTCCGTACATTCAGGTGAACCTGTTCATGAGAATATTTTCTGCCTGTCTTTTTCCGCTAGACTTTCAGGTTTTCAGGAGAGATTAATGCTGAGAGATCAATCGTACGCTGAGCACATGGGGAAAGACAGAAAGGCTCGTTGGGAGCTGATGGATGCTGACAGTCAGCTCTCCGGTGGTTTGGTTGCAGAATGGAAAAAGGATTCAGTGTGAGGATCTGATAACTGTGGGTGTCATGCATTAAAAAACATAAAATCAGATCTGTGCCCTCTTCTGAGGGCATTGTTGAGAACCCTGTTCTGCTCAAGCTTTTGGTTGGAAAGGAGCGGAGCAGCACCAAGGGTGGAACGGGCTCTGCGTGAGCATCCTCCTTCCACGCGGGTGACGCTTCTGCCAGAGCAGAAACTGGCAGGTATATCTCTAAAAACAGGCTCCCAGAACTCCCTCCAACGTGTTGTCGTAAGATGCGTTTTGGAGAGGAAAGGAGAAATTGTGGGAAGCGCTGAAATCCCCTCCTCCCCAGCTCTTGCTGCTTTGGAGTCCTGTGAGGATGCAGATACTCTGTTGGCTGGGTTTGGACGCAATTTGTGCGGTGCCCAGGACGCTCAACCTGGTGCTGGGAGCCTCCAGGGCGGCGTTCAGCAGGAGGTGACATTGCTGCGGTGGCTGTTACGTGGTGCTGTGACAGTCGTCGTGGTGCACCGACAGGGCACGAGCAAGTTCTGCCCTTGTTACGTATCTGTGAACCTACAGCGTGCTGCGGGTTTGGGATTTATTTCCCCTTAGAAGTTAGGGGAATAAAATTTTCTATTCCCGAGGAAAGGTCGGGTCTATGATGCTGGAGGAGCGATGCATCCAAGTTACTGCAGGAATTGCAGCCAGGTTTGGCTTTTCTTTAAAAAAGAAGAGTGAGGTCAGCTTTACCTGCTCTGTGCGTTTGCTCTGTCTGAAGTCTCCTCGATACAGACGGCTGCTTAACGCAGCTAATATTTGCCTAATGTTTAATGAAATATTTATTCCCTTCCAAAGCAAACCTGCCGGGGTTTAAAACAGTTGATGAGGTTACAAATCAATGCTCTTCTTGACCGGCTGCCTCCTAACTAAATCCTGCAATTAGCCGGGCGTTGTGGTTCTCTGGACGTTCGTGTGTTGGTTTGCAGGGGACAGCAGCCCCCCGGCAGTGATTTAGGGCAGGGGTTTGGCGTGAAGCTTCTCATCTGCCTAAAATTCCCCAGGGCTTCTCTAAATGATGAGCGACGCCTCACTCACGTGGCGCGGCAGGTCTTTGTAGGGTCTGGACAGTTTCAGTCTGTATACCTTATATATGGCGTGTGCGTAAATACGGGGACGTGTGTACGACAGAAGAATAAAACGCGGCAGAAGCTTTGCTGTTAAAATTCCTGCGTGCTAACTTAGGAGTGAAGTTGTAAGTTACTTCTAAGGACAGAAGAAGGAAGTACTTTTATGGTTAAGAGCGCAGAGCCGAGGCTCGGGGAGCCATCTTAGCGTGCTCAGGCTGTGCTGGGGGGGTGGCACGCGGCCCATGCGCCTCCCGGCTTCTTTTTTCATAAGTCTCTACACAAGTGCATGCACGTTAAGGGATGGATTTGCTCCCCTAAGCTTTTTTCTCCAGGTATTCTTTTGTAGGAGGTATCTCTCGCTACAGTTAAACATTTTTCTCCCAGTTAGCAGCACCGTGGTGCTTGCAGGTTGTCAGCCTGCGGAGCTGGAGCGGAGCAGGGAATGCCCGGCTGTTTTTCAGCAGTTCCTTTTCTTAATAGTCCTTAGTGTTGAAATTCAGGCTTTGTAATTGTAAAACGTACAGCGTATAAAACCAGGGGAGCGGCGTTTTAAATTTCCTCAAACTTTCTCTGCTCTTCTTTCCCCCACCCTGCCTTTCCTAACTTACTGCTGGGGCGGTCACGGGGAGACCTCTCTGGTTCCCCTTCCTTCTGAGCTGCCTTTGCTCTTGTTTTGTCATTCGTACAGCTCCGAAAAGGAGTAAACATAGCACGGAGCTACGCTCTCTCTATATTTAAAATTATACCCGTGTCTTTACAGCAGAGAATTGATTTTAGGCTCGTTCCCTCCACCATAAATACAGAAGACGTCGCGTCTCATGGCCTCCATGCAAAGCGTGTTGTCAGTTCTGTTATCAAGTTGAAAAGGGGAAACACGAAACCCCAGTCCTAGAGCACAGTTCCTGTTTTTCTGACTTGACAGTTTGAGCTCAGACTTTATCGCTGCTAGTTTTTGGTAGGTTTGGAAGCACACAAACACTGTCTGGTGGTGAACAAATGGGTCAGCCTGGATGTAATGTTTATCTACCTTCGCTTTCTTCCGAGTGATGCTGGGGCACCCCCAAACTGGGGGGTGTTTAGGCCGTGTTAGGCTTGTCCTGGCAGGGAAGAACAGAAAGTGATAACTTGAAAGATTGACGCAGTGTAACGTAGTAGAAAAGCTACTACGGATGATTCACGCCGATGGCAGCCAGCACAGCAGTGCAAATACAGCACCCCACAGCCTGGAGCCGCACTGAAATAGCAAGTATTTGCTCTAGGTGGTGCTTCTCCTCGTGCCTTTTCTTTTCCCTTGATGTTGTTCCCCCCCCCCAGATTGCTCAGCCTCAGCAGAAACTCACACTTGTTGTTTTGCCAGTGAGAAGTGAAGGTGGAATAAAAACTTGATGTAACTTCTGAAGGTTGTGTTCTGATGAACCGACTGCGCGTTGCTTTGCTGCCATCGACCTCTCATGCTTCTTCCCTTGGTCATTTTCTTTATGATCTCTTCTAAGGCATGGATATAAAAATAAAGTTATTTGCATCAGTGGATGCTATAGCAAGGCTGGCAAAGACTTTGACTAAAAATCATATACACCACACACAGTTCTGGAGGAGTACTTATGTATATAAGGTGTCCAGATCCCATCTTGCCACCTGTAGCGTCTGCGCGGTATTAAGCGGATTGCAATTGATGTGAATAGCTTGATTAGCCTTGATTAAATTGTACAGCTGCTGCGAAGGCTCTGTGATAGCTGTTCCATTCCCTGCTGCTGTTTTGATCGTAAATGTGCAGCTGAAGCATAGAAGTTACGAACTTAGCAATATGGAAATTCCCTATATGTGACTGCTAGTTCCTGTAAACTACAGTAAATAAGACTAAGGCTTGCTTTAGAAGGTTTTTTTTCTGTCGTTTTTTTTTGGTGTGGTTTGAACAAAGGATGGCAGGCTGCATTCACGACGTGCCAGCTCCTAGACCCGTGGTCTGTTAGGTAGCAGCACGGCTGTGGCTGGAAGGGAAGGGGCTAGGAAGAGGTTTTGTAGAGCGAGGTGCTTGGCGGTAATAGCAGAATTTGTCAAGAGTGATTTAGCCGTGAAAACTTCTGAACTTCTGGTCCTTCTTCACGTTGGCTTTCAGTCCATGGTAGTGTGATCCCGTGAGTCATTTACTTAGAAGTGATCATTAAAGGCTGAAAGCATATTTACAAAATTCTGATGAAATGCTAGCGGTGGGTGTTGCTCGTGGGGACACGCATGACCCGGCCGTGTCAGGGGCCCCGAGGTCGGCGGTGACAGTGGCCGGGGCGTAAAATAAGAGAAGTTTCAGGCAGCCCTGGGAAAGTAGGTACGGAGGGAGCTACTTGGGGTGAGTCAGCCACGTTTGAGTCAGTGCTAAAAGTGATTGAACGAGACAGTCCCTGCGTGGCTATTTTTAATATTTGCTTGCTCACATTTACTGTACGGAGCTCTTTACAGGAAAGGTAGTTAAAAGCTGCTAGGTCTTTAAGCTGCTTTTTATGGCAGTGACTTATTTTATTGATTTGGAGTGATGTCTTTGGTCTTGCCTCTTCTGAGAGTTTTAGGTCTTGGCGTGATTTTTGTTCTTTTTCTGCCTCGTGCTTTCGGAAGTACCGCTGTCCAGTGCTCACTGCGCCGCATCGGGCGCCCCGTGGATAAATCGGTCTCAGGGCCGGACCCTGCAGTGGGAGCAGCGAGGCGGGGTGGTGAAAGTAGCACGGTAGCACCTAGGGATGCTTCTGTGCCCCACCAGGTGTTTCGTAAGGGATGTGATCTAATACATTTAAGAAGTATTTTGGGGTTTTATCCGCCACGAATATTCAACTCACAGTTTTTCTGTTGTATAACCCTGCTTGCAATTTCCGTAATGCTTCGAGTGCTGCCTTTCTCAGGACAGCAGCGCGTTCAGCCCTGCAGTTCTTAAGACCAGTAAGGTAAGGTGCGGCCCTGGCCCACGCCTTGACAGACACAGGTATTCTCTTTACAGGTGTTGACAGCTGTATTTGCAGGAGGAAGAAGTAGAGGAGGTCGCTTGGGGTGCGTGCGTGTGTCGTGGAGTTCAGCGGTGGCTTCCTGTTTACTGCTGCTGAGTGAGGATTTGGGCTCGGGCCAAAGAAGGTGCAAGAGTGTGGCTTGTGGATTCGCTGTTACGCTGGCCTGCAGCTGCCTCTCCCCTGCCGTCCCCACCTCCTGGCAAGGTGCTGCAGGAGGGACCGCAGCCGTGGGGCGCACGCAGGGCCTGGCAGTCGCTTTCTTCTCGTGCTGTGCAAACAAGCGTCCGGTGCGCAGCCCGGTTCCTCGAGCTCCGTGTTGGTTCTGAAGCTGGTTGGGGTCATGATTCTTCGGACCAGAGGCACTGTGGCTGAGTTGGGATAAACTGGGCATGCTTCGGCTGTTAAAGGTGAGATAACTCGTGGTCATCAGCCTCTTGGAAGGAAAGGCTGACCTGTTGTGTGTGCAGCTGGTATCGTGGGACTCAGCAGCAGCGGGAGGCGAAGCAAGACCTGATGGCTTGTTGGTGCTGAGTCGGGGCAGCAGTGAAATGGTCCTGAGCCTGGAGCTGTTGGGAGAGAGGCCTCAGAAGCGAGGGCAGGAGGGCTGCAGCCAAGCAACGTCTGCTCCTGTGTGCTTCTGAAGAGCTGCCGTAAAACTGTACCCGGACTGGGAAGTACGTGGTGAGGATTGGCCATAAACTTGTATTGAATTGCTCTTAGCCAAAACTGGAAATGGAGGAACAGCGAGCTCCTGTAAACTTGTGTAATGTAAAGGCACTCCCGGGAGTGCCAGCAGACTCCTGAAGATGTTACATCAACCATCGTGTAACTTTATTTATTTATTTTCTTTGGGCAGACTTCTTTATAATAGCTAGACTTCAAAGAGTTTCACTCGATGCTCTGAAATGCAGAGTATGTGCGACTGGGACCTTTTCCACGATTTCCGTACATCGTGCGACGCTCAGAGGAGGATGTTTCGCTGTTAAAGGGAAGACCACCAAGTTGCCGTGCAGTAGCTGCGCGAACAGGACAAGGCAATGCTTTCTAAAAAGAGAAATCAACGAACTGTAAACAGACGCGAGATGATTCAACCCTATCAGGATTTTGGAGAAAAGTTCAGTCGGACGGGTGAACCGGAAGAGGTACAAGACTTTCTAGGCAGAAAAGCGTTCAGACTGTCAGACTGAAATTGTTCAGAAATTGTCGTGTGTGGTGAGGTCCCATCCATTGCCCCACCTCTGTGTCAAGGGCTAGAGGCTGCCTGGGTACAGATAGACATAAAGGCGAGCTTCAGTCATTCTGTGACCAAACCATCAGCCAGAGGACGCTTCTGAAATCTGCAGCGTAAGCTCCAAAACCTGTAACGCAAACAGGACTCGAGAAGAAAAACAAAGTTCTGCTGCTCGGCGATGCACGCTAGAGCCACTGCTGTGTCTTACCACCTTTGAGCCGCTGTTGACACAACTCTGAGGTCAATAGGTAGAACTTACTCCGTTTATCTGGTTAGTTAAAAATAGCCTAGGGATTTGTCCAAGAGATTGAATGAATTGAATGCAAATATTTGGATTGTCGGATAGGGCGATACTAGGATATAAGTCATCGCTGACAAAATACGCGCAGCAGCAGTTCTCTTGGTTGTGACAAGCACACCATGTCAAGCTGTCGCATTCACAGTTAGACTGGGGGTGGCTGTTCAGTAGAAAGCAGAGAACTCGACGAAATCAGTTAAAACTTTGGTTGAAAAATTCCACCGTTACTGGCACGGTGTTTTGAGACCCCGTCCTGCTTTACTCAGCGAATCCAGGCGTGTGCAGGCGGGCTGGATGCTGGTGTCTGTGCCACGCTGGGGATAGCAGACGGGTGGACCTGATTTACGGGTTCCTTCTCAGCCCCTGTTCCTGCAGAACAAGCTGCTTGTGGCTAAGTCGGCGGCGCTTAAACGCTGAATTGTCGGTTACCTTTGTTGTCTCGGGAGATCAGAACAATCCTAGACGGGTAGCAGCGTATTGCTCCACTTCAGGCAGAAAAAAAACAGCTCTTAGATAAGACTAATTGCAGAGGTTGGCAGCCAGCGTCGCTGCTACACCAATTTCTCAAGGCCTGTAGGGGTATAAAACAACAGGACCTGTGCTGTCCTAGTATCCAGGGGCCACCTGAGATGTGGCTGGCACCATTTGCACCCCGAAAGCCGCGGGGGATGCCTCTCCAGGTGAACAGTTGTGCCTGCCTAAAGCAGCAAGTGTTGGCTGCAGGGCTGTGCGCGGAAGGCCGAAAGAGCTGAGAAGGAGCATCAAATCCTATTGCTGGAGAGCCACCGCGGTTTGGGCTCTGCTTTTTGGTAACCTTGCCGCTTGGCAGAGCTCGAGGTGTCTGTGCAAACCTCGTTTCTAAATAGCTTCACTGGTTGGTTTCCTTTATTTTAATTGGCTTCTGCTGATTTACTTGTATTTGACTTTTAGGAGGAAACAAGCCTGCAGCTGTGAAAAGCGATGTTTTTTTCCAGATTCAGCTCTTTGTCATGGCTTGGATCAGAGAAAAATGACTTAGGGTGAGATTTGCAGCTGCTTATTGCCCTTACAGGTGATATTTAGGGCTTATGGGCTCCTCTTTATGGTAAGGTAGGCAATATATTCATTAAAGCCTGGGAATCTAGAAATAATTGCAAGTAAACTGAAGCATAACCTGGGGGAGAGTCTGCTCATCCAGCTTTTGAACCTTCAGGCTAAAGAGATGAGCGTGGCTGCGGATGTCTGAGGTCCCTTGTAGTCTAAGGAAAGACTTGGAAGCCTTGTTTGACCTACTCTAGTTTTCTGTTTTAGGGCAAGGTAGGAAGTATCTTGGACTTGATTGCCCAGACCGGCGGTACGAGGAGCACGTGGCATCCAGCTCGAAGGCAGACGCCTGCATTGGGTCAGGTGCAGGAGAAAAGGACAATGTGCGAGGCTTGCCAGGCACCCTCCCAGCTCCAGCTGGGGAACGTGTTTTGAACACAGCACTTTTTTCTTAACAAACCACTTACCTGAGACCAAAGCGAGCAAGGGTCAGCGCGGACTCGTTTTTTCAGCTCTGACGTGTGCTGCTCATTAGTGGGAGAAGAGGTAGAGCAGCGCTCGGCTTTTTAAAGAGAAAAGAGGAGTTCCTGCCCCAGGCAGTCTGAAAATAAACCGGTTTCAAGATCTGTCACTGTTATTCCTTTTTTCTAAAAGTCAGTTTACGCACCGTTTTCTGTCCTTTTCTGTTTCTCACACGCATGCAACCACCCTGGCTGGCCTTTGGGATGTATGAACCGCAGGAGGAGAGGCCCTTGGTGGTAAGGATGGAGCAGTCCTGGCAGGGATGAGCTGCTCCCCTGTCCTCCCCCAGAAGCTCCAGCCGTGGCGAAGTGGTGAGGGGAGCAGAAAACAAGCAGTGAATGGACTTGAAGAGGAGCTTCAGTGTCGTTGTCTCTTATTTTGTGTCTGACAACCCCATTAACTAGTGGGGTTCCTTCTTCTGACTAATGGGAATAAACGTGTTTACAGCTGGCTGTTCTGCAGGTGTGCTCTGGTGATCAGTCAGTCATAAAAAGTAATTGCTCCGCGTGGTTATCGCAACAGCTGGGCAATAAAGACCTGCGTTTCCCACTCATAAAAAACCATGTCCCAACAGCAGCCAGTGCTTCTCCTCCTCGGTCGTACACGTCTTTGGAGAAATGTGTGTGGGCATGAGCAGGCCAGCGTATGCACGGTGCACGCCAGAGGCAGTCACAGTAAAATAGGAATAAAGTTAGCTTCAAGTAGCAGTGTCGGGATGTGAGTCTGACTCTCCTTTCCCAGGGCTGATCTCCATCGTGCTGCCAGGAGCGGGTAGAAAGCCCTGTGTAACTTGAGCCAGAAAACCACCAAAAACCGTACCACTTTGTAGAGAAAACCGCCCAAACTGAGCCAAATATATCCAGTTACTTCGTTACAGCACACGCCAATCGCAAAATGCAGGAAAATGACACGAGGACTCGTGAGCTGCTCCTTTTCTGAAGCCTTCTCGCTCACGTGCCCCCCCAGCTCTCCGTCCAGCCTTCCCCCTTGAGCAGAGCTCTAACAGCGGGCGCGGCGTTTGGGCCACGTTGCGCTCCTGCGGGTTGAGCGGATCCTCTGCCACCGTGCGGCTCCCTGTCCTCAGATGCCGGAGGCCTCGTCCGTGGGCAGGCTGTGCTTTCACATGGAGTGCTGAGCTAGTCCTCGTCCGCTTTTCTGAACTTGGAACAAGTTTTCTTTACACAGCCCAAATAGTTTTGATCATTAAAATGGTTTGAATCAGCGTAGTCCAGTGGCTTTCCATGGGAACTTTTTGGGCTGGAAAGCTCCTTGGCGTTCACTTTCTTTTCAGCACGTCTCTCGTGCGCATACATGGATAAATAAGTTTTTTTTTTTTTTTGCCTGTTTATTGCAGTGTGAATTAACCTGAATGCTTTTGGCTTTTAAATACTGGTTCCCCTTTGCAACATCCACTACCATTAAAACATTTACCCTCCCTTTTTTGACTGCTTTAGTACTGGTGAGAGTGGTAACCTGCATCTTATTTCCAGAGGGCGCCCGGGGACCTGCGCAGTGTGTGGGGCATGGGGTGGGCTGGAGGGGCTCTGCTTACGGTCACGGAGAAGAGAGCCGCGCATGGGGCAAATCTGTTTCCAAACGCAGGTGGTGCTTTGCGTGATGTAGCAGAAATTAAAATGCAGTTTATATCGGGCAGAGGGAGAGGTAGTGCCGCTTTTGGACCAGTGCCTCCAACTTTCTAGATGCAGAAGCATCTTTTTTTTCCTGATGGTTGTAAGGCTTCACGCGTTGGAGAAAGGCTGGCTGGTCCTTCTCGGTGAAGGAATGTGGCAGTGCTGGCAGGTAGTACTGCCATATTCCTACCTTACGTGTGTGCTGGGGGAATGGAGGGGGACAGGGAGACAGAAGCTACGCTCCGTTGCTTCGCGTTGCTGGGTTTTGCTGTGCCAGGTGGAGCCTTGGCAGGAGGCAGGCCCTGCCTGAAGGGCACGGGGTGCCACCGGAGCATCCTTTGTCACCGATAAGGTGCGTTTTTCCTTCTTCCTTTCCTTGGTTCTCTTGCTGGCAGCGTAGCCATGCATTCACCTGTCAGAGGTAATGGACAGAAGCGGGTGCGACTGCTGGAGGAGCTGGGTGAGGACAGCAGGAGAAGAGCGGTGGTCTTTGTTTGGTGGCTGCAGGCAGGGAACGTGCCTAAACGTTTTTTGCCAATTTAACTTAATCTGCAGCCCTGTCGGTAAGACCAGAGGCAGTCTGTGCTCAGATCTCGAATCCTACTGATATTTTTTTCTCATTATTCCATTCCTGTTCTGCTTGACTGCATGCGGAGAGTTGTACAGGTGTCTTTGCACCGCGACGTGCAGCTGCACTTGGCGCCCCCTCCGCTACCAGAGCACCTGCCGCTTCACGGAGATGTGTGTGCTTCAACTCCCAGCTCCTTACTGCATCGCGTTGGAGCTCTTTATGTGGCACCTGACGGGAAGGGCTTTGGTTGAGAGACCGTCTTTAACCCTGAAATTGTTCTGGTACCGTGGGGCTACGTGGTCCAGCCAGAAGTGCATGCAGAGCTGTAGTGTTGGGGCTACCGGCGTTATAGGGAAGACCAGGAGAATTCAGAGAGGGTTAAGAGGCTTCTGAGACCAAAATGCTCTTAGTCTTGATAGCAAACCCAAAGTTGGCTCTGAAATGGTATGGTTTTGTAGGTTTATTATAGAAAGCATGTTTACTGGTTAGTAGACGTCTTTGTTGGTGGTTTTGCTCTGCACAAAAAGGCAAAGATAACTGGCGAAGTTTTGTTTGCTTTTGTTTATAACTTGTTTTAAATGGTGAGCCCTTAAGAGTGAGCTTTAAAATTATCTTCTCACCACATTAAAAAAAAAAAAAGAAAAAAAAAGCAAACCATCAAAAAACACTTACCAAAGTGCAAAGCCGCCACAGGAAGCCCGTGACTACCAGAAATCTTCGTGAATAAAGCAGTCTGGGGGGTTCGAGCGTCTTGCCATGTGCACAGGAGATGTTGACCAAATAGCTAAAACTGTTCAAGCCTTTACAAGCGATGGTGAAAGTGCAAAGAGGTGCTAGCATTTCGGCTCCCCCTCACAGGGCTGCTGCGATCGGCCCGAGGTTGCTCTTCGCCTCGGGTGGTTCCTGCTGCTCAGGAGGTGCTGGGTGCCAGAAGTGCTTCTGGATGGTGCTGGGTGAGTTCCTCCTCCGGGCTGAGGAACTTGTGCTTCGGCGACACCTCTTCCTTCACCCAGTCCTTCTCTGAGGCCTGGTGCCCCCGGCATACGGAGGGGAGGCGTGGGGCCGGGGCTCGGTGGTGCCCCCCAGGGTGCCACCACGTGCAGCCAGGCGCCGGGGAGCAGGAAGCAGGGGGTGGGGAGAACTGGGACAAAAGTCTCCATTTTGTGATTTGAAAGCGAGAAAGGTTAAGAACATCTGTAGTTGCTCTCAAGGAAGTGGCTACAGGGCTGAGCACGAGAGAAGTGACCGTGTGCGGTTACCGCGCCGGGAGCTTCGCGAGAGTGGCCTGTGAGCAGCCGGCGAGCCGCGGCGAGGGGTAGCTCTGCAGGAGCTCTGTGGTCACCGAGAAGTCCCGGCCCCTTCGCGTGTTTTACATACGCTCGAACTAGAAAGCTGTAGCGCGTGTGAAGTCTGCCTACTCGTACCGTTGGTATTTGGGGGAACTACTGCTGCTAATTCTGCCTCTTGTGCTAGAGGCCGCCGAGTGGGACGGGGGAGAGCCGGGCTGGTTACCAGCGCCGGCGCCGGTTTCCTGGTAAGTGGGCACGTCGCTGAATTTCTCCTCCTCTGCTCGCCTGCAGAAGAGGCGTGCTGATAGCGTTCTTGTGCTGGTTAAGCACTCTTGCCTTTGCTGGGTGTCAGCTGTTTGCTTGTTTTGGTTCGTTTCTTAGGAAAGATCGAAGGCAGGTTTAGAAGTCCAAGTGCCATCATCGTAAATCTAAGCTCTCCTTTTCTTCAAAAATAAATACAACGTAGGATTCCCCCGTTGGGGAGCACCAGTGGACCGTGGAGATGGCCGTTATATCTGAAGGGACATGTCGTTGCTGTATTATGCTAAAGGTGATGTAGTTTTGTGAAAGTGGGCTACAGAGATGCCCCCGGGTATGTCCTAAGTCTAAATAGGTACCCAGGAGAAACGTGGCAGCTGTAACGGACCTGGGGCTCATCTCCCCTGCACCTGCACCCTGCCGGGCAGCTGGGATCCCTGAGCAGGGTGGATCCGGATGGATCGTGGCACGTGGAACTCCTGCAGAGAGTGTGCAGATGCATGGCGAGTCCCCAGGCGTCAGGGCTCTTCGTTGCATGTATCAGCGTGGTGGCATCGGAGAGGCTGGAAAGCTTGTGAAGCAGGACTAAGCGATGACCTGTCTTGATCCAGTCCAGTTAAAGAGAGGAGCTGTTGCGAGTCACAGGTCTGCATCTGGAAGGCCAAAGTGCTTCTTCACCTCCCTCCTGGAGGCTTTTCCTGCTGGGGAAACTGCTGGTGGCTCCTACAGCAGTCCCAAGTGGTCGGGGAGCTCGGGGCGCCAGGGTGTTACAGGGAGGAAGAAGGGAGGTGTTGAAGTCCCGGCACACTGCAGGACACCGGCTCCCCTTGTGTGTTTGGGAGCACCGTCCCGGCCGGGTGGCTGCTCTTGCCTGAGAGCCCGCGGCAGTGAGCTGCGTGCCGGTGTCAGTCCCTGCAGTGTTTCAGTTGTCACACGTGTTGTTTTTTTTCTTCCGGTCCTTCTGCGTGGCAGAGTCTTGCAGCGGAGTTTTAGCTGTTGACGGGCACTGAGGGCACGTGCGTAGTCTGGCCGTGCCCGTTGCAGCGGGCACCTGCCGGGCATCACTTGCCAGCTGAGCCCTGAAGCAACGAGCTTCCCACGCCCGTGCCGCTGCCTCTTCCAAGAAAACGTGGGCTTGTGGAGCTCTTTTCCACGCCGGCTGATTGTCCCGCAAGCTTTTCCACACATCTGACCTGACCCTCAGGAAAGCCCTGAAATCAGCGCCGTGCCACCAGGAAGAGGCCGAGTTTCCTGAAGACCTGCTTCCCTGCTGGGAAGATGGGGTGGCTCTCGGCCAGCGGGCTTCCGTCGCCACTGCGCGGGGCGAGCCGCCGCGTGCTGGCGCAGCACAGGGGACATAGATGAGCAGCCTGGAGGGGGACTCAGAGGAAGGAAAGGGATCGTTAGTGTCGTGTCCCAGGCAGGAATAAAAAAAATCAGATTGTCCATCCTCTCTCTTCAAGCCTGGAATCCCCCTGCAATCCCAGTAGCATCGGTCTTAGTAATAAAGCTTTTTTTTTAGCTGGTCGGCTTATGGGAAAAAAAAAAAAAAAGGCAACAAAAGAACTTTTATCTGGTTTGTGTGTGATATGAGTTTGGGAGTATCGGCTGTGAGGTGGTAACACAGAAATCGTGTCATTGTGCGGTACGTGTGGTAGGTTTCCAAGGTGGGTTGAAGCTTGATACGCAGATATATTTACCTCCAAGGTTCTGCTTTAGCTGAAAGCTGCTTAATATTGACTGTTGAAGCATATAATAACAGATTGTATCACTTGAAGTTGTTATTATACCAGAAACTGTGGATGAGAAAGGATTTGGTACAAGTTTATAGTTTAGAAGCAAGCTCAAAGAATCGCTGGTGGCTACTCCTTCCACACCAGCCCAGCCAGGGGAAGCCCAGTTAGTGTCCAAAGGAACATTGGGCTGGAAAGAGAGGAAAACGGGACTTTGTGTGCGTGCTCACACGTCTACAACTGCAGTTACAGACCAGATGTGGTAAATTAACACACAGCTTTTCGAGTGAGCTGAAAATGTTCTTCCCACATAGGTGACATGTCATGAAATTCGCAGAAGTTTTTGAAATCGAGTTGGAAAAGCACAGGAAATGAGCGCGCTTAGTTCTCATAGTGTGACAGCGAACTGAGTGGGTTCATAAAGCGCTCAGTCTGGTCTGAAGTAGTCAGTACGTGAACGCTATAGGAGCCTGCATCCTCTGCTTTTCAGAGTTAGATTGCTAAAAATGGAAATATATCACATCTGTTCATGTAAGCGTGCGTACAGTGAAGGCTGGCTGCCCTACCCATCATGTGCACTCCGTTTTTCAGTTCTTAAGAACTTCACTACTCTTTAACGTTAACTAATTTTGCTGAAAATTTCCGTTCTGTGTTCTCAGCCCGATGTTTAAAACAAAGTTTTTCAGCATAGATCAGTCACATCGCAGAATGAATACTGTAGAAAAACCCAAGGGGAATTAATAACGCTGTTGTAGGGCAGAGGTAAACAACGTGGGGTGGCATCGCTCTTGAGAACAAAGCCAACCCCGAACGGTGCGTTCAGCGAAAGGGTCCTGTGGGAAAAAAGGGGGCGGCGAGCGCATCCGTCGCGAGGATGAAGTAATAATGGGCATGCACTGGAAGGACACAGATGCAGTTTAGAAGGCAACCTCATTGTGCGCTGTAGTACGGGGTTTGAATTTTCAAAAAGAACATTTTAGGAAAGTCTACATGTTACTTTGTGAGCGTAAGCAATCGTAAACATCCCCTGGCTGTGTCCTTTTCGTGAAACAAGAAACTAAGCGGGCTGCGAGAGAAGAAAAAGAGGAAGAGCTTGAAACTGGTGCATAAAACCAAGTTCTAGTTTGGTCAGATATTCTCCGGGATTTTCCTCTCCTTGTGTTTTAGGGACTTTTGCCCCCGAAACAGGCCTTCCAGCTTTGCGTTTTGCTTCCAGTTCTTTGGCTGTGGTGGTTCGAGTGCCTGGCAGCGATGGCCGGGGAGGTGCAGCGGGGCCGTCGCCTTCCTGCAGCTGGGCAGCACCGTCCGTCCGTGTCTCGCTTTCGTGTCAGCTCCCCAAAACGTGCAGGAAGCAAAACTTAATTTTCAGGTCCAAGCAAGTCTCAGCGCACAGGTTTGCCTCCGCTTGAGTGTAGACATGAGCTGTGTGGGCTTCTTCTCAAAGCTCGTGGAGGTTTCATTTGTTGCCTTTGCCTGAGAAAATGTCTTACATGTACAACTAAATTGCTCACGTAGGAAACCAGAGCTAGGGGGCATCCAGAGCCTCGTGTGAGCTCACGTGAGATGAGATTTACAAATGCCTGGTGGAGCTCGGAGCCAATTTCTGTGGTGTCTGATACCTTGAAATATCCCCCAGCTGACAATTTAATCCTGTTTCCTTATTCTAGGGAAACGCTTCTCGCGTTTCTGGGTATTTTTGTAGAGCGTGGGCTCTCGGCGGGTGCAGAATGTGCCAGCTTGGCAGGAGGTGTCGCAGCCCCGTCGGCTTTTCTTGCTCCTCCATCCCCGCCGGCATATTGACGGCTGCCTTCTGGTCAGGGACAGATTGGCAAATAGATTCCAAAATATTTAGTTTATTCCCCTTCCTTCTCTTTCTTTGACTTTTGAGGCATACAGGGGTTGGGAGGGGTTATTCAACAATGTTGTATGTTTGTCTTTTTTTCCTTAGAAATGGCAGGAGTGTTGGGCTTGAACTGCTCTGCCTTTACTGATGAGATCTTGGCTGCAGCATCTTAGGCAGGAATTGGAGGTTTTCACCAGATACTTTTCTTCCAAATTTTCATTAATAGTTCAGTAGCCAGACCAGAAGCAAACTGATTTTGAGCAACCTGCCTTCTAGAATTCCCTCTCTGTAGGTTTTAACTTTGCATCTTTCTGATAACCAAATTTTTACAGGGTTCTCATCTGTGTATGAGGACAGAAAGCTTTCTGCAGGTCTTAGGTCTGTAGGTTGACCTAGTCCAAAGAAATTAGATGTTGCTTCTGACACTTGTGACGCTGTGGTATTGTTTATGTGCCCGTGCACCAAAAATCACGAATTTTGTGGTTGAAACCCTTTGTGAGAAGGATGAGTCATTGTCCCCCTCTGCTGGTGGGTGCCCCGGGCTGGGAATTGGCTCTCCCTGCCAGCTAGCTGAGCTACTCGGTGATTCCAATACGGGCTTCCAAGGAGGTGGCAAGTATGTGTGTGTAGGTAGGGCAGGATTTAGGTGATGAAAGAAACCTTTTGCTTTGGGGAGAGCTCAAAAGACTTTAATGCATCAGCTTTCAAGGTGTGGTGTTAGCAGACGGTGTCTGGGAAGAGCCTTCCTATCTTGCCCTACATATCTTCTCGAAGCGCGTCGCAGAACACTGTTGTCGCATTAGGAACAGAGAGCGGTGAAGAGAAACGTGCTCTGGGAAAAGTGAGGGCCGTGCGGTCGCACGGCTTCCAGCAGAGTCGGGCACGTCTGTCATCGTGTCCCCGCCAACCCGGGTGACGCCGGTGGAGGATGGCGTGGGCGCTGGGCGACGGGCTCGCCGGGCAGGATGAGGCCCGCCGAGCGTGGCGCGAGCCAAGCAAAATGAACTCGGCGAGGGGAGGGCTGCAGTGGTGCCCACAGACTCATCAGCGAAACACTCAGGAGGGAAGGAGATAATCTGCAGAAGATAAACAAAAATCAGTGCTCCGCCGAGGCTCTGAAACTGTCAAGTGGCAAAGGATTAAAATTCCCCTCAGGGTTCTTCTGTGATGAAGCTGTGACAGGGCCGCGTGAGGCGGGCTTCTGGCTGGAGGCGCTGAGGTGAACGTGGTGGCCTCGGGCAGGCCGGGCCAGGAGCCCAGCCATTTCGGGACCGGGGCATTCAGTGATGTTACTCTGGGGCCGGGGAGAGGTCAGTGGGGGCTCAGACCATCACCATGCCCTTCTGACAAGGTGCTTTCCTGACAGCGAACGCAGCACCCTCGGGAAGGCTTGGTAGTGAGCAGCAAGGTGGGAGCTGGACGCTGGGCTCTCCTCTTATCCCCAAAAGTGTGCTGCAGTGGAAGCAGCAGCGTGGTACTTCTGTGTTCTGGGAATTGCTGCCCCGATTAGAAACAAGCACCAGCTATTAAGCAAAACCAAGGAATGCTATGTTGAAGAGAAACAGTTTTGATTTATGAACCTGCAAGGGCAATGGTTTTACATTTCCCTTCACATTTTAAAACCTCTAGGCAATCTCTTCAATGTTATGCCCACGCAGACATTAAAATATATTGAGTTTCAGTTGCAAGATACGTCGTTGAAAAGGGAGTGTTTTCAGTTAGATAACAGCTCCATCCTTAACCTTTTGCATTTACATTTTCTGGTGCTGTGCAGACATAATTACTGGCTTGTCTGCATGTTCCAGTAATCGTGCTCTCAATTACTTCTTCCCCATATTATTGCTGAGGGAATGTGTCTAGAAACTCAAATTTAACATTAACGTGACACAGATGAAAGGAACATGCAATTTAATTGTAAATATGTGCTGTGCTGTTAAACATTATTTTTGTTATGATTGTGTGATGCTTGCTGGGCACTTTCCAAGCACAAGGGAAGCTTGTGGTTCCGTGCCAGGCTTTCCCCAAACTAAGCCTAAGGCTTATAAAGCAATATCTTTAAAGTCTGCTGTGTGGGATTAAGGCCTGATGCTGTTGCAGCGAACCCAATGCACATTTAGTTCAAGTACATGTTGGCAGAGAGAGGGGAGAAGAGAGAAAGGAGAGATGGAGGATACAAATGGAGGAGTCTTTCAGCCTCAGATGGGTGAGGGGCAACGCTTACCACACCAGCAGTGCCGCCATGTTTGGTGTAGTCACATTTTGGCGCTTCTGTTTTACTGCTGCATCCAGTTAGTGGTTCCTGGCGTGCAGCTGGTCAGGTTTCCCCTTGACGGCATGGAGCAGTGGCTGATGGATGCTGCCTGTGCTCTTTGAAGAGGAACATCCGCACGTGCCAGCTCCTTCGCCGATGCTCCGCGCTCTGTCATCAGGACTGGGACTAGGGAGACTCCTTACTGATGCCCACTCTTTTCCCTGTGCTTCTTAAGCATCCCTGTAGCACCTCTTTGGTTTTACAGCCCCAGCATCAGACACTACATTAAATAGAGGCAGTGTCACACCTACCATTTAAAAGAAAGAGGTATTGATGTTTTCCTAGTTTGCTTGAGGTGGTACAGATAAGCTGTACCTTTGGGTGGGGTTAGTTTTGCAAAGCAGCCCCAGAATACTGAGGTTATTTGTGGTCATGGGAAAGGCTTAAAAAAAACATAGGCTCTTGGAAGGTGTCCCTGCTGCCTGAAGGCATGGAAGTTACTGCTGTGTTCCTTGTGAACAAGGTTCCTCCAAGAGAAATGTGAGCCTTGCAGTGATACTCACTCCTGTGGGCAGTTCCCTTATCCTCTGCCACCCAGCCAAGGCTCTGCATCTCCAGCAGAGCAAAGGAGAGTAAAAGGGCAAAGAACAGAACCTGATAATCTGGAAGGAGGGTCTAGGGAATAATTACAACTGCTAATATTGAGTTAAAAGTTACGAAGAATGAAGTGACTTCAAAAGCCATGAAGGAGGTGAAGCAAAGGGAAAAATACTCCCAGGGTTGCCGTGGGCATGACCAGACAGATTGTTGATGCTCTGAAAATATGAAAAAGCGATAAAACAGTCAAGGCTTTCCACCTGCTTTTTGTTTGCCTCTCAACCAGTGCACCCAAAGAGGCAAAAGGAATTAGTAGATTTAGGAAGAGTGTGTGGGCTGCACTCCTGGATGCTTGCTCTGTCTGTACTTGGTTGACTAGATCTGGATCTGGGTTACATTAATGGGAAGAATCTGTCAGACTGCACGTGGCTTTTTATCATCCTGACCGTATATTTGGTGCCTCTGGTACTGTACAAAGGAATTCCTGACTTTTTCTTTTTTTCCAGCCAGGTACAAGTTGCTTTTGGAGAGCGTGAAGATAATCTGTTTCAGTCACGTAGAGGATCAGACAGTCACATAAATGCAGGTGTGTTGGGTTCTGAGGTTTGGTTTTGTTTGTTTTTCGGTGGGAGGATTATGTTTGTAAATACAGAATTGGTGGTTTGGGCTTTTGTTATTAACTGAACTGAAGTTTAGTAAAATGTGGAACACAGACCCCAGAGTAAATGAAGTCTGTGGTCACTTAACTCCTTTCTGCCCTTTCTATTTAAGTACCAAGTATAAAATGCTACGCGCCTTTCCTTTCGAGTCAGAGCTCCCGTGTATGCCTTCTTGGCAGTCTGAAAGATACTTCATTAAGCCCACTTTTTCACCGTGACACACGAAGTATAAGGAGTTTGAAAAACCAAAGGGTGGGATGGGAGAAAGCTATCAGATGTATTTGGCTGTTAAGATAGATTGTAAAAATAGAAGCTGACTCTTTTTTTTTTTTTTTTAAGGAAACGTAAATTGTACTGTTTATATTAGCCAGCCTCAAGTATTGTTTTTCAGTTAGATACTTAAGGATGTGAAAGTTATTCCTGCTTTACAGTAAGAGAAACCTTTCAGAATAGTTGTGGAACAACCAGAACTTCAGCTGAGGGGAATTATTTGAAACAGTTACCAGAAACAGAATAACCATTGACATTTCTTTCTTCACTTTTCCCCTCATTTATGAAAAATGTTGGCTTTGAATAATCAGGTTACCAATATGAAAAGATCGAGAAATGCTGTGCCTAGCTCATCACAGTGTTCAGTGACCTTTCTAGGCAACACATTTGTGTACTGACAAATATTTTCACAAGAAATAAGGATGAGCCAAACTGAGCCTTCAATTTTGTACCTTCAAGCAATCTCTAATTTTATCTATGAATTGCATTTTATTTATTCTATGACCTAAATAGTCTATTTCCAGTCACATTTTTATTTTTGTCTTTTTCTTTTCAATATGGAAATTTGTGTTTTGGAATGTTTGCTACTGAACCGGCAATTAAAAACATGGAACCAAATCAATCAAACTCTCCTTCATCATGTTTTCTTTAAATACTTTTCCTCCACTTTCAGTATCTAAATGTAAAAGAAGATTGCAAAGCCATGGCTTTCTGTGCGAAAATGAGGAGCACAAAGAAGAGCGAAGTAAACCTGGAAGCTCAGCATCAGGGTTTAGAAATACTTTTCTACCTGCAAGATGAAGATCCCATTCGGTATACCAGTGGCGAGTTTACCTCGGAAGAGTTGTGCATTGAAGCCGCCCGGAGGTGTTGTGAGTATATGGATTTTGTACAAGTTTTCAGTGACAAGGCGTGACAGCATTAAAAGTGGTATGTCCTTCTCTCCACATCAGTCAATACGTATAGAAAAAGTATGCATGATATAAAGTCTAGGGTGGAAGCCTTTTCCAAGGGTCTGCTTGGGCAGTTCTCAAACTGTTTAGAGTGGAAGAAATGGAAGAGACTTTCCTGAGATTTGTGTAAAATGGTGATCTCTTGCCCTGGTTTCTGGCAGATACAAGTACTGATTTCTTTTAGTGGGATTGATTAGGCCTCTTATAGGAGAAGAGGAGACACAGTGTACAATATGTTACACAAAGCTGTTTTTACCTTATACTAGTTGGTAAGCCTGTCAAGATCTGTTCCATATTATTTTAGAGAGGGCTAATCGGAGAAAATACAACCATTTGCTGCTTTCCCAGTTTTAATTTTCTCTTTTGTTGCCCAACACTCCTTTGCAGAATTACAGTGTCTGTAGTGTTAATAACTCACCGGCTAAGATTACCGTAACTGTGCACAACTGTGGTAATACAGAAATGTATAATGAAAACTTCTTGCTTTGCCGTTGCGTTCCTTGACTCAGCAAAATATTTGAATATATGTAGAATTCTACTGGAATCGGTCTGTTTAATCTATGTTTAAGCCTCATGAATCTTAGGTGTAGTGTACTTCTGCATTTACACTTCTGAACTTCTGAGGTTCTTTTATCCCCCAGAATTTTCTGTTTCCCAAGGTTCCTGGAATACTAAATACTGTTCAGCTGATACGGGAGTAGTAAATCCAGCTGTATAAACATCTAACTGTCTGTTTCTGGGCGTAAGCTTTCTGCAGTTTTACAATATTTTCTATTCCCACACCATCTTGGTTCTTGTGGGACTGAGCACCCTCCAGTTCATTTACCTAATTACTTCTCTTTCATTCTAAAGACAGGAATGATAGGAATCTGAAGGACAAATCTCATCAAATAAGCACTCATACTGTTTTTGAATAGTTTTAATGAGAATGGGGAATACTTAAAACCTGTTTGTGTCAGCATGTAAGAGCTATGAGCTGCTGCTCTTTGTAGAGGTGTGAGCCCACATGCTGTGCAACTGCTGCCAGTAACTTCTATTAGAAAGTTTACAACTTTTAAAGAAATGACTTTAGGTGAGTTTTCCTTAAGGGACCTTCTTTCTGCCTTCTCTTGGTCTTTGCTAAGTCCACAACAAGTGCGTGTGAAGGACAAAAGCCTTACCCATTTCAGCAAGCCCGTGATGCTGGTCTCTGCTGTAAATCACTGCTTGCGTAGTTAAACCACCGACGGCATCTCCGTGCTGCTGGTTGGCCTGCTGGAAGTAGTGGGTGTCCAGCCCCATCTTCTGTGAACTTTGCGATTAGGTTGTTCAGGTTTTATTTCCTTGGTTTCTCTTCTTCTCTTTTGCACTCTCTCTTGCAAATTCGAAGCAGAATTGGTTTCACTGAGTTCTGTAGGACCAAAACAATGTGCTCGGCAGTTGGCCCTGATTCAGAACGGCACTTAAGCACATGCTTTAGTGCTCTCTGGGACAGAGCTTCTTGCCTGGACGGGGCTTTTGCAAAAAGGTACTGCTTCCTATTGAACAGGAAGCTGAAGCAAGGAATTCAAACAAACACAGCCCTGTAAACATACCGTAGCTTGTTTTTCTCTGGGATGATGTAAAGGCAAAGGTTAAAGCAGGTCAGCTTAGACCTACAAGTTAAAGTCTGTTCTTTGTTGGAAAACCCTCTGTTGAATTAGCTGAGAATGGAAAAATGATACGTTATGCTTTGTGCCTGTCTGCTAACGAGAAGGGGATTTTGATCATTTTCCTAAAACCTTCTCTTTCAGCTATGGGAGCAAAATTTATTAATAAAGTAAAACTGAGAACAAAGTTGTGGTATTGCTGAGTGGTTCTGTTAAAACACCCATTTCTGTAATTTGGAAAAAGTGAATTTTTTAAAGGCTTTTCCTCTTAAGTTCAGACCTTTGGCAACATCAACTTCCAAATAAATTCCATGGTAGAAATAGCTAATAGAAATGTCAGGCTGTTTAATACATAATACAATCAGTGGAGTCGACCAGTACACAGTTTGCATTTCCCCTTTGGTCATATCTTTCTAATAATTGTTTTAAGCTAATCCTTGTGTCAGTTTTTCTTTATGGTATATTTTGCAAGATCAGATAGTTAATTTATGTATTTATGTTTTTAGGTTGTGCATATGTATTGTGGCCTTGTGAATTCACGTGCTTGCTTTCTTTCCTCTGACAGCTATATCTCCTCTGTGCCATAATCTCTTTGCACTGTTTGATGAGAACAAAAGACTCTGGTACGCACCAAACCAGGTCTTTAAGATAGATGAAAAAACTTCTCACCGGCTGCATTATCGAATGAGGTAAGTGTAAAACATCTGAAAAATGATTCCTTAGGAACAGGGGCATTTATCTTAACAACAGATAGATGCTCTAACTCATACTACTGAACTCACTAAAGAAGCTAAAAAGTAAAACCAAAAGCAGCAGCTTGCTCTTCACACCATAGATAAGAGATTAACAGGAAAAGCTTTAAACGTCTCCTGATTTTTTTTCATCTCCGCTATATAACCCTGAAAAACACCCCAGAAGTTGAAAACCACAAGAACCCATATCCACGAAACAGTAGGTGACTGAACTGTCTAACAGCTAAATTGAAAAAAAAATGGCTCAGAAACGTTGTTTCATCATATCAGTAGTTTGCATGTTTCAATTTCCATTTGAAGTGTTCAGAGTGAACTGTACTCCTGCTGAAGTCAATGGGAATTTTGCTATTAGCTTGAAAGGAGAAAGCAACACGCTGTTGCTTTTGAAATTCTCCTCTAGGACCGTAGGGGAATCCATGTGGCCTGACTGCGGGTGGCAGTTACTAGACCGGAGAAAGCATTCGAAAATCAAAGCCGTTGTTGGCAGGATCTTTATCCTCCATACATACCAGGAGGTTGAACTTCAGGGGGTACTGTTAGAATATAGCGCGTTCCCTGTTGAGATGTGTGGGGCAGAATGGGAGTACTGGCTCTCATCCACTGCAGAGTGAAAGCAGCAGAATTGACAGCTCTTGAGCACTGCCACATTCACTAGCTGAAGAAAAGATGTCCTTCCTTTTTGATATATTTTTTGTTATTCTATTTTGATAGAAATCCAGTTCTGCACATTATGCTTCCTCTTTTTTTAAAAAAAAAAATTGACTTTTTGCGTCAGTATGAGCTTTTAAGTGTGCAATGTAGGAATAATTAGTCTAAAAACTTTCTGAACTTTCTGAAGCTTTGCCTATGTTCCTGAAGCAAGTGCACTAATCATCACGTTTTTGTTGATTCTTCAAGGAACAACTATAAGAAAATAAGCTTCTATATAACACCCCTCCTTGGCATAAAATGTAATACTCACATATATGGTCAGTTTAGGCTACAGAGAAAAACATTTCTAAAACGGGGTGCTTATATAGCTGTATGCATTCTAATATCTTTTTCTTGATAATCAACATCTCTATCACTTGTACATGCTAATGAGGGAACTGGCACATGTAGGCCTCAGGCTGTGCATCCAAACCGTTTTCTAGGCTTGTTAGAGAATAACAGACACTTTGCTTATGCAGATACAAAAAGAGAGCTTTGTAAATGGGATCTTTGAACTGTAAAGTATTCCAATTCTGATTACAACTTGTGCTATACTGGAATTGTTACTATTATTGGTTGAATTGTTACGAGAAAAAAAATACTGCCAGTTTACACAAAGATCTTTGCTTTTCAAAGAATCATGGTACTGATACCTACATTCAAAGGAGGAAGAGGATACTATAGTATTTTATTTTTTCTGCAACACCGCATAAATGCTGTTATTAGCAGCATTAATGACTTAACCTCAGCTAATCTTGGATTTAAACAGCTGTGATTAAGTTTGGCAGATAAACACCCTACAAGAGTGGAATTGAGTGACTCTAAAGAAAGCTCTGAAGACTCTAAAAGCTTGTTACAGAGCATTAAGTGCCCTTTCTTACTTTAAGAGCTCAGTCAGATTAACAATATACTGATAATAAAAAATAATAAATTCTTCGTATAATCTGAATCTGGGACGTTTTCCCCTGATACTGGAATTCTTTGATGTGGTCTGCTTTTCTCTATAGAAAAAAAAGAGGGTATTTTAAACATACAGTTGTGTGAATTTAATCCTCTGATTAGAAGTTTGATGCTTTGTTTTTAACTATTTTAATTTAATTCTTAAAAAATATTTTCCACTGTGTTTAGTGTTTGTATGTTTCCACTTTGGGTGGGTGATGAGGACTCACTCCAGGAACTTCTGTAAATTTAGGTGCTAAAATCTAGAGATTCCTGTCTGTCCAGGAATACTGTAGTGCCTTGGTGAAGTGGGGTTTTCCTTTCTTTCGTTTACTATCTGTTTGGTGTCTTGGCTTGGGAACCTGAACTGAGAGAGGGCTGGGCACTAAGAAATTATGAACAGCACAGGATTGTGAAACTGTTCTCTAAATACTGTTTATTCAGAGCTCTGCAAGAGGCAGAATTCCTTTTGAAAAAGGAAAGTGGGCTGGGCTTTTTTAATAGTGCACTGTATTAGATTGTATATAATCATTCAGAGACTAAATCAGTTTTATGTCGACAACCTTACTTCTGAAATTTCATTGACTTGATAGGTTTGATTTTTCCTATTGAAATTATATGTATATAAATTGAAGGTATGTGACTTCGTAGTTTGAAATGCTTTTAGATGTTAGATTTTTCTTCCACTGCTGAAAGCTTTGTGTTTCGTTTCTGATAGCGTGGACTTCCCATCTTCCTCTTCTCCCTGGAAGATCCATGCTACTTAGTATACTTTTGGTAATATTTTGAAAGGACTTGCTTTTTACTAGAAACTTTGTAACAGGACCCGTATTTGCATCCAGTGAAAAAGGAGTCTACAACATAAGAAACCACAGTATTTTGTAATATCCTGACTAATTAGCTCACAAGCTTAACTGTTTCATAGCCGGATGGTGGTGAAGCCAGAGGTAGCAGTGTTTGTTGGCATGGCAAAGGGACCCAAGGCATAGGTTTTGGAAATCCAGGAAAGAAGGGTCATCAGAGTCACCCATAGGTGAAAGAGAAGGAAGAGCAGGTGCCCCTCCAGCATTTCACCACTTCTTGGCCAGACTGAATGGATCTCCTTTCCAGGTCTTCTGCAGGACTTATGAATCCAAAAACTTGTGCTCCCATTTCTGTCTTTGAAAGTGGAATAATAATCATCTTTCTCTCCTTGCCACAAGTCAATCAGTCCCTTCAAGACAGAGACTCTCCTGCTTTGTGTGTATGGTTCCGCAAACAACGGGGCTTTAATTTTTATTGTAACTTATAAGTCTTGTTTTAATCATGGCAGTCTAATAGGTAAAGGAACAAATTCTCCACTCAGTTACAAACAATCCACAATATCTTGCCCATAATTGTTTTCAGGAAATAACAAACAATCGGTGTTATTAATTATCAGTCATTTTATAAAGTAGCATGTGGAAAAAAAAAGTAATTTCCTGGAGGCAGAAGGATTTGCTTTCTTTCCTTTTGCTTTTTGTGCTTAAACCAAAGGATTTCTGCAGTATCTTACAGGATGTGTTGGGAGTTTTTAGCGTAGTTGTGTGTTGGTGTTCTTACCCATGCTATGTATGTAAGCCTTTTGGGTCTTAGAAAGACTTGTCAAAAAGAAAGAAAGGACAAAAACACAATGCGGAGAGTATCTTTAGGAGTAGGGTAATACATAATTCTTCATATGGGCAGTCAACTTACTGTGCAGATAACGCGATGAAAACATGTGGTCCCAAACTAAGCGCACGAATTTTCTTTTGCTCTTTAAGATCCCAATTCTGCACTGAGGCTGGTACGCACCAACCTCGACCACTGCAGAACTGGGATTTAATCCATGAACTCCCATTCTGGTCAGAGACAAATCACGAAATTATAGTCACACATTTTAGACCTTGCACACTTGCACGAGGGTTGTCCTGTCCTGCAGCGTTCGTAAGCATTTGCTGACTGATTTGCTGCCTGCCCGCTCTCTTCCTGTCTTCCAGGATACGCCTCTTGCAATTTTTATTGCGTTACATTCGAATTGAAACTGTTTGGGCAACGTTATGATTTGTTACTTAAACAGATTTGTTATTTGTAATTTTCAAATGTGCCTGTAGCTTATAAGTTAGTTCATCTATTCCGCTTTTTCTTTCAATATAGAAAATGTGTATTTCCAGTTCAGGAGTTGGATATATTAATCCCTCATGCCTCGGCATTTTTTACTGTAAAAACTTAGTTTTTTTTCTACTCAATTTTCTTTACTTCTCCTTTTATGTGCAGCGCTTATTATCATTCACATTCATTTGTCTTTTTCCTTTGTAAGTTGTTCTCAATGTTATTTTGGTCACTCAAGCTCCTTACGATTTCGCCAATGGCACGTTTAGGCAGACATTAAAATCTTAGCTGTTAAGAGTTTGTGGTAACATTATGTGGAGCTCACTGTGATCACTGTCCATCAGGAAAGCCTCCTTTCGCACCTCCCCTTGTATTAGTAAGTAGTTCTGCATTGTTTGCTGTGGGTAGCGCCGAATGCTTCTCTGGAGTTAGTGGTGTATTCTAACAGAAATCCTTCCTACTTAGCGGCTGGGTAAATCTGCTCTCCTGTAACCTTTTAATTGTAAGTACGTCATGATCATGTGCAAGGAATGAACTCTTGCAAAAGGCACATTGATTCAAACCAGATTTAACTAAGCTTTATGTGATTTAAAATCTTAACAGAACTCAGAAAGAAATTTCTGGAGCAATTCAGACAAAGATTTTTCAAAGCTTTTGGCTGACGCTTGATCTCAACAATTTCATTCGTTTGCAGCAGATGCCAACTCTTTTAGCAGGTTTTTAAAAAGCTTTGTGTGCAGATAGATTAAAAAGCTTATTTGTAATACACAGAGAAGATTGACTGTGTCCCTTTAAAGCTGGATGATTTAAATTAGTGTCTTTTTCACCATCTCCATCCAAAACCAAAGGGAAGCAGAAATTCCAGTGCATAGCTTCTAGTACTTCCAGCTGTGGCCTGGAGGGAGGCACTCAGCGGTTATAGAGGAAGAGGTCTGAAGCCATGTTAACCCTTTAGATGAGCCATTTTAATTTGGAATGCAAATGTCAACTATTGGTTAATGCACAGTAGAGGCATAGTCTCCTACACTGAGGCAGAAAATCGAAAGTTTTTGGCATGTACCTTGTTTTGTTTTGCAAGTTTAGAATATGTATCTAATATAAATTGAGGATTTTCTCCCGGATTTTTAAAGTTTATTTCTCTTTTTCTTGCAAGATACTACTTTACAAACTGGCATGGGACTAGTGAAAATGAACCCTCCGTGTGGAGGCATTCGCCAAAGAAGTCAAAGAATTCTTACGAGAAGAAGCACGTTCCAGAAGGAACCCCGATCCTTGACGCAAACTCATTAGAGTACATCTTTGCACAGGTAAGAGGTTGCATGCAAGTGTCTGTGCCATTTCACTAGCACGACAACTATTTGATCCAGTAGAAATTGTGTCTGCTTTAAAAAACTATGTTCAAGCTTTAATGTATGTTTAACCTTACCTGTTGGCATTGGTCATACTTTACACAACATGGTGAAAAGAGAATTTCCTAATGAAGAACAATCAGGCCATATGCAGAACATGTAAAGAAACTGTCTCACAGTCCAAAAATGTAGCCACAGGCTACGTTTTTATAACACAGTTGCTTTATTATTAACTGGTTTTTATATAAATGCTATACCTTTTGTGAAAAATTTGCACATGATGCCATTCATAGAATCACAGAACGGCTTGGGTTTGAAGGGACCTCAGGGATCATCTAGCTCCAACCCCGCTGCCATAGGCAGGGACGCCGCCCACTAGATCAGGTTGCTCAGGGCCTCGTCTAAGCTGGCCTTAAGCACCACCAGGGATGGGGCATCCACAGCTTCTCTGGGCAACCTGTTCCAGTGCCTCACCACCCTCTGAGTGAGCCATTGTCACACTCCCTACTTGCATGCAGTTTTTCTTCCCTTCTGTTGTGCCTCCCAGTTGCTGGTAGCATGCTGCATGCTCGTCGTGGCAAGTAGGTGCAGTTTCTATTTCAGCAAGCTTGTGTTCCTAATTGAAAATCGTTCTGTTGTGAAACCACAATATGAGAAAATACCCAGGTAGCTACAGCTAGAAATACATCTTAATGGTACCACTTGCATTCTAAAGTAGTAAGAAGCAAAGGGTTTCTTTTGCGAAATCTACCAAATTTCTGCCTTGTTTTATATGAGCATATAACATGCTTCAAAGTGTGTTTTGTCTTTTTTTTTCCTTCTTTTCTGATTGCCAGCAAAAAAGGTAAAAACAATGGGTAGGGACCTTAGTGAGTATTGCCAGACAATAGAGACTGTGTATGGGGTGGATGTGCTGTGATGATGTTTGCGATGATTCCACCCGTTCCATGAATCATCATTTTAATAAACTTTTGTCAGGCACAAGTGTTGATGTTTCTTCTCAAATAGGCAGGGTTTGTGGGGTGACTAGTGCTTGCCTACGTTCCTGTTTCATTGGTCTAAGAGAAGATGGCATCTTACTGCATAGCTCTTATCTTCTTCCTCTACCCCTTCTTGTCATGGCTTTCAGTTTTGGGTGACTTTTCTTGCTCAAGGAGAGCCTCTGATCTTGTGACTTTGGTTGCTAGCATTACAAATGCCAAACCTGTTATATATTTTTTTTCTCTCCTTGTTAAGGGTCAGTATGACTTAGTGAAAGGCCTAGCACCAATCCGTGACCCTAAAAATGATCAAGAAGTTCATGAAATTGAAAATGAATGTCTGGGAATGGCTGTCCTTGCAATCTCTCACTATGCCATCAACAAAAAGTTGAAGCTTCCAGAGCTTCCCAAAGATATCAGGTAAGTTGGGCTGAATTCTTCCGTGCTGTTGGATATGCTTCACTTCTCTTCCTAAAGGGATCTGAAGCATTTTACTTTGCACGGTCTGACTATGTAGGAGTTACGAGCCCCAACACTAATACTGCTATGTGTGTCTTCCTAATCTGGTCGATTGGGATATGTAATAGAAAATTTCAGTTACTTCTTACCTGAAGATTATATGAAATTTATGCAGCTAGTGCAGCCAGTGTACTGATGTGTTGCGTACTTGCTGTAAATTCAGGACTCCAGGTTAATAAGTTGAGAAATGGTAGCGTTGTTAAGTGGCAACTTAATGTTACTGATTTGGGTGGGCTGTATCCGTTTGCCTATAAAGCTTGCAGGTAAGGTTATTATTTGAATTCCTGTTGGCTACTAATGCCATAAACTGCCTCTGCAGTACCAGCTGCACAGTGGTTTACTGCCTCTTGTTCTCTATAAATTACTTTCAAAATGTAAGGCAGTACCACATTTTAGAGTTAAAAACTTAGGAATCAACTGTATTAACTCGTACTGTTGTTTTTCCTCCTAGTTATAAACATTATATTCCTGAAACTTTGAACAAGACTATCAGACAAAGGAATTTCTTAACCAGGATTCGGATAAATAATGTTTTCAAGCATTTCCTTAAAGAGTTTAACAACAAAACCATTTGTGACAGTAGTGTGTCTCCACGCGATCTGAAAGTTAAATACTTATCAACAATGGAGACTTTGACTAAACATTATGGAGCAGAAATTTTTGAGACTTCATCTCTGCTGATTTCATCCGAGAATGAAATAAATAGATTTAATTGTGGTGACAACGAAATCCTTCCACTATATGAAGTCATCGTGACAGGAAACAATGGAATCCAGTGGAGGCTCAAGCCAAATGTAAGTATCCTTTGATAAATGGGAATTTGAGGATTACTTTTGGGGGCACAACAACTGCTAAAAAGTGTGCATGATCTTTAGACACTGCAGATCAGCTTTTTCTTTTTTAAAAGGGCTCCTTTGATAGAATCGTAGGATAATTCAAGTTGGAAGAGACCTCAGGATTTGTCATGTCCAACCCCCTGCTCAGGGTTAGCTCCGAGGTGAGACCAGATTGATTAGGGCTTTAGCCATTCTGGTCTTGGGGAAATTCCAAGGATGCACACTCCACATACTCTCTGGCAGCCTCTTTGCCTGGAAGTTTCACCAGAAAAACTTAAGACTTTGCTGTATTTGCCAGACCAGATTCAAGTCATGAAAGATTAATGCACGTGGAGGCCCTTATGATTTGGTGCTCTGTCTTGATATCAAGGTCTGCTTATGCTTTTTTCTGTATGTTTGGCAACCCCAGATGCCAGAATTACTCATACTGATAGACTTTTCATGAGTAAGTTAAAATATAGTGACATTAAAGCTCAGCTTTCTCATGCTAGTGATATTTTATATGATGTACTTTCAGTGCTGCTGAGCTCACTTTGTTTAACCTCTTTTGTACTTTGTGTATATAAATATTAAATGTACTTTGTGCTTGAAGGGATTATGGCATATTCTATAGTTTTTCTCCACATACAATACATGAACAAATAGACCTCTTTTTGCTTGCCTCAGTTCCCTACTGTGATGAGAAACCTACTGATGGCTATCTTTTGTAGCACAGAAAATGTTGTGCTTCGCTACATTTAGATGTAAGCTAATTATCTCTGGTGGAGAATTTCTGTTTGAAATGATAATATTAATGAGGGGGAGGGAAGGAAGAACGGATATTGAGAAGAAAACCTTGCAAGATGTACAGCCTGTTTCTTGCAAGGCTTCTGTTTCTACTGATTTGTAGATTATTTTTATTTAAATGGCTAAACCAAACACTTCATCCCAGTGAAAAGCATTCAGTGACTAGCAGGAAGCTTTGCTTAGTCTGAACGTTTGTATTTTTTAAGTATGTAGTTAGTAATAGTTTTCAGTAATTTTTGATCTGTGAGGCGACCAGTGTCATTGTGGTCTGCGTGCAGATTTCCAGCTGCTGTCGGCAGAAGTTCAGGCAGGCGCCGTGAGAAGAGTGTCGCTCTGGCTCTTGGGCTGAGCTCAGAAAGTGTACTTCATGTACATACTTCAGAAATTTCAGTATCGCTGTTTCAGCCCTGCACTACCACTATTATTATTGCTAGCAGAGAGAGAGAGGTAACTTGCCTGGCTAACAACTGGTTTCTTTCATCCTCATGAAAGTTGTCTTATGGACAGTTCTTGATAGAAGTAAGTCCTGGCAATACAGGCAGTGATCACAGAATTGATAATTCAGTGCAAAGGCATTCAGCAATTAACTAGATGTAGAAGATTAATTTGTGAATTTTTGTTTCGTAGTGAAAGCACTGTGCTAAAAAAATGTTTGTATTGATATATTTTTATCCCAAATATATTTGCAGTCTGTACAGACAGAAAAGGAGAAGAAGAAAAAATCTGATGGCAAAACCAAAAAGGAAGAAGAAAAACACAAAATTCGAGATTTATGGAACAATTTTTCCTATTTCCCTGAAATCACCCACATTGTCATCAAGGAGTCTACTGTGAGCATTAACAAGCAGGATAACAAAAGGATGGTAAGATCCAAACCTGGATAGTTTTCCCTCCTGTGGGTTGTTACAGTGGCACAGTATTGTTGGGCGACAGGTGACAACCTCCTTGGGGAACATTTCCTAATGGGACTTTTAAATAGTAGTTAAATATGCTGTCTTCAACAGTGTACAAATGCAAAAGTGCTAATTAGAAGAGCAGCAAGTTGATGAAGACAGTTATTTCTCTACACTTGTTACTGCATACCAGTAAGAGTTTATCATCTCCCCAAGCTCTTCATGATCTCCTAGCTGTGCTTCTCAGCCCGTGGCCTTCCTGGGTACAGCCTGGAACAGCCAAAAGCAGCGTCAAGAAAGAGGAGCTCAGTGAGGGAGGGCAGAGGGACCTTGGGAGAGAGGAGGAGGAGAGTCACTAATTTTAGTGTCCTAACTGTTTTTTTTTCTTTCTGTGGGCTGTCAGCTGTTAGAATTTAGAAAGGAGCTACCAAAGTGCCCTTGGCTTCAAATCCAACATGCCTGCCCTAGTCCTGAACTTGTGAGGTTTCACAATGAGTACTGCAAGAGCTTGCATTACAGATCTCACCCAGGATTACAGCAGAACGCAAGTCATGCCACAGAATGAGTTTCTAGCCAGTAATAAGTAGGGAGGGTGCAGAATGGTCACTGTTGGCCTCCTAAATGTGTATGGTTTTCTATCATGTGTTTCTGAACAATTGTTTACTCACTGTGAATAAATTGCTAGATATTTCTCAAATATTTTAACAGGACTGTAAGAATTCTTGACTAAAATATCTGTTTGTTTTAGGAATTAAAACTGTCCTCACATGATGAGGCCTTGTCATTTGCATCGTTGATAGATGGATACTTCAGACTTACAGCAGATGCCCACCATTATCTCTGCACAGATGTGGCTCCCCCACTGATCGAGCACAACATAAAAAACGGATGCCACGGACCCATTTGGTTAGTAAAATGGTTCGATTTGAATTGACCCACTTGAATAATTAGTCCTCTAATTCTGCTGCATATTGAATCCATTGAGGAAATCTGGCTTTAAAAGGTTTCTGTAATGGCCAGTATTAGTTACCAAGAGGTTGTAGGACAACTTTTTTCATGTAATCAGAAGAAAAAATAATGTCACCAATTCTCTCGTCATCAGCGTAGGAGTATTTTGAGACTTATTTCACTAATAACTATAATCATCAGTTGAGCAGATGGGAATATTTTAGGTACACAAAGGTAAACTCTACTCTTATCTGTGCTGACCCTGGGAGTCCCTGAATGAATGTACAAAGCTTTGCTTTTTATTTTTAATTTGCTGAATGAATTATTTTCCTTTCTGTTCATGTTTCTGGCTTCTCCTTTTGTGTTTAAGAGAACTTACGTGTGCACTGTGTTGGAAGCAGAGTTTCCCCACTAAGCATGCTAAGAGCATAATAAATCTTTCCTTGCTCTTATGCAGATAAATGTGAGCATATGTAATAAACACAAATTATGTTTTAATAATAGTATAAATATTTGTAAGTTACGAAAGTTACGATGATATGTTTTTGTTCCAAATTTAGGATTACTTCCCTGTGTATTTACTAACAATAGCTTTTGGATGCAACTGCTCATTTGATGGTTTTATTCATTTGCACGTTGACTCTTTCAGCACCGAATATGCCATCAACAAACTGCGACAGGAAGGAAATGAAGCAGGAATGTACGTGTTGAGATGGAGCTGCACGAACTTTAACCACATCCTCATGACAGTGACTTGTTTCGAAGGCTCAGAGGTACGTCAGGTGTGGCATTCCCAGCAGTAATCTGGTAATGAGCTAAAGACTAGTGGCTCCCTGTAATCCATGATGTTATATTTGTCTTCTTTAGGGCAGTTCCTCTTAGTTTTCTTCGACAGCTGATGTGGCAGGGGATAGACACTAGTATTCATAGCTTTATTTTCCCCAGACTCTTGTGCTCTCTCTGACAAATATGTTTTGTTACATCCAGAACACTTCTGCTCATAGCAATAGAACTGTGCATGAACATGGTTCAAATTAAGCTGATTTAACTCATATGCTTGTCACTGCAACTTACCTAATGCTTCTTGAGCATGGAAGAAAATTCCTTCTGAAGAGTCAGGGCTTCTGAATACTCTCAGGCTGTGCAGAACACAGAAGCTGTAATTTGGACCTGTTAAAAGTTTGCATCTTCATGTTGCTCTTTTTCCACTCTGTTTTTTATGAGCCTTCTTGGGACTGAAGGTTACAGGAATTGCAGGGCCTTCTCCGGCTTTGTTGAAGTTTGATTAGAGGAACCTAGCTAGCATAGGAGCAAGTGTTTAATTGTTCCTAGAAGTAATTTCAAAGGCTTTATGGCTTTATTCACTCCTACAAATGTTCTTTCACTTTAGTGATCAGTATTTTCCTTTCTTTTTTTTCCCACTCTCTCCAGATGATAAATAGTTCAATCCAGTACAAGAACTTCCAGATTGAGGTGAAAAAAGGCGGGTACTTCCTACACGGTTCAAACAAATCTTTCGCATCCTTAAAAGAGCTGATGGATCACCTTAAAGGACAAATACTTCGGACAGACAACATAAGCTTTACACTGAAGAGGTGCTGCCAACCAAAACCAAGAGGTAGTCTCTGTCCCTTAAGAAAAACTACAAACTTTGCTGTTGAAAGGAAAATAAGCTTCAGCATTGGAGGCATTTTTAGTCTGCTCTGTTTGTTCTGTATTCTTGTGTCAGGCTCTTCTGTTACTTAAGTTTCTTGCTTCTCTTGTTTTTGGGGATCTTGTCAAAAAGCAAAAGCAAATGCTGTGAACAAGGCTTTAGGGGTTTCCTTTTAGTGTTACAAGCTCAGTACAGGATGCTCAGGGGCTGGTGCTTCTCAAGAGCCTTGTTTGTATGAACTTTTCTGATGACAGTGGTTTGCCTTTTTGCACCTGAACAACTGGCCTCTGCAGTATCGATGGCAGAGGCAGAGCGCTAGATTTCTTTAAGAAGAAAATGTCACAGCTGACTCTGAGTCATGAGCTGCGATGTTGTGTCAAAGCAGGGACCATATACGGTTCTTCCTTTTCTCCACTGAGTCACGTACGCCAGGCAGTGCCGCCGTGCATCATGTTATGTTGTTCCAGCAGAGGTTTGCAACCTTCAGCTTGTTGCATGGCAACCTTTGGTTTCAAGCTTATTTGCTGTCATTATGATGTGTTGTTTGCTTTATTAATCTTCACAGAGCAGTGGGGAAAGCTTTGTCTGGAGCTGTTATCAAGCCGAGCACCCTTGAAGTCAGTAGATTTGTCTGTGAGATCAGATTTTAGATGACTGGGACAACTGTGCATTTGTTAAACTGTTAATGCCAACACTTATTAAAACTGCTGTAAGCTACAAGTGTCTTGCAGCTGAATTTTTTATGAAAGGAAACACACAATGGCATGGTTGTGTTGATCAGATAATGGTTTCCTGTTAGAATAAGGGGAATAACTGAGCTGCATTCATTACCTGCTTGTTTAGAAGGTCATAGAGCATTGTGTAGCTAGTTTGAGTTTTTTAGCACTTCTCAAGAACGTTGTTAATTGTCTGGAGCATGGAGAGATTAAACGTTTTGACATTTCAATTAAATTTTGACAGCTGTATTCAGAATAAAAAAAGCAAAACAGATCAAGGAGTTTTCTCCCCTCCTCAGCTTTTGTCATGACAGTTGCATCTCTGAACTTCAGTTGGACCCAGTTGTCTTTGCTGTTCCCTATTCTGTTTCTTCCCTGTTTTTTTTTCTCTCTTCATTTTCTTTTGAATCTGTCTGTTTAATTGGTTATTCACAAAGATGCTTAGGGCCTGAAGAAAGAGAAGAACATTTCCAACAAATGGTCTGTTAACGGATTGTTTTCAGGTGCTAGACCGTGGTTTAGTCCTGATGCAGGTATGTGTTATGCTCCCAGTACTGGGAGGGCCAGGTGCACGCAGACATCTAAAACCATTGTATCATAATAAATAACGCCAGCTGTCAGATGCAGGAAGACAACATTAACGTGTAAGGCTTTTGGATCTAATGATGCCTCTCCCTGACCAGAAACAGGGGGGAGCAGCAGCAGACTTTTCCTTCTGCTTATTTCCCATTCCCTACTTTAAGTTTTATGCTTTGAAAACAGACTGTTAGTGTTTCCCAGAGCACAAGAAACTTTCAAGGAGGTGAAGAGAGGAAATGAGACTCCAGCTGTCTCATATCCACCTGGACAGTGGAAAAGGGCCATACCTGTAGGCAGGAGGGAATGTGTGTTATTTCACTTAATCTGCGGCCGAAGCAGTGTCTTTTTGGGCCCTGGATACTTCTCTGTGCAGTAAGTACCAATGGTTCCTTATCAGCTGTGATACAGCTCATGTTAGATTGTGTACATAAAATAAAAAATATAGCTCTGTTTTGGTGAATTCTCTGTTGAGTGATGAGCAGAAGTTACTTGAACAGGAATTTGGTCAAAGTTTCTTCTTTTCTCCCTTCTCATTCATTTGGGAATTTACTTCAGTGAACATACAAAAATGTTACTGTTTGAGAAAGGTGAATGTATGCAGTTATCTTTGAGAAGTCTTAACGAATATTTTCTCTCCTTGCCTTCCAGAGATCTCCAACTTGCTAGTTGCAACCAAGAAGGCTCAGGAATGGCAGCCTGTTTATCATCTAGGGCAGCTGAGTTTCCATCGAATCCTCAAAGAAGAAATTACGCAGGTAGGTAGCTGCTGAACACTGTTTGTCTCTTAAAATCCAACAAGTAGGGCAGCCCTCCATACCCAGTCAGGTAATAGAGAATCGCTACATTATGGCTGGTTGGACAGTTCTTCTATTCCCGTTTCTCCTCAATAAAACTTTTTGAATCTTTATTTGTATTAAAGCTTCTTATTGCAGAATCCAGATGTTTACGTGGCCTTGCATGGAAAAAGAAGCAAAGCTTGGGAGTAATGCGTTTCAGCAGAAATCAAATGAATATTTAAGCAATTTTCTACTGCATGTGAAAAAAGATGCTTGTAAGGTCATTATTAAAAAATCATGGAAGTCTTAGGACCTGCTGTTGCTACCTGGTTTGTTACTAAGTGTACTTGTATCTTTTAAAGCCTGGCATATTGGGGAAATGGGCAAGTTGAGGTTTAAGACAATAAGCACAAAAAAGCACAGCAAAAAAGGGTAAAATATTCAAAAGGTCTGCAGAGTCTTGGCATTCAGAATCTTGTTTTCCAAGCTGATGTAGCAGATATGTTCCTAAATCTTGTGACAGTCACTTGCAGTTAGTGGTGCAGGTAACCTGAATAAATTTTAAAAAACATTTGTTTGAATGCACAGATCACACTGAACGTTTCTAAAAGACTTTGCCTCTTAAATCATGCAGTTAGCTTCTTCGGTTAAATAAAGGTTCATCTTTTTTTTCTTTTTTAAAAACAAAACAAAACAAAAACATTACTGACTGGGGAAGACAGATAGAGTTTGTATCAATTGTTTTTTTGATTGGTAATTTGCAGTCAGTATGCAGACTTCCTGCAAAAATATTCCAGGACGGAATCCTCTGTTATTTAGGAGGAAATTACATTCCCAAACAAAGTGTTCCATTGAAATATTACTTCCTTAACTTTTGGAAACACATAAAAGATTGCCTCAATAGCAGCTTATTGTAAATAAGAGTTACTATTTATTCATTTGATGTTTAGTCTAATCGCACTAAATCACACTGAGCCTGTTTGATGTTAGTGGAGATGTAATAGCCCTTTAATATCCAATGAGTTTACGGGGTAAGTGTTCTCAGAGAGACTACTAAAATGAAGAATAACATGCGGTCATTGTTTTTTCCACTCTAATAATTTTAAGTACATGTAGCTAGATCAAGTGGAGGGCTAATTCTGAGAGGCAGAATTGAGTGCAGATTCAACTATTTGTGTAAACGTCTATTTGTTTGCTTCGTGTCCTGGTTTGAAAGTATGTGGCGTGTTGTGTCTTAGGGTGAACATCTTGGAAGAGGGACAAGAACACAGATTTACTCAGGGATTCTCAACTACAAAGATGATGAGAATGAAGGATATCAAAATGAAAAAGAGATTAAAGTCCTCCTCAAAGTCTTGGACCCCAGCCACAGAGACATTTCTTTGGCAAGTTTTTTCTCTTTTTCTATTGTCCTGCAATACTGGGCCTCACCACATTGTAACTATGCAATGCCTGAGAAACTTAGTGTTTGTGTATGCGGTAGGGGAATGGAAAAACGCTGAAGATAGCTCTCACCGTTCCAGGTAGTCAAATCCATCACTGATCAGCCCTTTGAGAAGCTAAAAAAGTTGATTTCCTTAGACAGGAAGCAGCACTGGGTTCTGGCAGGAGTAATCCACTATTTACTTCTAGCCTGCACATGGACCCACACCTTGCAGTGGTGTGAAACGCACGGGCATACCCATACCAAGGTCTGAACTGTCGTCTGAGAGCAAGGGAGTTCAGTGAGGGCACCGCTACCTTCCAGAAACTACCTCTGCATTGTGCAGTGGGCTTGGCAGTCTGTTGCCAGCTCTGTCATCAACAAGGCCACAGGCAAGTTATTTTATTTGCATTTTGCTTAGTCATCTACTAAGAGAAGCTAATAACGCATCACAGTGGGGGTGATCAGACCTGGTATCTGTGTGTGTGCGAGAGTGCCAGGGAGAGCGCTGCTTGCTTACATGACCCAGTGAACAACACATCCGCAACAGCCCTCCCCTGCCCCGTTACTGCAGCGGGACAGCATTTCCCTGCTGTTGATCCTTTTATGATCCTTTTATGTCGATCCCTTTATGCTACTGGAAAACACAGGGATCTTTTGCAAATGTTTGTGTTATTGCTGCTTTGTAGGTTTGTTAAGGGCATGGACGACGGCCACGATGATCAGCAGTTTAATGGCTAATCTCCTTCACTTTCTAACAGGCATTCTTTGAAACAGCGAGCATGATGAGGCAGGTTTCCCACAAGCACATTGTCCTCCTCCATGGAGTCTGTGTCCGGGACGTAGAAGGTGAGTTCAGTTAACATCTCTTTGGACAGATTTTGAAGCAGCAGGTTTTGGTAAGGACAGGGCAAGCATTCAGTTCAGAGCTAGCCTTGAGGGAGATGTGGTTGATTTTTCAGGGCAGACAGAAGTGGAATGGGAACAGCCAAGCAGCTGCCAAGTCCTTTCACTAACGAGTTTTCCCTTCCAGTGCTGTCTCTGAATAAAAGTGTTACAGGGTGATTCCTTGAGGTCAGAAAGCCAAGTGCTGACAGTAGCGTCAATACAAACTAGCCTTCTAGCAGCAGCCATTTCCCTGGCAAGGCTCTGCCCCGTGGCCTTGGAAATGCTTTGTTCCAAGTTTTCTGGTCTTTTACTATGCAAAGCCTCTCTTGGCAGCCTTTTAGTGTGGACTCTTTGAGCACTGAAATAAACTTTAAGAAGGTGGAATAATGACATCTTACAACCAGTTTGCATTGAAGTGGGGGGTGGAAAGAGAAGTTGGGAACAGGCCTATTAGGTTTCTCCAGACACTGGTCATTGCAATACTGCCATTATGTACCCGACTTTGTAGATGTCATGGTTGAAGAGTTTGTTGAATTTGGGCCTCTGGATTTGTTTATGCATCGGAAAAGTGAACTCCTGACAACTCCTTGGAAATTCAAAGTAGCCAAGCAACTTGCAAGTGCACTAAGCTACCTGGTAAGAAGGCACCTTGAGAAAAGCATTGTCTATAGCTTGCTGCAATCTAAGGCTACACAGATTTCATCTGCGTTAGTAACTAATGAATTTCCTCTCGCAGGCAGCGGGACTGTGCAATGTATAGAATTTTTTTAAAAAAATCTTTATATTACTTTAAATAAGCCAAACACTTCATGCTTGTGTTTGCCACCGGTTCCTTGTTTGTAGTTGCACGTCAGTGTTCCATTTCTGCAGTTTTGCTTGTCATGAAACAGGAATCAAATGTTGGTCTTTTTTCTAAAATCTATCAGACCTACAAATACTAATGCTTAAGAGTGAACAGCATGTTCCTACTTCTTTCCCTGTTTTTCTCTAGGATGATTTCTTCCAAGCTGTATTTTTGGATTTCAGCTTGGAGTATTCTACAGTGATTCCCCCCATGCCATAGGTGTGTTAGAGCACTTGCTGAGCATTGCTAGCTCATTGCACTCACCGTTTTCTTTCCCTACCTTACTGTAGGAGGATAAGGATTTGGTACATGGAAATGTGTGTACTAAAAACATCCTACTGGCAAGAGAGGGAATTGATACTGAATATGGTCCTTTCATAAAGCTGAGCGACCCAGGAATACCAATAACCGTGCTGTCCAGACAAGGTATGCTACACGAATCGGATTTTTCTCTTCAGTGTGGTGGGGAAGGGGAAGGGAAATAATGAAGATTATACCAGCTAGAATTGGTTCTCAAATAACAGCAATCAGCTTTTGTGAAGCTGAAAACTACACTGAACTAAAGGGGGGTTGCTGATGGTCAGTGCTTGTTGTATTCATTTCTCCTAAAGTCATGTGAAAGTCCAGTGAGATAATACAGGAGGAGTCTTAGTTTCTGGATGGCTCAAAGCTAGGGCTTATAAAAGCCACAAAAATGTCCGTATGAGAACAGGGATTTGAGAATCAAGATTTCCCTGAAACTGGACAAATACTGCAGCTTTCGTTTATTTTAGTTAAGCAGCTGTTAGGCAAGAAGAAGTAAGCTGGAAGTCTTAAGCCCTTCAGTATTAATTCCAAAATGCTCTGGTTCTGTCTTTTATCTAAGAATGTGTCGAGCGAATCCCCTGGATTGCACCTGAATGTGTTGAAGACTCAAAAAATTTAAGCATTGCAGCAGATAAGTGGAGTTTTGGTACAACGCTGTGGGAAATCTGCTACAATGGAGAAATACCACTGAAAGACAAGACGTTAGCAGAGGTAAAACTAAATTATATTAACTTTACCAGGGCATGCATCCTCTTTGGCACTTCAGTTTCTATACCCAATTTAAGTTGCTTTCAACTTGTACCAAAACCAGCTCAGCTGTACTTGACAAGGGGCGAATGCTGTTTAAATTGCCACAGATCACAGCAGAAATTGTTGTCCTTACTACAAAGATGCTGTTTATTGCTTCAACCTGACCTTGTTGGTGATTCTCAGAATGCAGCATGGTGACAACTGAACAGAGCTTCTGATGCCGTCACACCTGCCCTTTTCTAATCAATACGTCCAGTTAAAAACTTACTCAGGTTCTGCTTAAAAGCACCTAGTTTTCTGTTCTTGTTTGTTCCTTTTGGACATTGGCTTGTAACTAGTCTCCTTGGGACTCCACATTGCTTGATCTGAAAGCTTAAAAAAAAATTGTTCTACTTTACTGCTGGCAGTTTCTGTTCATCACTGCCAGAGTCCCTCAGCATTGTTCCATATCAGCCTTTTCTCTCTTGAAGTTTTGCTGTGTTAGGAAGGTGATGGAGCAAGGCAGCTGCTGCTTGCCTGAAGGAAATGACTTGAGTACTTGAGTCACTGCCTGAGTTGTTTTAACAGGAGGTAACTGAAAGGAACTTGCTGCCCTGGCTGCAGGTTACCTCCTGCATGTGGTAGACGGCTGGGTAGTTTTGCTTTGAGCTTTTGCACAAGGCCACCCTCGTCCCATCTGTCCCGGAGCTCTTACCTTCTCAGAGTTTGTGAAGAGCAGCCAGTATTATGTTGTTTCTTTGGCAAGTGCTTCCATGTGGCCATGTGTCCCAGTGCCTAAGTAACGTGGTGAGCCTGGCGCCTGGCAGAAAAATACCTTCTGAAAGGTGAAATGCTCCGCACATACTGCGAACTGCATGTGCTGTAAGTGGTTGCTCCAGACGGCACCAGACTCAATAATAGCTCTCTACTAGCAGATGATTTAGAGTCACTGCTGAAAAGGAGGATGAACTTACGAAAAAGTTCCTGAGTTCAGGCTCTTACGGTCACACCTTCTGATACAGAACATGGGTTGATGGAGTTACAAGCTAAAATTCATGCAGGAGTTTCCATTCTGTTATGGTTGCCCCAGCTGATCTCGGAGGTCTTTTCCAACCTTAATGATTCTGTGATTCTGTGATTTGCACCTTACAGAAGGAGAGGTTCTACGAGGGGCATTTCGTGCTGGCAACACCATCATGCAAGGAACTAGCTGACCTGATGAAACAGTGCATGAACTATGATCCCCACCAGAGACCCTTCTTCAGAGCAATCATGAGAGACATCAACAAACTGGAGGAGCAAAGTAAGGCTTGGTTTTGCTTATTGGCTGAAGGGTTGGATAAAGAAGGCCTGTTTTTTTGGCAAAGTTGGACACCTTACAGCAGCATTGTTGCGTGGTGACAGTATTGTAGAATATCCTGAGTTGGAAGGGACCCACAAGGATCATCGAGTCCAACTCGATGATGCAGCTTCATGCCATTCCCTCAGGTCCTATTGCTAGTCACCAGAGAGGAGATCCTGTTACTCTGAATCCTGTTTCTCCATATACCACAAATTATAAATCCTTTCTTATCTTTACAGCAGCTGCTATAAAATCAGTTGACACGATTTTGTTATATGTTCCATTTTTGTTTATGTAAGAACAGATTTATTTTTAGTAAGAGTCTGCTAATATGCAGGTGTTTTTTTAATCTTTGAGCCTTAGAAACCGTTTATTGTAATGTGTAGCCCTTGTACAAAACAGGCTCCTCTCCACAGTGATCTTGCAGGTGGATACTTTGTCAGATACTCACTTGCTGCTCCTCTGTGGAATAAAATTCCTGCCCTCACAGCTTGTAAACAAAGAAGCTAGAAGGAACATGTGCTGACTGTGTTCTAAGAAACAAGGTGTTTTAGAACTTAGTGGGCATTACAAGTAGGCAATTGAGCAGCAGCATCTCAGGAATTAGGAATCTCAGTAACAACGCAATGTACGGTTGTATTGACGGGAGCTGTCCTTATGACAGTGGAAGTGCCCCTTTCTATAGATTAAGTGCAAATAGGATGCAAGCGTTCAATTTGTACTGAATATGTGGCTTAAGTTATGCTGGTGTTTACTGCCATTTGATAGCCTGTATTTTATGCAACAGCTTAAGTTAGTTTTAAGGCAATCCTTGAGCTCCATGAGATTTCCACAGGGCTCGCGTGACTGAATCAGAGCATTAACAACATTCCTGGTTCACCTTCTTTTGTAGTTACTAAAGAGCAGCTAACAGAAAATCAGCGTGTAATAAGGACAAAGCTGTACTGCCCGTCTAGCAGTACAGAGTCAGAAGGGGAATAACTCCTGCAGGGCGGGAAGTACTGTGGGAAGTACTGTGAGAGAAAACTGAGTCAGAGTCTGCAGAAAGACCCAGCAAGCAAATGATGGACTGGCACATGCAAATGGGAGGAATTCCCTGTCAACAAATAGGCAAAGGTTAAATAATAGGTTGGGACAGCAGGGAGAGAGGCACTTAGAGCAGCAGGTTGGAAGTGACCAAGGATACCTTGAAGTGTCAAGACCAAGAAGTCCTTGCAGAAGGCTCTGCCTAACTTAGGACATTTTTTTTCCCCTCCCAGATCCTGATATTGTCTCAGAGAAGAAGCCCGTTACAGAGGTCGACCCCACGCTCTTCGAAAAACGATTCTTGAAGAGGATCCGTGATTTGGGAGAGGTAAGAGGAATGTCAGCTTTAGATCCCTGTGCTGGAAGCCAGAAATACAACTTTTTCTGGACCAGGTTGCCATTAAGTCCAGTTAGGGCTGAGCATGAAGGGCAGCTGCAAAAATTTTTGCACGAAGTATGGGGGTGGTGGACGCAACGCGAGGAGGAGGCTTTTTGTATGCACTAGGCCTGCTCAGGGGCACGGGCGGCAGGGAATTCCTGGCGAATCCAGCTTCAAGAAAGTAGGTGTGCTCTGTATGGAAATTCAGGCAGTCTTCTGGGGATAGCCAGTTAACAGTGATTGTGTTTGCAGGCTTGTTACTAAGGGGAATTTCTGGTCTCTTGGTCTCTGTGTTTTTATAGAAATGAGAGTGTGTGTGTGTACATAGCTCCGTGTGCTTTCTGTGTCACAGCAGGAAGATGTGAATTGTAAATGCCTGAAGTAGTGCATCAGTGACGTTACGGTTACTGAGCATTGTGTTAAATAATGTTATCTTTTCTTTGACAATTAGGGCCACTTTGGCAAGGTTGAACTGTGCAGATACGATCCAGAAGGCGACAACACAGGAGAACAAGTGGCAGTTAAATCTCTAAAGCCAGAGAGCGGAGGGAATCACATTGCTGACCTCAAGAAGGAAATAGAAATCTTGAGGAATCTTTATCATGAGAACATTGTCAAATATAAGGGAATTTGCACAGAAGACGGTAATTCTTCATAAAGAATACTAAAACTATATACCAAAGTATAAAAGTTTTCCTTTAAAAGTTAAGCATTTTAAAAAGTAGAACAGTCTTAGTTCTATCTTACGGGTTTAGATCTCTTTCTTCATGGAAGAAGCAGCAGTTTCTCTGAGAGGCAGAAGGAGGCAGAAGTTGTCCTCTTCCTGCCCATTTTTGTGCTTAGCTAACTTTGATGTGACCAAAGGGGTTGATGATCTCACCAAATCCATTAAAAGGAATGAGCCACCTGGGCAGGGTGGTGGTTTCTGTGTTCCAGGAGTGAGCTGACAGCATCAGCCAGGTCATAACCCCATAAACCACGGTATCATCAAAGAGAGCTCCATTGCCTCATACTTTGCATTTGCAAAAGCGATTATTTTAAGTTAATATTTAAAAGCCTTAAGAACTTTATATTCAGTAATTGTGCTGCCTGGAATAGATTCTCCTCTGTATTGGTACAATGACTGATGCGGGAGGTAGCCCATAGTCTGGCCAAGGTTGTCAGTATTATTCCAGAACAAATATTACCAGTGCTGTGGGCGTTGTACAAGAGGTGTTAATGACATAAAGGGATGCATGCTCGCAAATTAAGCATACGCTCTGTTTTTAGGAGGAAATGGGATTAAACTCATCATGGAATTTCTTCCTTCTGGGAGCTTAAAGGAGTATCTGCCACGGAACAAGAACAAAATCAATCTCAAACAACTTCTCAAATACGCAGTTCAGATCTGCAAGGTGAGCATGGCACCAGAGACTTCCTGCCAACTCCTCTGTTTGATTAGTTTAATTATTAGTTTAATTAGTTAATTTCATTTTGTAGAGTAAGGGAGAAGGGAAAGGGAGGCTTGCTTCGTAAACAAAACCATTCTCGTTGCTTTGTCCCCAAGAACCTGTATCCTAAAGCAGTCTCTCCAGTGTTGCAGATGCTATTGGCACAAAGATCAGCAAGGCAGTAATTATTTGGTTCGCTTGCATAAAAGATTACTATGAGAAGTTGTTGTTCCTACTACAGAATTGGAAGTAATAGAGAGGAGGGAGAACAGCATTTAGAAATGGTGTGCAGGTAAGAGGGAAGGAGCAATCTGCAAATCTTGTAAGTGAGGAAGGGAAGCAAGTGCACAGTACAGCGAGTGAGACTGCGTGAAGCAACGCGCTTTAAGAGGCTGTGGCTTTGTGATTAGGGTGGACCAGGCAATTAGAAGAAGCATAAACACAGACATCAGCTCTAGCAGCACACAAAGAAACGTGTCATGGAGAGGTGGTCGTGGACACAGTGGTTGCTTGGCTGAAAGTTAAACAGAGTAAAAGCAGAAGCACAACAAACTGCCTCAACAGGGGGAAATCAAAGGCAGAGTTTAGAGGGAGGATGTGGGTCAGAAAAGGACCCTGGGAAGTGCCAACAGGAGAGCCTGCCATTTGAATATCTGCCTGGAGTATTACCAGATGAATAAGGGAGCATTTGAGGGGGAAATTGGAAGAAAAACAGTGACATAAATGTTGGAGAAACTAGAGTAAAAGTCTTTCTTCTCTTGCAGGGAATGCACTATTTGGGCTCCCGTCAGTATGTGCATCGTGACCTAGCAGCAAGAAATGTCCTTGTTGAAAGTGAGAACAGAGTGAAGATTGGCGATTTTGGTCTCACCAAAGCAATTGAGACTGATAAGGAGTACTACACTGTCAAAGATGACCTCGACAGCCCTGTTTTTTGGTAATAAATTAGAACTAATTTTCATTAATCAGAATGTGCAGCAGAATAACCTGTCTGCTCCCATAAGCTTAGGTGTTTAAGTGTCCTGATAATTTTACCTATTTTGGTAAGAGGCCTCAATAAAGAGACGGTATCAGAGCAAGAAAGAGGCACATGGTAGATTATACCTGAGATATGTAAACTGTATAAGTATAGATTATAATCTGCTCTTGTGTTATTAATTTCTTCCTGCATTGAATGATGTATTTTTTGCATTATTTTGTATTTGTTTTTGGTCTCCTTAGTCTCACAGTGATTTGCTGTGTAACAGTTACACCCTGTTTACAACTTCTGTGGCGTTCCAAGCCCTATGGACACTTTAATGTATAAGGCCTCTATAAATGCAGAGCGCACCTCTTCAATTTGCTTACCTTAGATATGTGTACTTACGAGTAAATCTGTGCAGCTGTGAATAAAAATGTAACGCTGTCACGTTGTGTCCACAGGTATGCTCCAGAATGCTTGCTTCAGAGTAAATTTTACATCGCTTCAGATGTCTGGTCGTTTGGGGTGACACTGTATGAGCTGCTAACCTACTGTGATTCGGAGTCCAGCCCGATGGCGGTAAGTGGTTGTGAAAGAAACTGCTGTTAAGGCTGCTTAAATCAGTTGTTTTTTTTGTTGTTTTGTTTTATTTTTAAACAAGAAACGGAAAGAATATATCTTCTGAAAACAACCCTCGAGGTTGTCTTTCACTAAGACAGAGGTAAGTTGGGGTGACAGGCTGCACGTCCTGGCGAGGAAACTCAATTTACAGATGTCACTCCCCGTTTTCTAATGTGTGTGTGTATGGGGCACGTTACCTGCATGGCAGTCATCTACAGTTTCTTTTCATTTTGAGTTTGAAATGCCATCTTGATGTCAAATTGCAGGAGAGTCTGGATTTGTGCTGGGTAAGAGGATGCACAGCTGACTCTTGCTCTTTTCACAGGAGTTCTTGAAAATGATCGGTCCCACGCAGGGTCAGATGACAGTAGCACGGCTCGTGCGCGTCTTACAAGAAGAAAAGCGTTTGCCACGTCCTCCCAACTGCCCAGAAGAGGTAACACAGCTACACTTTTATAATTTTATAAACTAACACTAGCAAACAATTTTACACTTCTATAATCTTCTTCCTTTTACAGTGAACTAGCAGCAGAAGCACCACACATTTGTTTTGGATACGCTCTCAGTGAGAAGTGCTTCAGCTCTATTAGAAAGGCATTTGCAAGTTTTTTTTAAGTATTATCTTTAAATGTTTTTCAGCACTGATTTTACCACATTGCAACATCCCTGCAGAGGGGTTAAGAACTTGGCTAAAGGACCTGGTTCCACATAAAATTCATTTGGAGTCCTTGAGTTTTGAAGTACAGTTCCTGGGTGTGTGGCAGCCCAGACTGCTGTCCCCAGCAGACCCTGCCCCGTGGCCTCTTGCCCGTGGAGGAGCCAGGGGCTGGCTGCGCTGCGCCGGGGACGGGCTGTGGGCTGTCGGAGGCAGGAGGGCAGGATGCTGCTGGTCAGTGCGGCGCAGGGCAGGGCAGGCAGCTGCCGCAGCGACTCGGGAGGATGGGGAGGGGAGCTGTGTGTGGGCCCCGGCCTGGAAGGGCTCAGCACCAGCAGGTCCTGGTCGCCAGCGAGCTCCTGGTGCCCAGACGGGTGCAACACTGAGAGGTGCGTCAGGCTGCCAGTCAGTCCTCTAGCTCCAGGTGCTGTTGGTTAAGCAGTGCCCTAGCCCCTGATAGGCAATTACTAGATATTGTGACTAAACAAACACTCCTGAAACTAATGAAGCTGTTGCATTGTTTTCAGCTGTTTATGTTATTACTGTATCAGTGGTTTGCGCTATCAAACATACACCTTTACATAGACAAAACCAAAAAAAAGCCCTGCTTTCAAAAACTTGCCAGTTCTGAGCAGAATCCTTGGCATGTTTCTATCCTGCGTTCTTGACTTCACAGCGGTAAGAATCAGGTCTATGATGTTCATTGGAGATACAAATTGTTTTACTCACCCTTTAAAAATTTCTCTTTTTTTCTGCTAGGTTGACCAGCTGATGAGGAAATGCTGGATATTCAAGCATGATAAACGGACAACCTTTCACAACCTGATTCAAGGATTTGAAACAATTATGAGCAAAATATAATTAATTTTTTATAATGTCAGTGCTTTAAATGTGTGTCAAAATATAAATGCCCAGACCTTTCATTTTTTAACTACTGTAATTTGTATTCTGACTGTGCTAATGTGTTCAAAGGATTATTTTTCCAACAGGTTTCCTTTTTTTATTTAGTCAACAGTTGGATCAAATTGATTTAAAAGGTATGGCAGAAACAATAGCTTCAACTCCTTTTACGCCAGTTACTGCAACACAGTTTCACCTTTATTTGATTATGGTCTTGCTCCAATTTGAACTGTCCAGATAAACGTGAGCTGAAAGAGCAGTGTCAAAAAAAATGCTACAGTTCTCAGTGCATGGATCTCAGTGCAACCTGTAGCATTTAAAACAAGTCTGTGGTTCACATTTATTCCGTGAACCTAGTGGACATAAGAGAACTCATAATTTTTATGGCGTTTTTGAGGAAGCTTTTAGAAAATTTTGGCTGAGGTGCACTTACCTTTCAGTAACAAAAAAAGCAACTTGGGCGCAAAAATTCAGACAAAACAGTATCATAACTCTTCGTAAGCCATTTGCGGTTCTGCGCTCTCAATCAATCATATTTTAAAAAAAAATTTGCTTTACCATCATGTTTCAAAAAGGGGGAAAAAAAAAAAAGCATGAATCAGCATGCGTTTCATTGAGAAACCCCATCTCTGGATAAATGCATTTACTTTTCCTAGCCCATCTGCCCCCCCCCATTACACAGTTCTACCCCCTGAAGCTTCCACCAGTTATGTAGCTATTGAACATGCAAACAAACATGTTGATCTTCAGCTTGTGTTGCAGGTAAGCCACAGTGCACGGTGTGGGGAAATGTACGCAGGAAAACATATAACTTCTTTGGGGATAGAAAAGAAAATTAAGCCATGTACAGACTGGGGGGAGACACTCCCCTAGCAAAGAATAATTTTGTAAAGGAGAGGACTGAACACCAGGAAAACTGTCCCTAGGAGAGGGAAAGAACACCTCAGACACACAAAATAGGTGTCTTGTTATCAGCAGTGCCACCAGAGGAGTGCACACCGTACTCTTTTTTTTTTTTTTTGTCAGTTTTGGCCAGCATGTTAATTCATTTTAGCAGTTTTTCAGTAAAGCTGCTCCCTTGATGCAAGGTGATTATGCTTTAAATAATATCACTGGCCTTTGTTTAATTTGACTTAGTCTCCAGCCATATGCTTGTGAAGTATTTGGTTGACCAGGAGTGCCAGAGCCCAGCCGGGGCAGACTGGGACCAGGGAAGTTTTATTGTCAGGACCAGATCCAGCATTTAAACTGTAATTGAGTCAAGTGAAGGAGTGTAGTCTCGTTTTGTACATCTGTCAGTCTTTGATGAACAGTAGTTTAACTGGAAACCTATTGCTGACCCGCGTCCTAGCACTTGGGCAACACTGTTTTTCCACCAAACCTGGATTTTGAAAGTGCTTTGAGGAAATAGTTCTGGCAATAACAGAGAAAGATGTCTTTAACTATCTATCTATATATATATATATATAAAATTGTAATTATGAGCAGCAACCAGGTCAGATTTATTTTTACAGTATTACCTGTTTTTTCTGTATGTCACGTATGAGCCCAACTTAAATCTGTAAGCACTTTGTTACTCTTTATACAAAGAAATTAATAAAGTTTTTTTTTTCCTCCACGTGTTTCTTTTTACATCATCTATTAAAGATTTTTAAAGTGTGTATGCCATAGGAATAGTGCTCAGAACATGGCCTTAAAAACAACCTTTCCCTACCTTCTAAGCTCACTTTAACCAGTAGTCCAGAGATGGTTCTGTTCCGCAGAATGCCACTTTAAAGGTGTACCAACAATGTATTTGTCATTGAAAAGGGTAACAGGTTGAGCAAGTTCCATATATAAAGAGTTTGAACAAAATATTACAAGTGAACTTATCAATACATACCGAATCCCAGAAAAACTTAAGTCCATAATCTGCATGGCTAGGTGGCTGTCTTAAGCCTTTCCTGCCTGCATGCCCAGTGCAGACTATCTTAGCTATAGAACATAGTGAGGGAGGAGAGGATTTTTTTTTTTAAGCCTTGAAAATACGTATCCTGGTCACATCACAAAGCTTGACCTGCCATTTTAAGACTTTCTTTAAAAAGAAAAAATATCCGTATTGAAAAAATGGCTTCACTACTGTCTGCTGAGCTAGAGCAAGAGTAAGCTGGCCTGCTGGTGCCATCTCAGTGGCATCATTGCGTGAACTAACTCCAAAATCATTTGCAACAGGATTCTAGGGCAGCAAACCCACACTGTCCATCACAGTTGGCTGGCTCATAATTTGTCACAAACACTGATATACAAACAACACCACCAACAAAGCTTTCTAACGCTTCAGCTACAAGGCTTAACAGCAGGAAAAAAAAGCCTGTACCAAAGGTGCTTAATTAATAAGCCAAAAACTCCAAGTCTTTTTAAACACTGAAAATTAAAAAGAAATCCAATCAAGCTGCCTTGCTCAACAAGCCTCCCTGCACGCAGCCTGCACGGGGCTGAGCCGCTACTCTGTGTGCTAGGTGAACAAGTAAATAGCTTTCCCTTTGAATAAGAATTCCTTCATGCAAAAAGCAAGCCGTAAGAAGGAACAAAAACTGGAGCCAGGATGCTCTGCTCTAGCAGGCTTTGGGTTGCAGCAAATTTCTAAAGACACTTGGAAAAAAAAACAAACACAAAAAAAAGGGTGGAGAGCAGGAAGGCAGGACTGAAGAAGTCATCTGAGCCCATTAAGATTGTTTCTGCTCTAAGTCTGGCTCATCCAGAGTCAGAAACATCCAGAAAAAGTAAACTAGACAGCATATACACCTTCTTCCCCTTGTGGTTACCTCTAACAATCACCTACCACGTCCGCGTGTTTCCAGCAGCCCTACGGCCATACGGTCCTGTTGGGAGGAGGATGGGTGCAGGAACAGCAAACCAACTGCGCTCAGAGATTTTAGGAGACTCCACAGACACTGTTTTACTCTCGGCTCCATTCACAAACTAAATTACTTACTCCAAGGAAAAGCTGTGGATTCTTTGCCTAGAAGCAGATAAAGGTTACTCCATCGTTGAGATGTCACCTATCCGAACACAATTCAGTATTGTGAGGCAGCACACAGTACAGCATCTTACTTAAAACATTTATTGAAAACATCACAGCGACTCTAGTGATACATTTGGTATACCTCCACTCCAGGATTAAGAGGAAATATTAAAAATATAAAGGTTGTAAATGCAGAAGTCTTAATCCTGGGATAAGTAAGCTTGGAAAAAAACCCACATTCTGAGTTAAAAAAATAAGAAAAAAATTACTATTAAGACTTTGTCTTTTAAATTCCTCAGCGTGAGGACTAGAGAAAGGCTCATGATTCCCTCCTCAGTATTTTTATTGCTTTCAGCTGATAAGCTACCAACAATTACCAAGTTACTTCTCTTGGTCAGTTTCAGCCCACTGTTAATTTCAGTGGTAGACAAAAATGGAAACACCATTCCATCCCTTCAAAAGGCAAGGCAGATTACGGAGAAATGGCTAACGTCGGATCAATACGTACGGGTTACTTGGTGAATTTGCCCATTACACAGCGTTGTTCCTCTTGGGATTATTTATAACCCACGCAGAAAGAAATTTGTCTGAAGTTAAGGCAGCAATAAATAGGAGAGGTATGAAAAGCCTGCCTTCGCACGTCAAGGCAGGACGGATTAGTTAGGTCTCAATAAACGCGTTTTTTTTTCAGAGAGGATTCTGCGTAACGTACGGCTGAGCCCTGAGGTTGCTGGCCAATGTACTCCACCGGGCCAGCTTCTGGGGAGGAAATGAGGTACGAAGAGCCTCGCTTCTCACTTCTCGATGGAGCCACCTAAGGGCAAGAAGAAAATAAGTGACACATGATCCAGAGCAACAGCGTCAATAAATAAAGCTCCAGTCTGTGAAGTACCAAGGACCAGGAGCCAACAACCAACTCCGAACGCCCCGCTCCTGCTTTACAGCCCAGCTATACACAGCGCATGAGTCAGTGGTTGTGCCCTTTCCCTAAAAAACCGACCATAAATGCACCGGTGCCCTGCTGTGCATGCATTTTTGTGAGGGCATGGGGCTGGCTGGGCCAGGTGGCCGTGCTCCACGATGCGCGTGTAAAAAGCAGCAGCTCGGTGGCCATGCTGTCACCCTGCGGCGTCATGGCAGCTCCAGGCACGGTCACCCTCTCACGCAGGTCCCCAGTGGGCCACCCGGTGCTCCTCTTGCTTTTCCTGAAGAGCTGAACGGGTCACCCTGCCCTGGCACCGCTATCGTTGCAAGCAGGACTTTTAAGGGCTTGTTTCCCGGCCGTGCCAAAGCGTGTTTGTGTTGGGGATTACGGGCGGCCACCTGCCGCTCGCAGGCATGAATTTACGCGTGGTACCGAACAGAAGGAGAGAGCAGTAAAGTTGTGTTTCATCAAAACTTCAGCAAAATGCCTCACACCAATACACAAAGTCCTGGCAGACCCCAACAGGGTTTCTGGTGAGGGCGCAGCTCCCGATTCTGCCCCAGTGCCCTGCGACAGGGGCACCCCAGGCTCACGTTCAATTCCCCTTTGGGAGGCATCGGAGCAGGGAATTACAAAATCCATGGCACCTACAGCAACAGAAGCTACAGAGAGCTCAGAGAGCTCACCACCCGCACTGGTGAGCGTTAACCACTTCTCTCTTCCCCCAGCATGTCACTGATTTCATTACCAGACGGCTCAGATGCTCACCTTGCTCTCAAAGCCTGCCCTATCTGCCCTAGTAGCACCGGGCCCTGACCCGTTCACATCCTGCTCGAGCACAGCGAGCAGTCTGCGTCCAGTCTGGCTCCTGGATCAGATGATACGGGGTTTGGCTCATGTTGGGATGAATATTTTAGGAACCGTAACACACTTCACAAACCGGGAAACTCATTCCTTTATCAAAAGAACAGCCAGGCCGACCGAGTGCCTCCGAGCCAAGCATTCCTCAACAAACCTCTGAGGCTCCCCTTACTAGGTCACAGTGGCAGCTCGAGTTACCCTTTGCAAATGTCCAGCTCCATTTTGGAGAGCCCTTGTCATTATCACAAGTAGGAATTTGCTTGAGGAAAGGCTCTGGTTTTCCCCCTTCCTCTCTCCTGCACTTCCAGCAGCTGCGGGGCCGCCGGCCGCGAGCTCTGCCCCTGCACACGGTGCTGCGGTTCCTACACAGGCCCCGCTCCTCTGAGCCTCTGCCACACAGCTCAGGGCAGCGGGAGGAAGACGCATTGCAGGGCTAAGGAGAGCGCGCACAAGAGCACAGCGGGCCTCTCTGCCTGCCCTCCTCACTGAGATTTCTCTTTTAACTCTAGGAATGAGCGCAGTACCTGGCGTTACGGCAAATTCTGCTGCTGTTCAGCCCGTGCCAGGGGATTGCTCTCGTTCTGCCTCCTGTGGAATCTGGCACTCAGACAAACTGTAGGGCAAGCTGCTCAACATCGCCTTCACACGCAAGCTTTCCTCTTCAGACTGGAAATAAACTGGAAGGCAGCAGCTAACTCACACCCCAAACTTCTCTCTGATGCCGTTACAATTCTCCAGTTTCCAGTCGTATCAGAGCTGCCGGGGAGCTCAGAGCACACCTTCACAGCACGCAGACAGAGGCTGCACACGTTCAGGCCTTGCCCACCTTTATCCCCAAACATCTCAAAGCCGGTTCCAGCCAGGCCTCGTCTGCTACCCAGCTGTGAATTCCTACAGCTGCCTGCTCCTTGCGTATCTCCTCCAAAAAAAGGGGAATCTCACGCCAAATGTGAGATGCGAGGACTTTAATGCCAGGGCACCACGTGCTGACCCCCACAGGAATTCGCCGCCACTCGGGAGGCGAGCAGACCTGCGCTCAGACTGAAGAAAGCTTTCGCTCCCATCCTGCTGAACCGGCCTCCGGTTGGTCTAACCCTACAGCCTCCTCGAAGCTGGTCCTCACCCCCCATAGCCCTTCCTCACCCCTCGGCACTTTTACTAATGAAAACCGAGTGTCTGCTGGGTCCAACACTGCTCTGCTCACGCAGTCTGACAGAGGCAGGCTGCACCTGACGCGTTATGCACTTCAAGTGCAAGCTATTTAACCATGTTTTCCCTCCCAGGCCGTGGTTCACACTATTACAGAGTGCCGGCTGCAGGTGACCCACCCGCACGCTGCCATAACCTAATCACTCCACTCCAGAGCTTTCACCCCAGGGGCACTCACTGCAAAACACGGCCCTGTCTGCACGTCAGACGAAAGCCACCCGAAACCAGCGCGAACCACCTCCTCACCCTCTGTTCACCTCCTCCTTCACCTGCCTACTTCGAGGCACTTCTGCAGGTTCGCCCTCACGGATACGATCTTTCCCAGGAGTTTGTTGACAAATATCCGACCTGTCCCTGCCCGCGGGTTTTGGTGCCTGGTGGGCACTCATCCTTTCGGTGCCGGAGGCTCCAAAGGGATCTGCCCTACCACGGATTTCATCCATCACATCCACCAGGAGCCGCGTGTGCTCCCGAGCTACTCTGGATCCTGACTGGCTGCGACGCGGTGGAAAAGCTCTGCCTTAGTTTGTCACGGGTCCAAAGTCTACAAAAAGCATTTTATTTTTCCTGTTGAGGCTGGGGAAAGGACTCGGCAGAGCTGGGCCTCCAAAACCCTCTCCTTTACCACTTAGCCACTTGGTGGCAGCATAAGACAAATAGGAACGCTTCCGCCAGCAGCTGTAGCTCGGGCTGCATCTGCAACCGCTCTGCTCGGGATCTCCTCTCACCTTATTTAATGGGTTTTGTGGAGGAAGCTGCAAGCTGCCTGGCTGGTATGATCCCTGGGCTCCACTGTAAAATGTAGGCATGACCTGCAAGCAGGTACTGTAGTCTGGGTAAGATCCACCTGTAGATTCCTAAATGCAGAACGGGATCCGTGATAAACCAGCATGTGAAAGAAAATAGGTTCAAGCATTCACGTTTACTCGATACAGTAATGAGCACTGAGCAGGTAGAAAAATATCTGAGTCCCACTCTGTTGCTAAAAACACGAGTGCACAATTCACAGCAGCTCAGGCATGCAGCAAGTTCTTCAGCAAAAGGTAGGATTTCTTTTTTTTTTTTTACTTTACACAATTCCTTTAAAAAAAAAAGTGTCCTCATTGCTCACACAAACCTAGGGCTATAAAATGGCCCGGGGCAGTCCTTCAACAGACACCCTGAGAAAAAACGTCTACTGTTTCTCGGTAGGAATATTTTAATATCCTCCTGAACGGAGTAGGTAACTTCAGATGGAGGGATTTAAGGAGAGGAACAGCAGGCAACGTGAGCACGGATCCTGGGGAGTGGTTGTGCCGGGGCGCCCTGCAGAGGGAGCGGGGCAGTGCCGCCCTCCCGGTACCAACACGTGCAGCAGTGTCCGGAGTCCTAAAGCACCCGTAGGGCTGACGGGAGAAACAGCCAACGGAGACATGAAGAAAATAAAATTCGTTCTCACCTCAGAGGCTTCATTTTCAAATTCATCGACTCTTGCCTGGGTAGAGTTATATGCCTGAGCATAATGCTGATACCACTGCTGAGCAGCCTCCTATAAAGGAGGAAAAAACCTCTTCCCATTAGCTGTCTACTAAGATCCCCTTAAATTAAAACACTTCTTATGACCTCACGGGACATAAGAATGAATTAAAAGGCAAAGCTCTCGAAGAAGCATCAAAACATGGTTAACATCAATGATAAAACTCAATCCAAACATTTAAAACTACGTGAAGTGCATAAAGATACCCGAGGCACCGCTGCCTTGCAGTGGGTCATTGCTGTTACACGGGAGGAACGGACAGCACAAATGGAGGTGAGTGATGGCAGGAGGCATCTCTACACCTGCGTGACATCTCTGGAGCTCTTCGTGCCTCTAATACTAAAGGTAACGCTAAGTACTCTAATACTGCACTACTACTAACTTTTTGACAGCACACTTCAAGGATTTGGGGATGCAAACTACCTCCAGGAGGCATCAAAATGAACTTAAAGCCAACAATCAGACAACAAAAATATTCAAGACAACGTTAGTGCTTGCATGATACACACGACAACTGCCCGCGGGTCACCTCTCCTGCTCCTCTGACCCACGCTTGTCACCAGACCCGATCTCAGTGGGAGCCTGGCCCACCAAAGGTCCCCACTGCAGTGAACGCCGCGCAGTGACCCCGTCCCTGCCAGCCCTCCTGGCTGAGGGGACACCCTCCTAACACAGAGCGACCCCGTGCCCACCTGCACGCCTGCTCTCTGTCCTCCAGACCCCACCGACCCTCACAGCAGCCCTGCTCTACCCCCAGAAGTCCTGGGGCAAGGCAGGGTTCGTCACCATCAGCCCAGGAGAGGAGAGGGGAGCACAGTGTTTCTGTCTGCCTGCTGTGGGATGAGATCAGGAGACTCTGGGGAAGAGGGAAAGCTGGGACAGGGCAGGAAGAGAGCTAAGCACGGTCAGGGTGGGTGTCTTGGAGCACGCCCACGATTTTTTACAGAGCACCTGTTCTACAGTCCAGTTCTCGTATTTGTTTTGTATACTGCATTTCTACGCTGGCTAACAGAAATATAGAAATGTTTCACAAAGCATCCCAATGTCTGTGAAATCCTTCTGGAGGATCTTGAGAGGAGGCTCGGGGGGATCCCCCCGTGCCCACCAGCACCTGACGGGAGGTGCGGGGAGGATGGGGCTGGGCTCTGCTCCACGGTACCAGGACAGGAGGCCCTGGGCATGGCCTGGGAGGTGCTGGGGTTCCTTGGGGGGAGCTCCGGGGCCGCCTGGGCCTGGGCCCTGCTCGGGGGGGCCCTGCTGTGATTCTGCATTGCTTTCGGTATTACCACAAAACGTTCTCCAGCCCAGGGGCAGCCCATCACCTTCATGGCGATGCTCTGACCACCAAACGGTACACACGGTGAAGAAATCCCAAGCAGTGAATCCAGCTGGCGGAGGCTATACAAATTCCCAGAGCTACACAGGAACTTCTGGTACACAGAACACACTCTTCTCTGGGATCTAGCCAAAGCTCAAGAAAACTTTAAAACTATCTTGGGAAGGGAAAGAGAAAAACTTTGTGGTTTTGAAAATAGACAAAAGCCAAGCTGGAATTTATAAGAGAATAATTATTTCAGCTGACTGTACTGAATTCAGGTTCTGAAGAAGCAATCTTCCAGCAGTTATGACCTCACAGCAGGGAACGCACCAGGGCTTTTTGTGAGTGACATCAGGTATACTTTGTGCTAAATCTATTCTGTACCACTGAAAGAGATAAGCTACCAGCGAAGAGGACTTACAGGGTTCATTCTGAACAAAAAGGGTGGGCTTCGGTTGTAGGAAAGCCTAGGACTCCTTAAGAGTGATTCGTGATGTTGGGCAATGCTGTTCAACTGCATGCAGGGCTATCAGACCACGCGTACCGAGAGGTGCATTAAAGGTACACAGAGAAAAACAACGAGCAACTCGGGCAGGGATCTCTGAGCAGCCTGCCAACAATCCTGCTACCAGAGCTCTGAGTGACAAACCAGGCTTCAAAACAAAGTGCAGCAAAACGACGTACCTGGGTGTACTCTCCATGCTGTTGGGAGTAATTAAAATAACTTTCCATTCCGTGTTGTGATGTAGCTCCCTGAGAAACAGCGGCATCCACAACGTTGTTTGGAAGTCCAGTCTGCTGTGGTGGACTGGAGGCTTTGCTGGCAATTGCTGTTTGTAACACAATGAATATACACAGTTCACATAAATTCCACAAATTAGGTTGCACTAATGTAATAGCAATATCCTGGGATGACGACAGAAATTCGCTAATTCAGATTAGGACGTGCTTAAAACTGTGCTACAAATAATTGAACGGATTTCTACAAGTTTATCTACATCAAGCTAGCCCATCAGCTCTGAAAATTTACCCTTCTCACATAAAATATTAACTATGAGGGTATACTACATTGTAATTTTAAGACAGAATTCAATATTTGCTTAAAGATAAATGCTGTGGTCACTGGAATCACCTGCCGAACAGAACATTTGGATTGAGGAAATTTCCAGCTAAAAATGACGAATGTTTGCTTACCTGGAAGACATATACCAGGCAACACACTTGCCAAATTCAAGTAGGGGTTGGTACTAAGACGTATTTCTTTTGGCGGTTCTCCTAGTAGTGAAGTCTGTTTTTTCAAAGGAGCCTGTGAAATAATTGGACAGATCAGTGTGCATTATGTTCATACAAGAGTTGTCAGAAATAAGATAAGTATCTCTGCATGATTTTGAAAAAAGTCTAGCCCTCTGAAATGTAACAGGACAAACTATTAAAATAAATACTGGGGACAACTATCTGGAAACGTTGCCTACATTTTTTTGACAAATGATTTTGTAGGAATGTTTCTCTTTAGACTGTAAGTTACTAAAGGATATTAAACAACAACAAAAAAACCCTTTTACATTCAAGTAAATGTATAATAACCACCATAATGCCTCCAGATGCACGTAGTTAGCATTTTGTACATGGCCAGGACAAAACCAACTCTAGTCCCCCAGACACAAGCAAATGAAGGACAAATGAACCCTGGCCTGGAGAGATGATACCATCTGCGATCTGCCATTATAACACATCTTACCAATCACTCTATTTATAAACCCTTACTTAAAAGAGGAAAATGTTTATGAGTGGAAATGAAGCATCAGAACTGACTCACTTCTCCAAACCACCAGTGTTTTCCTATGAGGGACTAGGAAGGGTACACTACCCGCTTATGTCCCCTTGACAGGGAAGAGCTCTCTGTGGAAGAGAAGAAAATCTGTAGCTATAGACAGAGTGTAATGGGAGAGAAAAGCAAAGCTCATTCCAAGGGAAAAATCATTGCCAACAGCTGCTGGTTTCAATAACTGAGTGGCTGGGTAAGACAAAACATTACATTACGCGTTTGAGCAAGAGATTTATGCACAGCATTAGAAAAAACATCAGGAATATGGAGGAAATAAGTAGCTATGGCAAGTTACATAGCTTGTCTGAAATAACAGAGCCCAAAGATGTTTACAAAGCATTCTACTCTACGCTTAGTCTGCTCATTTTTTCAAAGCCCATTAAAGAAAAACTCCATTACTTTAATGGATTAATGCTATTTTCAGTAAAATAGCATTAAATCATCAACTTTTCAAAAACTGTGAGCATGGTTTTTGAACACAAAAAACTTCAGAGTGCTGAAATCCTCTCTCTCGATGCAAAAACAGGCATTTGAGATAGTACGACTGTTCAGTATCAGGACAGGGCTTGTGGATGCCTTGCAAAGGAAGTGATTTTTGCTAACTGGGACATCTGTCTACTGCTGCAGAAAAGGAGTCAATTAAAACATCTACCAGGATTTCCAAAAAGAACTTTTCCTGATAAACAACGTATATATTCATAGAAATAAATGGAGTATCTGACTTCTAGTGGTTTAATTACGTTTCTTTTTAACTAAATGAAATGCAGAAATAAAACACTGATTTTATATATTTATACACAGACACACTGTGTATTTTATCCAAGTGTATCTACCCATAGGTAAAATCCCACTTCGTTACAATGAAAAGTGATTTAAGAAGCATACTTTCTAAAGTAGGATCAAAGGTGTCTAGCAAACGCAGGCACCACTACTGTGTATAATCTAATCACTTCAGGTGCTCCAAAAACATGTAGGGAAAACTCAGATCTGGTATCAATTAATTAAGAACTTGTCAAAGTATTTATGCATATTATTAATAATAATAAAAAAAAAAGTAAATGCACAGACCAAATTCTGTTAGTGACAGGACATGCTGAAAAAATTTCAATGGATCATTTTAATCCAACTTCAATCCCATCCCATTCCCCTCTTGCCTTCACGGGAATAAATATTAAAACTGATTTTAGACTAAGAAAATGTCAGCTATGCCTGAATGTGTACAGATTAAAAGTGGATTATTTACACACACACACACACAACATGCACCATCTGGAAACCCAAAGGCCCCATGTACCAGCAGACCTGCTCCTGATTAGTCATGTCATTCAACCACAAGTTCAATTTTCAGTCTTTAAAAGGGACACTGCCCTTGAGATAATTTCATCATCAAATACTATGAGGCATACACAGGGGAAAAAAAAACCCTCTAGCACTGTAAAAGATTCCTTTGTTAATTCATTTGGACCACCAAAGAGCATTATTGTTCTCTCTCTATAATTCACAACTGAAATGACCTTAAAATGTCTCATGAATGATCCTGTGATCTAACAAATTTTAGTGAAGAAATACAATAAGCAGTTACAGTTAACTCTAAAGGTTATTCAAAAACAAACAAACAAACAAACAAATCCCCACGCAAGAAAAAACGATGAAAAGTACCACAAGAAAAGGAACCAATTACATTCAGTGTTCCTTACCCCCAAACTTGTATCAGTGCTTTTTAGTTGATTTTGTTGTTTGGCATGACCAGCCCGCAAGGCTCCCGCAGGAAGATTTGTTAGGGTCTGATGATAAGGCTGTGATCCCGAGACAACCGCTTCGGTAGTTGATTGTTTCTCTGGAGCGTTATTTTGCCCTGGTATAGCTTGTCCAACAATGTGCTGATTCGGAAAGAATGGCAACATGCCCATCCCTGCCGCTGCTGCTGTTTGAATTGTAGGCAGATTAGATGCTGCAGTCAACCATAAATGGAGAAACTTTTCTGTTAGACAAGATTTATCAGTACATTTTGTTTGTGGTTTTTATTAAGCGATGCAAAAAACACTTAGCGATCTATTTTACAGCTGTACAAGAACACTGACTTCTGATGACAGTTTTTGTTCTTTTACCATCCTAGGAGCAAACTTTATTTAAAGGTAATTCTGTAAAAGAAAACTAAAGAAATAAAAGAAAGTTACTAACTTTCAAAAAACCTCTGAACAACATCCTTAGAGGGTCCTGTGCTGGAAAGCAGGAAACCCCCTGACTTCAATTTGCATTAGTAAAACTCTTTACAAACTAAACAGCTAGAAAGTATCCTCTAAAAGTAAATTCTAGACATTCAGAATGGTTTGGTTTTTTTTCCCCAGAAGAAAGGTTTTCCTTGCTACTGGCTACTACCATTAACCTAACTGCTTGTGGAACTGCTGAATACACATCTCTGTGGAGGAAACAAGAGTGATGCTCTAAGCAGTATCACAACTCATCTTGCTTCATAAAAATTGAGGGCATCACTGGCGCAAGAATTTGCATTCAAAATTGATATCTGTCATAGACCAGACATTGAAGTTTAATAAACGGAATGCTAAGAAACCCTATTTGCAGTACGTCTCCAGCTACTCAGATTTATCTTCTCTGAAGTAACAAACCCCAAAATTTTGATCCTGAATAAAAACATATTCCACATGTACTAGCATGGTAGTAACTGAGCAAGCAGGACTTTACAAATACCTGCAAGTATTCAACAAATGGCACAGTGCGCTCTTTCTTCCCTGAGTATGAGATATGTCAGGTACAACAAAGCAAGGCATTTCAAGTTCAGATGGCAACAGCCTGCCAGATGAGCAGGCTAAGGCCAGTTATACAGCTATGTGCCTTGTTAACTTGCCTAACTATATAGCTACATGACTTGCTTTATTGTCTAGCTCTATGCTTACCTTCCTGTGCAGTAACAAGGTTCAAACACATTATTGCTTTTAGTAAAGAGGGAGGAAGTAAGGTGTTTAATTTCAAGGTGAGCATTTTTACTGATTTGGTATGAAATAAAATGTCATTTACACTTAAGAGCTTCGCCACGGGTTCCCATGCCTGAAGTCACTGATGGCATTACCCCTATTCCCAGTACTGTCTGAAGTAGCATTGTTGGAGGTTCTCCCAGCAAACCTGGTTTCTATAAGGAAGAATAGAAAACCGTGTAAACGATTAACATAATGTCTGTAGCTATTTCTTATAACTTTCACATTCAGTTATTTTTTACATACGCTAAATAGTTAAATTATACTAGATGAAAAAAAAAAAACCACACCACAATTGTTTATCAGTTCTAAGAATGTCCAAAGACAGCCAAAATTAAAGTGATGAACTTACACTATTGGCCTGGACATTTTCGATCTTCATCAGTTGCTGCTGTGGCAATGGCAGGTGAGCAGGGCTCTGCAGCAGTAAGCTAGATGCACTGCCCAGAACTGAATTCTGTGAAATTAATAAAAGAAGTGTCAGTTGACAGTCATGGAAAACAACGTATTCTTGAAACATTTTCAGATGATACTGCTTACAGAAATTTAAACTACTTTCTGAATTAATGCAACAAAGGAACGTAACTATTTCTTCCACATAATTAAATTCCTGATTCATTCATAGCAAGTGACTTTGAGTTCTTTCAACCTCTTTTTCCTAGAGATTTTTTTCACCTCACAACCACAAATATGTTTTCTGATGGCTTTTAAAGGATCAAGAGTATAGTCCAAATATAATCCAGACTCCACTGAAGCCCCTGCATCTAAGCCAACAGGGGAAGTTAGATGTGTTTGAAGCCTCTGCAGACAGACTAGGCAAGGCAGAGATATGGGAGTTACCTACAGCGTGCCAGTAAGAAAGATGAGACGCAAGGACTTCAGTGGATTATGAGCTGTATGAATAAGGACTTCATTGTTTGTTAATGTTTGCATTGTGTCTTGCATTGCATTTCTAATACATAATCTCTGTCAAACATCTACACAGTTTCCAGGACTGTTATAATTGGCAGGGACTCTCAACCCTTGCTTTGCAGTTGCCAAACAGTATCATTACTTTCAAAGAGGAATATCCACATATGTTTTTATCCCCTCTTCTATTTGGAATTATCTACATGAAGCTCTCTTCCAGAAACATAAAAAAGCTGACAGTTTGTTGGCACTGTGATTTATAAAGTCTACCAAATACTAATAGTTTTCATTCAAAGTTCCTGGACCATCGGTTGCCACCACAATTGAGACACTTCATCAACAACCTTGGGGCACCATGGTCAGACTCTGCCACTGGTATATTCAGCAATTTGTGCTCGGGCTCAAAAGAAGACTTACGGCCACTCTGTATCACAAAAGCACGTTGTGATTCATGCTAGCTGAACACAGGCTTGAAACCGTTTTCCTGGCAGCAGCTCCTGAGAGTGATTTGCCAGACAAAACATTAGTTGCTCTACAAACCTTCTCGTATGGCAGTGCACTGACCACGTCAAATCACAACCAGTATAGCCTTCCTTGTGGTTTGAAATGTCCTATACAGGAAAGGTCACCAAAGCCAGGTAAAGAAGCTGAAAAGATGGCAGCTCTCAGGATGAATGGCTTTGCAGATCTTATTGTCCCCTGCAACACGCCTCACACATATTTTCATGCCTAGGTATCTCTGCGTGGTAGGGTCAAATTCATAAGGGTAAACGCTCTCCAGGCCTTTAACGTGGTCTTTTCTTAAACAAATTCCTTCAGAGGTTTTCTAACTCTTTAAAACCTAACACAATACACCAAATCAGAGTGTAACAAAATCTGATGAGCTGCAGTGCTGGATTCTGGCCTCAGAAACAAGCAGTCTAACACAAAGGGCCACATATACATCAGTTATGCCCCTGCTATTTTAATTGTATTAGCAATTTCCAGTAGAAATTAGCCATGGCTGTTTATTGTCACTAATGCATGTTCTTTCTAAACTTGGTTATATCAATAAAGAAAATACACAAAAGTTCAACTGCAAAACTTTCAGAAATAAAAGACTAGAAAATCAGATTGGTTAGATTCCTCAGAAGAAAGTCTCTGGGTTAATAAAGACTTAGTAAATAGCGGAATGACTCAGGAAAACATCACTGCAACAGCTCAAAACACATTGTATTGGCACATGATAACTGTAACTAAGAGAAATTAAAAGAAAAGTTAAAAGTCATGCTACCTCCAGAGTTGAAAGAGTACTGGATGAATAACCTACTTGTTCAAATTTCTCTGTTGATTCTTTTTTTAAATCAGTTATTTCATAATGTTGTGGCACAGTTATTCTAAAAATATTGTTTATATTCATTAAATTACTTTACAAAACTTTGAACATAAAACAGCAAAAGCAAGATACACAGGAAGCTGAATCAGTGTGTGTCTGAGGAGGTGGTGGGGAGAGTTAAGCCAAGACACTGTTTGTTCTTGTATGCTGTATACTGAGTTTCGGGACAGTAACAACAGTGACCTGGTTCTCTGGCTTTAGAGAATACTCTGAAATAAGTCACCGAATAACAGAAAAATGTGCCTAATAGAAGGATCTGGGATAATCAAATCACTGTCAGTAAAATTCAGGTTATTAGATCAGGTTTGGAGCTAATTAAATGACAGAAGGCTCCCTGGAAGTGAATTAGACAAGTAAGTCTATCCAAAAAGAAAGAACTAAGTTGTTTGGCTACAGTACTCTAAGCCAAAAACATTGGATCATCATCAATCACACTGTTAGCTCTGTAGAACATGCCTCTCTCCAGCTGTGATTAGAAAACATTCACATTGCCTTCCAAGGAAGCACAGATTCTCCAAGAGAGAGCCCCAGCAACTAAATATACCAATTGAAAATGTCATTTAAATACAAGAAGTACAAGCAAATGATGATATATTTTTTTCATTGAAGAGGACAAAAGCAATTCATTTGATGGGGGAAAATTAAATAACATATTTCACATGCATAATGGATATATTCACCCTGTGTTTTTTTAGCAGAGAAGAAACAGAAAAGCTAAATGTACCTAATATAATGAGTAACTCCGTATTTTAATTTAGTCTTTTTAAAGATCTATTAAGTCTATGTTTGCAGAAGAACAGCACAAATAAGAACTAATAACGAAGTGGATTTTTAAATGGGGAATTTCTGAAACATCAGAAATAGTTAAGTCAAAGCAATTGACTAGTCCCTCAAAGACACTTAGGAATATCCCCCCGTTAACATTAATGGCATATTTTGGCTCCTGCAGAGCTGGAGAAATCTCTGACAGAACCTCAACACAAGGTGGAAGCTACGCTGGCTACTGGCCAAATGAACTTCTGTGGTTATGGGTGCCACATTAGCCTGTTCTCCTCACCACTTCCTAGGACAAGTTCATCCCCAATATCCCTTATAGGATCTTTCAGAAATTCCAGAGTCCATATGGAAATCCCATCAACTTTACACTGAATTACAGATACTCTGAGAACACTTGAAGCAGCCTATAGTCTTTTGTTTTGTTTTGGCTTTGTTTTTGTTGTTTGTTCATTTTTTTCTAAGAGCTAACATTTGCAAGTTACTATTTTTATGGCATATATAGCACATTTTGGTTCTTTCGAGCTTTAAAATGAAAACATTGATGCTAAACTTCTTGGCTTGAATAAAATAAAACAATTAAGTCTCTGTATGAAGCACGTGTAAGTAGCTTGACTTTTTTTTTTTTTTCCAGTTGTTGCTACATCAGCAGGTGTTAGCAAATAAAAAGCTAAGGTAAGGTAAAATAAGTCACTTGTGAATAGCAAGCACAGTCTGCTGCTCTTACACCCCCATAGGAACCTCATCATAGAGTGTGTTTTTTAAAAGACTGCTTTAGTAAGCTCACTTGCTCTTAGTTGCATTTTTTTGAAAGTTTTAAAATATTTTGTCATGCTGAGATCTCCAGAAATAGCTGTTTTGATGCCTACCTGATGAACTTTATTCAGCTGTAAAAAAGGAGGGCCAACTGCCGTATTTATAAGGTGAGGAAAACCTGCAGATGCTCCAAGAACTGTTTTAGAAACAAGAAAGAGTTGCAGTGACTTCATAAGTTAGGCAAGGAATGATCTTTATAAAAGTTATTCTGTACTTTTTAGATTTGGTATCCACAAAACTTTCCAGTATACTATGGGGCATTATAATGAAACTTTTCAATATAGCCAGCTTTGATCTGCAATTAACAACGCATTAGAGATCAAAAGTACTTTCCTGGAGCTCCTCTAAAGCTGGCAGTTTAGCTCCAAGGCAGAAATGCCTGCAGCTGATTGCCAGACCAGGGCATTAGCCAAGGTGCTTTGAAACACATAGTCACTTCCCACACAGTGTCTTTGTATCTTCTGATGTCATTGTAAAAACGGAAAAGCGAGAAGCAATACAGTATTTACACCACAAACTTAGCTGTCCTCCACTTGAGTCTTCATATTATCCGTCTCCACGCCTATTCCTAATACCTTCACTATCTGGAATATGATGATTGCTTAAAACATTTATTCACATCCATCCTAATGGGAAGGCAGAGAATGTTTTGGGCTAATGCTGTTCTTACTGTTTTGTACAACTATGGTAGCATACAAGAGAATAATAACTTTAAACTGGAATCAAGAGGAGAGACTCTTGGACTGTAAATTCAGATCCCAAATCAGATTTAAAGTTGCAATTTTAATTAAATCTGCAAAAGACATTTCATTTTAAGCCTAATTCTAAATGACACTGAGAGACCACAGAATTAATGTAAGAACATTTCTATAGGTAACACTATCTTCTACCCAGACACAATAGCCTATCAAACCATCTCTTGCTTTTGCTTTTATAAAATGTAAAAAAGTATCTACACAGACACACTGAAACAGTGTCTGCACAGCTTTTGAAAGAGTATGGGTGCTTCTCTCCTTTGCAGAAAGCATTGTCTCACTAAGAACAGGGTTTCTTTATTAACCCCTTTGTAAAACAACTTACCAGGTTTAACAGCATGTCCACGCAACTGGGGCTGCAGTAGTATTTGCAACATTGCTGGATTATTAAAACTTTTCATAATCTGCACTGCATTCGGCTCTGGAAGCAATCCTTTTCTATTGTTTCTCATCTCAAATTGAGAGATACAAAAATGTTACAAAAAGAAGATAACAAAGAATGCATTTACATCCCTGGAAAAATCCAATTTCCTTGAATAAGGTATGGTAAAGATTGAAGTTTGAACATCCACATGCCAACCCAAACTATTAACTCCTTCCACGTTTGTTCTCTAGAGCTAACTGACAATACTTTCCAGCACTACCTCTCCTCAGGTAACACGCATGTTGTCTTTCTCACCTGTCTTTCTTCGCCTTGTCTACGTTTCTACTTTCACACTTTTTCTGTTGCTCCCTAACATATTTAACAGCATCTCGATGTTTTCACCCTCTCTCCAAGATTTTTTGGAGTAGCTAAAGGTATAAATCATAGGTCAACATGGCAACTTACACATTACAAATTATTATTTCTCGGATCACAAAGAGCTAAAAGTTGTGTGACGTTAATGTACATATTTCTTTTTATACAAAAAAATAATCCAACCATCTGCTTCCCTGTTCCCTGCTCCTTTTCCCTCAAAGGAAACAACTAACTACTCCTCCAAAACTTCAAGCACATTATTTTCCTGAGAGGCATTTCTTTTTTCCCTTTTAACCAAGGAAGTGTTATCAATAAAGGAGGATATGAAATGCAGTGTTAACAACAACAACTCGTGCTATCTTGTAATAGCACCATGCATCACTTTTATAAAGATGTGGGCTAAAGCTCTCAGAAGTAATGAAACTGTTCTGCTTCTACTTTTAAGACAGCTTCTTGTAACACTTATCAAATCCAATTTTCTAGGAAATAATTTGATATGACAAGTGGGTATAAAAAGCTTTCTTCTATACTGAGCATGAAATTAAACTATTTCTCCTATCTTGAAATTTATCTTAAAATTGACAAATTCTTGCCTGTTTTAAACCAAAACTAAAACTCTGTTTTAGCTCATCAAATGTCTCCACCTCAATTTACTTTTCTTTTGAACTAGTACAACTTCTCTTGCAGAAAATTGATTTTAATAAAATCCCAAAGCTATGCAAGTATAACTTTGTAATATCTTCTAACCATATTTCAGCCTTCCTCTTTGCAGTGTATTGCCTTCTTTAGCCTAGGAAAGAGACTGAGTTAGGCTGACTAGATAAAAAACAAACAACCAAACAAAAACCCCAAACAGCTAAGGCTTCCAGAAGCTTGGCTAGTTTTTGTAATGCAAAGTGGTGAATCCCTTTGACACAACACATGTTGCTCAAGGCATAACAAACCCATTCTGAAAACAGATTTGCAAAATCTTACCATCCTTTGTGCTGCTATAAGTGCTGCTAACGTGCTTCTGCCTGGCGCTCCTGGAGCACAGTAGGACACCTGGATTCTCTTCCCTTTGATAATCATGCCATCGGTGACTTCTTGTACTTTCTCAGCCTGCTCTGCAGTTTCGTACTCAACCACTGCAAAGTCACCAATACAGCTGTCTTCATCCTGAGCAAACTGAAACATTTCACAGCACACTGAGCGAAACGGAGAATTTCAGGAACCGTCTTGAAATATTTTCACCTATCCCCTGCAAAATACTTTGCTAAAAGTTGACGTACCACGTTAATGCCTACCCAAATTAGTATGTTTCTTTTTCAAATGTGCTAAATATAAGTATCATAGCTTCATATTAGGTTTGGCATGCATGCTGTGTCTACTTGAATTACCACCTTAACTTCCATGTAATCTCATGGAGAACCTGCGTTGTGAAACATATTTAACAGTAATTTTACAGAATAAAAAGGGTGAGAAGACGAATTTAAATACAGCTGTGTTCTACATTTTTTTAATTTTTTTTTGCAGGATAAGAATTATAAACTCTTTACTGTTCAGTTTTTCAGACTACAATAACAAAAATGTCATTCATCAGACTGCATGATAGCCGTTGAAACATGTAACAATGCAAATTCTACTGCTGTATACTGCCTTTTAGGAGAATCTGAAGTCTGTGGCTGCATTTAGTGCCAACAGAAGATGCCAGACTGATCAATCAAGCAGACTGGAAACAGGCTTACTTGTCAAACAATGCTCTGTCCTTTGTTTGCAGAGTTTTATAACAGAATGAGCAGATTTAAATCAAACAAAAAAATGAGAGTGAAAAGGGAGGGAGTAAAGCTTAGGCAAAAATATCCACTCCCAAAATGATCAGAAATGACACACTGACACTGGTTGTGAAGCGGAAAAGTAAAAACCTCTCTAGATTTTACTGGAAAAAAACCCACAGCCTATTCCCAACAGTTTGGCTGCATAAACTTACAGTAACAATTGAAATAAAAATCTCAGAGATTTTCAAGAAAGAGGGGTTGTCAAATCTTCAATGCCATTGCTAAAGACTCACCTCCAGAAAGAGCTCTAAAGAACACACATATCTTGATAAATATTGCTGGGGAAGCTGATAACAGCCTCTGGATTATCTGACAGCTGGAAGAATGCCCCAAACTAGAAGACTTTAAAACATCGATGTATTTAGCTAATTAAAAAAAGATTAGGGAAGTGACTTCATTACAGCACGCAATACCTTCTTTCAGAAGAAAATATTGGGGAGCACTGGCTGCTTACCCTAGTAAGCAGTGAAGTGAAGAAGAAGTCAGATACATTCAATCCAGGAAACAGACACGAGTACAAAATAACAAGGGATGGGCAGTTTCTGGAAAGAATTACTTGCAATTTATTCATCTCCCCATGTACTTGGATCAAGCAAGTATATGGATATGGTTAGCTGACAACAAATTACTGGGGCTCCAAAACAGCACTAGGGAAAACGTGCTGCCCTACAGGTGGGTCAGGCCAGACAGCCCGACAGACCTTCTTGTCTTGGATGCTGAAAGTCTCTGGTTACTTATCCTTGAAGCTAATCCCTAAGCAGCCTTCCCAGATACTTAAGAAAACAAAAAACAAGTGAAATCATACCCAACTGCGACCACAAACAAAGCTTTCTTTTTACTGTCTGTCTAGGTGTGTTTGTCTGCAGCACTTCTATGAGAAACATTTTATGTGTGGTCTAGTATCTCACAAGCCATAAAGACAGAAAGGAAACCTTTATGTGTGCAAAGGCTAGCAAGGATCTACCTCTTCTGTACCTGCAAGCTTTCCAAAAGATGCAGCACTTCTATCCCCATCAAGCCCAGTGACTCATTTTCCCCAGTTAAAGAAAAACTCATCAAATATTTGCAGAGGTTTCTTAAATGTGTTAATTTTATATATATATATTCTTCCTGATCTCCCTGAACTGTCGCACTTAGAGCATTCACACACTCTGGCTTGCTTTACTGAGCAATAAAACCATCAGCAACATTTACTTTAGAAGCTCTCTAAAATATTTCTAAAATGATTTTCCATAAAATACATGAGAAGGGGATGTGCTATAAACATTTTACTGGTGCTTAACAGGAGCGGTCTCCTGCAGAATTCCCAGATGACATGTAACAATCACTGTGAACCCGGACCAATAAAACATTTGTACCACATCATATTTTGCAATGCAGATGCATGCTCACTCACCACTTAAGTGGAAAATAAAAGGATAAGATTGCAAGCAGTGAAGTACACCAATACAGAACTATTTAAATCATGACCTTGGTCTTCCAAAAGATACATATTCAACATACCTGGCAGAATACAGGTTTATACTTCAGTGAGAAAGCCTGCATCAGTTCTTTTGAATCAGCGTAGTCTTTTTGAAATTTATCTACACAAAGGCACTTGGAGTGAATAAGACTTGTGGTCAGCTGGTTCACATCCATCCACTGAGCGAAGAGAGTGCTCTCGTCTAACTGTTTCCCCAGAAGTTCCAGTCTCGCCTTCGCAGCAGAGTCCTTCTTCATATATTCCACAAAACCGTAGCCCTTGGAATGGCCAGTAACTTCATTATACACCAAAAAACACCTCTCAACGTTGCCATAAGCACGCACAAGTTCTTCAAACTCTTCTAACGTAAACGAAATGGGCAAATTAGTGATGCACAGCAAAGCATCTGTTGGTTGGAGTTGCACAGATATTTCTTTTCCCCGAAGAGAATACTGGTGAAATTTCCTAATCGCATTTTGAGCCTGCTCTCCATTTAACAGAGTAACAAATGCTGTAAGAGACCAAAACAAGTTACATCGCTTATTACTTTACAAATAATCACTATAGCCCCCCTCGCCTCTATAAAAAAACAACCCAAAACCCACCAATAGAAGTCACAGAAAAATAAGTTTGGAATTACTAAATTATTAAGTTTGGAAAACCAAAATGTTTCCTGATGTTCAGAGGAAACCCCGCTGTGTTTCGCTTTGTGCCTGCTGCCTCTTGCCATCTTCTTGCCCTCCTCTATAGGGGATGTAACAGTCTGCAGTGAATCAAGCAGATGAAGATAACCTATGGGTTTTGTTCTTGAGTCCCACTCAAGCGCGCAGCACGGGACAGCCCCTGGCAAAATCTTTGGTTCATGTAAGGGAAAGAAAGATGCAAGTTTACAGCTCTGGCTGAGACATCCTCAGCACCGTCAGCCACTTGCAGACACAGGGTTGGGCGTTGGACATCTTTCAGACCCAAAGCATGCAGCATCACCTCCAGACAGTAAACATTTTTCTGCTGGAGTTGAGCCTTCAGGCCCACAAATCTCAGCAGCAAGTACCACACAAATCTTTAAAACGTGGCAGTGGGTAGTACCTGCAGGATTTGATTCTCTTTTAACCTTTGCTGAGCTGCGGACCTTCAAACCGATCTTGCAGCTACTGAATTTCCCTCCCCAGAATGACAAGCGGCTGTTGTTTGTTATTATACTTTTATTTTATTTTATTTTACTGCATTTTACTTTATTTTATTTAACCGTTTCATCTCTTCAGGGGGCACTAGTCCTGGTGATGCCATGGCCATGTCACAGGGGACAGAATGTTGGCGGCGGCCATGTCACAGGGGGAGCCCGTGATGCGGCCAGCCCTGGCGGCTATAAAAGGGGCTGCAGCAGGCCAGTCTGGTCAGTCTGGCAGAGGAGCAGCCAGACAACTTCGGGCTGAGAGGGCAAAGGTCTATCGTGGCAATGGAGGGTTGGTGCTCCCCTTCAGTTGCTTTCTCTTATTATTTTATTAATTACAGAGAGAAGCCTGGAAAAGGACAGAGCAAGACACTCCGCTGGAGACGGCTCAAGGTTTTACAGGAGATCCCTGGACTCCATAGCCACATGCTAAGGAAGGTCAACACCCAACCCCTTCCCACACTGGGCTGCTGGCACCAACCCCACTGATGTCACGGCCACATCACAGTGGGGTTAGTGACATGGCGGGCCCAGGAGACGCCTGGTGTTATACTTGGTTCTCTTGTTGCCAGTACTTGCTTCAGTGCTGGACGTGGACACGAGACGCGTCGCTGGAGACGTGTCAACATTTTACAGCAGAGATCCATGGACTCCATGGCCACATGCTAAGGAAGGTCAACTCCTAACCCCTTCCCATATTGTGCTGCTGGCACAGGCCCTGGTGATGTCACGGCCACATCACAGTGGGGTTAGTGACATGGCGGGCCCAGGAGACGCCTGGTGTTATACTTGGTTCTCTTGTTGCCAGCACTTGCTTCAGTGCTGGACATGGACACGAGACGCGTCGCTGGAGACGTGTCAACATTTTACAGGACAGATCCATGGACTCCATGGCCACATGCTAAGGAAGGTCAACTCCTAACCCCTTCCCATATTGTGCTGCTGGCACAGGCCCTGGTGATGTCACGGCCACATCACAGTGGGGCTGGTGAGATGGTGGGTGGCACAACACAGGGGTTGGCATGGTGCTACTGCTTGCTTCTCTGCTAGCCTCAGCGCTGGACATGGACACGAGCCCATGATACCAAGCTGCTGGCCACCTCTCTTTGACGCACTGCTGGAGACGCGTTAACTACCTACAGGACAGTCCTACAGATGAGCAGATGGCGCCATCAGCTGCGGACAAGAATTCTGCAACACCCCACACTTGCTATATGAATTTGTCTGTGTAACCTTAATAAAATGTAATGAGAACCACTATGAATTGTGCTGAAGTATCTTTTAGCCGTTTCCTGCTGATTTCCTGTATGCTGTTCTCCCACAGAGACCAATGGAAACTTAATAATACCCATTGTTCAGCCCTGAGGCCATATTTACACTTCAATCCTTTGTATGCATAAAATATTAAACCGCTCCTACACATGTCTAGAATTAATTTCTTTGGGAAGCACTCAAAAAGCTAAAACATTCTAACTTGAAAATAAAATGAAATTGGAAAGGTAACCCACAAAAGGTATTGTTATCCCTTCACACTTTGTCTCAGGCTTCACCCTCAACTCTTCAAACGCCACCCCTAAGTGTCTGCCACACTGAATAAATATTCATAAATAAATATGCTGCAAGTCGGCAGCAACAATACTGTTCAGTGCAAGAAACGTGTCTGAAACCACAGCCTGAAAACTGCGCTTATCCTACACCCAAATTTGGAGTCTCAGTTGTCCAGAAACAAGTATAAACAATACTTTCCTCCTCAGTACACAATTATCACTTTTATAAGAGTCACACAAGCCAAAAAGCACAGAATATTTCTAGCTATCCTGAACCTAACAGCAGCATGGAATTCTTTGTCATAAATTAGATGTCCTAGTACAATTATTACACAATGCTTTTTAATTTTTTCCCCTTTAAACAGAGCATATTTTTTTTTTAGCCTTCTGCTTTCCTTGCTATCAATTACCACACCATGACTACGGGTAGATTTGTGCTAGTCACAGCAAAACCTACCATACTGCAATACAATCGCTTCCTGAAATTCAACTCCAGGAAGCTCTGGTTGCAAGATTATTCTTTAAACAGAAAACATCTTTTATTCCAGATCACCTATTAATCATCCGTTTCCACTAACATCGCTGCACATGTGAAAAAAGCAAATGAATTGTAAGATGACACCATTCAGAGGCAGAAATGCTATTTTCTTTCATGTCTAAATAACTAGAAGTTAAAACAATATAAAACGAAGATTTCTAAATAAAATATAAACATTCACAGGGTTCTTAAAGCAAGTTCTGATCTGTGCTGTAACTGTACCTATCCTGTAGCAAAGAAAAAGAAGCAAGTAAAACTTTGGTGGCAAACATGTAATATTTGAGATCTCAGTTCTGCTGTTCTAGTCAAAGGGGATGTTGTTACACATCCTGAAGCAATTAACTTGAACAAACACACAAACAATGCATTTGCAGTGGATTTTACAATTTGCAGTAACTCAAGAGATGTATCGATAATCAGATAAAGATGAGAAGGCATGGAAATCAACAATCTGGTTCTCAGACAGATTAAAATACTCCTGGGCTATCTACATTACTTCCTTTGCAATCCAGCATTTTGACATATTTCTGTAACAGCATAATACTTGGTAATGTAGGAATACTTACATAGAATATAAGGATATATGAAAAGAATTTTAAAAAGACTCATCTTTTTTAAGATAAAAATGCTTTTTCAAAATGTTCTGAGGTCATTAAGGACTTCTTCCTTGTGTTTATCACTATTTTAAATTAGTTTGCGTAATCAAGTGAAAACATTATTTTTACTCTGGAAAATTTTACAAGATCTCATTGGGAAGGTCTTCAGAGCTCTACAAGTTCTGATTATGTCCATCAAACTAAAAAGACATTAAGTGTATCTAAAAAAAGTCAATACAAATGGAGTTCCTTACGCAAGTAGTTCACGCTACAATATCTATGGCCATCACCACAGAAAGGAGAGAGGTGACTGGTGACAGCCAACATGGCTTCACTAAGGGCAAATCATGCCTGTCAAATTTGGTGGTCTTCTAGACGGGTTTACAGTGTTGGTGGATAAGGGAAGAGCAACTGATGTCATCCCCGTAGCTTTGTGCAAAGCTTTTGACACTGTCGCACATGACATCCTTGTCTCCAAACTGGAGAGGCATGGATTTGATGGATGGACCACTCGGCGGGTAAGGAATTGGCTGGTCGGTCACACTTAAAGAGTTGCAGTCAATGGCTCGATGTCCAAGTGGAGACCAGGAATGAGTGGTGCCCCTCAGGGGTCAGTAGTGGGACCAGTACTATTTTACATCTCTGCTGGCAACGTGGCCAGTGAGATTGAGCGCGCCCTCGGCCTGTTTGCTGATGACACCAAGCTGTGTGGTGTGGTCGACACGCTGGAGGGAAGGGATGCCACAGAAGGACATGGACAGGCTCGAGAGGTGGGCCTGTGAAAACCTCCAGAAGAACTTCTTCGATTGTATATCATCAAGTTAAGATGCTGTAACCCAGGAGATGTTAATAGCTGTATTTTAAAAAATTTCCCATCACACCAAACACAGTCTTACAAGGACAGGCGTCAGAAACATCATTATCCTAGCAAAATCCTGACAGCAATTTGCCACAGTCACCACATTTGTCCTTCAATCCAAGATTACCTCCTGAGGTAATCCAGGCTGTAATATCTATGGCAATCTGGATGTACAGGATCATGTAGAGAAACATTTGTCCAGCTCTGTACTCAGAAGTGCTAAAAATCCGTGACTCCCCTAATGTAGAGAATTGATTTGTAAATGGAAGATCTGACTTAGCTAATACAAGACTTAATGCAGGTCAATGTTTCCTTCAAAGACTTAAGTATTCCTTTAAATTACTTCTGGCTCATGTTACCTGAAACAAATGCATCTGGAGCTAGGTACGTTTTCCTCTGATCAAGTCATATGCACCTGTGAAGGTTTGTCCTAAGAGAAGCCTCAGGATTAGTTTTTCAAAGGAATTTGGACAGTTGAGGTTAGATTAGTCTCAAAGAGACACTGACTGAGGGGAATATGCCTGATAGATACCATACAGGGCCAACCTACTTCTCACTACTATCAATAGAGTTTCCAGTTCTCCACTGGCTTCAGAAGAGGCTGACAAAGCATACAGCCAAGGGGCAATCAGGCTACATGCCGGCAGACAAGTTAATGACTTCATGCATAGCAGACGATATTCCTCACTAGTTTCACCACAGAATTGAAATGTGTGACACTGGAAGATTTTAATTTCTTACCTGTTCTTTTATTTCTGTCCACATAACAGTACTTTATTTCATAATCTTTAAATAAGTCATGGATTTCCTGAAAGAGAAAAGTACAAGTAACATCAGAGAAATAATTCACCAGACCAAATAAATAAGTGTATAAATTTAGCTTCACTTTTTAAACAAAAACTTTCCCGATAAACACAAAACTTTACCATAGAAACACTATCAAATATTTGTTTTCAGAAGAGCTGCTTATACTACTACAGCAATGTTTTTATCTCATGTAAAGAATTGGCTTACTGAATGTGATTAATTTACGTTTCATTATACAACGTCTCATAAGCACAACAGACTGTCCTGCTGACTGTCTTTTGATAAAGACAAATAACATCACAGCTCATTAAATAGCAAAAAAACCACCAAACTATTTCTCAAAAGTACAGCTAGTAGAGTTAAAATGCCACACAGATGAGATATCAGCAACATCACATCATGCAACTTATTGAGGACAGGCAACACTGTAATAAAATAAAACAGCTGCTTTAGTTTCCTCTAACTGCTCAAGTTCACTTTAGCAGATTTTCGCTCTTTTAATAATGAATATTCTTTCAAGCAGCAGTGAATCCTGCCCAGAATACCCCACAGAAAGTATCATTTATCAATTACTGCACAGGTGTCCAATGAAGAATCAACCCCAACGGCATTATTTGCTCCCACTAACTAATGGGGAAAGAGCAGGGGAGTGGGAGAGGCGGGGTAGGAACAAGTGCAAGAGGTGTGTTAGTTTGCTAAAGCTGCTCCCCAACACAAGCAAAACACATGCCTGTGCCCCACAAAACCCACGAACTATTATCAGCTCAGTGGCAAGAATGCAGAGATGGACATTAAGCACCCCTAGGAAGAGAGCAATACTTCGGGCATGTTTATATTTCAGTTGGGTAAGTCCCACACGTGATAGCAAAAGACCATTTGAGTATCAAAGTAATCAACAAACTTTGTCTGAAAGTTTCAGTTCAGCCAATTTCCAGCAGACCAGTCAACTTGCCAGTGGGCTAATTCAGCGATATACAGCCTGGGTTAATTGGGCTCTCTGACTGGTATCAGGTGCACCCCTTTTAGTCAAAGGGACGCCAATCTCTAGTTTCACTAGTTAACAGCTGTCAAATACTGCATTAATAAAATATGGCTGTTTTCTCGATCTACCAGCCACCCTAATCAGACGTGATAAGGATATGGTTTCTGAAAAGCAAAATAAGCCAGGCACACTGCGAAGACCCGAGTCAGGAACGTGACTTGGCTGAGGGCAGCTCTCTAACGAGAGGTCCTCGAGGTCCTTGATACTGAGGAGAAATGACACTTTCTGTGAAGTCGTACAGCTCAACTGTACAAAGACACCACATAAGTTGTTCCTGTCCTGATTAGAAAAAAGGGGACACAGTCACCCTTTTTTATTTCATATACCACAAGAGTAACATTGAAAGTTTGATCTGGCGGTTAAGTAGCAGGAAATGCTATTTCAAATGGCTCGTAACACTCTCTTGAAGGTCTTTTGTGTGAGCCAGATGATTTCCCAGCAACTGTTTGAAATTTTAATTGAGAGGGAAAATAGCCTGTAGCAAACTTATCTTCATGGGATAATCATGAGGTCTTCATGTTAAAAATTATGAGAACAAAAAGAAGATTTAAAACGATAACCTAGTTTAAGCTAAGTCACTTTAAAAGGCCACTGTAAGGATTTTAACAGCGGTTTGCCCAGGTCGCGGCACACACTGCTAGCGTCTTGCACTCCCGCTGTGGGGCTGAGACCTGCAACTGCCTGACTGCGTCCGGGTATTATTTTGGCGAGGGCATTTTTCACATAAAGACAGTTTGAGACAATTTACAAAAATAAAACACAGCACGTCGACTCTTAAGCAAATATATACTCCTTCAAATTAAACAGATATCTACATATCTGTGTACATTAGACTAAGTTTCTTCATAATATTTTCAGAAGTACGAAGCCAACTTTTGAGCTCGCGTCTTATTTAAAAGAGTGACTCGGGCGCTTCTGTAAATCTCACCCTTACCTTCCAACGCTGGTGCCTGCTAGAAAAGAATGAAGACTATTTCCATTTTAATGTATTTAACGGGGTGTGTGCCTGGCAGGCCCTGACCCCATGGGATGTAACCAATGGCTGTGGCTGTCCCCTGAGCATGGCAGAAGCAAATATCCGTGGCTTGGGCCCAGCTCCTGGCAGCCACCCGGCTCAGGGCACCTGAGCACTTCCAACCGTCTTCCATGTGGCGGTTACCAAACTGCTTCTCCTGAAGGATTCCTCCCTCCCCAGTCAGAGATCATTAAGGCTGCAAAAGCCCTCCAACATCTGGTCCAACCATCCCCCTACCACCAATGTCACCCACTAAACCCTGTCCCTAAGCACCACGTCCAGCCTCTCCTTGAACACCCCCAGGGATGACGACTCCACGACCTCCCTGGGCAACCCATCCCAACGCCTGACTGCTCTTTCTGAGAAGAAATGTCTCCTGCTACAAACGAATTAACCCAGTAGTCTAAAAAACGGGGCTGACACCCACCGGAAGCAACGATCTAACTGTGTCCTGCGACGTCTAAACAGAAGGGCAAGGTGCACTATCACGGGAAGGCCTCGCTGCCACCCCCAGCGCCAGGCCAGCTTACAGGATTCGGGCAGCACGAGCTGGAGGCACTTACACCAAGAGCTACAGCCGTCACGAACCCCGTGGCAGCTCCAGTGCCAGCACCCTGGCCCCCCAGTAACCGTTACGAGTTCTCAGAAGTGGACTTCAAAAGCTAGTTAGTCTAAGCACTCGTAAAAATTAAAATCTTAACCACACAGTAATCCATTCGTACTTAAGGATGGGCAGGAAAAGAAAAACCAAATATATTGAAGGGGAGTTAAGAGAAAGCACAAGTAAATATAGGCTGGATACCCTTCCAAAATGTATTATTTACTGCCACAAGAAACATCGTCTTGAAATACTTTAATTCTTGGCCTGTTCTGTCCTGTCTTGTCTCGGGTAGAAAAACGTCAGCGTGACTTTTTACCACATATTATCAATTTGAAATTTGCATCTCTCAAAGGGAAAGAATGCCTTCCTCAGAGACAATCCGTCTTTATGCTTTATGACCTGGATTTTTTTTTTCTTTAAACAGCAACGTGAGTCATTAGCAGGAACATTTGCCCTACCTACCGAATCAATAAACTCAGCTATTAATTCTATTAAAATTACCTGGTCACACCAGGTGATCTAACAGCATAAGGAAAAAAAACAAAAAATATATAGTCACCACCTGGATCAACATACTATATGCAAGATTACAGCACCCCAAAACCAAGTATTTTTCTCTCTCTAGATGTAATACTGAATTACATTGTTCTGGCAACAGAAGCGTTTAACAGCTCCAAGGGTGCCTGGCAATTTGCACCGTGAGCGCAGGAAAGAGGCAGAGCATTACGTTTATGAATGATACAGTTCATTTAATTCAGTTTTAGACCACTAGATCGAGTCCATGACATGCCGCATGGACTTCACTACAGATATATAAAGTCTGTTGTGGAAGAAAAAAAAAGTTTTAAGCAAGAGAAGAGCAACATGCTTTAAAATAATTTTCTGTTATTGAGGAAAAATCACAGAGAATCTTCCGGAGAGTAAGAAGTGCAGTGCACAGCACCAACAAGAGGGCTGGAGAACAGCACACAAGGACTGGTGCAAGGTGCAATTTTAAACATCCCCTGTCTGCTAGTGACTCCTGAGGTAGGAAATCCCCAAATTTTCACCACCTGGGCATCGACTGCCAGATGAAGCCTCCCTTGCTCCTACCAAGCACAGGTGCAGACAAAGTTTGGGCTCACCATGCCAGCTGCACGTATAAACTCATGGTGACATACGTTCTCTTCTGTGAAAAATCCTCCAGTTTTCAAATTGTTTTAAAGAAAATTCTTCTTTTGTGAGCAATGGCTGTAGGATCAAGCCCAGGATGTGCAGCAGATCTTTACCTGGCATCCAGGAAGAGAGGACAGAGGTGGGCCCTGAGTCTTCTGCTCAGACGTTCCCTCGGCACTGCCCCAGGGTCACAAACTATGAAACTGGAAATAAAACCTAGCCTGGGATTCTAGGCCATAAACTGTCTCTAGGCCATACTAAAGCAATGGCATCTTTTTGTTTGAGAACTGACTTTCACATTTGTAAGACCATACCCTGCAAAGATCTTTCATACGATAATTTAAGAAAATATTGTCACTAAGACAGAAGAAGAGCAATTTCTTAGCAGACTTATAATGGGAATGAAAAAGGTAATTCTCTGGTCTTCCAAAAACACATTAGTGTGTTGATAAGAGGAAGACTATGGGATTGGAAACCCATTTCATCATCCTGGGTATGCCAGGTTATATGGAAGCTAAATGAAAGATGACAAAGACATTGCAGAGGTAATGTGAGAGAGGAAGAGCACAAAACAAAAGAAAAGCAATAAAGAAAATCAAAAAGCATGTACATCCTAAGGCATGAGGGCTACTCACTACCCGGCCGATAAGCCTTTCACGTGCAGTCAGTGTGACGGAGGACAATCTGAAACACAAAGGCCGCTTCCACTTAAAAGTCCAGCATACAACAGATTGGGAAAGAGCGTTTCCTCAAATCACCACAGTTCATTAAAGGTTTTCGATTAAAAAGGAACATGGAAAAACTGTGGCTAATCAAGACAGAAAGAATAAAACCTCTGAAATAGCATCATTCTAAGTTGTAACTTGTTTTTTAATCAGGAACAAACACCAATAAAAAACCTGGACAGGCACATCAGGTCCCAAAACACAAAATAAATCCCCGTTCTGGGTGAATTGCACCAGTTTCCTATGAATACCTAAATGTTTCATCTTTCTTTAGATTTTGCCACACCAAAGAAGAACTACAGGGCATTAAAATAATTAATCAGCCCTAATTTACTTCATGACCTACATTAAAGTAGAACATTCCCTTCATCTTCTAGTCTCAGATATTAAAGGAGAAAAGCAGAATTGTGACTATAACACAGCTGCATTCAAAGATTATAAGGGGCAGAAGAAAGCTTATTGAAAACAAGCGCAACTTCTGCACCACAGGTTCCTTACCTGCAAAGAGGGGAATCACAAAGTGAACAGCCCTTGTCAGTCATCGGATCTTAGCAGTGAAGACTGGAGATTTTGCTACAAATCCCAGCAACGACCAGCAAGAAAGAGAATCCAAGTCCTACTGCGTCTAAAAGCAACTCCATGAGATCCTAACCGGTATGCCAGAGAACCAGACTGCTGACTTCCATCACATTTGTGAGCTACAGCTTCTATGGAAGTTAATCAGACAGAGATGACAAACCACTAACTCTGAAAAATGAATGACTTGGGGAAATCAAAAACAATTCTTCTAATCCGTTGGGATAATCACGAAAAAAAAACAAAACACACAGAAGTTCATTTGCCATATGATACTCCAACGAAATAAAACTTCCCTGGTTTAGTATGGTACCAACCTCACTTACACATCCTGAAGTTATTGGTGTCTCTTCCAGTGATGGAGAGAAGTTGTTATCACTTCCTTCCCTCCCAATCTCCCTCCACCCCCAAAAGTCCTCCTGCCTCCCAGGGCACTTGGAGCAGCTTTTTGACAGTTCCAGGAGCCTTCAATCTGCGATACCTGCCTTTCGACACTGCACTTTCAACATCACATGCAACTGTGTTCTTTGCTATTGAAATGTATTAACCAATTCATCGGGGAGGCACTGGCACAAGGCAATTGCAAGAGACATCTAGCTGTGGGATTGCCAATTGATTACCAAACATTGACCAGAGCAAAACAAACAACTACAACCAAGCTTACCTTCCAGGCTCTTTAGAAAGATCCTCGATACAAACCTCAGTCTTACCACAGCATTGCATCAGATGATATTGACGCTGAGAAGGACAGACCCACCAGCTGACATTTCAAGAAGACGGACACCAGTGGGACGATCTTGCCTGTCTTACCGTAGAACATCACATAGCGCTGCCCCCCTAGGATTCCTTGGATCCTGCCTAACGCCCTTCATACTAATGGAGACACAAATTGATTACCCTGATGAGAGCGCTTCCCCACTATCGCAAGAAGAAATAGAAGCCAGCAGAGTATGCTCTGCAAAGGCTGCAGGAGGAGAGAGGACCGTGGTTTGGAAAGCACATCCTGTACCCGAAGGCTGGTATTCTACTACGTGGGTTCTACTGACAGCACTAACCCAATGGACAGAAATCAGTCAGCCCAATAAAAGCGCATTTCTATCTAATTTTATAGTTCCAGCAACCTAAAAAGTAGTATGTATATAGCTGCACGGCTCTCCACGTGCTTCATCTCAGCCCCAGAGAGGTGACAGCACTCATGCGTCAGGCTGCCGAGCCCCGTGGTCGATGGTGTGCACGGCCAGGCGCCGCGCTGGAGGAATCGGATGGGGACGCACGCGGGCGCTCGCCAGGACGCCTGGAAGGCTTCACTGCGACAGGGCGCTACCAAGTTGAGTAACTTGCCAGCTGAACAGTAAACGGAGACTTTGCTTGCAAGAACGGTGAAGGTGGTAATAAAAATGCTTACCACAGGTCTGTTGCAAAAATACCTTTCTCGGTGGCTGTAGCAAGAGAATTGCTTGTAACAGTATTAATCCTGCAAGTACGTATCTGCAAACTGAGCTATAAAACCCAAAGCAGAAAGAACGTTCTTGGGTTAATTCTGACTTAATTTGTTCTCCCATCAGACCTATTACATACTGCCACTCAAGGAAGAAAGTCCTAAAGGGAATGCTGATCTCCTTGGCTCAACAAACTGCAAAATGCCCTCTCCAGATTGCCCTTGCTCCTGAAAACAGGTTCTGGATTCCCTTAGCAGTACAGATGTTGCCAAATGCATTTTGAGGGAAACCCCACTTAACAAGATTCCAGCGTGGGTTACCTTTGCCCCCTCGCTACAGCCACCCAGCACCTGAAGTGCTGAAGGCTTCTGACACTTCCAGATCTGTTTGTTTGGTTTCTGAGACAACAAATCTTCGGCGCTCTGCTTCTCTGTCAGAAACCTCTAAAGGTAACAGAAGATTATAGCTCCAATAACAAATAAATAAGTTAATACGTAGCTATAATTGGCAAAGGAAAATGTTTGTTATTTAATTTCACCTGAAAAAAATGGAGTTTGGTTGTCATTTTGAACCTTCCGAAAAAAAGTTATCACCTCCACCAATCATATTGCTATCAGAAAAAAAGCTGTTTCCCACTTGGAAACTATTTTGGTAAATCTTGTCCTCAATCTTCACCTAGTAACAACAAATGGCAGCAAACCAATGTCCCAGTGATTAGAGGTTAATAATTACGTTTATAAAATCCCATTCTGGAAGACTTTGCATTTTCATGATGTTCATCTCTTTCTTATTGGAGAATAAACTGGCCAGGGGAGCAGTATGTTACCTGATTTCTCTCGTCTAAGCAATCATTTCAAGAAGACGACAGCAGAGAAAACACCTCTGCACAGTTTACCAAGGGTATTAGTTTGATTCAAGAAACGGTAAGCTTCATGGTAACGTTTGGAAATAGCTGACAGCCAAGTACAAAGGTATACTTAACGTGCCTGACCACAAACATACTTCTCCTTTCCAAAACTGCTCCAGGACAGAAACTTCCTCTCTACAGCACGAATATGCTGCCTATGCACATGAACACCAACAGCTCGATGATGTTAAGAATCACACTGGCACCTTTTCCAGCTGTAATTGAGTCTGCATGTGGTGGTGCTGCCATAGCCTAGCAGCAGGGGAATGCTAGAACCTTACGTATGGAGAGAAAGCCACCAAAGCGCTACTTTTAAGTCACCAAAACAAAATGGCAAACTCCCGCAGTGCTGCACGGTTGCCGAATTGGACCTTCATGCTAATGCTTCCTTGCAGCAGTCTTTGTCTGACCAAGCAACGCCAAATTTGATGGTTTCTGCGTACACGAGCCATGTTTTTAACTGGACCACAGGTGAATGCAGGTGAATTCAGGTGAATTCAGCACCTGCCGTGTGGAACAGGAGCGAGTCACACACCCGCTCGGGCACCCAACAGAGCGATGCCGTGCCAGCCACGGGCAGCAAGCAGCTGGGGATCCACCAGCAAGCCCCTGTGCCAACAGCCGTGCTTGGCAGCTCCTCGAAGAGAAGACGAAGGCAAGCGAGGTTTTCCAAGTTGCGAGTTAGCGAGAACTTTTTATCGATTAGCTCGTGAGGTCGCTACGCGTGGCAGCGAGGCTCTACGTGTAAATCACCACGCTGGGTCACAGCAAAATCAGCATTTTTAAGCCGGTGACCACCTACGGCCATGCAGACCGAAGGCACCCGGCATGAAGGCACGGAGCACGGCGGTGAGCACGCCTGGGGCTCTGGATCGAGTTATGCGGATCTTTGGCAGAGTCTCCCCAAAACGAGCGGACCTTCGGGAGCTGCCGAGAACCCCGTGAATCCTCGCTGCACCTACCCGCGGGCAACAAAATTCCTTGTGCTCGGGAAAGCAAAGGGAAAGAGACCCGGGGAGCGGCTTAGAACAAAAGCTGTAATTACAGGTTTTACCTCGTGCACGAGTTCAGCGCGCCCACCGGTCTGCAGGTGGCCAAAACCCGACAAAGCGACTGAATCGCTGCGAAGCTGACCGGCGTGCCGCAGGCTCAGGAGGTCGCCGATGTTCCCCTGCGACCCGCAGCGCTTTCCCCCAGCCGCCAGCGGGCTCTGGGAGCCGCCTCCACCTCCCCCGGGCAGGACTCGGGGCTGGCGGGGCGCTCCCACACGAAACCCCCCGACGGAGCCACCCGGAGCCCCCCGGGCGGGGATGCGCAGCCCGCGGCTCCGGCCGGGGGCAGAGCGGGGCCGCCCCCAGCCGCCGGCGGTAACAAAGCCGATCGGCGGCCAGAGGAGCAGCCCGGGCGGAGCGCCGGGGCTCCCCTCGGTCGCGACGGGGCCGGGACGCGGCAGCCCCGGCCAGCCCCGAGCCTCCCTCCCTCTCCCTCACGCCGGCTCCCCGGGAGCGGCTCCCACCGCAGCCCCCCTCGCCCGGTCGCCGCCACGCCGCCGCCGGCCGCACCTGGCTGCTGCTCTCGGCCGGCAGGTTCCTCAGCAGGATCTTGCGCCTGTTGCTCAGCTCCCGGCGGGTGATCGCCAAGCGCCTCGCCACCTCCTCGGGGCTCGGCGGCGGCGGCGGCTCCGCGGGCAGCTCCGAGCCGCGTTCGGCTGCTGCCGCCATCTTGCAGCGCCGCCCGGCCGAGCGGGGGGAGCCGCCGCGGCGCTGGGAGGGCGGCGGGGGAGCCGCGGGGCACGGCCGCCGGTGGGGCCCGGGCGGCCCCCGCCAGCCCCCGCCGCGCTGCCCGCCCCCGGCCGGGCCCGCCCCGCCGCCGGCCGCCCTCGCCCTGCCCCTGGCGGGGGAGGCCGAGAGCGGCGGAGCCCCCGTGAGGGGGCCGCGGGCCCCGCTGCCCGAGGGGGGAAGCTGAAGCAACCCCCCCTCAAAGCGCGAGCCCTCTGAGCAGCGTGGGTGCAGAGGGCCCAGTTCCGTCCCGCACTAACACCTTTGAGTCAGGGGTTGGGGAAGGAGGCGAACGCCCGTGGGGTGCTGGGGTGTGGGGGAAGCCTCCGAGAGCCGTGGTGACAGGGGCAGCCCGAGGAGATAGAGGCCGAGGCCTGGGCAGGAGCCCTGGCACGAAGGGGCTCGTCCCTGCCTCCGCGGGGTTCATCACCCCGCAGGGGATCGTGTCCACAAAGTCCCCCTGCTGCTACCTTCCTCCAATACAACTCTGCCTTCGACACCGAACCGCAGGGCCACACCAAAATAAAGCAGATGTTGGACGGGCCCGAATTCTCCATCAGCGGGTAGAGGGTTAGCGGGCGCGCTAGCCCAAGATGATCTCGTTCTAATTTTGTTCTTCATCAGAAACATACCAAACAAATTACAAAACATCCAAATGGGTAAACCAAACCCTGGGTGCTGCGCTTGTGGCAAAAGTCACCCTCTTGTGGCAAGGCACGCGCTGTAATGAGGGCCGTGCAGGCACAGAGACGGCAGCGCTCACGCAAAGAAGCGAAGGGCAACATCCCTCCCGAAGGAAAGTAGTTCGGGAGGTCACTCTAAAAGAAGGTTTGCCTTCTACGATGCCTCCATCTTTAAAAACAGTTCATGGTCTTCGTTGGTGCATCAAAAAAAGTGTTCTCTTGGAAACCTAATTTCTCCATAACAACTTGCAAAGCCATTTACAATGCAGTAAATTTAGCTGTTTAACGTTGTCATCATAGCTATAAATGAATGAAGAATAATTTAAATAGTTGTATCCATTTTTAGATACGAGCCTGACCACAAAGAGCAAAAGAAAATCTCCAAACCTGAAAATCCAAACTGAAAAACAGTAGTCTTAAAAAGGAAATTGGAAACACGCTTTGAGTTAAAATGGGTATACGTGAACACATCCTTATCAGAGAATAATTTCATCCAGAATTAGATTTTCCTAAGTTAGAAGTGCCATTTTACAGACTGGATTACCAGCTACAGGAAACAAAAACTTGGCAAATACCAATAGTGATTTTAGAAATTTGCTTTAGTCCAAACCAAAGCTTTCAAGTTAAGACTACAAAGCGTATAGGACCTTCATTACTTTTAAAAAATAATTCTCAGAATACTGAGCAATCAACACCCAAGGTACTTTTTTTTTTCTTTTGGTGTTGTTGCTGACAAAAGAAATGGTCAGAGCTAACAAGCTTCTGTCAAGTTTCCTTTTCCCTGATTTCTTTAAACAGGTAGTGTTCCTTTTCCTTCCACATATCTGCATTACGTTTAACCAATTGTTGGAAATCCAAAGTATGAAGGACAGTTATAAACAGTTCATGTATTTATCATGGAAGCGTTTTAGAGCTGCCAGGTTCAGCCTGTCTGAACAACATTAGCTTAGTCTTCATACTTAAACCACAAACCAGGAAAAAATATTTTAACACATTATTAGTGTGAGAGCTGATCTAGAGAATCAGGTAAGGCTGATGAGTATAAGCTGAAGTATAGGTTTCTTATGCCTATGGATGTATTAATTATTAATACCACTATAAAATTACCCTTGCAAAAGATCGAAAAAAGAGAAAGTAATGACTGAAAAGACTGCTAGTAAGTATTTACAAATTGATTTTCAGGTCAAGCTCTGAAATTCAAGAAGTGATACTGTCTTCTCGAAACATTTCCAAGTCGTATCGTAAATTATGTGATATAAATTGTCGAATCACTTTGCTAAGAATACTGCAACACGTAACTACCTCCTCAGAAATACCTGCCAGATTAAGCAACCAGAGTATAAATTATGGTTCTGCTCAAACATTATACAGCTTAGTGAAGCTAAATAGAGTAATTAATTATCCCATTAATTTTTGAATGTGGGCACACTGAATCACCTGTGCTTTACTGATAATTAATCCTACCTATAGTGATTACCTTCTCAAAAGTCGTCTTTTTTTTTTTTTGATAGGCTGCAGGTGTACCTGAATGCAAGTCAGAAGTGCATTGCTAAAAGTATTTCAGAAGTTAATAGTTCTAACAGCAAAAATAAACCTACTGCACTATTAGTTCTAAATAGCTCCAGAGAAAAGTAAGCATTTTTCTTGCTTAGAGATACTTATTTAAAAGACTGTATTTTACAGCTAAAAATATTCACCTTTTTTCTTTTCCTTGCAGTGCTCACGTTTCATTCTGTATGCAGGCAGTTCGCGTTGCACAGGTAGGCTACGGAACTGCCTGCACTACAAGGCAGCTACAAAGTGCTGCAGGACGAGAGCAGAAAAGTTTGAAGATGTTGCCGTTGTCCATGGGGATGGTCCATGAGAAGGGACAGGAAAGGAGGCCGTGCAGCACCTTATGTGACAACTAAAATCAGCTAAACGTGCATCAGCAGCAACAACCAGTTTGACCCAAGAAAATATTCCTTTTTGAACCCAAATGTCATGCCTGTTTTGAACTACAATACACCATCCAACAGGTACCTGGAGAATTAAAATGTTATTTGATATAAAAAACAATCCAAGTAAGTAAAACACCCAAATCCTTTGGTGCCCTGACAGAGCACCTGTGGGTACGTTAACACAATAGAGATGGCGCAAACCAACAGCTCAGCCTCCGCTGAATCTCCACAGAAATATCAATGCATTAGATACGCAATGATCTTATTTCACAAGTTAATCTTCTGCCCTCGGGAATCCTACCATTTCACCATATAGTTTCTGCCAGAAGTTCCAAAAGACCAGGCGGGTGTCACAGGTTTCTGTCCCCTGAGCGGATTTTGGCCACTACCTCTTCAGATCAGCCATTGTGGCTCTCAGCTTTGTTCCTTGTAACTGCCAGCAAAGAAAACCTGCAAGCTTTACCAGTCCTTACTAACCATTGCCATGAGAGCTGACACTGTTTAGGGAACCCTCCCATGAGCCTCTGCATTGCTGCATCCGCAGGACCGAGAAACCTCTTCAGGAGGGTGGTGCTGAGCAACCCATGATGAAATGCAAGCGGTAACAGTCTCCACCAATACAGCTGTACTCAGCAGAGGATGCATGTATGTATTTTCCTTAAAGAATTTCCTGCTGTTGATGACAGATCATCCATCTATATGTATGCAAATGTTTGTATGAGTATAGTTACTTTATGTTGCTTTCAAAACAATACCCTACATGTTGTTTTGCACTCTAAAACTCTTCAGTTTGCTAATGAACTTCCATTTGGTTTCAAATTTGCTGCATAAGCAAAAAACACTTAAATACTGGAAAAGTAGAGTGATCTGCAAGTGTAACATTGGTTGCTAGCTTGATGCTATTAGAGATAAACCACTTTGCAGTAATTTATTTGTAGCTCACTTCCTTGTTAATTAATTCCTTGTTAATTAAGAATAGTGTACCTTTCCACAGGAGTTGCTTTTGTAGCTCTTCTAAGCTGAAAATTAACTTACCCATGCTTTTAAGAAATACAAACCTTTTATTTATTTATTTAAGGGACGAGAGCATTAAAAGAGAATTGTGGCACAAACATCCTTTCTGAATTACGGATGTATTCAGGTGTAAGCGTCCATGTTCAAATGTACAAACAGGTTCAGATCTCTGCAGATAAAATAAAAGCCAAAGTTTTAGCCTCTGCTAGGTTCTCAAGTATGGGGTATACTGGGAATGTATCTGTAAGCTCTTTAGAAAGTTGGTTTCTTGGTTATATGAAAGAGAAATACAAACAGTCTTCTAAAACCTGAAACAATTTGAATCATTTTCCTGCAACAAGGGTCTGGAATCCATCAGTTGCTGCAAATTCCAGCGTCCATTAAAATCCACGATTGCTAGCACCACTTCATGTGAGCAAAGTGTAAACAATGCTGTTCTCTCTAGTCCGTATTACCCCCACTGTTTCAATCTCTAGATAGTCCTTTTGTTTCATCAGGAAACTACAATTTTGAAACCCAGAGATGTAGATTTGAGTGTCAACAATATTAATTAGTTCAGCCATGATCACACAGGCACTCAATCAACATGTTCATCTTACATCTGAGTTACCTCCAACGCATACCAGAGGTGCCACAAGGAGTTCCTTTCACCCTTTTACTAACAAATTTGAATACATTCAGCGTTCTCAGTGTATCATTGTCACACAGTAACTGTGTGGTTCATTAAGCAACAAATGAAATTTCTTATCAAATTACCAACCTAGCACAGCACAGCACGCAACCGATACCGTCGGTATTGTGATGGAGCAAAAACTTCACCACACCCCTCTGCAGCTGCAGCATCATTTTGAGCTTTGCTTGTATCGTCTGTACAATTAATTCACCAGTTAACCATTAGAGTAACTCAGCATGTCTAGACTGCAGTTTTGTTGGGACAAGTGTTATGACACGGTCAGTCTTCCCAATTAGCTGCTAAGCTCACTTTAATACCAGAGGTATTTCGAATAAAGTTTAGTTCTCCGAGCACTTAGGAATTGCAGTAATACAGGATCAGACTTCAGGTCCATCAAATCACAACTCACCAGCTGTGACAATCCCTTGTCTAAGAGATGCCAGATGGGCAACAGATTGCCTCAGAGATCACAGCAGCCACATGCTTCATTCAGAGATGCAGACAACAAACAAGTATTTTCAGTTTGCTCGCACTCCTCTCGGGGTGCCTTGTCTGTACCACATGGAGCTCACACGTTCAGAGGAATTTGTCAGGTACTGCAGTGTATGACCAAAAATGGGATGTTTCTGAACTCCTGAAACATTCTTCCACACAGACACAAAAACACGCCGAGTAACTTTGCCTGCAGCTGAACATTTTCTTTTTAAGTGGGACTTGATAGCTATTAAACTTGGTAATAACACTGCTCCTAAGCACGTTAGGAATGATGGATTAAGTCAGTAACAGAACTGGTTAGCAACATCTCAGTTTCCATTCTGTAACAGTGGTCTGCAAATAAACAGTAAAGATAAAAGAAGTACGAACTATAACTTATAAAGCGAGTAACTGTTCCGAGGAAACCATTACACTGAAGGGGAGTGTAATGGGCTATTTTCGGAATCATGGTCTTTGCAGTAGAATTTATAACCTTTGTTGCTTCATGCGTATCATTAGCAAATCACCGTGAAGGTTATATTTAAAGATAGTAAAAGCATAGTAAAACTCAAAATAAGCCACAAAACAAACCCAGCTTGTTGTATAATAACTGAGAATGAAAGACAGTAAGATCAAGCAACTGTTAGTCCGGTCCTCTTCCATAAATGGCCCTGAAGGCTGGAACCTCTGCAATACCTCCTCCTAAAACAACTCTCCTCCTGCTTTAAATCACCACTCTCGCCTTCACAGGCTTTATTTTTCCTCATTCAGACTCAATTTCAAATTTAACTCATTGACAGAAAGTATATTTTGGCAATTTTAGTATAAAAAAATAGGTGATGTTCCTTGGGTTTCTAGTAAAAGCAGGTACAACCCACCCAGCATTCATTCCTGGAGTGTTTTTATGGGCTGACCTGTTGATATGCTACAAGTCGTAGTTTGGAATCATTCTGCTTCAGCTTCTCCGTAAGCGCCTGTTTTCTAGGAACCAGAAACAAATGCTGATAATTCACAGGAAAATATGAAACCATTTCACATTAAAAAATAGTGCAATCCTAATACCGAATTAAAGCATTCACTAGTGTAAATCACTTCATCTCCATACCGTCTCTTTTACAGCCCCTACAGACCTGGCTAATTATAAACTTGAAGAAAATCTTCGAGATGAATGACTGAATCGCTGGTATGTATTGAGAGTGAAACGGGCATCATATGAGCCATTTGTTTGGATGTGGTAAAGCAGCCAGCGATTTATCCCTGCTAGTAGAGGTTGGAGACTTGAAACACCACCGCAATATTTTGTCCTGAAAAATGCTGCAACTTGTTAAATACGGAAAACTGGCATGGGGGACATAACGCAAGCTACACTTTTCCTAACGTGTTCTTAAAAAATTTAAGAGAGTTTAAAGTGTTCTGCCATTCAGTTATAAAAAGGTTTCCATAGAAACTGTCATGCAGCATGACTTTTTGCTATAAACACACCGAAGTGTCAAACTAACTTCTACACGTTTATTCTGCTTTCATGGGGAGCAAAAAAAACCCATCCGCTTCCTGTTATCTAGCTTCCCTGGCAGGGGTTGGAACAGTAACATGTTTTGGCTTGCTTAGAGAGATTTCCTCAGTTAAGCTGCAAATGAAATAAACACACTCAGAGAGGTTAATATTATTTTGCAGGGATTATCTAGTTTAATTACTCAGCATTTAATCTCTCCCAGTTGCGTGTGATTTACATACAGTATACCAAGAGAACTGATATCTGAAGCAAATTAAATGTTGAAAACTGTCAGAAAGTTGGAAAACTGAAAATAAGTATACTAAAACTATCTGACCAAGGTCCCGGTTTCCTGCTGTTCTCAGTGCCAACCTATCTCAGTGCCTGATTTTTTATTACCTCTAGGTGTGGCAGAAGAGTTTTAAAATTAGTAAAACCACCGATGTTGACCAAACTGGAAATATTTAGCAGTCTAATCTAAGGCCAGCCCATTGTTCAACGGGTGTGATGCTGCCTGCACTTAAAGAGCAGAGCCTGCCAGTTTTATAAGAGCTTTTGTACGGCACAGCGATACCTCTTTCTTCACATTTTTTCATGCAGACATACCGCTTGTAAAAAGAGCTGGCTTGATGGTCTTGGAGACTGAGGTTACTCACTTTAGTGGCGGAGCAGCTGTTGTACTCATGCCCTCACACTTCGCTGCCAGGTGCAGGGTGCGGTAGAAAGGCTCCTGGACTATGCTTTTTGGCCAACAGTTTCCCTTCCTCGCTATCATTATTTTTGTTCCATTAGTGGTAATAACAGTGGAGAGCAGTTCTTCAGGCAGTGCTCCAAGAAGCTGGTGGTTTTGCCAGTGTCAACTATAAAAACATAAAATAAAAACAAAACAAAACATAATGGTAACTGCCGGCTCCCAACTTCTGAGAGCAGCGCCATTTACTGCTACCACTGATGAAGCCAGCCCAGGAATAAAAAGTTAATTTTTTTCCACAGAACTTAGATGAGGCCATTACAATTTGTCTTTGAGCTGAAGGTAAAAGTTCCAGACCTTATGAATATTCAGCCTGACACCAAATTTGTACTTGTCCGCTCAGGCTGTCAGTATTGCTAACTGCTATCAACTGTCACTTTCTGATGGGCATAAAATTGCCTTGGTTAAAACAGAGTAGATCTTATCATTTGAAGGAAACTCTTCCTTTTGTACTTGGGATGCTTTTTTCCCCCTGAATATACTACTGGATCAACTAGTCACTGAAAAATCTCAGTTGAAGTTTGCAGAAGAGGTAGAAGAGGTTTACCCTGTGCCTGGTGCAGGCCTGCTATGCAAAGTCAGTAAGTCACTTTGGGAAACTGCTGTTCACATCGTGCTGGATATGCTCTAAATTCCTGCTAATTCAGGCTCCTTTGAGTTCCCAGGCAGAGGTTTTGTGTACCCCAGCCTCAAAAAGCACCATCCGAAGCAGGCAGTGTAAATCGTGCAGGGGCAGGGAAGCATCAGGCTCTTCTACTGGCAGCAATTCTGCGCAAGCACTGGCCAACATACCAGTTATGTTTGGCACTTTGCTAACGAGGCAGGGTTTGGAGGACTTCACTCTTGGACTTAAGTGTCTGAATTCCACTGTAGCCTTGGCTTCAGGAACACAAAACCTTCTGGGCCAAGGTCCTTCCGTGACTCAGTTCAGAGCACATCAAGGAAACAAAATCATTATGTCCCATCACAGAGACACTCTGCAAATAAGTAGTATGAAGTACTCTGACGTTTCTATTATTTTTTCATAGTTAGGATCAATGGCAAAGGGGACATTGTACAGAAAAACAACCCAACAGTTACTGAATTAACTGCTGTAGGGATTAATATTCCAAACATCACTGAATGACAAAAGAGTTGAAAACTCAGTGCAGGCTCCTTTGAAAATCCCAGCCATAGCTGGGATTCTTTTTTTGGAAAACAAATGAAATTGGTATGTAAGAGCTCCAAATGCTGCAAACTAATCTTTATACTTGCACACAGCCTTTTGGATTACCTGCACTCTCTTAACTTGACCCAGGACTTTCGCACCCTATTTTCTCCTCTCCTCCCTATTTGGTGCCAGCTGTGCAATAAATTTCTACTCTGACAAATATACTTTCCCTCCTCATCACCATTTCTGGGTTACTTTACAGAATAAAGTCTTCGAAAGCTAGAGATCTCATTTTGACCAGTTATAGTCATAACTGCTGCCCATGTGAACATCTGATGAATTCTTGCCTGTCCTCTCTCATTGCAAAGGGCAAGGGTAAAGATAATACTTCATGGTGTAAGTGGCCTTATAAAGTGTTCATGAGCCAAATGTAACATACTCTTCTTTCCAAATCACATTTTTATCAAGGCAATAATGTAAACAAATTAAAAAAAGAGTCTCAATTCATTTAGAAGCAGCGTATTCTGAACACGTGAACAGCTTCCATCTCTATGCAGGCTAGCTGGTTTTGTGGATGGATGACCTGCTAGTTACGTATAGGAAAAGTCAATACACTTCAGTGCTCCCAGACTGAAAGCATTAAGTCTATTTATCTCTACTGAATGCAAACCAAAGGCAAAACTCATTGTAATCTCGGAAAAAAAAACATTCAAAATAACTTCCTGGAAGAATGAAAGAAAACATACAGGAAAATAAGGCAATTAAGTTTCAGAAATGAAACAAGTAACAAACTGATGGCCATGATATCTACCAGTTATAGGTAAGGAAGATACAGGATACAAATCCATGTCAGGCAAATAACTGCTCATTTTGTTCCTCAGTCAACACAATAAAATAATTATGGGGAAGGAAGGCCGTGGCAGCAACGCCTGCAATAAAACTGGTAGTGCTATCATGCAGCTTCTTAGAAACCTTGACTACGTCAACGAACAGCAGCGTCTTTATCAACATTAAATGTATTCCTGCCGTAACAAGGTTAGCTGTCAGCATTTGAATTTGTGATCTGACACACCTCTAGATGTGTATTTTTTCCTTAATTATTCCTCAATAGCAACAGCTTCATCTCTTCTCATTACCTCAAGCGTAAGCAAGGCTGTCCAGACCCCATGAATCAGGAACAGTTTGTATGTCCTAGAACAAAAGCGATGAAACAACGATGAGATGTGGCTCATAAAAAAAATAAAGGTAAAATAAAAAGCAAGATAAAGGCAAAGGGCTTTTGATGGCTTGGACTTTTTGATAGCTGTTCAAAGAGCAACGTTACATAACACTTAGATATATTTCTGGCAGGGCTGCAGAGAGCACTGCACACACTTTTATACCCAGCACATAATTCTAACACCACCACCAAAATCTCTCCACTGAAACAGTATTTTAGTCAAGGAAGTAATTAATTTGGGTTTGCTTGTATTTTAAGAAAGGTATTTTGACCTATTGTCTTCTACACTTTATGTACTTATTTTCATATTACTTTCTAACATTTTGAACTACTGTGATTTCTCACACTTGAAAAAAAAAAAAGTACAGAATATGCCCATGTGGCTGGGTATGGACATTGCAAGGTTAATAATGCATTCAATACAATCTGGAGAACACTCTTGTTTAATTAGAGAGGGACTCAATGATTTGTTTTGCACTACAAACATGCTCCATAACTTACCTGGTATAAATTAAGACTGGCATCAGAGCAGGCAGACAAGTGCAGATCTAGCCAGAGGTGCACTTTTCTTTATTTTTTGTTAATATTGTATTACATGCAAGGGAACAATTCTAATGTTGCTTGCCCTAAAAAAATTATGACTGGGGAGCAAATACTTAATTTCAAGAACTTGAGCAGCACAGTGAGATTCCTTCACATGTAGATGGACAAGATAAAATTTAAATTCTGTTTTACAAGTCGGTAACTTCCAGGGACACTGTCACGTAGCAACAACTTTTGGCTGAAAGCCCTCTTCTGTTACATTCACAGATTCAAGCAAATAAAGTCCTGGCTAGAACTTCAAATTTCATCTACCTCTAAACTTTAATGCAATCACCTTCATGAGTGCTGCAGGACTAGGACACATCAACAAAGCATCTTGCTTGGTGTTTTACACAAACTCCTATTAAACTTACATATAGTTCAACAGTTTCCACACTGAAAGCTATTTTCCCGTCATGCTTACAAATTTTGCCTCTTGGCTGTGCATGTTTTTGTTTGGTCAAGCAGTGACATTAAGATAATTCATTTTCTTTTAAAGTCAAACCTGAAAAAACAACCAGTTTGTGCAGTGCCCAACAGCCAGTGTCATTTTGGATTCAAAATTAGAGATTCTAGCAAGTTGGGTCTACAGATTGAACCATAAACTGTTACAGGACATCAGATTCAGCCCTTCGAAAACATAAAACGGTGCTTAATAGATTTGTACAGCTGTCTCATCAGCAAAAAAACCCAACCAAATGAAACAAAAAAAAACACGCAACCCCCTCTTACACAAAACACAACAGAATGACAAATCCAATGCAACTGACTTTTCAGTAACGCACATGAAAAAATAAACATTTAGCTTCGGTGAGCCTACAGAGTCACTCACCACTTCAAAATTGTTCACTTCCCAAACAATAACCAACAGGCTACAAAAAGAAAAAAAACTTTAAATCACACATCAATACAGTCATTTATATGTAAAGCTTAGATCTTTCAAGATAGCTGATAAAACCAAGAGGAACCTGATCAAATGCTTCGTTCCTGCTACAGCACCCATTCAGCAAGAAAATTGAGACCGAATAATTTCAATCTAGCCAGTTATCCACAGAACTATACGTTATATACAGTTTATTTCACTAGAGATTTTAAATTTATACATAGTATAAAGGGGTATCCTGATATCACACATATAGTTATTTTACCGTAATGTTTAAGAACCATTTTTTTTTACATAATACAGTATTAAGTACCATATTAATTAAAACAAGTGATTTAAAAAAACTACATATAAATGGATGTTTATCATATGCACAGTGCAAGAATGTTTTTATATCACTGTAATCACAAAATGTGAATCTAAAGTACAACACTGTGATTTAAAACTAATTTATAATTATGATGCCCTGTGTTGTAGACAGATTGATTAATCTTTGTTTGAATTACCAAGCAATGTTAAATTCCAGACAAACAGCAGCAGCTTATAATTATGATTTCAAAAAGATACCTTCCACAGTAACCCAAGTTGTACAAAACACTGGTTTATCCCTACTTCTGATCCTGACAGTTTCCTAAAGAAACACAAAAATGGCACAGATTTCATTTGGAATTCTCCAGTAACCAATGCTAAATAAACCCTTTATTACTTCCAAAAAGGAAACCTTTAAGGATGACCAAAGAGGTTAAGATGGAGAGATTTATGGGCAGAATTCTCAGAATTTTAGTAACAAAGTACAGGATTTCTCCTCTGCAAATAGGAAGAAAATACTGTAATGTAAATCCGGTTGTAAAATTAACAGAAAACAATTGTGGAGAAGAAAGCATTCATAATGTAAACACGTCAGAGACTACTTCTTCATTTTCTCTTTTGCAGAGTGGGGCAGTGGATGAATATCAGCTAATAAGAAACAGACGTCTTCCTCAGAAGAACCACTTCACCATCAGAGAATATATGTGGTAGTTGTTGAAAATTGCTAACATGTTTTCTCCTCTCCCTCCCCCCAAAGTTTCAAGTTCAATAAATAGTAGAAAAATAATCCTTTACTTAAAAATCTTGAGATGCATTGTCCCAGGTTCCATACAGCAATTGTCTGAGCAACAAACTTTCGACAAGCAAAAAAACTGCAGAGAACCCGACAGGCTTTTCCCCCGCCCTCTCTGTCTGGCACCTTTTTAGTCTTCAGCTGCAGAGTTTTCTGCTCTTCCAGTTAAGGAAACCAAATCATCTCTGGCTCTTTTAAGCTCTCTCTTCTCTTGGCTCAGCATAACAGGGCTTCCAAAGCTTCAGCTGCTGTATAAACTTGCATCCCTGTTTTTGGAGGTCTAATGTGCCTCCTGCTCCATTTTATTAAATGTTATGGCAGGTCCATTCATCAAGCACATTTCCCTTCCAGTTCTGAGCCAACCTTACATTTATAAAAATGTAAAGCTTTATGCCTAACAATTTACTCAGGAAGTTAGCTAAATTGTTCCTGGTAAAAAGCACAGAACGAAGCTGCCCAGTGCTGCATGGATCGTTGTTCACAAGTTTTCTTTCTTTTGTTGTTCATTAGCATTCTGCATCCACAGTGTGTACCGTGACTGCGGCCTGTAAATGGTGGCTGTGGTGAAGAGTTGGGTGGTGCAGCCGGTAGTGGTGAAACTTGTGGCTCAACAGGGCAGCTGTTTGAGGTGGGGTATCCAGGTCTAAGTCTTCATCATGGTTTCCAACATCAACACCAGCTGACAACGGATCGTTGTTGCATGGAGGATTTTCACTGTCTTCCTGAGGACTCATAGTGCTGTAGCCTGGAACATAAAACAGCAGGGATGAGAATTAAAAGCAGACTAAAAGGTCAACATCCACAGTGCTGACTGCCACGTCCTGCATGGAATCAGGCACAGCTGGTGCTTTATACAGAATAAAAAAGTAGCTGCCTCAATTAAAAGAAAACAACGCAAAAACCCACCTTCTCCTGTAATTACAAAATGCATCCCTTTTCCTGTCACGTTTGGAACCTAGCGCCTGTACAACACCTAGCAGCAAGACCACTTGTGCATTCAACAGTTTGTTATGGTAGAATTGCTAGCACTGAATTTAAAACCAAAACATAGTAGAAGGATTTTTTGGGTGTGGGGTGGGGATGGTATCTTTTAAGATATTACTTGGATTTTACAAACTGAAAAGAAGTAAGTGGACTCTACTACCACTACCTCTGTTACTATCAAACTGCAACTTTCCTAGTAAGGAAAAGCACTGAAAGTAGCAAAACTTACTCAGATCATCTCTTCATATTACATTTAATCACAACATTGTATTTTTAAAAGTGAGAGAACACTTGTCACCTATTAGTGGTCTATTTGCAAACACCAAACATATGTTTTCAATGCTGGTGATCTTTCCACACAGTTGAAGAAATCTACTGAATCCACATGGAAGTGTTTCACGCAGTCCCATTAAGCCAAATAGTTCTGACTCTTCCAGATAAGCATGCACACACAGCATAATTGACTTGAGGCTCTTCCTTGGCTAAAATAACCTGCTACCAAAGTCTGAGAAGTTAAAACAAAAACAAACCAGACCAGCCAGATCATGTTTGTGAGTAACGAGGCAGGGCTTTCACAGGGTTATCCTAGGGAAATTACGTCGCTAGAGAGTTAACTAACAGCTAGCTGTTGCAAGACAAGATTGTGCTTTCTCAGTGAGAAAGCCATCTTGTAACAGGTCCCTTGGACCTGCCCCTTTCTTTTGAAGCAGGTGCTAGTTGCTATGAGGTTTGGACTTACCACTAAAACCAGCTGTTACCACTCAAAACCAATTTGCAGTGTTCCCAACAAAAACACCTCAGTATTTCTAAATGCAGAAACGCAAACAGAAGTTTTCTTCTTTGAAGATCTTGCTTTAATTAGAACAATAATCCTTCTGAGAAAACTTTGGCTAAGAGCTGAACAACTCCTAGTGCTTCTGAGCATGTCAAGTTTTCAGCTTGAGACACCTAGAAGCAGCGTGTTAAGAAATATCAGGCTAAGTAGCCAAAGTTGGTTCTCACTTCAATGAGTCACCATCCCTGGAGGTGGTCTTCAAGAGACATGTAGATTTAGAACTTAGTAGCATGGTTTGGTGGTAGACTTTAGCACTAGGTTAAAGGTTGGATGATCTTAGAGGTCTTTTCCAACCTGAACAATTCTACGATTCCATGGTCTGAGTCATGGCTTCTAGTTGGCAGAGAAGAACTGGGGGAGAAGACTGGGCAGAAGATTTCAGCCTCTGCAGATTACAGAGACTGAAAACAGAAGTGCACATTCCAGAGACAGGTAGACAGTAACCCTGCTAACCCTCACATGTTAACGAGGGAAGACGGCAAGGATTTGCTGGACTACAAGAAATGGAGCAAAAGGAGCATTAGTCTAGCAAATCTGTCTCAGTGCAGGTAATCAGACCCCAAATCCCGGATAATGCGTCCTAGACCAAGACTGTCTCTCAGACATCTGTTCATTCACACTGCACGGTTTTGGCACTGAGATTTCCTGTCCATCAGTAATTCCATTAGTGCAACCACTGTCTTAAAATTGAACAGGTCTTCCAGACAATTGACACCCACTATGGCAGGCTGTTGTCTGTAGCAGACTGCCCTAACTGCCCTTCTCTTAAACTCTGTTAAGCTCTCCTCATGAGTTAACAGCACAACACCTTCTAACTGCTTTTAAGACTTAAGTAGCCTCAGGGCATGAGAGATGTATTAAAATTCTCTGAACCTAAACAGTACGTATGGGCCTGTGTGTGGAACAACCACACAAGGCTGAACACCCTTCTAACTGCTACCCGTGTACACAGTTAATATTGGTATTTGCCTAACAGTGACATAAGGTGATGATCAATGGTGATGATATTGACTGAATGGCAACAGAAAGGCTAAGGAGGCACCGGAGTCACTGACCTCTAATCCATGCTTTTTTTTACCCTAACAAATGCAGGCATCCAGCACGTTGCTGGAATTTTATGAAAGACATGCATGTCCCATCAAAGACAAAAAGCAGCAGAGATGCTGACTTGATTGCAAGGGATTTGTTTCTCTCACTGAGTAGGAGAGGTTTATTATCTCTACTGAACATCTAGATTGTTAGAGTTGGCAGTGGAAAACCAGTGTGGTAAATGTAGCAACATTTCTGTTAGTCTGAATTCTGGTCACCCAGTGAAGCTAGCAGAACCCAAGGATCAGACAGGGAGAGCACAGCATTTAGTTGCTCTTACACGACTGCTCTGACAAAAACAGCTCCTTCGCTGGACAGTGTCATTTGATGAAGGGTGTCAAAACTGTTTAACTGTGAAGCAATAACGTGCAAGGGTTTTTTTTTTTCTTTTTTTTTTTGGCATCCTTATCTGCAACATGCTAGACATCTGAATAACCACAATCATTAACCTGTAATTAGGATGGTGATTTTAAGGTATTACCGTGGTCACTCTCTGTTCCCGATCGACCCCAGTATCGGCGTCTGCGTTCCGGGCTGTGGGCGTGCCGCTCTATTACCGCTGCGATGAACCGAGTGTTACTGACTGGGGGAGAAAAAGAAACGGAACTGACTTTTATGAGAGTGCTTTTACTGAATTTTATCAGTGGGACAAATCAGGCACAGTGAAACAGGCTTTCTGCAAACTAATTCTACCCAAATACTACTATTAAGACTAAATTAAGACTGTCAAGTGACAGAGGACTGGAAGTAAAGAGATGGTATCTAAATGTGGGATAGGTCAAGATCCAAATTGATCCACCTCATCAACTTGAAAGAATTAACAGTATTAACTTATCCACGCTAAAGGAAGGACTTGGAAAAACAGTAGATGCAAGCCATGAAGCTCAGGTATGCTTCTTTTTCCAATCTGTAAGTGTTGACAGAGTTTCAAATCTTAGGTACTGTTTTGGTGTGGGATCAGAGGCAGGGATCTGGTCTGAATCTGGAGCTCTCCCAAAATTCAGGTACACCTGTGACATTTTACAATACAGCAGCATTACATTCAAAGTGCCACTTTTACTGACAAAGAAGAACGAGCACCCCAAATTCAATGCAAGTCAGATTTACTGACACATTTGTTGAAGGTACATGCCAGACTTGGCCTCTCCTTGCCAAGGCTGAACAAAGGTAGCAGCTTTGCATACCTTTTGCATATTGTCACAATTGTAATTTCTAAACTGCAGCTCAGCTGCTGTTGGAAATGGTCATGATGGGGGGGGGGGGGGGGCAAAAGAGAAAAACTTCCTCCACACAGTTGAGATTATAGTCTTTTAAAAATAAAAAATGCAATTTTTCAGCACGAGGCTGTAAGTACTCTGGAAGTTACAACTGAAGTTAAAACACTGTCCAGTCATTTTGTACGGCTAATCAGCATGGAGTTTCCTTTTTAAAAAAATCTAGCTTATTAAGAAAACAAATAGTTCATTTACTTTAATATTTTTGACAGAGAATTGATTTGGTACTTACTGATTCCTCTGTCTTCATGGCTGTCATCGTCTCTCTCGTCCCTATCATTTTCCAGGTTCGACATACGCACTGACATTTCTACACACCATTACAAACAGAAAAATGCAACTGTTAAGAGAAAAATTTTGGATCAACTTACTAATGGCTGTTACCCTGGTATTATAGTGGAATCACTTTGTATTACTGCCTGAAGAGATGCAGCTTGGTGTGCTCTGTTTCCAAGATGGATGGGGCATAGGGATACCACGAAAATGATACACGCCACATCCCTGAACGGAACAGGCTTTATAGAAAGAGAACTGATTCAAAATGCAGACAGGGTGATCAAACATACAGGTGACTAGCACCAATCACACTTTCCCCTCTGTAACCTTCTAACCACCATCACTCCTCAACAACATTTTCTCCCAAATACAGTTTTGTCTCTCAGACTTCAGTGCTTCTGTCACAAAAATATCCTCTCATCTCAAGTTTATAAGGGCTCTGTGACTCCAGAAAAGCTTCCGTGCCCTGCCCAGGCAGCCACAGTAGAAAGGATTTTGCTCTGTTTTGCCTCTTTGATGTCTGTGATCAAGAACATCACGTGGAACAGAAGCAGGGATACAAGTAAAACAACAAACATGTCCCAGACAGCCCAAGCAGAAGGGGTGTGAAAACTGTAATACTCCCAAAATCATCACTCCGGTGCAGAAATAAACAGAGATGACCAGCATGCTATGACAAGGCCCCCAAAGCCGTGAACTTGGGCTTATCATTTTAGCTCTGGAAAAATCATAACTTCAGCTTCCTGATAGGAAATGCTTTTGAGTTTTTCGGGCAGACTTTCCTCTGGAGGCAGCAGGTTGGACTACACCCAGAAGAGGGCAGCAATACACAAGCGCCCTGGACGTGACCTTTTACAGAGGCTGGCAAGAGAGAAATAAAATGGTGTGAAGCACTGAGGGGAGGAAAAAAAAAAAAAGTTTTTTTTCTGCATGCGTTTTTGTTGTTGTTGTTGTTTTCAGCTTTTAATTCCCATAACTACTACTTCTCTCAACAGTTATCAGCTCACCCTGTGCAGCCAAAGGTGACATGTGCTGGTGACTCCTCCGATGTATCTGGTGGCGATAGGCGTATACTGCTAGGACAAGCACCATAATGCAGCCCATAATGCCTCCAGCCACTGGCCCGACTGGTGCACTTTTTATCATGTTCAGAGTGATGACCTCATCTCCTAAATCAAAACGCACAAAACATAGGGGGAAAAAAAACGTAAGTGCTCTGCAGAAAGGTTTAAATCAACATCTCTAATGACTAGAGATGGAATCGGGTGATCTTTAAGGTCCCTTCCAACCCAAACCGTTCTGTGATTCTATTAATTTGAAGCATGCTCCGACATTGAAAGCTTAATGCTATCGAATGAAAAGAGTTAATGTAGCGACTGTTCAGAAAGACAGTTACCTATCGCGCCCAGGTCATCCACATACGGGCTCTTGGCTCCCACAATGCCACCAAAGCATTCCTTCTGCGGGGCACAATAGGACTTATCCAGATGAGTCTTCCCATCACTGTCTACCATACACCACTCACAGTCCAAGACACCAAAGCAATCCCTGAAAATTAGGAACAAAAGAAAACAACATTTACTGCCAAGTCCAGAACTTTTCATTTGACACAGCTCAGCCTATTTTAGAATGATGAGACAAAGGGAGGCCAAAGTCATCTGCAAACTCTCACATTATGTAACATATGGCCACAAAAACTCCTCACTAAAATGGTCAGTTAGAACAAGGTAAGTCATACAGGGGAGCTGTACCTTGAGCTTCCAAGCCTGTTTGATTTGTGTTTTTTTTTCTCCCTCCCTTGCATTGAGCAAAGGGAGAACTTCCTATTTGTAACTCCTCCAATAAGACACTTCTCAGCATAGTGAAGTCTGACTACAGCTCCACCCCTTTTCTGCAATCCTTTGGAAGAGAGAAGAAAGGATTTGGAAAAGTCTGGTCAGAGCATGATGTGTTCTAGCAATCTCAGTTCCCTAGAGACCACTCAAAACTGGCCAAAACTAAATAAGCCCTCAAGCATCTCCACAAAATGCCAAGAGTAGAAGAGAGACACAGGAAGCTGACAGGCAGCTAACATTGCTAGCATGTTCCAAAGTCACCACTGTTAATGTATTGTCTCCTTTCTGTGAACACTTCAGTCCACATATTCCTCCAGAAGGCAGACAAACATAGCAGTACTATCTGTTTTACTAAAAAGAAGAATTTGTCCTTTCAACAGCAAATGTTGTACTTGCACAACCCTCGGTTCTTCATAGAGTCATGAAGTGTGACTGGAAAGCCATTTGTTTGTTATTAATGGTGTTATGTGACTCAGACAGAAATAGCGAGGTCTTGTGTTCCTGCACTACAACATAATGTCATCACTGGTGTTTGCTATAATATCTCATTCTGGTATCATATTTCCCTTTTTTCTTTTTTCTTCCTTCAAACCGTGTAAGGAGGAGCTATTTTCACTTAAAGGAATAATATTAATTATTTCAAGAACACCATGTATCTTCAGAAAGGGAGAACTGCACTTTACCCGCTCTCTGTCCTCTGATTGCACTGAGTGTTAATGCACTGCGGGAGAGCATCCTGGAGGCTTGGATCGATCGCTGTGAAAGTCATTGGCTCCTGATGTACTTCACAACTAGGATTCCTATATTGGGGCAAAAAGTAAAGCCTTGTAACATAAGAAGCGGTCAAGTACCAATCCATGAAAAACATCATTTTACCTACTACATTGTCGTTTGTTTAAATATACTAAAAAGTACTGTATATTCTCTCCCGTACCACCTGCTAGTTGCATGAACAAACGCTCATTTTTGTTAACTTCTGTCCCATGAGACAGGACATTCGTCCTCACCTGCTTTCGGCGTTGGTGAGGTTGCCAGTACACTCGTTTACCTCCAGAGGGCACTCGCACGGGCATTCGCATTCGTTCTGCTCCATTCTTCAGAGGCAGAAAACAAAAACAACGCATCAGGCGGCTCGCGAATTTTAACCCCACCGTGCAGCTGCAGAGGGACTGCTCAGCAGTGAGAAAGCTGTCCAGCATCCCTTCTCTCTTACCCCCTCTTACGACCATGGCAAGAACAAACTACTCTTAATATAGTGACACTATGGATTAAAGGAATGCTAAACCACCATGACCCCTACAAGCAGCACGAGTAAATTAACTGGTTTTCTCTTTAGTTTTGCACTGCACATTTTCGTTTAGCTTATAAAATAAACACGTTTTAAAAAACTTTTTATCAACTTTACAAAATGCCTGGACTAGCCCACTCATATCAGATCTCCAGCTGACCTGTGGCAGTTCAGACAGAGCCTGTCCACCATGCTGCAGGCACAGAAAGCAAGCGAGTCGCAGGTCTCGTTGACGATTCCCACGAAGGCATTGGTGCCTGGTATCCTTGTGAGCCTGTACTTGGAGCAGTGACTGCCATGGACAAGGTTTGTCAGATCTCCCTAGGAAAAAAAAAAAAAAAAAGCTGTGTTAATGATATACCAAGAAACCTGTTCTTTATGCAGCTGAAGATTTTCCCCCTTCCGGGGAAACACACAAAGCCAAGGGAACGAAAATGCATGGGAGAGCTGCTGTTACAAATATGAGGCTTATGAAGTTGTTCTTCAACCTGTTGAGTTTTGCACATCTTCCAAGCTGCTACTGGGTGGAAAGACTTTGATGAAGATAGAAAAAAGATGCTTAGCTTGTAAACATTATGAGATGCAGCGGCGGGGCTGAGCCTGACATCCTGCTGACAGCAGGTTACGTTTCACTCTGTGGCATTGCTCTCCCCACCCGTCCCACTGCGCCAGCTCTCCGTGACCTCCGCTACGAGGCTCAGCTCCGACGGGGAGACACCATCATGACTTGTTGAAAACTTGCTGGCACACGTACATAAAGAACCCATACACCACAGCACTGTACAGCTGCGATCTATTTGGTAGGCAGGCTAATTTCTGATTCCGATTTGCACAGCGCAATCTTAAGGTTTTGCTCTGTCCTATACAATTTCCTTTAGAGTAATACGCTCTTTGCTTTGCATTTCAAATGCTGGGCAAATGTTTAAGCCTACCTGACACAAATCAATGTATTCTGACATAACTTTCAAATATTTTTGACACTCGTTTCCCACCTTCTCATTAATAATTGAAAAGTATTATTTGAAGAGCAACTTCTCCCACAGAGCTTAACGTCTTCTGAATAATTCTGCAGTAATCTTGCAAGGGTGGATCTGTTACACTGCAGTCGGCGTTCACCACGCAGCGAGAGATGACAGCCCCTGGCTTGGACCTCGAAGCACGGCTGAGCACAAGAGGAATTCAGGTCTCCAGACTGCAGTTTGACAAGTGATAACCTGGAAATGCTCGCGCACATTGCATCGCCAAATGCATTTGCTTGCTTGCCTAGCAAACCTCTCTCGTTTTCCTGATGCTAGCCTAGACTTTGCTGACAGCAACCACAGTCGACCATCCATAATCCCTTGTGTGTCAACTGACTTCTCATGTGAGAACTATTTGTGCGGTTCAGATCACTGATTTCGTGTTTGGAGGGGGGGAACAGAGGCCAATCCACACAGAAGGCTGGCTTAGACTCATGTCTGCTGATCCTGGCAAGGCTTTGTGTTTCCACCAAAAGAAACCCAACCCAACCAATGCACATTCAAAAGCAAAATAAATAAATAAAAACAAACAACACACTTACCACTAAGCTGGTATTAAATTTATAAAACCGCTGAACTGTTCTGTCACTGAAGCTGTTGCAGAGGTTTTTCTTCACAAAGTTTGGGTGGTTAAGAATGTCATTCGCTACCAACGGCTCCTAAGTGAGAAACGCAGTATTTTATGCCTTTTAAATCAGGTACAAACAGCAACTTCTCTACAGTCCTTATCACTTCAGAAGTTAAAAAAGGGAGGAAGAGATCAAGAAAAAAGGAGCCAGACCTTGTGCGTAATATGCTGTTGCTCTACTGGCGCATGTCCTTTGGGATCGATGAGGGTTGGGTGGGCCACGAGGTACCCCCTGTCCTCCATGATAAAGCACCTGCCCGCGACAAACAAGAGCCGTCAGTCTCCCCACCCGTTCAGCTTCCTTGGGCATTACAGGAACACGGTGAAATAAAGCACGATCTTCAATTTACAGCTGGAGGAAGAGCTTTTAAGGGCTTCCGTTTATTAAAATAACAGGGCCATTAAACAAATTCACTGGAAAACAGTTTTGAAGGCTGCATCAGTATTTCCCTGAAGCTCTTAAGCCTGTTACTGCTGCTGCAAGCCTGGGCTATGGAGAACTTGAAAACTGAACTGGTTAGCAACAAAAAGGGAAACCGATCGGTGCATGGTCATGTCTGATCTGGAAAGATCCTGAACTAAAGGAAGCATACTGAACTTGAAAAGCTTTAAGAGTTCATTAATCCACCATGTTACTGATTAAACAGAGGTTTCACACTCGTTTAATGACGTCCTGCTTTAGAATTAAATCTTAACAGAGAGAGAAACGACTTTTTCGCTCGCAGCCCCCCCAACCTTTCCTCTCCCTTTGCAGCAATTCCTGTTAGTTTCCTGCGTGGTCTCAGGGAAGCGATGCCCCATCCATGCCCCCAGCCAGACAGCAGCGTGCTGCGAGGCTGGAGCCTGCCCTGCCCGCGGCAGCCCTGGGCTGCGTGTTTCCATAGCCACAGACACGGAGCTGGGAAGGCCGGGGAGCTGCGCAGAGCCGCTGCCGGCATGAGGGAGACGGGAGGAGGGCAACGCGGCTGCCCGACACTGCCCAAAGGAGTCATGAAAACATCTCGTAGTTTTTTCTTGGTTTTCTTTCATATATTTATCTTTACTCCCTCAATCTTTTGGGGTTTTGCGTTAGAAATTCATGTTGTGGATGGTGTCTTCTATTTTTTTCCTAAAAGATGTTAAAGGAAACAGGAAAACCAGCAGGCTCGTGACTACCCCAGAATGACTGCAGAGAAAAGCTTTGTAGAGATACACTTAAAAACAAACAAATGCCTGCCAAATAGTTAGAATTGATATCCCCTGATACCTGCAAGCATTTCTGCAAAGGCTGTAAGCATTAGATCCAGCTTCTACATTAGAATGGTCTAACAAAGCATTTAATGATAATGCTTGAAAATCCTGATTTAGGGAATACAGGAACAGAATAAAGTATAGAACTTCTTTACTTCTGAAGTAAAGAATAAACTGGAGGGAAAAAAAAAAAAGAATGCCAAACCAGAAATCCTGATATGCTTTTTAAACGTAATAAGATATACAAAAAACATCCAAACCAAACCAGAAAATAACTGGAAGGATGACAGAAAACCACTTCCCTTCCCAAATTCAAGATTTAAAAACAAAGAAAAAACAACAATGCCCAAACTACATTATCAAGTTACTCCAGATCCAAACTACAACCTCCCTCCCCCGTGATTCTTCAAAGACAACCAAGGGAGGAAGAACAATTAGATACACGTAGGTCAAACTAACATTAGATACTCCGGACGCAACTGGACCTTTTACAACTAGTGCTGTGCTAGGTATTTTTTAAAAATATAATGAAAGTGTATTTTAATAATCATAGTTAAAATAACTAGAGCTAATATATCATTATTAGACATGAATAATCACTGCTCACAAGAACTTGGTTGGTCAGTGTTCCAGAAGGGAGGTATCTAGAACAAACCCAAATCAAAACAAACAGAAGAAGGAGGAAGTGTGTTCATTTAATGAAAACTATCGATCTCCCCCCCCAAGATTTCAGTGAAGCCTAAATATAACAAATGGAAATCAGTTATCTTTCTTTTTTTGTACTACTGCAGACTGTTTTCTTATCTCATGATCTTAGTTTGATCTTGAGCAATAAAACGTCCACATAATCTGTATGAGAACCAGCACAAGGTTCTAGTGTGAATCAGGGAATGCGTACCAACGGTAACAGAATCCCAGAGTAAAATAGGGTGGAAGGTACCTCTGGGTCACCTGGTCAGATAAAAAACAAAACCAAAAATCTCTGAGGACAGGTGTTACCTGAAAGAAAAGGCTTACCTTATTTTGTTTCCTCCGTCTTGGTTACAAACGGGGAGCAGGTCCATGAGAACTTTGTAGAAGTACCGCAGGGTGAAGTCAATGCCCATCACAGCCACTGAATGTCCCGAAGACATCTGCGCGCTGCGAAGTGAGGAGAAAAAAGCAAAAAGGCTTTAACGGTTGTATTAATTAATATTTTAATTGCTCAGCTCCCTACTTGAACAGGGGACTGGATTCCCTGGCACGTGAACAACCAGCTCAGATCCATCCGTACATGGCTCAGATCCATGCGTACACCAGCTGCCTGCAGAGGAGCGAAGCTCCAGCACCTCTATCAGGCGCTGTTTAACGAGCACTGTGTTAAATGCCTCACGTAGGGAAACTGCATGCTATTACCAGGCCAGCTACCCCTACTAGCGGGAATTCAACACGAGTAATTCAGTGATTAACCTCACATTGTCTCCCACTTGCCTACTGAGTGCCAAGTGACATTTCAATCCCCGTAACGTAACAAATGTTCTGATCCCGTATTTTTCCCCCAGTGCAGGGCAACAATAAACCACAGGAAAAGTGCAGAACCTGAAGTCTCTGTGGATGCTTACAAGCAGAGGCAGCAAGAGCTGCTATGCATTGCAATATCTTGCCCACACTGAAAATGTGCTTGTGTTCCTATTTCTGTGCCTCAGTCCAGGAATATACACAGTTGCCTTGGCAACTGATAAATGAAAGACCACAAGGCAGTCTCAGGCTGATGTACAGAAGCATATTTCTTGCAGCTCTACAAAGGTAAAAAAGTACAACTTTTGCTCAGTCCTATCTTTTTAACTTTCCCCACCATCAGTACAGTAATTGCAAGAGCTCTCCTGGAAGAAGCACAGCCTTGACGTTTGGCTGAAACCATCTGGCTGCTGACAGCTCCAAAGAGAAGTTATATTTCAATTACGCTGTTATTTTTCCATAACTTTCTGTCCCAGAAAGTTCCCATCTTCCCCTCAGGAGACATGTCCGGATGCACATTAATTAAGGTGCAAATCCCCACTGGGAAGTTGGGCATCAGAGCAGCGAGGCCCTGGAACAAAACCCTTCTAATGAAATAACAGAGGAAAAATACCTAATATTTATTACAATTATTTTTGTAAACTGCCTATTTTGCAGCGGCCTGTAGTAGCCCGAGGCTGGACTGAATGACCAGGCAATCCCGTCACATTTCTAACAGCCACATTCTCATTGAGCTGGCACGACGAGAGTACGTTACCTCTCCTCCCTGAAGGACATAAACCATCAGCTCATCCGCAAAGGGCAGGGCGTGCTATTTTGCACATACGTAGGCCTTACACTGGTGACATAGGAGATGCATTTGACATGCTACTTAATCTACTCTTTAAAATAGTTTTATCTCTGAAGATAGGAATAAAAACGTTCAGAAGAGAAGTGAACAGCGCAGCTGGACTGTATGAAGTGGAGGCTGCTGGCAACCCCCTCTGCATATAAAACCAACTCCATTTACTGGAATGAAGTTTGTTTGCTTTTAAAGAGGCACAGTGAAGATGTAGTGAAATTTAATGTAGTCAATTCTAATTTGTAGATTTCTAGATGTAGCTTTAAAAAATGGTATTGAATTTATTTTTAGTATTATCCATCTCAGGAAGAAGGAATGGAAAAAGAGTGACAGTGAAGCAGCACAGACACATTTAACTGTCTGTGACAAGGCATCAAGCTATGAAGTTAGCCCTCTGTCCTAAGAGACAAAAAGTCATGAGGAATGCTGTAAATATTGTAGCTTCATTATTAAGTATTAATTCCTTCTGGTTTACTGATGCAAGCTGTATTAAGCAACTTCTTGCATGAATCTTCTATCCCCAGACTCCAAAAAAGAAGGAAGATACACATAAGATGGCAATGCGAGATAAACTTCAGTTCCAGACAAATTGATGTTGTTGCACAGCTGTTTCTAACAAGTCTGTGTATTAACTCCACTGATCCCCTTCCACGCCCCCCTTTTTGGGGGGGAGATTATAACTGCATGTGACTCTAAGGTCATATTTACCCAGGAATCACACTCACATCTGCCAAACTTCATTTAACTCTTCCTTAATCATGGTCTAGTAACCCACGCAACCTTTAAGTTTTTAATGCCAACTGAAACATCTCTTACTAGATAAAAATCAGAATTTGGATTAAGAGCACTTCTCGTCTTACAAAAGTGCTTATTTCCCTTGAATAAAACTCTGCAAGAGGCACCACACAGGCATCTGGCTTGATACCGCTCCTGACAAAAAAGAGGCAGATGTTGTGCGGTGGGAAGCCCCGAACAAAGCCAAGATGTGTCCGAGAACTAAAAAACCGTGTCTAAAAGATGCATCCAAGAACTAAAAAACTGAGCTTTGCTGGCTTTGTGATCTGTATCTGTTAGATAGAGCGTGCAAGTAAGCCACGTGCTCAGTGAAAACCTTGGGAGAGCCTCCATGTAAAAACCCAACGGAGTACCAATATTTCTGAATCTTGGGAGCGCTTGTAACAGAAAGCTTCAGTACCTATTCTACCAACCCAACTCCTGTAAGCATCCTAAGTCTCAGAATGAACCACAGCCTTAGGCTGGGGGCCTGGCCAGGAGAGAGGCGAAACACTGAAGGTCTGGTCCTTGAGGAACGGGTCACCTCAGCACTGAGAAGGTTTTCCCAGACAGACAGCCTCCACTTCACGGCAGCAATACTAACTGCACCGAGAATAACGGGAACACCAAGGTTCTCTTCATCAACTTTGAACAAAGAGACATTAGAATGTTCCCTTTTTCCTTTTTCAAATCACAGAAGATGTTAATTATGAAAATGTTCCCTCCCATCTGGCTGTGACGTTCCTTTAGCTATATGTGGTGCTTTAACCCCAAAGGCACAGGCTGCTGCTTTCACTCTGACTTGTTCTCTGCAGTCCTGCAAGTACAGCTCAAGGTTTACGGGCTGCTCCACAAGTTGTTCTTCCTCCTGAACAACTTGCTACAGAAATGCTAAATTTAAACAGCCCAGGCGAGGAGCTCTCTGAATTTCTGGAGCACAAACAGCTCTTTAAGGAGCAGCCTTGTGGACTCACCTCCACTGGCAGCTCAGCAGACCTGCTTTCACCTATCCCTGTCCGAACATCACCCTGGTACATATGACTTCTGTGTGTGTGTAACTTCAGGAAACTTCCAGAAATTTAGAGATTAGCTGTCTTGATGAGAAAGTAGATCATTCTATTTGACTAGTGACAGAGAGGGAACAGATCACAAACTGCCCAAGGAAGTGGTCCTTCTCCCTCTCCTAGATCTTCATCTTGTACACATGAAATTTCTCCTCATGGTCATCCAGAAGCACATTCTCACCCACCCAATCAATCTTTCATTTATGCTATTATTATTCATATATTAAATAAATAAACCAGAATATAAACTTATTCATATCCCAGGGATTCTTCACAAAGTCAATATCCTAGTTCCAGTGAATCTACCCAAGGTTAGATTACATTTCATCAAATGCACTTAAAAAACAGGCTGTTTTTCAGTTCTTGAACACACAGGAGTCACCCAGCCTGTTTCAGTCCTACCTAAAACAAATCTTTTCAGAAGATTTTCAGAGTATTCTCACTTGACACAAACCTACAAACACAATTTACCTGGAAGAATGGACTGTGTGACTGATGGTAACGACATAGCCTGCGCCTCCAACATCCAAGTAGGGACCAGTGAAGGTAATTAGTCCTGGATTAGCCACTGCATGCAAGTACCTAAGGGGAGCCAAAAGAAACATTCGCAATTAGTGAAAAACAGTTACTTTAAAAACTTTAAGGCAGTATCCTAGATTTTGCAGAAACACAGACAAGCATTGAATTCTGCACACTGTGAACAACGTGCTGCCAAATTAATGCTTCTTAATATTAACCAAGTACTTAAGCATGACGAGGACCCAGATGTAACAGAGACTAGCTCAATGAATGGTTCCTCAGTAGACACAACTGCATTTAAAAAAAATAAATCAATTTACTTGTGCATAGAATACGTGTAATGTCATTTTGGACATTTTTCTCCCACAATAACGCATGATGCGGTGTCAGCGGAGTCTCAGACTCTCAAAGGAAATACAATCAAAATCGTGACATCGCAAACAGAGGGGAAAGTACATCCTACCGGCAGAATTCACACATGAAAATCTGGAAAGATGTCAGAAAGCAGTAACAAATCACAATCTTTTAAAACTTATTGTCAATGTAAAATAATCCACAACCTTGTCAAATATCTTCCTACTGCCACAAGAAAATTTCTAAAACATTCTAACTGTTGGAAACGCTTTTATGCATGAAGAAGCTATCACCTGGCTTTTTTCTGCCCCACTGTACTAGCTTGCAAGTTTGTGCTGCTCTGTGCAAGCAGCTGAGCCAACTTGTACTTTATTACTGTTTTGCTTGCATCTTCTTCCCAAAACACTAACATTTGGCCCTATTTAAAAACAAGACACTATCTGATGCTGCATGTGGAGACTTAAAAACGTGGTTTGAGGAAATCAGTGAAGTATGAAAGCAAAAAAACAAAAACAACAACAAAAACAACCAATAATAAAAACAATAAGAAAGGCCTTTAAAATGGAAACCAGGGATTGTAAAGGTACAGTCGGCTCATTTACAACATGAATGCACCCCATTTATCTCGCTACAAAAGAAGAGCAATATTCCACTATCTTATTTGTCAGTAAAACCATAAGCAACAACAAAGAGGAAGAAAACCTAAAGAAAAGGTAATCAAGAACTACGGTAATGATCTTTCAGGGGAAAACGTGGGTCAGGAGAGCTCCAGCGTGGCGATGCCAGGAGCATTCAGAGCCCCCCCCGGACAGCTGGAGGGCCGGGAGCCAGGCTCAGCTCGTGCCTCGCAGCCTTTCATGGGCTTGCTCCGAGTCACAGTACGGCAGCACCTGGCTGGCTGCTTTCAACAAAGCGCACGTCAAAACACACTCCAGACGGCTCTCATGTCTCAGGCTCTCATTTGTAATGTATACAAATATTTTCCCAAATCAAATGCTAGTGCATAATTAATAGCTCGCAGCCAAGCCAGCGAATTCCTATTTTGAAGCAGTGAAGAACCCGCTGTACACAAACAAACAAGATGACTAAAATATTCACAACCAAAAACGGCACGAGGAGCTGAAAAGACTTCTGAGGGCTGAATTAGCTAATCCCTAAAGGGGATGCTCATTTTCTGAATATTTATATTCCCATCTGCTATAGCAGGGATATGAAACAAACGATCCTTTAAAATAAAATGGTTTGAAATTAGAACCAATAAAGGTTTTAATTAGCTGCATTTAAGCACCTTTTACCCACGATGAAAACATTTCTAGTTAAATAGTTCACAGCTGACCGTAACAAACCCAGACTATGCAATCGATACCAAATATTTTTCTTTATTGCCCTCCCAGATTATCCGAAGCTTTGATAACAGGACCCTAAAACTCACCATTGTCTCCTGGTGGGATCAAATGCTTTGTCCATGAGGGAACCGGGGTAAATTCGGAGCACCCCATTGGGGGTTGCTATGTAACGGCGCACAATATAACTGTTCAGGCTACTCATTTCCATTTGTGTCATCCATTCATCTGTGACGTGACTGGTAGCCATTACTTCATTTCTGACAGAGAACTGCAAAACAAAGGCAGACCTAGCAGGGTTCCTCTAAGACTTGCATGAAAAGATAATAAGCTGCTCGCGGGGTTTCCTAAAGCGCGATCAGAGATCATCTAAACTCAATTACTTGTTTAAAGTCTTCTCACATCAGACGGATCTGGCACATTCCGAGCAAAGGAAAAGCTTATTATAATGAAATATTGTTGTCGTTATCTCTGTGGCTTTCAGCACTTGCTTTTTTAATTCAGGTAAATAAAAATGCTGCTTTGCTCGCAGAAAGAAATAGTTTTCTCATTTATATACCTAGAAACACAAAGGTAATTTCAACTAACAATTTTCTGCAGCTTTATTTTTCCTCACATTCATTTCAATAGCTGCTTATCAACTTTTTTCCACCTCTTGGGGAAGGATGCCCTCCCCTTCCACTCTCTGCTCCTGTGGGCCTTGAGGCCCATGGCCGTCTCTCCAGGCATGGAGATACCACTCCAAACCACAATGCCACTTCAGAGCCCTGCGAGCACCAGGAAATAAATGTTTCGGGTAGTCCCCTCTGGGATGAATGTTGTACAATCCAGCAGGTCGAGTCAGAAGCCCTGGATGGGAGGAAAGCAGGGACAGAAGAGTGGCCAACACAAAGGACGTACCTTAAGGCCAGGGTTAGCAATCAGACGTGTGTTGTCGCTGAGGTACGCCGTGTAATGTTCCACCATCCGCTTTGTCTCGGGCTGGCTGAGATGTTCGTAAGGAGAAGAGAAGCTGCCCGCAGAGAGCATTACCGTAGGGCTTTCTAAAAAGAGCAAAATAGTAAAAAAAAGTTAAGGACAGTGAATTGGACGTATTGCATTGTAAATACATTCATATCAAGGGCTTCTGATGTTGGTGTCCTATCTGAGGATATATGGAAGGAATTACACCAGCGTGCTCTTTACTCCAGTTTGCTCCTCCACTCTCCCACACGTCAGTAGGAAAAGTACACAGCTTTTGGGGGTAATGAATGGACTGTGAGTGCGGTGAGGAAATGCGAAGCTCTCCACCCAAAGCAGGACACTTATGAGCACAGCTTGTCTCCCTAGGCCCTGTCAAAACTCACTTTGCACAAACATTTCTACAGTGCTGGATACAGTTTTTGATAAAGTACCGATCTCACAGTCATCTAGGCACAGCTCTGGCCCATTGGGCTATGCTGCTTCCAGGATGTAGACAACATATTCTTTGCTTCTGGCAATAGTCTTAATTGAAGAGAAAAAAAAAGTTAATACCAGCTCACTGCATTGGATCTGCTATGCTGCTACCCATACACCTGAAAGGAGATCTTAATGAAAACAAAGAAATGGCTAAATGGGATTTTGGCCATTCAGGACAGTGTAAAGGTGTACAGCAAGGGAAGCCAATACTGGGAAAACAGGCTGGCAGCAGTGGAGTAATTTAATGTCTTACCGTAACATGAATAGAGTTGTGAAGTTTAAAAAAAAAAAAGCAGATATTGAAAAAAGGGAAGCCACTGAAGAGTCAGAGATGGAAACGCTCAAAAGGAAACAGAGGAGTAGTGCAACAGCTGGAGGAACCCAACAGTTGTCCTGCATTTACTCAGCGCTACGAAAGCATGGCCCAATGTCAACTATCTGCTTTCGTAAACCCCAAAATGCCACATAAAACAGGCTAAGAATGGAGAGAATGATGCAGCGTCATATGGCAAGTCATATGAAATGCTAAGGGACTTCAACTCTCACACAAGGCAGTGGAGAACATAAATCACAACACAAACTCCCAATTCTGAAGCCAGCTCTCGACCCAACAGACCACGCTAAACGCTCACAAACTACCTTTCTTGTTTCAAACACAGAAGTGACAAAATTAATCCATTTACTCTGATCTCTGTGTGTTATTTGGTAGACTTTAGTGCCCTTGTTCTCAAAGTCTAAACAATTTCTGAATTGTTGGTTTTTGAAAAAAACTACAGGAGTTGGTTTCCCTTAAGAAAAAAAGATTTTGCGATAAGAAGAAATTATTTCTCCATGTTAAGGCTGGCTATGGCAGAGGAAGACACAAGAGGAGCCTTCAGTTCTAGACAATGAACAATCAGAGAATTACAAATACAGAGGAGGGAGCTTACTGATAAATATATAGCTGGCAGGGCTGATTGTCAGAACAGACCAGCAAGTAATTTTTCATTGTACATAACTGCAATACCAGACACCTTTTTCTTTTTGAAAGAAAAATCATGATGATGGTACAGGGCTGAAGGTTGAGAACAACATCTTTTCTGAATATTTGACCCATGTAACCCAATTCTCAGTGTGCAATGGTCTCCAGAAGAAAATATTAGCTGGAGTAAGTGAAGCGATCTGCTTTTATTCACATTCCTCTAAAACACATCAGTGTACATCCAGCAACCATATGTACTGCAGTCATAACTTATGAACTTCTATTATAGTCCTTCATCTGCTTCCCAGACCAAATATTCTGATATGACTACATTTTGCTTTGCATGAGGTTTTTCCACTTGTCAGCTTAGTACTGTGGTTTTTGGATGTTCTCCATTTATATCTTGTCTTTCTGGATAGAAGACAATCAAGACTAGGCACCACATTAAAGAAAGAAAGAAAAAAAACCACTATTTTAAACAATTGACAGTGATTTCTATAGGTTTGTCAAATTCCTCCATTACTCCTCCAGTCTAATCTCACTTCACTGTTTGTGGCACTGCATTATTGCTAAGAAAACATCACTACTGTCTCTCTAATCCATCATAAGACCTTAAAACCTACAAACAAAAACAGTTAATGCAGAACTTCTTATAAAATAGCACAGATTTTAGCAAAAACACCACGATTAAGATTTAAATGTAAATGTTAGCAATTTATATAGATATATAAAAGGTATATGTTCTTAGGATGTATTTTGTGCCAACAAACTGCTTTACAGCCAAGAGAACAGCAGTTAGTTTTAAGCTTGGTGCGACATCTTTCACTCTCCCCACTCCACTTTCTGGGAACTTGATCAAGCAGGACTGACAGCGTAGTTACCTCCTGCTCGGATGAGCAGTCCCACTGCATTCACCCACACACGTGCTCTCCAATGAGCAAGTTAGCTGTGATCATTGAAGAGCAAAAAAGCCACGTAAGGCTGATTTTCTAATCAGCCTTGGAGGAAAAAAAAGTCTCTCCAGAGGACAGTATTTCCAGCGTTTTGTGAGAAGAGATTTACTTTCTGCTGCCCCGCTCCCCAGCAGCATCACGACGTCAAGAAGGACTACGAGAGCTTTACCTAAGGTTGCCAGCTGCTTGAAGTGCAGGCAGGCGTTGGGCTGGCCCAGCAGATCCAGTCGATGATACAGGAGCTTGCTGCTGGGGACAGTGTTGAGATTCTTAAGCTGCTTAACGGGTATTTCTGGTTGTATCACCACGACACACAGAATAAAGGAGGTGTCCTGGACCTGCAAAACACAGACAAGTCAGTAATACCTTCCCCTCCACTGCCTAGACAGCAGTGATTTCTAACACTGGGTCATGGATACTTATAGAAGGGTCATTAACAGAGAGGCTCCAAGCTCACATGATAAAAACACACTGGTATTCGCATTAGGAAGAATACTGGCAACTTAACTCCAGAGAATAACATTTTATCATTGCCACACTTAATTGTGTGCTGCATGTGCCACACGCTTTCATGGTTTGCATATCTATCTATATTTTTTTTAAGCACCCTCCAGTACTTCAGACTAGCAAAACTTGGAGCTGCCCAGCTGCCCTGTATGGGTGTTTGATATTTAATGTGGCATTACAACATTAGACAACCTCTTCTGCGAATTTCTGTTACCCAATGACAGGTTTAATCTCTTAAAGTTGCTCAGCTTAATCTTTAAAGTTTTATTTAACTTAATACTGTGAAATGATCCACAGGCACCCTCTTAAGCTTGCTGGCACATAGAAGCAGCCAATTATTTCTGGCATCAGTAAAATTCACCTGGATTAAATTTAATTTTAGGTTCCATTTTAACCCCAAGGTCAAGATTAGTGTTCAGATATGTTCAAAAACTGAACTGAAGAAATTAAGACGGCTGTTAGAAGCTCTCTTAAAGCTCTTACAACTGGTAACATAGCCTGTTGCATATACATTGTACTCAGCTTCAAGGAAAGCTGTTATATAACTAATGTTAATAAGAAAAGTGTTAAATTACAGCAAACATCATTAACGGCTTCTGATATAATTCTGCAATGAGATAGTATCAGAATGAGAAGCTGACATTTTCCCTATTAAATTAATTAATGAATAACACCACTCTGCTCCAAACATAACAACAGTAATAAACAAAAGAATGACTTAACGCCATACAGTGCCTCAGCCCTGTTTTTGTACTTGGCCTCCTTACACATCACTCAGCACGCAGTATGCTCTTCAGCCCCGCACAGATTTACTTCCATTGGGAACGCAGGGCACAGTCACCCTGTAACTGTACATCACGTCTCAGGAAATGGGTGCCGTCATGGAGAAAGAGCACACACATGTCCATACAGACATGTCTCTAAAGTTTACATGGTAACAAACGTGAAACTGTAATTTCACTCATTCTTTACTAAAAAAACAAATTCATGCAGTTTGAGTAACTGAAACCTTTCATGCCTTAACAGTAACGTTTCGTGCTTCACTATATTCAATATGTTAATCTACTCTTCAATACTTTAACTTACTTGATGCCAACATGCAACAGTGTCACTTTAAGCACTTACCATTTTCCAGGCATAGCTGACATTGTAGGCTTCTTTCCCAATTTCTCTCAGTTTGTTTACATGCCAAGACAGTGAGGAGTTCACAGGAACCGTAATGATCTGACTGCCCAGGGGAATGCTACATTGGCAAAAACAACATCCAACGCTTTATTAAACACAGAGAAAGCTCCTAAGCAGTATGCTTATAAAACATATCACAAGATATGAAGAGGTCAACTGTTACCTGTCTTCAATGAACAGAAAAATTGTTTGCTGAAAGTGTACTTGTGTACCACCACATTTTGAGTCAAAGCTGTCTTTTCCAACAAAAGAAAAAAGAAGCCTTTCAATTTCTGTTCTGTACATTCATATTGCACATGACCACAACTCATCTTTTCCTGGCACACTATTAATACTGGAATGGTCCTCATTTAGTATCACTTTAAATTTAAACTAGGAAAGGCAAGGCAGACTTGAAATTAGATGTAATTTCCAGAATCAGCAAGGTTTACATTTACATATATCGTGTTGTATCTTTGTCTATGCTTCCTGGCAAGAAATGTTGAATTTCATGCCTGAAGATGAGAACTAGTCTACTTTAGCAACATGCCAGTTCTTAAGAAGGAAGTGAAGTATAAGATTTGCAATGTTGGTCATAAAAGTGAAATTTCTCCAAAGTCTATCAGACATAGAGGGAAAGAAGGTGAAGGAAGTTCACCCCCTCAAAAAAAAAAATTCTTACATGATTAAGACTAGGAGATACCCAATTACAGCTGTAAGCACAGTAATGCAAGGTAACGGACACAATGAAAGTCCTGTATTAATGATCATGTTAATGAGAATTCATTTACTCATTTGGATTTGCATTCCGGATCGCTTACCTCAGGATGTTCTGCCGCACCAGCTCAAATTTCGGAATGTTCTCATAATGTATAATATCTGTGTGGAGCGGTGGCTCAGACAGCAGGTAGGGCCTGGTGAGGGATGGGTGCATCAGAGTGTATCCTAAAGAATAAAGACAAAGACATGCACTAAATGCATTAAGATAACGAAGCCCAGAATGAATGTTTATAGGGAAAAAAGAAAAACAATACAGTAACTACATACAGGTGCTGCTCAAATTGTACATATTAATAAAAGTGAACAAGCAATATTATCATCAAAGAAGTTGCAAAGTAAAAACTACTGAAGTTGCCAACAAAAGACAGCTCAAAGAACCAAGCAATAAAAAACAATTCGGGAACAGAAGAAAACAGTTGACAAAGGTATGCACCAGTTTTGCCTTTTGCCCTACACACAGAAACACGTAACAACAATTTCAGCAGCAATAAACATTTCCACATCAAAACTCCAATACTGAAATTTCGTGTCATGAATCCACCTACAGCCTCTAGCTGGCTGGCAACTCTCATGCAAAACTAACCAAACACCACACAATCCTCTAATAAACATTACCATTCAATATTTATAGACAATTTAGATACATGAGAATTAAGCATTTACTTTTCATAGCTAATGACCTCAGTGGGAGTAAGATTATTTTAACCAAAAAGTTACCTTTGTTATCGATGAGAAACGTGTAGGAACCCAAGGAGTCCTGGTAATAGGTGACATCTTCCAAGATATATGCAAGATTAACATCTACTCCAACAATCCCCAGCAGCAGGTTTCCAAAGTAACATGGTTTACTTACAGTCATTATCAGGCCTTAGAATGATAGAAATAACAGAAAAACATCAGCAATCTCCAGTTAATTTCTGGCAGAGGTAACAGCATGTGCTTTATCATTTCAAAATGTTATGCAGTTAAATTTCATACAGTATTACATGCTGAAATATGGGAAAAAAATGGTGTACCTATGGGGAAGCTGAGCAGGTCATCTGTTGTGTCTGGCTGTTTTTAGCTACTCTCACCAGTTATTTTTTGTTGCTGATAGTGACCTAAGGTACATTTAATCAATTTATTAAAATACACAGAACATGTAATGTTTTGGGTTTGTTGATTTTTTTTTTGTCAGCCTACAAATGAATGCCTTACAAATAAGAATCATTCACATGAAAAGCCAAGATACTATTTTGTTCCTTCAATGCTATCATTTAAGGCAACTGCAAAAAAGGAGGAAGGAGAAAGGGAGACAGAGAATTCACACCTGTAAAGCAACAACAGGGATGAATTATTGCTCATCTAATTGCATATTCAGAATATTAAACCTCCTCTGCTTAACTAAATCCCAATATAGACACTGTACTGGGAATTATACCTGTAATTACACGATTGTTTGAGAAGCATCTCTTGTGCCTGAGGTAGGAACTTTAGGTAATACCTTACTGCTCCTACTTTCTGTGCCATTGCTATTTAGAAACTCTTCCTTCAAACCAATCTACAATTTATTTGCATGCATAAATACTGAAGCGTACTTAAAAGCTTATGTAAGCACAACTTTCTCTGTTGCACCATTTCTAATCCTTCTGATGCTCACATTTTCCATTATACTTGGATATGGCTTTGTGAGAGAATAATAATAAAGCTTAATTACAGAGGTTAGGAAACACGGCAAGAAACAAGCACTCTGACTCAGAGCAGATTTACTCGGGAATGGTCTTAAATTTGTTTTGGGACTCAAAACCTAAACTCAGGCACCTTTGAAAACCATTCAACATAACCCCTAACTACTAGGTAATAGCCAACACTAAGAATAAGCAAGGTCTTGAATGAACACATACAGAATTTGTACATTGTCATAGCAATATAAAATCACCAGTGTGATTTCCTTACATCATCGTCATGTCTTTCACCTCTCTTTACAGAAAGTCCTAGAGATATGTCAGGTGAGCTACCCAAGGCCAAGCAGGGGTAAACCCTACAGCTCTGACCTCTCAGGTACATACACTGATAGCCATCACTGACATCCATCAATGCCTACTCCTTGATTCTCTCCATTATCTGGCTGTAGGAGTGAAATCAGATGAAGTTGAACACACTGTGTTTGGTAACGTGGCATCGAGTTTTAAGGTAAAAGGGCAGATCCACGCACTTTCCACCACGTCAACACAAATTAGCCACTGATGGGAGAACCAGGCTGCAGACATCCGCTGCACTAAGGTATTCTTCAGGATGCAATCACAGTCTAGGGAAAAACTGACAGCAGGCTTCCACTAAATTCGATGTATGCCTTGCTGCCAGACTGCTCGGGGCCACGGACAGCTGGCTGTCAGGGCAGCCCAGCTCTGCTGAAGCTAGAGGAAGAGCTAAGGACAGCACATTTTGGACAGCATTTGATAATCTCTTTATGCCATTGTTAAGCTGGTTGCCTTCCCTCTCTTAACAGGGGTCTGACTGCTAGTGCCTGGCATCCCCATCTTCACATACAGGACAGAAAAAAGGAAATTGCAGCAGCAACGATGGCTCAAAAGTCATGTGCATGGCTCCAGAGCAGAGGAGGAAAGGGAGGCTCAGGTGATAAGTTTTCTCTCTTCCAGTGTGGGAAACTATGCAATCCTCTGAGTCTACTGTAAGACCTCAAGCCATATGCAAGTACTGAAATAATGAACCCTGCAATGGTGCAGCATGGTTGTGGGCGTCACTTCAACGTGACACGATTGCTTTGCTCAATTAGAAAGAATTTCTCTCCACGGATTAAATTCAGGGATGCTATATATATATATATATATTCACATACATGAGAACAAATTCACCCCTGAGAATCCAACCTAAATCTATCTACCTCCATGTCCCATTACCCCTTTTTTCATAACTAGATTTTCTGCAGATAAAAAGCCTATGGGCATGAAAGGCTAATTTTACATCTGCCTTGGAAACATGCCCAGAAGCATCACCTTACAAGACTACAGCATATTTGGGAATACGTAAGCAAAAGGGAACCTAATCTCTTAGATTTTTATACCCAGTCTCAATGTAAGCACTTACCATCTCCCATTTCATCCGAGAAAGGCAGACTGAAGACTGCCTCATCTATCATTCGGTTCGGGAGGTTGGTATAGAATCGGCCCACTGTAGTTTCCAGGTTACTCAGCTGGTTTAGGACCATCATGCTGCCCTTGATCACCGGCAGGGCTGTTCGATCTGGCACCCCGTACTTCACTGAGTTCTGCTCTGCCAAGTCTCGCAGGAAGGCCAGTTCTTTCAAACCTGTCACTCCCTCTGAAACCAAGAAATATAAGGAAGGAGATAAAAGAAGCTTACTGTCCATCAAGAATTGTGCATCCTACTCTAAAGCGCCATAAATACAAGCAAGTAATTAGCTAGTACAAAATGTAACAAGGTTACTTCTCACATACTCTGACATACAGCACACAAAAATTCAACACGCTGTTCATACCACCACTTTAAACAAAGATTTCTTTTAACAAAGACTTATGTGACCTATAAATCCACAGGACGGCTCTTTGTTCTCCACTGGTGGCTAGTCCACGTAAAGAACCCAGAGCATATTATACGCCCCTGGAGATAACAGGCTTTGTTCTTTAGCTTAAACATTAAAGCCTCACGTTTTACATAAGTCCCAGGCTCAATTCCTGCAAGCAAATCAAAGACTTTTGTACATATTAGGACTCAAATGAGTATTTAAACGTACAGTAAAATGATATATTAGCTTAAGCATTAGTTTCCTTGGCTAGAGTCTGTGTGCCATTTTCAGTAATGCAACATGTAGCCTACTTAGTGAAGAGCTTTGCTGAAAAACGGAGGAAGCCAAACTGAGCGGGTGATCTTCATATTTATCTTCACTCTCAAGTTAGGTCCTAAGTTATCAAAGCACTTCAGGTTGTTTGATGTTACATTCATGCTCACTGGCTAACAGCTCCAATGTAAGTCACATGTATGCTCATTTTGTGGGAGCAAGAAACACTGGCAACGCCAGGAAGGTTTACAGTTGCAATAGTTATCAAATTTAATTCAGTCTGATTGCCACTAGACATTCTAGGCAAAAATCTTTTGTATCCTGAGCAGCTGCACTTTGATATACAAGCATATAGTGGCACAGGGTTTTATACATTAAAGAGGCAACATCTGGATATGGCCTGGGGATTACACGGACCAAAATCCATTAACAAACTGCTCCCAACAGGGCGTGGAATTACACTCGGATGAGCTTAATAAACTGGCTGTGCTATGAAAGGGAATTTCCATCCACTGGAAGGGGAACATTTCTCACCATTCATAAGCGCGTAAGTGAGAATCATTACTGAGTTGTTGAGAAAACTATTTTCTTCGTTGATGACGCGTAGAGTAGCCTTTTTATCATCTTCTGAGGAATCTTTCGATGTGATCCCAGCCGAGAGATAAATTATGACCATATCAGTATCTAAAACGGATATAGCAGAAGGTGCATTAGAGTTTTAACTCAGTAAAGTATTGTGGTAAGAGTCCTTACATCTGCTTGCAAATATATACTGCCAACAGCTTCATTTGTAAGATTCACAGGAATCTACAGTGGATAAACACGCTGGAGCCTTACGAATTACATCTTTCGTTATTAAATGTCCATTCACACCATTTAGCAAACCCCTGGTTGGTTTGGTGCCTCCCAGCTACCCAGAAGGAACACTGATGGGGTTTGCAGAGCAGACCCCACCGACACAGTCTGGCCTGGCTGCAACCAGGCAGGAGCACAAAGCGTGCTGCAGAGGTTTTTGTGACTCCGTGGACAGGACTTAACAAAAGCAAAAAGCCCGCAAGTTTCACCTGCTGAGCCCTGCTCTTCTCGTGCACTTCTGCAGAGCTGTGTGCCTTGCAGGACAGCATCTGAGCGTTTCCTACAAGAGAAGTGCGTGGTGCTGTCCTGGCTGTGGCTGCTGCCCGCCCCATGCAGGGGTCCAGCACCGCTGCTGCTGGGCCCCCACCCTGCACTGGCACGGCGCTGCTGCTCTTCAGCCACCGACAGGCAGCGCGGGAGCTGAGGATGCCAGGGGACGAAGGGCACCTTACCTTTCCCGCGGTGTAGGTCAGAGCGTAATGCCTGAGAAGCGCAACGCAACGCGCAGCCCTTCATCTCCGGCTCACTTTGCATGAAGCTGAACACGTTTTTCAAGCCGATTATGTTCTATGCGAACAGCCTGCCTCGAAGCCTTTGAACATGCAAATCCCGGTCTTTGCTTACACGCAATCTGATTTCATCATCTCAGTGTTAGAAGTGTTTTATGCATATAATTAAGACACTTGTAGTGATCATGCAACACCACATAATCTGAAGCACATGAGGCTTGTTGGTTGCATGCCAACTTTGTTGTCCCATCTGTTATCTCTTATTTTTTAAATAGTTATGAATATTGACCTGTATATTTTGTCCTCCTGACTTGAGAAGACCTTCAGCCAGAACTGGGTTATGACACAAACGACTATGAGGAGCTGTTTATTTGCGGGGAATTTCTGCTGTATTTTTTAAGAAGCTAAAGCTAGAAATAAAAGCAAAGCCAGATATTAATACAGCTTTAGCTGTATTTAAGGAAAGCCATTCATCTGTTTCCCAGACTACAGCACAGATATTTTATATCGCAGCCTGGGCACGGTGCTTTTAACACTTCTTTAACATATATGTTTGATTTAACATATCTATCTGTGTGTATACACACACACATATAGACAGACTACCTATTTGCCTAGAGTTTTCAAGGAGTGTTGGCTCTCAGGGACAGCATTTTCTTACACTTTGGGATGAAGGTCTGCTGAGCAGGACTGCAGTAGGAACTGGCACAAGGCAGGAAATTCTGACGTGTTCAGCAGCACAATTCCTCCATCACATACCAGTAGTTCCCTTCTAATCTTTCCAATGCGAATTCAATAGCAAGGTTGTATCTCAATAGCTTCCCTGACGCACCCACACATTGTTCTTCAGGAACAGGATGTTAGAAAATTAACATTCAAATGAATAATGCTTTTTCTAGCTTTATTTTATGTTTTCGAAGATAAAAAGATTATTTATAAGAAAACGAATCATGGTTTATAAACATCCTCTTCTCAAATCTATTGTGTCTCACCCTACGAATTCTGAAGCTTGCTACATTCATATTAGATCTTCAAAAATCTTTTACTTAGAGAAAACCAAAATCCATAGTATTTACCTTGTGTTTTAATTTTACATACTTCTGCTCCCAAATAATTGTTCTAAATGAAACCTAGTAAAAATGTGTTCTTCCACATTAGTGAAGAGGACGCCAAAACCTTCTCATCCTAATACACAAACAATGCCAAGCAGAAAGGTACGTAGGAGGATGTTGTAAGATTCACAGACAATGTTCTTGGAATAACTACCCATGACTAATACGTCTTATCCCAGCCAGCTTCAGCAGCCATAGATTTTTTTTTCTCTCTAGAAAGTTGCACCCCTTTCATCATTTTGCCAGAGGATGGTAAAAACCTGCCCTTGACAACCCTGTCTTTCAGCTAAGCAATGTACAGACAGATAAATGCTTCACTTTATCTATGGCCTAAAGCTCAGAAGTTGAATGAACCTTTAATAGCAAAAGCACCATTTTATAAACTGAGGGAAAGTGACCCGAAATAGGAGCACATTTCCTTAGTCTTTCAAAAGCACTTTCATCCCTGGGGTTTTCTTTTTAACCTTCTTCCGTTCTGTACAGCAATCTGAGCTGCTGCCCTCCAGGACAATGAAAAATTTGCAATCGTCTGAGCAGGCCCAGGCCCAGGCTATGGGATCTGCGTTACATAAACAAATTGGCTAAAATGACAGAGATGAGGCTGCCATCTCCACCCTGCCACGGCCCTGACAGTGCTACTTGACTCCCGCGAGCACTCGAGCACAGCCTTAAGAGCTGCCTTTCCTTGGCTTCCTGGTAAGCAAGCGTGCCACTCGATTTCACATCCACCTTTTCCACATCTTTCACCACGTCCCCATTACAAAAAAACACACAAAATAAAACAGTTTGGGGAATGGGAAGGAGAAAGCCCATTATGCATACACCAAACTTCAGGAGGATATTAGATGAAGAAAAAATTTGGCCAGGCCAACCTCAGATTCCATAAAATATCATCCATAACTGGTATTCTGAAAACACCCTTTTCCCTGAGAAGTAAGGACCACATCCTAGGATTCCAGTAAGGGAATTACCCGCATGCATACATTTTAGCAATATGCCAGTGAACCTGCAGCAACAGCAATTTCCATTGAAAGGACCCCTGCATACCTCCGAGACATAATTCTGTTATCAGCAATGCACTCCTGCAATTTCATATTATAGCTTAAATGAGAGGAAAGTCAGCAAGTAGAATAACTTTAAAAGGAATGGCGACATTCAACAGCCATTTGTGAAGATTTCAGATCAAGTAAATGCTATTTAATAAAAGCCATGAGTTTTTTTGGGTGGGGGGTGGATATTCCAGACACTACATTCCTTTGGCCTCTGTCAAAGTGAGAATCTCAAAAAAATATAACTGCAAGCCTCAGAAATAATCAGGATTACACAACAAGAGACTTACTTCCTTGGATTTTCGTGCCATTGTTTGTATTTCGTATCAACTGGAAAGCCTTTTGAAATCCTACTGCATGCTGTGTAGGGCTGTCAGATGACTTTATACTGCTAACGAAGGTGGACATCTTCCTTTTTGTCTCACTAGTGGCAGGAGACAGAAACGTCTTATAGCACTGATCCAGCGAGCAGGTTCTTACTGTGTCTGCCACGGTTAACACAGAGATCTTAAAAGAGAAGAAACTATATTGGATTACCTTACCATTTATAATTCCTTACATACCAATATAGAAAACACAATGATAAGCCAACTGAAGAGATTTGGTGGATTTAAATTCGATTGTTAAGAAATAAATGCTTGAGGCATAAATCCATCAAATTTGAAAAGGATTAGACTTATGGCGATTTCAAGAAAAAGAGACTTTGGTCTTTGTTTCTCAGATGAAGTCAGCTCTGCTCTGTTCAGGGCACAAACCTAAGCAGACTGGAGATATCTGAAAACAAAATCAGCAGAGAGCATTTCCAGGAAATCCTTGGGTGTCTACAGAAAAGTGGAGGGTGCACAGAAAATGAAAAAAAGAAAACCCTCTACAGAGTTTTCACAGCAGAAGTGTTATGATTTTTTTAAAATGTTTTAATCAAAGCGACCCAAATCTACCATCCATTTTTATCCTGTAAATAAGTTAAGGCATGTAGTGGTAACACTTGCATTAATATACATACAACATACCAATCTAATTAAATGAGTGGCATACTTTATTCTAAATTATGACTGATGCAAGAAAGTCACAGAATAAAGCAGCAATTATTTACTCGTTTAACAGGTTCCGTAACCACTGAGCTACTGACCAAGTAATCTCTCTCTCAAATGCATTTTCTTCATTACAGGTCTGTATTCAGACAAATATGTTTGACACTTAAATTTAAGTACTATTAATTCTGGTTAACTGTAAGCATTATTATACTGCATTAAAACTCTCTAAAAGCAAAGAAGTTAGAGGTGTTTTTTCTATACTATTTACTTAAGGCAAAGATTGTAACCAGTAATTCTTCAGTGTAATTTGACTAAAACTCCCTTCCAACTAGGAAAACAAGCAGCAAGAACAAGCAAGGTCCCACTAACAGAGAATTACTGAAAGTGGAGACAAAACTGGGGACTGCTTGTGGACTTGTAGAAGCACCTTTTGTGCCCGTGTTGTAATTCCTACTTCAAAAAAAAAGATGGGTTAAGTGACTTTCTCAATGTCAAGTTGAATGTATATGGCAGAACAAGAAATACAATACAGATTTCTTGGCCCTCTGCTTTATCCTTTTCTTGCTGGTATCACGGCTGTCTGGGAATCTTCCAAACACTAATTACATTTCAGATCGCTCCAGTATAACAGCAGAATAAATCATTTCCATTTTCCCAGGCAAGAGGACAGCTTCAGAGGCAAAATGAGTCACTCAAAGCAACACTTCAGTCGTCAAGCTCCGAGCATGGTTCCAATTGCCTACTGAATCTCACTGCTGACCATCACCTAAAGTCTCTGCCAAGATCGATAACCTTTAAGGATTACTCAGAAACAAGATTTTGCCTTAAATCAGTGGATTTCATTTTTTTCAGCCTCTGGATCCCCAAATGCTTCCTCCACAGTGACACAGGCTTCCAAAAGTGAGTTTGATTCTTCATCACCCATGAGAAGCAGACCACAGATCTCCATGAATCCATGGACCACAAGTTAAAAACACTGCTTGGGCTGAAAACATCAAGCATGGCTGAAACCAGCAGAACCATGGTCATCGCTTACAGAAAGCTCACCTTATCGTGTTCATCTATAGAGCTCAGAATAACCTGAGCAGCATCTTTGGCGATCTGAAGCTGTGTCTCAGTGACCGAAGCCCCGTGGTCCACAATGACGACGATATGCTTGGACTGAGGTCGGACAGTAGAAACGTAGACGGGCCTGCAGGAGAACGGAACGCAAAGCACTGCCGTGAGTCATCATTTCCACTAAGATGTTTACAAGTGAAAATAGTCAAGAACTAAAAACAAAAACAGCCCCACGTAGAAACAATAACTTACAAAAGGAATTTCTGATTTTACAGAACTTCTACCAGGAAAGACCAGCTGGGAATCCAGACCTAAAGAAAAGGCCCTTGCTTTCACTCCCTCTGACTTTAACCCAAGTCAGGTGTCAGATCCTTCTCCCTCTAGCACAGCAGCTGCTTCCAGCTAGAAATAAAAAATTTTGCTGAAGCAGTGGCAGTGTTTGGGACTACTGTTCACAGCAGGCTTTGGACTGAGCACGATAAGCACGAATTGTTTAATGATAACTGTTGGGTGCCGGGAACATTACTCACATGGAAAGGTAAGTGCAATGGTGGGTATTTGCTGGTTACATGACAAGTAAAAACCTGTGCAGCTGTGCAGAGTTGTATTAGCATAGGGAGCTTGGTTTATTTTAATAAGAGAAGGCTTCTGGCCAAGAAAAGTTTTTCTCTTGGAGCCCTGGAGGATTTCACACGGGTTGTGCTCCACATCCCCTCGGGTATGCGCAGCTCTGAGCCGCATGGCCCACCTGCGTCAAACCTGGGTCAGGGCTCAGTGCTGCCACGCGTCTGTTTGTGCTAACATCAAAAAACATATTTTCAGTGAAGCGCTGCTCAGGTATAGTTCAATATTGTGAGGTATGTGAGAAAGATTTCACGAGCTCTCTCGCCAAGGTTTCAACCTGGAAGAAATTAGGAGGATCCTCAGCAAGAAGGAAGGGGAAAAAAAAAGATAGGCCCCTTTTTCCTCTTTAGTCCAGACCCAAAAACTACTTAAGAGTCAAGTGTGAGCTCTGGAACCTAAATTCTGTTATATTAAAGACAGCCACAGCAATCGTATCAACAGATAAAGAAATGCAGAAGGTTTTAGACAAGGCACTGCAGTATATAAGTGGCACAAATCTGTTCTTAATTGTAGAACAGCCTGCAGCTCTACACTGGTATTAATACCTAGAACTTAAATAGTGCATTTGATCTTCAAAGCACTTAGTATTAACTAATTAATCTGTCCAAACTACCCTGTAAGGTAAATATTAGCAGAAAAATAATATCTCTAATTTATCCATGGAGAAGCTAAGACCAAGATTAGGTGATACGTATGAAATCGCCAATGGTTTTAGTGTCAAAATTCTGATGGAGACTCGGGTACTCCCAGCTCTCACGTCTTCAGACCGCACCTTTCCAAGACTACAGGAAACTTAATCAAGCCCAGACGCTTCAAGCTTTGATGATACATAGAAGATAGCACCAGTAAACATCTGATTGCTCAACACTGTCGAGAAACCAAAGTGCTGCTCAGCTTCTGTGCATTCAGCTCTGTGGAAACGTACTTGGATGGGCTAATGCTTCCCCCGCGCAGATTGATTAGCTGGTACAATTAGCCAACTTGTGACCTAATAGTGACTAAAGCTGCTGCACTTTCTCAGAAGAATCCACCCTTCAGTCTTGATCAATCCCCATAGCGTTGACAGCAAACGCCAGGGGTAAAATACCACACTGCAACTGCTCTGCTGCATGCCTACAGATAGAACAGGCACGTTATTACCCTGAATAAGAAAATCATGTCACCATTTGATCCTTTTTTCCTACAATTTTCTCAGTAGAAACAGAAAGCGTCCAGTATTGCTGCTTCCCTGCTACCCACGACGTGCCACTTGAACCTCGGGGGGAGGTTCCAGAAGCGCTCTTGTGGCCTTTCCCATCTGTTATCTCCAGCCCCCTTCCCCAAAGCGATGCACCTGCCTCAGCAGCAGAGTACGTGCTTACTGCTTTGCTAATAGGGGTCAAGTATGAGTCAAACACAAACCAAATTTTGCCTGTGGGCTGACCTTCAATTTACAGGTTACTGCTCTGTACAGCTTGTTTGATTTGAGAGAGGCGAGGAACCTGTTGGCAACTGTATTGTACTCTACAGTTTCTTTTTCTTAAGTGAAATCTAGCACTTTAAAAACAAACCTAAGGAAACCAAGGGACCCCAGCAGAAGTTACTCAGGAATGTTGTTGTCTTGGAAAAGCAAAACACTGGAAAGAAATCAGTACTCGGGGAATGCAATTTTTGTGCTTTGCTCCCCAAACAGTAAGGAGTCGAGTCGTACCTGCTGCGGTGTTCGTAGCTGCCTTTGCACCGGAACTTGTGGGCTGGGAAAACAGTGAAAATGCCTTCTTCTGAGCTGAAATACTGCCATTTAATTCCCGGGTTTGACTTCAGATTATCAGCAAGAACTGGAAGTTGGACAGGAAAAATGACAAATGAAGAAGAGTTATGAAGGGAGGTCAAACTTGGAGCCATGTTTAATGAAAGGCCTCTCTCATACGTACTTGGAGAAGAATAACCAGGGTCCCAAGCAGCTCTGTTTGAGGACTGCTAGAGCTTCATGCCTGATTTGCAAACAGCTGAAGTCTTTTAGAAACCTAACATAAGACTTGATAGATTTTATTTAATGGGATGAGTGTTTCTGAACCTCTGAAGCATAACTGCGACGAAAGAAGCCAAGGCAGGAGCAAAGAAGGAAGAGATTAAGGCAACTATATATAACATATATGCAAACATACATTTACACATAAACACAATGTCCATATGGAATTTTCATAAAGAAAAAGAAACGTTTAAAAGTAGTATGTTCTTTACACTGAAATAACTCCAAAATACAAAATAGGTTTGCAGCTTACAGCCCCGTAACCCAAGCTACTAACATAACCTGTTTAAAAACGTCTACATGAACATTTGGCAAAAATAGTTTTACAAACAAATGTGGATCAATGAAAACCTCACCAAACAAATAGCTGAAAGGGTTAAAGAACAGGGAGAATCTTTCTTTGTTCATCATGCTCTCATTTGTGAAGGGTAGACAGGTACAACTCCCACTCTCAGGGCTGAAGAATTTCTTCAAGTTTCTCATTATCCCCATGCCATAATTGACAGGGCTGCAGGCTCTCATGTTGCTTGTTAGGAGAAATAACCACTTTTCAGGAAAATCACAGCATCTCCCCTGGGGGTTACGCAGCAGCCATCCTGTCCAAGTGCTGCCTGGCAGCTGGTGGCTCCATGCTGGTTCCACCAAACTCACCACAACCATCACCACCAGGTTCCCATTTTCAAAATCAAAACAGAGCAAGAATGAAGGTAACATTCATTCTTAGCAGCTACACAGTGACTTTCCTCCAAATCTCTCAAAGTCCTCTGTGCCAGGTGATTATTAATTACTCAGTGTATGGATAAAAGCTATGAATAAAGAAGGTACGTGGCACGTTTCCAGGTGGTGTGGTCAAGCACGAACCGAGTTCAGAACGTAACTGGGGAGCACAGATCTCAAACCCTCTTGTAGTTTATAGACCACATTCATTCTTCTTAAAATGCGCTTACCTTCCCTTTCAAATAATCTTTAAGAAAGCGCTACTTAACACCCACAAAGTCACTCGAAAGCTCTAGCTCAGCAGCATTAACAAAACCGCCTGCATCAGTAAAAACACAAAGCACCACCAAAACCAACGACCAAGTAAAGCAGCTTCCCCGGGGCTGAGACCATTCACGCTAACAACCTGAAGATATTTAAATCACACTGAACGAACGGCTTGTAAGGATATCGCAGAAATCATGAGCACCGAGAGCCCAGGTCAGGAGAACCAGCTTTGAGTTGCTGGCTGCAGAGGTGGCACTGGGCTCTGCCCTGCGGTGACACGGGGACGTCCCCGCTGCCACCTCCGCTGCTCCCCGCAGGCCTGGCGAGGGGACAGGGACAGCGCTCACCAAAGCCATCGCCAGCTTTGCCACACGGGTGACATTAGGCAGCCGTGGGCTTGCTGAGTCCCTTAGAGGGAGAGGAAAATGCTCCCAGGAGAGAGGGAAGGGAAAGTCACTAGCACGGGAGGCCCACACCGCTCACCGACACAGCGCAAGCAGGACTGTATTCTACCTAGGGGAAGTCATCTCTGCTGCTGCAAGCTGAAAACAAAACTCAAAGGTTTGAATTCTGTAATTTTCATCTAACAATTAAATGCACCTTATAGCTCTAAATGTGCTAAAAAGAAAAAAAAAAAACACGTTTCTTGTCATTGCTCCCGTCATGTTTTTTGATTGAGGGACTTGGCAGGACTGGCGGAGGGAGCCCTGCTGCGCCGCTCTTCACCTTTCCTTGAGCAGTTCACTTCTGGCACTCCCCTTTGGGCTGCCACTGAAAATAGGCCAGACAGCTTCATTCTCCTGGATCTCATTCATTATCAAATACCCCAATATTTGGGTTGGAAACCACCGCAGGGCACATTTCAAACCCTAACCAGATGTTCTACAACAAACTACGCAGGCAGCCCCAGTGTAAGTTCCCATCCTCAGCAGTTTAGCACCTTCTCGAGTTTCCCAGGCTGGCTGTGGCCCCGACGTTCTCCCAGCATTCAGCTCAGTGCAATTACCCCATAAAAACCACTATCTCTCCCCCCCCCATCACCCTGTGCTGCAGTTGTTTGCATTTCCACTGTGCCTGCGAGCCCGTGGCTGCATCACGCTGGCCTCTGCCCAAAGCAGCAGCTTTGCACCATCTTCACTCTGAAGAAGCTGCTGCCTTATGAGATGACGAAGAGGATCCAGGAAGAAACAGAAGAACAAGGCTCCAAATCCCCACCAGGATGTCAAAAGCTCGTTTCTCTGCCCCTGCGCGCAGGTAACATCAACCTGGTGATGCTCTTGGGAGCACGAATCATTTTTCCACTTCATTTTCACACTTTCAAAGAAAGCACCCGTGATCTTGCAACCAAAAGTCAAACTCATTTGCAAATGTTTTTTTGTTTCACTCTTGCTCTCCCTAAATTTCTCTCAAGCCCTTGTGTTGGTGTCACACTTGAGACGATGCCAGTTTATCGGTGCCATTGCTGTTTTGTAAAAAAGCAGGTTTTTGTCACGGACAAGTAGTTTTTGTGTGGCAGGGACACAAAGCTGTGTGAAATTTTAATACTGCCAAATCAGAAATTTTAAGAAAAAAATCACTTTCCATTACAAATGAAGTAAACCTAAAACCACACCGAATTTCCAGCTTTTATAGCTAGGCCTTCCAGCAATTCCTCTCCCCAGTCCCCTCCTGAGTGCACCCATCCTCTTTTCCTCTCCAAAATCCTGTCTGGAAAGCCGGTATGTGTTTCAAGCTCATCTAAGGTGTTTCAGCCTCGTCCTCCACGCATGGGAGCACGATGCTTGGCCACAGCCGTGGGGATCCAGGGAAGCATCTGGTAGCCTTTTATTAAGCTGCAAAGAAACACTTAAGGGGGAAAAACCAACAACACAGCACCACCTCCCCAAAAGCACCAAAACCTTGGAAATATATAGACGCAGTTCATAAATACATCAAAATGTAATCGATTTTAAACAACACTGCCTCTCAGCATCACCTGACAATGTTTTATTTTCTGAAAGACTTTGACCCAGACTTCCTTCGCCCTCCTGTAACCGCTGGGAGATCTAGGTGTCTCATTAAGCTAATTGCTCAGACTGCTTTTACTAACTGAGACCGAGGTGGCACCTTCCGAGGGCTCTTCACTGGGTCATCCTCGCCAGCTGCACGCTGAGCTGCCAAAACCCCAGGCTTAGGGGAGCTGAACCTGCCCTCAGAAGTCAGCAGTGCTGAACTTAGCTCATTAGCAGCATTATATATTTATAATATAATTGCCATCATAAAGAGGCTGAATTTCTGGCATTTAAATTCTTCTCATGTCTTACAGAGTATGAAGACTGTATTTTCAAATCAGGTACTTGAGCACTCAAAGCCTGGCTAAAACAATGTGCCCATTTTAATTTCACCAAGAGCATTAAAATAAAGGAGTTTATAATTACAAGGATTTTTTTTAATCATTGCTATATTGAAGGTAAACTCCTCATTCCCACAAGGCCATGCTTTGTATGCTTTGTATTTACTTTCCCATGACAGCATCTGGGCTTAGATGCTCATTTTCCCAATAAAACAATTGGTTTTGAACCCCTAACAAATTCCTCGCAGCCTCAGTGCTCCCCGCCTGCTTTTCCTCCTCTGCTCATGCTTCCTTTGACAAGTACATCAGGTCAATATTGCCTTCCCTAGACACTACCGATTTTATCATGACTCGTTGCTTATTTCTTTTTCCCATGACCACAGGAGACAAACTCCCATCGGATAAGCAAAAGCTGAAAAATACTCTTTTTTTTTTCCTCTGTAGGTGCACTCTTGTTTTCCATCTACTGAAGTCACAACAATGCCCTGCAGATACTTCATCATTTCTTGGTCTCTGCCAGGACACACAGCAAATGTTCTGCCTCTCTTTTTTTTGTTTTGTTTTGTTTTGGACAAACCTCCCCTCCCCTAAACTTTTCACTCCCTCAGCTGCTTGCCTGTACTTAATTATCACCTCATCCCTGCAGCAAAGCCAGGCTTTGGACAGGTTATACAATCAAAAGACCCCCAAAAAACACCTCGTGAGCTGCCTGCCCAGCCTAGGGCTAACATCGACGTTTGTCCGAGCAGGCAGCAGCAGCAGAAACGTGCGCAGGGCATTTCACCGCTACTCATTTTCTAGGCTTCTGTAGGCTTGCTAAGACCTGTGGTTCCCATTTTAACTCAAACGCCAATCTACTTTTTCATTTTCTGGTCAGGTTCAAGTTATTTTTGCACGTACAGCAAGCCACCTATCTCCCTACTGTAACACAAAAACTACTTTGCTTTACATCCAATGATTTTGCAGTTCTAAAATGAACTTCCCCGCTCCGCAAAGACCCAGCCTTGATATCCCACTTACTGGGAGGAACCCGGAGGTCTAAGCTTAACCCAGAAATCCCAGAGGTGTCCCTCACTTGGGGGCACGGACGGGGACACAAATGTCCAGCTGGGACCTGCCCACGGGCTGCCACCAGCAGGCAGCCCCGGAGCCTCCGTCCCCGTCCTCGCCACGCGTGACGCGGCACCACCTGACCCCAAACGCTGCCGCAGACAGAAGTTGGGAAGAATTAGCATGAGAGCATTTGAAATGATCATTCTCTCTAATTATAAATATCTAACAAAGCAAAAAGGACTTTTAGAGAGAAAGCCCTGTGTGATAGAGTTTATAAAACTTCAAAGGGAATGCGATATGATAACACTTAGCACTTCTAGATACCACTTTACATCTTCAAAGCGTAGTCAAATCATTAACTAATTAATCTTCAAAGAAAAGCACAGTCAGTAAAAAAGAAAAAAAAAGGAACTGCTGAACATAATTGCTCATTATAAGAGTTTCTTACAGTCCTCTTCTTCGGCATTACATTTACTGAGCTGCAGACCTCACAGTGCTCGCCAGGCACAAAAAAGAAGTTGAGTTTTCAGTGAAACACACACACGCTGCAGCTCTTCTCCAAGAGGAACCTCTGTTAAAAGTCATCGTTACGGAGATACTTCAGTGACGCTCTGGAACAGCAGCAGACAGTGAACGTGTTTAGTTTACAAGTAAAGCCATCCTCTGACTCCCCAGACCCACAAGACTTAGCCGGGACTTTCTGAGTCAAGCTGCATTCTGCCTCATGCATTTTCTCCAGAAATAAAAGCCTGCAGCTTGAACCCAATTAAAATTCTGCTGATGGCACGAGCCAGGACTGAGCCCAGCTCGCTCCTTGGGAGCTGTTTGGACTCTGAAGGGCAAAGAAGTAACAAACATCACGTGAAGGAGCGATCCCAGCTTCCGAGCTTTAAAAGGATTTGAGCCGTGAGCTACCACCCCCTCCAAACGGCTCCCAACTCCTTTACCTCACCCGAGCTACCAGCTCAAAGTACAGCAACGTACGGAGCATGACCAAGGCACTCCACGTCTTACATGATCAGGACCTTGAATAAGGCACAGACAAAATCTGTTGGGAAACGTGGTCCCATCCCTGCATGTTCCTGGGGAAAAGCACTCTGCTAAAGCTGCCTGATTTGAAACAGACATTTGGACGTTTTGGAGGCTGAGAAAAAGAAAGATTTACTGGTTCCTTGTTTATTCAAGAAGATAAAGAGCAAGCAATCTGATAACATAACACACAGGCTCTGGGCAGAGTTTTGTCATCTAATAAATAAAGGGCTACTCACAGAGTGAGGGCAGATCTCTTAATCTGACTGACTGAAGCCTGTGGTTCCCCATGAAGAATAAAGACTCTCTCCTCATCTATTTTGTAGTCACGGCTAAAGGTAATCCAAATGGAAAACTCAAGCCAAGATAAAACAAAAACTTTTCAAGGAGAAAAAAAATAAATGACGACCACCACCACCAGATCACCTTATCTCACAAAAAATTAGCAGAAGTGGAATTTAAGGGCTGGGAGATTTTTTTCTATTTTTTTCTTCTTCCTCCCTTCTCCAAGATCATGTTTATTTTCTACGTTATAAAAGCCCAATCGAAAATTACAAAAAGTGTTTATTTTTGCAAATTTCACGAGCTACACTTCCCCCGTTTAACAAACTGCTTTGACTACAAACCAGGCTGGCTGGCCGCACCACGGGCTCTCCGAGGCTCGGGTCCTGCTGCTCGCCCGGAGCCTGCGGTGCAGATTCCATCCCGTCCCGTCCCGACACCTCCAGCTCCGCCACGCCAGCCCCGCGCTCCGACGCTCTGCCTGGAGCCAGCCAAGAGTAACATTTAAAGAACTGACATCGAGGCCCGGCGCGGCGGAGCTGAATTTACGTTTTGCTGAGAGCTTTTTATAGGCCGGATCATTTCAACTGCAAAATTCAGGCAGGCAAAGAGGGACACCCACGGGGATTTTTTTTACATGAAGAATGAACTGACCGACCCGGTCAGGAGGACAACCTGGCTGCCGGACCTGCCAGCCTCGTTTGGGAAACCCTGAGCAAACCAGAGCAGGGTACAGGAGCTCCTGCTCTGGGAGCTGGGGCAGCAGAAGGCTTGCAAAGCTTTTCTCTGGAAGGCTGACAAGCTCGGGGTCCATCCCCAGCATGCCGTATCCAGGGGAAAAGGCAGGATGGCAGGATTTTGGGGAAGCCCGTGGGCTGCCCATCCTGCCTGGAAAAACATGATCAAAACAGCTTTTTAGAGCAGGAAAATAATTCAGACTGAGGAGGAGTCTGGATTCGAAGTGCAACAGATAGCCCGCACTAGCTCTGTGTGGGGACCCCTACGAAAGGAGTAAGGAAAATAAGAGATTAGGGAAACCTTCTCTTGTTTGACCTTTATCCTCTTTCGAAGAGATCGTTAGTTTAGAACAACAACTTTGCATGCACTGATTCATCCAGAAGCAGCTCCTGCGCAGACCAAGTGCTCTGTCTTAGGTGCACCTTCTGAGGCAAGTGGCCTACAGAGCCGGGTCACTAGCCAGGATGGAAAACCAAGTTTCAAGAGAGAGATGACACAAAGGAAGTACTTTTAAAATACATTTCTAACCCTGCAGTAACCTGCACAGCTGTCTCTCCAACCAGAACCCTGGTCTGTTTACATCCCCAGCCTGTCTAAGGGCATCTGTTGTTACAAGACAGTAAATTTTGGGGGCAGGACTGCTTTTTTGGCATGGTAGGTTGTGGCCTGTGACTACACAAGCAAGAGCTCCCTCCACCCGCTCAACAGACACCACCACCCTGCCCCTGGGCCTCCCCACACCCCGTTTATTCCCAAACCCAAACAGTTTGGCAGGGACAGGCGACGTGCTGCTTGGGCAGCGGGCGATGGCAGCCCCGCGCCGGCCCAGAGCCAGGCCAGCCCCGTGTTTCCCAGCCGGGGCAGCAGAGCTGAGGCACGTTAGGTGTTCCCACCTGAGGAACGGGGAAGGAAGGTGGGAAACCTCCCCTACCGGACCTCCAAACACCTCCAGAAAAGGAGGCGAGGGACTAGGGGTGCTTACTGCTTGCAGCTCTCCTACAGAGAACTTAACTCGGTGTTTCCCTGGGTTTCCCTCAGCATCAGCTGGTGGTTCTCAAAGAAACCTGTTTTTGCCTCATTTTCAGCACCAGCCCCGTCTTCCCGTTCCATTCCTCTCTCAGGGGCATCTTCTCACTAGTAGAAAAGATCCCACCAAAGGCCGTGCTTGAGAGCTGCTAAGAGGAAAGCCAGAGGAGAGTTGTTCACTGTCACCAAGTCCTGCAGCGTTTCCCTGCTCTCACCATCGCTCCAATGCCCTTGTTGTGTGCTGCCCCGTGCTGCCAAGGCCATTTCGGGAAGCTTTCGAGACAGAGGCAAGGGCAGAGGAGGCACTCGAGTCTCAGCGGCGAGTCAGGACAGCGAGAACTTGCGCTCACTTTGTTTTTGTAAAAATTCAAAACAAACGTGAATGCTCAAGGGAAACTCCAACTTAGGTTGTTTTCCACCACTCCAGGAGAAGGGATATTTTTAATGCATTCTTTTACATGGATGTTCTGCACTATAAAAGAATGGCTTTTCTGTTTCAAAGGAGCAGTAAGTGATTGATTCAGTAATTTGCCTTTACTGCATTGCCTGAAAATCTGCTTTCAAAAATTATTCTGCTTAATGAACAATTGAATGTGATTCTAAACATTACTATACTAATAATTACTATTTTTTATTATTTTTTAATTTATTTTTTTTTTTATAAAGAGAGCCTGCAAGTAAAACGAAGTCCAGTAGAACACGGTAAGTGAACAAAGACTGCATATCTTCAGGATGGGAAACACCGCACAAATTACAGTGATGAGACATATCAGGAAATTAGCTTGTCTGGCCAGCACCTGTGTTCAAGCATACAGTGGATGGGATGAAAAGGAACCTATGGGGGCTTCTGGGGGCTTTTTTTTTTTTGTTAAGACAGTAATTTTGTTAACAATTTTGTTAAGACAGTAACTAAGCAGAAACAATGCAAAGCTACAAGAAGAGATATGGTAAGAGAGGCTACGCATATATATCTACATATTTTTTTTTAATCCAATTCTATCCTATTTTTGCAAATGTTCTGTGTGTGGTAAGGATAGAATTCTGGGTCTGGTACAAAAGATGCATGAGAATTAAAATAAAAAACATTCTCTCTGGAATCTGCATCATTTGTTAAAAAAAAAGAAATTTATGCTAAGTGAAATCCTCAAGCAAAATCTATAGTGCTCTCTAATTTGCAGCACTAAGCATAAAAAGCTGAAAAGCAAGATAAAACAGCTGGGCAAAACCTGAACCATGAAAGAAGAACCTGAAAACCACGTATTAATTTCAGTTGACCGTGTAAAAAAATGAAAATCGAAAGAAAAAAGCAAACTGTGCCACACTGCAGAACCAAAAGCTTGATTGCTCAGGGAAAAGTCACATGCATTTAAGGGTTTGAAGCATATTTCCAGCTCCTCAAGTGTGTTAACACAACAGGTTGACAGTCAAGATAGAAATGCCCTGAGAAGACAAAGAAAGGAAATATTTTAGAATGTCCTTCTATTTTGTAGTTTTTGCACGTCACTGCAAACACAGCCTCACATTAGCTGAACTCAGCTAAGAAGATCAGAGAAACTTCTCTGCTTGGCCCCATCAAGAGCCGGCACTACTGATGCCAAAGCAGACAGGCCTAGGAAGGAAAATGCCTTGGAAGAAAAAAGAAAAGTGCATAAACCACAACAAAATTATCCACGGTAGGCTGGAATAAAATCTTCATGACATTTTTATAAAGTCCTTAAGACTAAGGGCATACTTTACGTATCATCTTTCCATCATGAAATCTCAAATTAAGAGCATTGTGACAGTTTCAAGGAGAAATAGCTTGTTGCTATGGCAATCCGTGCTAATTCTCCATGCCAAGGAAATGTTACAGTCTAGTGGAAAAAACCTACAAGAGAAGGAAAATACCCAAGCTATACTACTTACCAGAATTTAAATCACGCCCGGGATTGAAGGCTCTGCTGTTGACAGTGGTGGACAGTCTGTCGCAGCTAATCGTTCTAGACACGTTGGTGTTAAAATTGCCATCAAATCTGGAACGACAACAGCAGGATTAGCAGAGCAGACATTACCTATTAAACACACAGCATTTACAGTGGAAATAAATCTTTCTGAAGGTTCAATGAAAAAGAATTATTTGTTTGGAAACTCCAACATTACACATGTTTCTAGGGTCCATGACAAATTGTGAAACCCAAGAGCAGGGGGGATAAACTCATCGCAGCTGGATTGCATCTGCTCCCTAATATGATACGTTGCATTCTTCCTCTCAGTACTCCCTGAAAGATAGGATCAGGGGAGACTGAGCCCTTTCATCTAGATTTGTAGAGGCTCCAGGTTGGGAACAGGCAGAGCACCCAGGCCCTCGGCAGGTGTCTTCTCCTGACGTCGCACCAGATTTTTTCTTGCTGCTAAGATCCTTTCATCAGCACTGATATTTCCTCTGTTGCTTTTAAAAAAACACATAAACCAAATACCTCCTATGAAGAGGATTTCCTCTTTACGTCCTTAGGAAAAAAATCTAGAAGCAGATCAACACAAACCCATTTTCTGTAGCAATATTTGAGGATTTACATTCTGAGGAGCGCAAGGAATTTGAGTCTGAAGCTTTGTTACATTTCATTAGGTAAAATAATTCCAATACATCCCTAATTCTAGTCCCAGAATCATCTAGGTTGGAAAAGACCATCAAGATCATCGAGTCAATGCAAAAAGTAGTTCAGTGCGTAATTTTAATGACAACAAAACCTAATTAAACCAAGGCCTTAATAAAATTAAAATAAAAAGGGTTTAAAAGGTTTTTAAGTAACTATAAACATTTCTGAAGCTTTCAAGGACTTAAAGGCAGTTTTGTATCATTTATATAAGGCCAGTTTTGCTCATTAATATCCCTGTGACCTTGAACTCTTGACGGCATTTGACTTACAGTCTCATTGTTCGCGGACCTCCAAAACTATTTACCTCCTATCAGAGATTTTTCCTACCATCAATTTATTTCTGAGAAATCACAACAAGCTGCAAGTGAGGCCTGCGGAAAACCATGTTTTGGAAGAGGAGCCTGGCTTGCCTTGCTGGAGTGCTGGCTGATAAGAACACTGTCTTGGAGAGAAACCGGGCAGAACAGGAGGTTGTTGAATATTGTCAAGGCTGAAATAGCAAATTAGAGGACATACGGCTGTGTCAGAAGATACTAACTTGATTAACACCAGTGGCACATCAATAGCTTACATACACGTACACAACCCTCACCCAGTGCCATCCCTTTAGATCAAAGCACGTACATGTCGTATACACACTTCATTTAGTTGCTTACTGTCAACTGCACAGAGATGTTTAACCCGAGGTTACTTTTTCATGCACGTGTATACGCACATATATAAACATATGTACACACACAAATACACACGTGCTATAACACGGTGGAAGCCCAAAATGCTGGGGGTAACGCTGCTGAGGACAATAAGCAGCGCTCTTCTGGTTGAAAATTGTCATTAAGAAATTGAAATCCAGGAAGATGCAACTAGTTCAACAAGCAAGGTGCCGCCCAGCAAGAACGGGAAGAGATGGATTTTCTTGTTCTGAACTTGCAGGGTGCGTGCTGTAATGGCTGGGCCTCCTAGGCACAACAGATAATGACACAACGTGCTTCTAAATCATCCCGCTAAAACAACCATCAACAGAAACAAAAACTGAGCCCACAGACAGATGGAACTGGTTACCGCAAGGAAATATCAAGTTATGACCACAGGAAGTGAGCCTTTTAAAGCAAACTAAATCTCTCCTAATCCACTATCTTTTTGTTCAGCCCAATTCAAAGTAATTTCTTCCTAAAGGAACAAAGCTGAGGCTGCCTCAAGTCCGCCAGACGCAGGATCTGCCCCATCTCCTGGCTATGGGACCCTCGCATGCAGGATGCGGCAGAACCTTTCATGACTTGGAAGAGATCTACAGAGACTAAGGAAAAGAAAAAAATGTTAGTAGGCTTAAGGCCACCACTTCTGTACCTGACCGGATCCACTTTCAGAAACGTTATCATCACAGAACCAAACTGATGTTATTGAAATGGGGGCTAGAGCTCACTGCAAGCAGCACGGCTGCTGCACGCAGAGGTCACGAGTTGGCATTTTGGGCATCGCTCACGCCAGCACAGCCAGACTTCAGGTTGGGAAGAATTATTTGCTTAAAGCTGAGGCTTAACTTCTGAGTGGAGAGTGCGGCACAGCTTTCCCCATACTTAGAAATTTGCCCCTCAAGCAGAGAAGTCATTTCCTGAGAACTTGGTACTCAGCTCCTGAATAACTTCCTGAACCACAAATAATTACTCTTATGCAAATGCATAACAGAACGTCAGACACTGACTTCTTCGGTCTTAACATCAAATTAAATATTATGACTTCTGCAGAGTCACAAAATGTTTTGTTTTACATGGCTACAGCTCACGAGAGCCGTGGCTCTGTTTGCAGAAGCCCTCTAACTTAACTTCGGAATATGCAAAAATAAGCATTATTGATGACAACTCTTTAATTTTTAGGATCTTCACTGCTATGTAGAAATCTCATTGAAAAAAAAGTATCTCCTTAAACTAGCATGCTTTAAAACTGATTTAATCAATACTCATAAACACTACGTACATTTTAAAGTAATTGTATTAGTCTTAAAAAGATGAACGAGACTGTCAATGGACACAGAGTTACTGAGGCACCAATGTTTTTTTCAGCTCCTACCAAGCAAGGAAAAGTTGCGTTGATTTTTTGTTGGATAGGGAATCTCAGGATTAAGACGAGTTGATGAAGGATGGGCTGCCCAAAGAACACGTTTATCTTTGGGCAAAACCAGCTGGGGAAGAGCTAGAGACTGCAAATTACACATCTCAGTGCTAAAGAAATATTTCCAAGGAATACTACGGAACAAACTCTCAGGGAAGGATAATGACTTTTCAGGATGTTAGCTAATTGCCCCAGTGCTCCCATCAAAATCTATTAGCAATGGCAACAGCCTACCTCATTAGCAACTACACATCATTCGTGTCTCAGAACACCAGCAATAAATGCTGGGGTTTAACTCAGAATCACCTGGCATCTTCCTCTGCTCCTAATTTTATTTTATGGCAAAAATCACCTCTCACGCTCACTGAAAACAACATGTGTACAGTTCTTACACTGCTCAAACTACCAGCTTGAAGTTACCAGACAGAGAAGTTGCATTTATCTGGATTTATAATGTTGCGCAAAAGATCAACACAGGCAAGGCCCTCAGCTCTTCTCGGGGAGTCCTGTGCTGCCATCAGGAAAGCGAAGGAAGAGATTCTAAATAATCAGCAGCAGAGCTGGGGAAGGAAAGGGAAAAGTTACTGCAGCCTAGGCCAGCCCTCCTTTCTCTTGCCACAGCACATATATAACAGGAGGGTAAAGTTAATGTCAAAGGGATATAAATAAAATACAAAAGAATTCTATTAAATGCCACGAATTAACACCAGCCCTCAGAGCTGCCGCCCTAGCGCCGGGCTCCTCCAGCCTGAGCCGTGTGGGACATCTGCTCCACGCCTGGCCTCAGGTGCAGCCCACCCTAAAGCTGCCTTTGGGGTTTTTGCACCTTGCACAATGCACCTGATCTGCGACACACGGAGCTGGAGGGGAGCAGACCCCGTCGCTAGCGGGGGTGCCAGGACCAGGAAATTTCACGTGCTCCTTTTGGATGCCTTTACGTTGTTTCAATTAAGAAGGTGCTATTAAAGAACCCGATGATCCTCACCATTACAACAGCAATTAAAGCGAAGCCTCAACACCGCAACGCGTTCATTGCAGTGAACACTGGTTTCCTCCGCTCTACCTGCTGGCTTTACCTCCCCTACGATGTACGCACGCGATGCACATTTTCAGCAGGAGCTTTGCAAATCTTCACATCATTTAGTTTGGAAGAAGTTATTAAAAATTAGCGATTGAGGATTTGCAGACAAGCATCGATCACCACCCCTTCTCTGTACAGAAGAGACTGAATTTCAACAGTATTTCTCATTTAATTTTAACAGCATTTCTCACTTCTGCCAGCAGAAAAGATGACAAAGTGGACAAAGTGAGTACCAGCTGTCTGACTGAGACCTCGGTTGGAACCTGGCCCAAAAATTTCCAATACCACATCCAAAACTTATGGATGTCTTCCAAAATTCTTACCAGAAGAAAAAAACAAAAACACCACCACAACTCTCCAGTCAGATGTAATTAGTTTTTGTATAAACTTAAACAAGAGCCAAAAAAAAAAAAAAAAAAAGAAACCCCCCACACTGGCTGAAATTCAGATTCAAGAACAGCCCTGCTCCCCCCATCCCCCTTTCCCTGCCTCTCTCTAAAAATCCCTTCCTTCTGGATTCACTTTAATGAACAACTGATCGAAACTGCATCCCGAGGGAGCAAACAGAGCCGCGACTCCCACTTTGATCTCTTCCCCATGGAGAAACGCGCTCCCTGCCTGGCTTGCAAGATGTTCACTTGATTGACGTTTGCTCTGATGTGCAAACTGCTTTGAACTTCAGACATTTAATTCCCATCAGGCTGCACTCATTTTTATTCTCCTTCAACAGGATTTACAAGCAGGAGATCAGCAAATGCAGAAGATAAAATAAATTTGCAGAAGCTTTGAATCTTACATCAAAACAGCGCTCAAGTGAGCTCCAATTGGATTTTGCTCAGCCTGAATTTGCAGTGTAAATCAACCTCTTTTGTACAGTTGCAGTTTAGGGAAAAATGAAGGAGCTGTGCACAAAAATGGCATTTGAGCAGCCACCGCGGGGTCCACGTTGTTTTGAGACTCATTTTGTTCTGTCCCAGGCCATTTATACGAATTTCAGGATGGGTTCAGTATGCAAATGAAATTAGGTAAGTTCACTGAAATTTCAAAATTTCCTCTTAAGTTCTCCACTAGGCACGTTTTCCTGAGAGTAAGGCAAGATCTGCACTCATATTTTACGTGCTTACGTACTTAGGTAGAGCAGGAACCGTCTATTTAAACAGAACGTTGGAAAAACAAAGTTTTAATGAATAAATTCAAGAAAAAGCTACTGATGATTCAGTTCACCACTCTCTTATGGCATATAGGTTGTTCGAATTATTTCAACTCCTGCTTGAGAAAGTCGAAGTGTATTTATTTGTATATAGAGAGAAATTTGTCCACGAGAGGAGTCTCCTACCTACCTGCTGCAGCTCCTGAACAAAACCGGGCCGTGCCAGAACTGGCACTGTGCACGCTCCCTACAGCTTCTGGAAAGCCACATGCATTGCTGCAGTCTGATACTCTGCAGGAACAGCAAACACAGCTTAAATTTCATCGAGTGCGGCCCACCCACTTCTCCTTTGGAAGAGCAGCTCTTAAGATACTGCAGCGACTGAATGGATCCCCGTTATCTCCCACTTGACTGCTCAGAGAGCAAAGATAAACACCGAAAGAGCTGCGATAAAACCCAAGCGCGTTAGCAAATATTTAACCATCTGTTTAAAAAAGGAAAAAGGCAGACCACTTCTGAGGGCGCTATCGCGGTCCGGGAGTAAATGATTTTCCAAAATAGGTTTGTAAAGTCGCTTCCTCAAACAGCTCGATTAGCGCGGGTAAGGCAGCGCTGCCCAGCCGTGTTTCACCACCAAATATTTCTGCATTCTGCTCCGTTCACAACTTCAGATAAAGGCATTCCTTAAGCACTTGTCCACGTTGTTAAACAAAGAACCGAAATAGCTTTCCAGCTGCCTCAAACCACGTACATTAGCAGCAGAAGCACTAAATGCGTAGCCACGCACCTCTCCAGGTCACTGTGACGCCTTTCCACGAGCGCCAGCAGCGACACCCGTGTCGGGGAGCAGCGAAGGGCGAGGGGGACGCCCCACCTGCACGCACGAGGACAAAAAGCTGTTTGTACTCCTGGCAGATGGCCACTCCAGCATTACACACGCTGTCAGACACGCTCTTTCCTTCTCTGCAGAGCTTTATTTTCCTTCACCTGCAAACCTCCAGTATAAGTCGCCTGCATACCCTACTCGCGACCATGCAGCCCAACCCCGTTTTTACCAGCACAGCCGCTCCAGCTGCCGTTCCCAAGTCAGACACCACAGACCTGCAAAATTACAACCACGCGGAAAGCGAATGCTCCCAAACAGCTCCCCCAGCCCCTTAAGTCCTTATTTAGATCCACTTTTGGCAAGAACCCCGTGGGTTCCCACCGAAGGGCAGGGCAGCAGCAGGCACTCGGCAGAGCCCAACGGCAGCTGCACATCTCCCTGCCCGCTGCAGCCCCATCTCCCCCCATACACACCAGGCCATCCCAGTTCCCAGACTTCCCAACCCATCGAGGGCTTTCTCGGGACAGAGGCATCCCTGATGAGCAGAGACACGGAGGCATTATCCTCTTCAGCAGGAAGATGCTTTAATTACAACACTGTCGTGTAAACGACCTCCCAATTCAAACCTGAAAGGGAATGTCTGCAGACTGCCTGAAATCTGTTTTCACGGCTTCTTCAGCAGCCCAATAAGTGAGGGAACACGAAGCCCTGTGTTTCCAGCAGGGATTTCTTCAAGGGTTAGAAGACGCCTGTCACCTGACATCCATTTTCCTTATCTCCCATCAGTTTACCTACGCGCTTCGCTAAGAGCCCGGAGCACTTTACCCATCCCAACCCTGCCTGGCAGGAGTGTGCTGCCTCGTTGCAACTGCTGCAGGTGCCCCTCCGCGTGGCATGTGGCCCTGGGAAGGGGAACCAGGCTCCAGGCTCCGTCCTCCCCGGCAGCAGGGCAGGGAGGGGAGATTTGCACCGTCTGCTGCTGTGCTCGAAGTGCCTCTCTCTGGTTGCTCTTCTCAGCTGTCGTCCCTCCTGCCGTTGCCATCTTCTTTTTTCCATTCCCAAACCCTGAGTAGAACTGAAAACACCAACAGCTGCACGTGAAGCAACAAACAGCGAAACCTGCAGAAAAAACACAGCCTCTGCTCTGCTGCTCTAACTGGAACCACAGCTGCACGAAGCGCATTCACCGGGGCTCTTCGTTGCAGGAGCCACCACCGCACAACGGCAATAAAACAAATATTGTTCTCCTTGTCATATCTTACTACGCCGCTAAACAAGCAACCTAAAGGCCAAGTTCATTTTCTGTTCCAGTTCGTGTTTTGCTGGTCCTGTTTGGTATCATTTATTTATAGGCGCTGGGTGTGGTATTCTCACAGCTTATCTCCAGCAACACAAACCGTCTGCTAAGCCAACGCTCAGATTTTCAGGATGAATACAAGCAAACACAAGGCCACACATGGATAATTTTGTTAATAATAGCAAGTACAAACTAAATAAAGATGCCAAGCCATTCCAAAATCTCAAGAGTAAAACAATAAACCTCTCTCTACATATTTCACCATCACCAACTGATACAGGCTTTAACAGGCTAACAAAATCGCACAGCAATAAAATTTTAAAACAAATGAAGATACTTGGAGGAAAAACGTGGAGAAAAGCACTTTAAATTATTCTGCTCTAATAGCTTTGGGTACCGCTTTCCAACAGAACGATTCCCAGTTATGCCGCCTTCTTTTAATGGGTAGGGGCATGCAACCAACTAACGTGAAGGACATTTCAGGAGTTTTTTCACTTCAGTCAAAAAGCTCAGGTTCTTCTTTTTCTGACCAGACGGAAAGAAACAAGATACGAGAGTTTTTACTGAGATCAGCTCCCTTCATGGAGGGGCATCTTGTATGTTGGTGCCTGAATGAGTTAAGTGGAAGAGGAGCCTCTCCCCCACTTTGACAGGCACACAGGACAGCAAGAAAGTCAAACTGACAGATACTATAAATACCTTCCACATAATTTTCCCCAACCCAAACTCCTTGCATTCCCAAAGCAATTTCTGTAAGTTACACAGCAGTGTAAAGGAATAACGCAGGAATCACCTGCCAACATGAGTTGCCCTCAAACCAAGGAGTGTCAGCGTGTATTTAGAGGCTGAACACGGGACAGAAAGCCTCAAGGATCCCGGCACAGGCCCTTCGATCTACCTAAGGAACACAGCCTGCAGGTAACGTGCTTCTGACACTGTGCTTGCACCAAACTTCTACTCAAGTGAAGAAGGCTGCTGGACAAACACCGCTCTAACCAACAAAAGGAATACACGGGGTTCAGCAGAGGTAACAAAATATTTCACAACTGTCCTAGAAGAAAAACAACAGCCCGAAGGACGCACAAATTTTCAAGTCACAATCTAAAACCATCTCCTAAACAGCACAGACAAATCAGGCTCTTTTTCAATGCTCTCCCTTCTACAGCACCACCTACTAAAGGCTTTAAACCAAGCAGAAAGGTTATTACGTTTATTGCTGCTGGAACAGTGCTCACGCCTAACACTAACGCACTTCTTTTAAGCTTCAAGGATAAGCTGTCACCAGCAAAACTGTACCTAACTTCACTTCTCAAAGTACTGACCTCCTCGTAGCTGGACCACGTCAGCCCAAACGTCAAAGGCAGAAGAACTGAGGTCAATCAGTACCTCTCAAAATACCACCACGGCGTCCCGGTGGGAGATCCTTGGGTCTGAAGTTGAAAAACTACTCCCAACTCCATGTGCAACTACTTACATCTGTCCCTGTTCTCAAAAATCTAACCATTAATTTAGGTTTCCTGACTTTCACTATTTTCTGTTAAAAAACTCAGTATATAGCTCTTTTGACAAGAAATAAAGAAAGAAAAAAAAAGAAAAACTGTTGCTGATTTCAGATGTCTCCTTGCAAAGACACTCACCCTGCTCACTGATTTCCCCTTTTTAACGAAGTTTGAAGATGTCCAAGAGGACAATGTTGACTCTGGCCAGGAAATAATCTATTTATTTTGATGGAAAGCTTCTGCTTAAAAAGAAGCTTCTCTCAATGTATTAGAAATTAATCTCTTGTCTGGAGAGTCAGGGCAGGGGAACGGTGTCAGGCGACCTCCGGGCTTATCAGGAACCACCTCCTGCCCCCGGGAACGTTTCCACCTTCCCCTTAGCATCCTTGGGTCAAACACCAGACCTAATAATGCCACCTGAATATCAACATCACCTTTTGTTCCAGACAATTTTAACCAGAACAGGCTACCCACAAAACAAAGAAAAACGAAGGGAAGAGCAACAGCCAGGGGAGGCAGAAGGGAGGGAGACAACGACTGACGAGACGGCAATCGGCCAATTCGCAAAGCGTGATGCTCACAACTTGGAAGCTCAGTTTCACCAGAAAAACGTGGTTTTACATTCTCTCTCTGTACGACTTGCAGACAACCTCCTAAAGATGGCAGTGGATATACTTCCAGTGGGCTGCTACGCTGCAGTTCTTCCATCAGAACTACCTGCCTGGCTCTTGCTGAAGCACAGTCCGGAAGATCCTGCAGGCCGACAGACTGATCTGGTAACCACTTAAACAGATTTACTCTGATCAAGCCAAGTAACTAAATAATGGAAATCACATTATAAAGCCCAGCTGAGGAGCTCTGCAAATAGAAAATTCACGTCTCTGCTTTGCCAGCTGTCACCTCCAGTTCATTTTTTAAGCTGCTTTCTGTGAAGGCTCCTTACTCAGGTCCACCATCGGGAAGGACGCTTCTGAAGGCCTTCCAACCTGAGCCATTTTGGAGGACAAAGTGAAAAGAAATTCATGGAAGCTTCCAGATTAAGAGCAGAGCTCTCATTTTTTATTAAAAATTACGCCATCCTGACAGGGGAGGTTATAAGTTTCCTCATTCCTCCTCTTCACCCCTCGCTTGAAGGTGTTACTGCTGATGGTCGGCTCCTGCATGGAGATACCAGGCACCCGAGAAGTTTTCATCCTCAAATAATTCTTGACCTTCCTACTAACACTGCCCGAAGTCTGGCCATTTAGCACCAGGTACACCAGCATTTTATGCAGCCCCTCTGTCCAGCAGGAACTGCGTTGAGACCATGAGATTTACCCCATAGCCGCAACCAAACAGCAAGGTACTGCTTTCTTCAGAGCCACCTGAGGCTTAACCCTACCCAGGTTTCTTCCTTTCATGCCAAGCAAAACAAATAAAACCCAAAAAAGCAGCCTCTCTCTTCATACACGGATTCATAACGCACGTTTGAACGCAGTGAATATTTTAAAACCTTACATAAATAAAGGTTAATGCTGTCATTAAGAGCTGTCTTAAAAAGTTAGATTACTGAAAAAACTTTTAACACTAATTACCCAAATTACCTGCCTCCCTTAAATGTTTTTAAATCAGAAATGAGATATAAACAATGAAAACATACTCTGTATTCAAAGTTTACTGTGTATAATAAATGGTGAGAAAGTTACTCTTGTTCTTTTCTAGCACATACGGAAGTGAAGTGTTTAAAATGTTGATTGTTTAAAAGAAACAATTACACTGTTACTGGAAAAATCAGGCACTCCATCACACCTTCCTGCAACTAGGAAACGCAAAGATGTTTCTGTAAACACGCAACATAATACAAGTTGATTAAAGACAACCAACTGCCTGGATTTGGGCTATTCAAAGCTCTTTAAAAAACAAACTGAAAATGAACAAACTCGGTTTTCAACCAATGTTCTCAGTTTCCGTAAATCCGTGTATCAAGCATCAGCAAGTCAACTTGATTAAGCTGTACCGCAATACTTCTAGCATGTGATGTACTGACCAGCTCGTGATTTTGGTTACTGCACTTCAAAGGGGAAAAAAAAAAGTCCCATGACCAGCTTCAGAAGAGTTATTCAGCCTAAGTAGTGTCTCAGAGCAAAACAGGTATCTTGGATACAGACAGGCTCATTTCGTAGAAAAGTTTGTTCAACCCTTAATTGCATGAAATAAACTTTTTTGTGTGTGTTTGTGTTTTATTTTACGATCTATCATAGCAGAGCCCAGTCCTTGTTTAGAGCTCCTCATTAAACATGTGTATACTAGAAACACAAGAGCAGAGGAGGAGACAGGATAAGGAGCACCTTTGCAGTATTGCTTTCCCTGTTTTCTCCCGGTTAACAAGAGTAACAGAAAATAAGTGCTATTTTGCAAAAGACAGACCTTCATCTTTTTTCTTCACATGTTAAATGGCAACCTAAGTAATTTCAGAAATCGGTACTTACTCCATCATAGATGGTGGAATAGTGCAGCAGTCCTGGATTGCAGTCAAGGGCGACGTGAGATGAGCGGTATACGACGCTTCTACTACTTGCTTGTTTCGATTCACGACATCCAAGTAACGGTTAAACTTCTCGCGGATTTTTTTTGCCAACTGAAAAAAATAATAAAAAGAAAGATGAAAATTCAGTCAGTTTCTCTGCAATACCATGTTGCTTATTAAGAAAATTGAACAGAAAGTAAAAAACACATATGTTAAAGCTAACAGTTGTCTGCCTTGCTCGCTGTACTCCCTGTTTTGGTGGCTCAAGGTACTGTGAAGTCAAGTAATTAATAACATTGGCCAAAGAAGGCAGTATATATAATAATTTTACCATCTAGTACTTGAACCCTGAGTTTTGCATGCACGAGGAGTGAAGTTTCCATAATATCAAACTTTTCTTTCACCGAACTGGCACCCTGATAGGGCTCTACCTGCACTAATGCGCTCAGCGCTGAAGCTCCAACATGGTGCTCTTGCAAGGTCTGACGAGAATACGATGGAGACTAAAATAGCTTGACTTGTGGTCTAACATCCACAAATGGACTCCTAAGTAATACCACAAATAATACCCCTAATGTTACCCCCTGTGAAAACGTAGATAAATATCGTACAGCTTCAGGAGCAAACAGACAACAGCACGTCCGTCAGAGCACTGAACCTATTTAGGAGAGCAAGCTCAGGACCCTGACAACTCCAAATACTGCCATGCAAATTTTCTCTTGATCAGCAGTCTCCTCAGGCAGGTTGATCGGTGCAGAAGCATTTCACAATTCCTTTCACGTACTTCTCTTCACCGTGGTTTGGGCAAAATGAACCCTCCCACTTCTTGCTTCTGTCTTTGCCTCTCAGATCCAGCAGCTCACCGTGGCTTGCCATAGGCTACAGCTACTTAACTACAGTTTAACTTCAAATAACAATAAAATGAAAAATCTGCAATTACTATTATAATACAATAGGAAGAGGAAGGCAACGTCTCACAGACAGAATTATTCCACAAGCTTTTTGTCGTCAGGGTTCCCTGTGATGGAGGCAGCCTCTCACAAACCAGGACAAGGTTTGGAGGTTGCACTACCACCTGTAACAGCAGGCAATCACATTTCTCTCCTTTCGGAAAGTAAAACCAATCAGGCTGACGTCCTGCCCCAACAATTCTCAGACCTTCAAAGATGAGCTACTATTACAAACTAATTCTAACTTTAGAAATAGCTAATTTGCGCACATTAGCCTCCTTCTTAAATTTGTCTTTCAAACATTTATTTTAAAATGTCAAAATAATCAATACATTTTCCATCTAGCAATGGTACTTGTGCAAACACGCAGCGTGGGGCTGGCGGCTGTGCCACCGGAGCTATGGTTATGGCCCTGCTCTCCCCATGCCCAGAGACTCCAAACCAAATGTAAGAGGCGAGGGGTGCTGCAGGGGCACGGGGCAGGACCCCTGCAGCTGCCCTGCTGCGGGCAGGAGCTTGCTCGTGCATCATGCGAGGCACTTCGCGGCCAGCTTGCCTAATGACTTGCAGAGGAAAATTGGAAGGGAAAATTTGTGGCTGTTATTTGAGCGGACGTGACAGCAAACGCAGCCACCAGGGAGCATCGGGCCGTACGAGGAATGTTTATTAGGGGTTTTGCTCCATCTTTCATTCGAGGTTAGGAATAAATAAAATAGATTGGGCATACAGAAAACTTGGGCCGGCACATTCGGCGTGCTTCTCACACCTACACAGTCACCCCCCACGTGCACCCGAAATGAAAGAGAATACTCTCTGAGCAGCATGCTGCGGTGCTGAATACTCGGAAATATTTCATCCTGCGTTTCTGCAAACTTTCAGGGCTGCGGTTCGTTCGTGAGTTCACAACTCCCATGTGTCCTGCTGTGCTCCTCCTGCACACCCCAACTCCGCCGGGCTCATCAAGCGGTGCCGCGGCATTTGTGCGCCCAGACCCGTGGCGGGTTGTGCCAGACCCCCTGGCTGACAAACGTCTCCCCTACCTGTTACTAACAGGACACTTCACCACTATTTACTTTGTTATGCGAATAACGAGGCCCACGGTGGTAAGGTCCATGACTTGGCCTCCACCGTTCCCATCACACGCAGCAGTTCAGCAGCAGGTCTCTGAGGAGCACGGGTTTGGCAGAACCTTGCCCGGATGACCTGCAGCATTACACCTAATTACCTTCCTGCAACGATTTATTGCCAAGGCACCAGAGGACTACCAACGGTCTCCCCCATGCGAGGCATCCAACGCTGTTAAATCGCTCCCAGTTGTCAGATAATAAGCTGCTGGGTGGTTCCTTCTCTTCTCTATTTTCAGGCAAACTTTCTCTTTGTCCAACTGTATGTTTTAACACGACCTTGGGAAGCGCCGTCTTCAGCAGTGCCCCAAAATACACAAGGCAGATTTCATACACTGCAGCATTTACACTTCTTGGTGACCAAGCTCCCCCTCTTAGTTTGGGCAAATGAAACACTTGGGCTTAAGCACTGTGTAGTCCAGATACTTGGATCTATACACTTCTTTCTTGGTTTCCCTATTTGAAAGCTCTAAATGAGGTAAGAGCTTAAGTTTGCTGAAAAAGGAACCGCGTGTCCTTCATTAGCAGTAGCAAAACTACCGTGGAACATGAGAGCACAAGGAGGCCCGCCTGCGATCGCTGCCTCTCGCTGATAAACGCCTGCTGCACGGGGTGAGATTTAGCTATTGACGAGCTTTCGCCTTGCAGGTTGCGCGATGAAAGCTCCCCGCACCCTTTGAATTCACCCTGCCGGGCAGAGTCTGAGGATCTGAGCAACCTGTTGTCAGAAGAGCCCGCACCTCAGAAGCTGATAAAAAGCAAATGCTTCGTGCCTAAACTGCATCTCCCACCTAAGGACCGCTACGTGGCTCAAAGTCATTGCGTTACCTTTATTAAACGGGCTCCAACGCTTCAGTCACGTTTGTTTCAGCAGCGAGGGAACCAAAGCCCCCCCCCATGCTGCCCATCCAACCAGCCTGCCCCTGGCACAGGCATGCAGGAAGGGCAGAGTTTGGCCCATCGAAGCACCCCAAAACACACCACCCCCTGACAACAAGAGGATGTGCTCCCAACAACCAGAATAGATGAAAACCAGCTGGCTCAAAACACGCCGTTAACAACGAGATGATCCAAAAGCGGTTTTTTCACTGAAAATTCATCACCATGCACAAATCACGTTAAGACTCCGAGGACAACACACCAATCAGCTGAAAAATTTGTTTTCAAATGGTTCGAAGTCATCAAATCGAGATGTGTAATCCGCATGAAGCCTAACAAAGCTAACTTGATTTTTCTTCCATAGCTGGGCTTCACCGGAGCACAAAACACCCTAACATCCAGGACAGTGCACAGTCATTCCAGTTCTGGGTGATTAAACCAGCAGCAAAAACTAACACACGTTTCCCAGCTCCTCATCTCGGCGCGGCGTGCCCATGCATGCACACACATCATTAGCTCGGGAACATTATTCAGCTTGCAAAGGGATGCACTTGGCTGTTAGCGCCTGTCAGAAGAAAAGCTGCAGCCTTAAATCAGCTTGTTATTTTTCTAAATTAAAAAAAAATAATAAGGAAAAAAAGGAAAAAAAAATCTTTCATCCAGAGATCGCTCGCTAATTTTCCAGCCCACGCCCTGCCTCTTTCAAGCTGCCCAGAGCTGCACACTGAAGGATGTGCACACTGAAGCCGCGCCACGTCTGTGGCCAAAACTCAAAAGTACAGAAGGAAAGAAAGGGCAAATGACAGAGGGACAGAGCTCTGAAACACGAAAACATCCTAACAGATTTATTTAATATATTTTAGAAGGCAAAAATGGAAAATTGTGTCCTTAACCAAGCACATAAAAGGGGATGGAAGCTCACATGCCAGAGCTACCCACGGGCGCGGACCGGCTGGGACAGACATTTCCTGCTCCTGCAGAAGGGCTCAAATCCACCCGTTTTAATGCAGGCTGAAATAAACTCGGATACCTTGAGATCGACATAAAATGCTATTATCCCCGGGTCAATTCTCAAAGTGCTCTTCACTTCATTTTAAAAACAAAGAGAAAAACCCACCTTGTTCAGCATTCATTGCATGTTTTTTTTGTTGGTTTTTTTTTTCTTTTTCCAAGCCAGATTTTTACGTTTTCTCCCTAATTTTAAGAAACCGGCTACCAAGAAACGAGTGCTCGCTCCAAACAATGCAGCCATTAGCTCTATTTTTCCCCCCTTTTTGGCAGCTGGCGTGCAGCCAGCGCCTTTCAGTTTGCAGACAGGTTGGACAGTAACACCTGTTCCTATTACAGCAGCACCCATGGGTAATGCACTTCAATTGTCACCATCTCCACTGACAACCTTTCATCACAACATCAGGGAGCTTCCCTAATTTTCCCAGAGACATTTTGCTCATTTGCATCGCTCCCTGGAGCTTTGTTAAAGCCTCGCTCCCCTCAAAGCCCCGCTGCTCTGAAGTCTTCCTTTTTCAGGGGGCGCTGAGGGAAAGCAGAGCTCCGAGGTCAGGTTTTAGTTCTGGCTGCATCTCAAAAGCCAAGGTATTTTTCATGTTATCGAAGACTGTATATAAAATATGTATCAATGAGGCTGACAGGCATGGATGCCCTAACGGACTTACAGGGGGGATTTAGTGCCGCCGGGCTCCTCGGGAAGCGCTGCTTACACACTAACGAGTTCAGGCAGCGGTTTTGTTTTTAAACCCCATTTATGAACCAGCAGAATCTGGAACAAAAGACGGCCATCACGCACCCCCCTGCTGCATCACATCACGGTACTATGGATCCACAGAGCCCTGTTCTAAGAGGTCTTTCCCATACTTATTCCCAGCCTGCTGGGCTCCTGAAGAAGCCGCTGCTTCTGTACAGACTCCGAAGAGGGTCTTGTTGTCTCCAGAAAGGACGCAGAACCACCGCCAGGTTATTCGTACACCTTTGCATTAACTTCAAATCATTCTTCCTTCTCTGGATGATAATGAAAATATATTCTAGATCATTGCATCAGGAGGCAGGAAACTACTTTCCAACACACATTTCTTCAAAGGGAACACCACTCATTTGAGGCACTCCATCCTCCAGTAATTTTAGCAAGGTTTCCCAAGATATACCAAAGGAAAGGGATTTCAAATGTGGTCCACAGCAGAAGCTAGAGAAAGGGCCACAATTCCCTAAATTATTCTGGAAAAATGTTAAACGCCGTACAGATTGTCTTTAATCACAAGCCTCATGATTAACTGACGTAAAATTCAACATCTTGTGACCATATCGTGGCTCCCAGCCAGGGAGATGTCATGCTTAACAGTAAAATCTTGATTTTTCACCGTGCTCGTTTCCTTTGGAAATTTGAGCCGTGTCTGCCAACAAGGGCCATGCCCTGAGTGACACGAGACAAGTCACGTGCTAAAACATTGGGAGGCTGCAGAGGCTGTCCTTTAATTGCCACTCGGGTCATTAGCAGGCAGTGCTGCAATGTTTCTCCCACCCTACAGAGGAAGAACCACGGGGAGTCCCCAGCAGTCTCACCAACAATTAATTGTTTACGAAATCCGTTCCTTCTTTTCTCAAAATAGTTCCAAAAACCCGTTTTGCACCGGTTGTGTGGAAGTCTTCCACGAATCCAGAAGATGAGAGCAGCCCAGGAGCACTGAAACAAATGGGAGAGCAGCAGCGATGATGAAACTCCCAGAAGCCAAGTCCAGAACTGCAGCATTTCAATTGATGGTAGGAAAAATAAAACACACCGAGCATTATTTACAAACAGCACAACAATCCAGTGAAAGGAACCCAGAATATCATCATCTGGGATTTGTATTTGTCTAATGCTTTTCATGGGACGAAAAGCTAAGATAGTTTGCAAAATGGCTATTTAATCTTTAGGGAGTTCTCCCAAATTCTGTGTCTGACTGGGTCTGGGCAGCTCCACGTCCATCCCTTGCTGTATTTTCAGAAGGAAAGCTGACCTCTGTAGGAGCTCCTTTGACAATAGTCACCAGAGAGCTCTGTGCAAGTTGCCACCTCGGACATCCCTGAGACCCCTTCACAACCACAGGACCGCGTGCACTTCGCTCAGGCGGCGCTACATATCTAAGAGCAGCTCAGAAGGGTGTCCTACCACCGAGAGTGCCCCAGCAGCCGTACCCCACTTGTGCCCAATTTCTAACGATTGCAGCTCAAGCGTGAACAACACGCGCCTCCCAGAACTCGCCCATGCACGACAGCAAGATCAGTATCTGAAATAACACCGTCCATCGGGAGCATAGGACCAACGCAGACAGAACTCCGTGAACAGGGGATCTACGAACTTGGATGAAAAGTTCTCCAGCAGATTAACAAGAAATACAGTTAGGTGTGCCTTGCAACAACAGTAAACAACAAAATAGAAGTTTTGCTTTACATTAGGTAACGGGTTTCACTTGATGTCTGATTTTTTTCAACCACTTGATTGAGCTTTAACTCTGAAAAACGAGCACCATTTCTAAATTAAAAATATATTCTGCCGTTCTAACGAGAACGCTTTGTTTTTCTCCAAAAGGCATTTTTGAGGCAGACATAATCCCATCAACTCAACCACAAGCCACTGATGATTTCGGCTTTCAGAGGTTTTTCAGAGGTTTACTTATTTAAGATACGCTATTCATCAAAGAATCCTTTAGGTAACCTGGTTCTATTAGAAACAAACATGTATACGTGCAAATATATGTGTTTTGCCTTAAAATTCTGTTCCTGAGCCTCCTAACCAACTTCCTTCAATTCCTGAGCAGCTCCTAGCAGCTTTACACAAAATTGATTCTCTAGGTTATTATGGATGTTTTTATAGCTGATAATTATGCTCTGGATGAGCTATCAGGAAAGGAAATGACTTTTCCAGCTCCACACTTAGAAGTTACATAAAGAGTAGGAGCTATTAAATCAGGTAAAACCCAGTGACAGAAGACATATCTCACTGCTAGCGCATTTATGTATTGCAAAATAAAATCCTTCCCTCTGTCCCCATCCTTCCCAGACCTCAAACTTCAGTGACCATGCCCAGGAATATTCCAGCAGGGTGATTTTCAAGGGACACGTGTGTCCTCACAACTGGCCATCTCGATTAAAGCAGTCACCAGGGGCACACGGGCAGGCTCTGTGGAACCACAAGACGCGACCACACACTTCTCTCTGCAGGGACGTCCCTGCGGAGCTGCGTGGCCCGACCGCGGTCCCACCGCTGCAGGAGGCAGGGCAGGGCTAAGGGCTCGGGATGGGCGTGCTGCTGTCTGACTTTGGTTGTGCCATCAGGACAGAAAGGACAAGGAGACATAGCCACCTTTAGGAGGAAGATTAAAATTAAATAAATCTGTTTTACCATGCATCATTTCCTAGGCTGGTTTTGAGCCTAGAGGTATTTTAGCCTAGCCCACAACTACAATCAAAAGGGAACTGAGTAACCCAGTTTGAGACTGGAATAATTTGCAAGACAGAAAGGTTCAGGCAGCGGGGAAGAGGGGACCCACCTGGTGAAGCAGCTCCCTGGAACAGCCCCTGGGATTTGCGCTGGTATCGTGGCTGCTGCGCTCTCAGTTCTCTGGCTAGAGCTCAAGCAACAAAACTTTCTGCATGAGGCCGCTCAACACGCACCTGCTTGGGGCTGCTCCGCCGTCCACCTTCCTCTCTGGTTTCCAGTGTCACGCTCTCTGTACTGCAGAACCCAGACGTCTGACACGATGCTGAACACACGCTGCCTTCCCTAAAAAGGGCTAACCTAGACTAAAACTAACCATTTTCCACCTTCTTACATCATGAGTTCACACCACTACAGTTTTCTTAGTGTACGAGTTCTCTGCTACGGAAATAACTGTCAGGAAAGCTACTCAAGTTATTTTTGGCAACTGTCATCCCATTTTTGATAACCTGTTCAAAGTGAAAAAGGATACTTTGGATGGCAGTCCTACAACTCTCGACCTTAAAAGTGTAAGCAGATTAACGTCAAAAGGTAAACCTCTCCCTGTGTGGCACGAAGAAAGCCAAGCGCATTAAATTGTTCGGCCTGAAGGCCAACAGCTGTAGTTTTTCCACTTTCCCAACAAACTGGAAGTCATTATTTACACAGTTTGGAATATAAAAATACAACCCACACAACAATCCAGTGGCCTGCCAGACAAAAATCCCAGCTGACATAACCGTAATTAATTGCCTTCGGGTATCAGTTGCTAAGAAAATGTTAATGAATGACAAAAGCAGGAAAAAAATGACAGGGGATTGAAATCTGCTTACATTTGTTTGCATTTGCTCAAGATGATCCCCTTCGATGCTCTACTCTTACTCATAAAACTCAGTTACATCGCTTGTGATTCATTAGGGCTCGAAGACCCAGTTATTAATGAGACAGAAGTGCTCAATTATTCTGCTATCCACTTCACTGGTGAGCTTTTAACCGCAGTAATTACGCTTCACCGGGGCCTCGTTTTTCTCCTCTGACAGCTCAGAATTCATCACACTACCTACAGTGTTTAGACAGTTATTTGTATCTACTTGGAGTGAATACGTCCATCTGTGACCGGGAGACAAGCAGTGCCTTTTTCTAAGGGCAGAATCTATAGTCAAAACTTCAAAGTAGTTTTAATTCGGTTTCTTGGTTTCCCGAAAACACTTTTGGCTTTCAAGAGCCATCTGATACGTATAATCTAGCCCACATGGCCCTTTTGTGGTGTACAGACCACCCAGAAACACTTGTGAAAACCCGATCGCTGAGTCAAAGCCAGCGAAGCCTTCGGTGGAGATGTCGGGCTGGTTTCGGGCTGACACTTGTGAGGCCACGCCACAGCTCCTCTTCTGCAGCGAGCGCACCTGCGCGTGCCACCGACCTCGGCCCCTAGGGAAAGCAGCTGGCAGCAGAAGTGAGGGTGCAGTGCCCTGCCAGCAGCGGGCTTCTTGCACAGCATCCCATTTCGGGCATCCAAAATCTCCGTGCGCCCTCCCCTCAGCTTTAGGTGAAAACAGCTTTTGTCATTTTTTTTGTTTAGTTCCACTTCTGCAGCCAAACTGCACGTGTAGGGCAGGGTCCCACAACAAGACCACACCTCCAGAAAAACTTAGATCAATGCTCCTTAGCTGACTGCAGCTAGGAGAAACCCCCATAATGCTTAACTTCCATCAGAGGGGTTGAGACACCATTATCCACAGGGTCAAGCAATTGTTAATGCCAGCATTGGGGTAATTTACTAGAATTAAGTCTTTGCTCTAGTTTCTTCTATCATTTCTTACATACATCTGTAACTCACCAAACAAAAATCTGAAACAGAGACAAGCAGTACCAAAGGTTAAGTGCAAACAACTTTTTTTTTTTAAGCAAACCTTACCACTTTTTAGCTAACAGACAAATTCATCCTAAAATCTGCATGATGTCATTCTAACAGCCTAATTTAAACCCCTTATCATTACTCACACGGCCGTATATTATCACAGTTGTCTGTCAGCATTACTACACACTGCAGTTTAGTGCTGGTATAGGATTCCTACACCAAAGACTCGGTTTTTGTCTAACAGAAACCCAGCGTTTCTGGAACTTTTCCTGCACTCCCCCATTTTCTGCAGATTAACCAAGTTCCCACATTGATCATAATCCTATCAAAAGCCACTGTGTTTGTTCGGAAAGAGCAGAGGAGCTGAGCCCCACTCTCTATTTCAAACTCACCCAAAGCTTAAATACATCGCACAGAGATTTAAAATCTCATTTGATCCAACTCTGCTTTGACTTTTTCCTTGGAGAAAAAAAGAAGTATCTGGCAATTTTACTATTTTACAGTAAACATAAATTTGCTGCTATTACATGGCTCTTTTTAATGCACGCGTGCACATACGATATGCTCTAGGAAACATCCAACAGAGCTCACATGCACATCTGACTACCTGCACAGCTAGAGAGCAGTTCCCCTTTCCCCAGGGAAAGCTCCACTCTGAGGCACTTTTGTTTTCGCTGAACATTAAAACTGGTTTGATAGAGGTCTAAGAAGGTCAGGTTACTCACTGAAGGTTGTACAAATGAGTCTGTGCTTCAACTGGAAGGAAAAGACGGTTCTTTGTTCCAGCCCCCAAGCAGTGCCTGCCACTGCTACCAAAATTCATCATGTTCCGAATGAAGGTGCAAGTGGGAGAGTACAGAACCAGTACCTTCATTTCTTAAGGATGAAAATTGGATCTCTTTGATCTGTCTTGAAATTTATCCACCACTAATTTTCCAAAGGTATACATGCATTAAAATGCAAACAGCCTGCATGTTAAAAGATACATCACCTCAATGTTAAATTGAAAGTTTATTTTCCCCACATCTTCAAATGTGATCTCATATGGGGAAAGAAAACACATAAAACAACAAAAAATCCTAAAACAACTGTTACAGGAGGCTGCAGCTGTCCCTTATTTACACACAGCAATTGATACCATTTCCACATTTACAAACAATATTAGTGTTTTCACCTCAAATGAAAACAGTTTTAAAAGAGACACTTCCAATGTGAAAACCAGTCAATTAACGTGAGATACTACACAAGGGCCCCACCTCTGCATTTGTTTTTTGTTTCCAAAGGGAAGGACCCACAGAAAGCAGATGGAAAGGCTTTCCAAGACGAAAGAAAACTGTCAAATACACGGTCAGCTCATACAATACATTTCCATTTATATTCTATTCCACTTATTTTCCTTGGTGTTGCATGTTAGAAAAGTGGCCACAATAAATTCAGACAGAACTGTAAGTGCTAAGCTGACTGTGTTTGTGAAGCAAAACAGAGCTTTTGTCTGTGCCACAGGGCAGCAGTAGGTGGCAGGGGGGTCTGACTTACCTGTTGAACTTCACTTTCTCCATTCGATATTTTCTCCGTGTACACAAAGGAGTTGAATATCCTCTGCAAAAAAAAAAAAAATCAGAAAGGATGCATTAGAGACATTCTATCCCAAAAGTCACATTAACGCGGTTTCAAAAGGTGCACGTGAGGAAATCTGTGTCAGAGATAGAGCACTTCACCTGGAAGTCTCTAATGCCAGGTCTACCTAAGGGGAATCAAGTTCACCTGTACCTGCTCCTGGATCTGCATGAAGCATCTGTTCTCATGTTTGAAGGCAAAAAACATAACAGGTCGTGGTTTCAAAACATGTTATTTTAGTAATAAAGTGAGGATATTTAAGATTATACACTACAAAACAGAAAAAACACCCATTGCTTTGTGTCCTTCCCTTGATGCGATACTGGTGAAATTGCTAAGGCTTGTGTTTTCGGCAAGATACCAAGACAGAATCAGATCACAAAATTATTGGCAATAACTGCAGATACTAAAGAAGTCTCAATTTCCTCCAAACACAGCGTAATCATCGGTTAGCAACTCCAAGAGTTTTCCTGACGCAGGTTTGGCTGATTTCCTCCTAGGAAGGACACCCGCGGCCACAGCTGGCAGAGGCAGCCCGGAAAACCCTTCAGTTTGCTCCGCTGCACTTCCCATCATCACTTTCCCTTATCCCTCTCCCTCCTGAGGGCTCCAGGAATTTCAGAAATTTGAACTCTTAATTCTAAAGCAGCATTTGGAAGGGCAGCAATAAATCTCCTCAGTTTACAAGTCTCAGAGAGCCAAGGAGGAGGGGGGGAAAAAAATCTGCTCTTAAAAGCTGCCTGTACGTTGAGACTTCCTCTTCTTCCAGACCTTTGTTTAAAGTTCTGCTTGGGCACTTTAACTACAAACATGTTTTTTTTTTTTTTTTCCTTCCCCCTTCATGAGATGAAAAGATAATTTAAACATCAGAAGAAAATACATTAAAGCATGTCATTTTGATGCAAAATGTTTCAAATGAATTGAATTTTTCTCTCCACGCAGCATTTAGTCTGCAGACATCAAAAGGAGCGAGAAGGAAGCAGTCTGTCAGCTACCAGAATGGGCCCTCCTGGCCTCAGCACGGAGCTGACCCCTTCCTCCGCGCCTTTCGAGCACAGCTGCGCTTCCCAAAGTCCAAAACGACGACAGAGACCATCATGTGCAGTCATATAGAGTCACAACGTGAGCAGGAATTTACTTGTGCTAAGCTTTCAACCTATTTTAGCTTGATTTGTAATCTAAACACGTTCTTCAAGAAGTGTTTGGACTGTGCGCTTAGTTACATGGTTTAAAATTTCGGGTAGACCTGTGTGGTGCCCAGAGTCGGACTCGATGATCCTTATGGGTCCCTTCCAACTCGGGATACTCTATGATTCTATGATTCTTCAAAATGTTGTGTCTTCTACTCACTGAAAAGCTCAGTGCGTGCAGAGGGGTGGGCAGGAGCCTGCCGGCTCAGCGCCCTCACAGACCAACCCCAGACACCAACAACTCAACGTGGACAAGGAGCACGAGCCACACAGGTGCTAACCATGGCCACAGCCCTCTGCTCAGGACGAAAATAGGCTGAACGTGAAGAGAAGCCACTTGTTAGCACCGGTACTTCGTTCCTCCCAGCCCGGCCGTGCAGCGGGGCCTGCCGAGCAGATGGCCGCCGGCTGAGCTGCTCCACCAGGCCCCACCTGACACAGAGCAGGCCCCGACGGCCATCACCCAGCCCTGTCACACCCCACCTGCAGCCGGTACCATCCCAGCCTGCTGCACGATCACAAATTGCCTGAAGGATCCCTCCCAGGTTGCCCCCCGGGTTGTCATCACCACCTATTTTAAGTGTATCGTTGTCCGGAGTACTCAGGTTCTTGCTGAACACCGCTCACCTGTGCGAAAAACATTCGCTTTCCCTGCGGTTCTCAAGTTCCCTCAAACCCCACATCTGTAAAAGACACCGGCTCCTGGGGGCAGAGGGCAGATCCTGTGGACAGGGCTCCCTCCCCACACCTCTCCTCCACCGTCATCTCCCTCCCTCAGGAAAAATGCCTTCATTTTTTTTAATTCCTCCCTCCCCAAGGTCTGGCCGTGGCACTAATTAAGCTTGTCAGTCCACTCCCGATTCCTCTGCAGCATTTTTAAAGATTTGGGAACAGTTGTTTCATGGCTATGCTGTGTCCCCATGTGCCATAACACACCTGGCATGGGCAAACACTGCATTGCAGCCCCTCAAGTGGCTTGGTTTCATCAAGCAGATTTCCATAAACTTAAAATAAATAAATAAATACATACACAAAGACAAAGCAGCTTTTGTTTTCTGATCCAAACTCTGAATTAAATTTCAGGATGGTTTAAAATCCAGCGCTGTTACCACTTTCCCTTTATGCTGCCAGAGATTACCCGGAACGGCAAGCAACCTTCACCTCATTCCCACCACAAAGCACCGGTTTTCAAACACAACCTTAAGAAGCAAACAAAGCTGAAAACGTCTTCAGAACCTACATAAGTTTGAAATCATCTGCATTTTCCACACTTTGTTCTGAAGGAAAGCTGCAGCAGTGACATGTAATTCTAGATTTGGCCAGGCTACAGTACTGGAAATGAGGGAAAGCGTAGTTTGCATTTTCCCTTTTCCAAGTCACTTCAAGCATCCGCGATGCTCAGCGGGAGCCCACGCTCGCCGGGCTGGCTGCACCCACCGCCCGCTGTTTCACTGCGCGTGGCACTCATGCCCAGCGACACGAGCAGAAGCCAAGGGAAAATAAATACATAAAAACAAAAATTAATCAATCATGGTATCTGCAGGGACCGCTGCAGGATTTCTGCCCACTGGCGACAGCTCCAGACAAGAAGCACCAAGAGGTGCAGATGCGTCCACGTCAGCCCGCTGAGGGTGAACACAGCCGGGATGGAGTCCTCAGAGGACTGGGTTTTGTCTTACAAACACACATTTCAACACATTAGAGACCCTTGCTTTCCTAAGATCGTTAATTACCTGTCTGGTTCAAATTACTTGCAACTTCCTAGAAAATACTCCTCTGCAGCACCCAGCTTTAATGACTTTCATGTAACCGAGTGCTTCTCGGTGCCACCAGCTGCCTCGCTTTCAGCTTTGTGGACAAGCGCTCGATGAGCGAGATAAATTACGATGTGACCAGGGGCTCCAAGGGTAGGGGTCCGTGGGGGACCCCTTGGGACGGGGAAGATTTGGGATGCCGCCGTCATGATGCCTTCCACAGGTGCGGTCTGACAGTGACGAATGGGCGCAGCGCCGCAGCCAGCCTCTGCTGCTAGAAAGGGGTCAGGCTTCCTGCCGAGCCTCCGAGATAAGGGGCAGCTCGGGTTCAGCTTCACAGCGTACTGAAACGAGGCTTTAGACATTCACAATCTGTAGTTTTAAATTTGGGAGGTGACTAAACTGAGCTTAACATAGAAAGCGAAATATTAACCAACGTGTTTCCTCAGTGCCTTGAGGTGAGAACAAATTCAGCAGCAACGCACTGCAGCAAGAAAGCCCTTCAAAAGCCCCCAACTTGACAAAAAAGCACAACCACTGCAACAAAACAAACAACGACACAAAAGCAACAACCCCCAAAACCAAGCCTCCAAGATCCCCAACCAAACACAAGCAGCAGCTGCTCATGAGAGTCACCAACCAGCTGCACATCGCTATTTGCCAGGTGAGATACGAACCCCTCTCCCCACCAACAAAAACAGAATTTTTACAAACCCAGAGCATTGGGAAAAACAAATAAAAGATCAGGAAAACATCAACTGAGCTGTAAATACATTGAGGCTGCTTTAACATCTATACTGCAAGGCATTTAAAAGAAAGTCTGAGCAGATTTTGGACATGGGCTGCTGGTACCTCGTATTTGGATCATGCAGGATGAAAAAGTGACCGTATTAAGAACGGATACGGAACAGCAGTAGCAAAATGTACACGTGTCAAATATAAGCAGTATTAACTCAGCGGGGCTGCTGTACTTGCGAACCTCAAGTAGCAACTAACCAGGGTCTGTTTCTTATTTTAAAGGTTAATGTTTTAAAGTGAGCAAACAAATATATAACAAATCCTTTTTATGATGGAACTCGCAGAGCTAGACGGTTATGAGGGAAACCTGTGGCTTCTTCTGGAGTTTGTTTTTGCAGCGTCTGAAGCCGTATCACATTATGTTTTGTTACCATTTTCTAAAACTGAGAAACATTAAATAGTGGGTTCCCATGAGATCAAGGATATGCTTCATGCTTTCCTCCAAGAAATTTATATATATATATTTATATATGAAACTAAATTGGAGGAAGTCATAGCAAAAGGCAAAAACTCCGATGAGAGCAATGCCCCCACTTCAAATACAGCACGAGGTTTGAAACCTTGAGGCACTGCCTGGTGCCCACCAGTTTTCTTGCTTTGAGGAACTAAATGGCATGGAAGAGGAGCAGAACGCAATAGTGCTCTGTGGGTACAAGAAATCTTCCCAGTAACGCTGCTCAGGACTGGAGAGTAACTCGCCTGGACCCTGCGGTTTGATTCACTGCCCAGCACGTAACTGGAGAGTAAATAAAACACCTGGCTTTGAATTCAGAGGCCTGAGCGTACATCTTCCTTCGCACTCTCGCCGGGGCCATTGCCAGTTCACCAAGCTGCAAAATGGTTCTGTGGGACCAAAAAGTTACCGGTAATCCCTCCCGAGGCAGACGCGCCAGAGCCCTGCGTGCAGCTGGTACCGAGGCAGGCTGCTGCAGCCCACCGCGCAAGGGGTGCTCCGGGCACAGCTGAGATCCCCCGGCGTCCTTAACCTGCAACCATTCACAGTAATGTGTACGGTAAATGATCGCAAAATTATGGCAAGATAGAGCAGGCTGCACCTAAGCAGTTACCTGGGGCTCAGTGTGTGACAACAGCATTCGGACACCACGTGGAAATCCCATGCCTGTTCCCATCTCGCTCAGTGCAAGAATATCGTTTGCTCCTATGCCAGCACCTGCAGGGCCTTTCCAAGTAAAATGCGCGTTGCTAGCGGGCAAAAATCAGTCCACGCTCACAGGTCTTCCTCGGTGGAGCATCGTTAAACCACACCACCCTTCGAAAAGATCCCTTTGGCAGCTTTATTAAGTGATTTTGCTATTTTACGTGTAAACTTCACGCAAGGTTAATTGCAATGGGGAGGAATTGGTGGAAGATATTCAGTTGTGAGGAAACGCTCAGACTATCTAACACAGCTTTCCCGTAAGCAAACCGAACGCAGACCCTCCCGGTACTCAAAATGCGAGCGTGCGTGCATTTGCAGATGGATCTGAATTCTGAGGGGAGAAAGCGTCACAGAGCCAGTGTTTATAATTCACCTACCACCACTAGCCTGTGGCCGATAAAAGCCTTTCGGATCATTTCAAGAGCTGCATTCAGAACTGGGGGTGCGAGGTAGGTAGGGCATTGCTTGGAAACAGTCAGAGTTTAGCACAGTTCTTGTAAACGTGTTTCCCTGGAAAACTTCTGGCATTTACAATGAGGGAAAACTATGGAAAACTGAGTATCTGCCAAAAACGCAATCAGGCACCAGCAGATTTTTCCCTCTTCTTTTTCAAGGGAATGGAGAAGAGGTGGGGAAAAAAGAGAGTGAGAGGGGAAAATACCCTAGGAAAATTAGTTCCACATGTTAAAAAGATTATTCATTTAGCCAATGTAACTTGACTAAAGTTATACTCATGACAATGTCAATGGCAGTATTTCAGAAAAAGGAAAGTTATGCTACCCAACCTTAAAATATAAAGCAGATGGTCTTCTCAATAAAATTGGATTTTTTTTCTCCCTGCACTTATCCCTCCTTCTAGACTTTAGGATATGAAACTTATAATAGTTACATGGATTTCTTCATGTTCCCAGTATATTTAAAATTGATTAATATTTAAAACTGATTAAATGTCTATAACCAAATGGAGTTGAAATTATCAGAGCAACCCTGAGCAACACAAATGCAGCAAAACGTTGAATCTGAGTTTCAAGTTTTGCAGCCTGAGAGCTTGAGAAGACCCATAAAAGCTGCACCTCCGCAATTCTCTGTCCCTGAACGGGACACTGCCTCGCAGCCTTCCAGGAAGGGATTTAAGAACTGACAGTGACGAGGGCTGCTATCTTTTATCTTCCCAGGAGGACGGCCAGAAGACGTTTTTATTGATCTCTTCCCAAGGACGAGGCTTGCAGAGGCAGAGTGCTCGGGCAGAGCTCTCCGTTGCTCCCCGGGTGAGACGATCCAACGCCGACACGAGCGAGCAGCTTGCCATCTCACCCGCCTGCTTCTAGGCACGCAGGACACCACGGTGCAGCACTGCAATGCACTTCTAATAATTACTTTTAAGGTAAAAATAACAAACATTGGTACTCCTACAGAACATTTTCCAACTCACTGCCTTTTTTCAGTCCTCCTAAGTCAACGGAGAAGTTGCCTTGGTGCTCCTTGTTCTTCCTCAGGCAGTATTTGTCTAGACGTTGCGCCCATCGCTCAAATAACGCAGTTAGCCCTAGGTTGCTCTATCAGGATTTTAAAATCCAGCCCCCATTTGTCATCCTCTCTTCCTGACCCAGCCAGCAGCAGCCCCAGAGCAGAGCTCTCCCTCACTCCGTGCCACCCGCCCTTCGGGGAACAAAGGTGAGCACTTGCTGAGAACAAAATTAAACTGAAACTTCATTCGGTGGGGAGAACTCTGGCTTCATTTCCTGGTTTGGTTTGAAGTTCGTGTCAGGAATGACTGACTGAAAACGGTGCAACATTTCAGCAGCAGACCAATACAGGTAAATAGATGTAATCCTATAGCCAGAGGAGTTTAACACCATTTTAGTATCCTTACAGCGCCTGTCCAATCGGTGGTGAACTCAGGATACGGCAAGTATGCAGAACATGGATCGATTTACCTAACGCTCCAGTGTGTAATTTTACAGTGAAGTCAAAAGAAAAAAAAAGGAGGGAGGGTGGGATGGGAAACCGAGAGCACATGATTTTTTTTCCTGATGTGCTTAACACAAGCGAGGCAGAAGCTGTTTGGCTTTGCTCGGACAAACGCTGCAGCACAGAAACACTGAGGCTAGAGCAACGCATTAAGGAGATCTACTTGAGTCAGGAAAAAAAAAGTCCCAAACCGACCAGCTTAAACACAGGAATGTATAAATCATCACACTGAACTTCTGTGCATAAAATGGATGGGCTGATGCTAACGCAATCACAGACTGTTTTCCTTCAGTGTCCAAGAGCGTCATTTTTCAGGATCTCTCAGCAAGAGCCACCAGCGTTCGGAGCAAACACCCTGATAGCAGCCTGCCCCTGCAACCGCTGCTGCAGCGCTTCTGAACGGTAACCCTCCAACACTGCCTGCGTTCACAATGAGATGAGCTTTAAAACTTTAAACACGCTCTGTGGCCAGATCTCAGCTGTCTCCAAGCAAGACACTACACTTTTTCCAAGAGAAAAATCATTTATCAGTAACAACCTGAAGCAGACTGTCCGTACACAAGTGCTTTCCTGTCCAAGTCGGTGTCTGTAATAAGAAGCACGAGAGCACCCTCCGATTACCACGTTGATTCATTAGCAGAAGTTATAAAATCACCTATTTCCGTATCTCATTTGTGTTGTTTTGCTTTGCTATAATCCACCCATTTCCTTGTTTGAGAGGCGGGGAGCAGGAAGAATTCCTCATGCTCCTGAAGCCTTACACTGTTTAATTTCCCAAATGCTTTTAAAAGCAGGTAAAAAATTAACTCCAGGAGATAAACGCTTTGCGTTATCTTCATTATCTCAATCGCCCTCTCTAACCTGGATGTAAAGCTGTTTTCAGGTAACTGATATGTTTCCAGCTGACCCCAGCTCCGAGGCCAGCCCCACCCTGGTGCTCACTGACTCCCAGCCGTGTCTGTGGGCGCAGCAGCGGGGGCACAGCAGCCCTGGCCGTCAGACCCAGGTGAGCAGGACAAGCCTCTGGAAGTGCTCCGGGAGCGCACGGCCGATGCCCACGAGGTCTGTCACCTCCAGCCGCTGCAGCTCGACTCCTCCCCTAGCTTCCATGTGGCTGCCTGCTCTCATAGGTGTTGCAGCTAGAAAATAGTGCTGTTAAAAAAGCCTTACAGGATGGCATAGATATATATATTAAAATGGGTTAGAAAGAAGTAATTCCTTCATGTACTAGGGGCAATAGCCCACTTGCAGGTGGAGCCTTTCAAAACACTTCTCCAACCAGTCTCACCTGCTTTACGCAGCGGCTGGGAGAGCCGGAGGTGTGCAGGGGCAGAAGGGCTGCTCTCTGCTAAAAGCAGCCACTGAAACGGCGTCTGGGGCAGAGACAGCCAGACCGGGCTCAAGGAAGAGGTGCTCAGGGCAGCTTTCATTACACCGGATTCGGCTGGAGAACGCCTGGTGCTCCTCCCGCCTGGTACAGCCTCCTCTGGAGGCCGCAGCGAGGCTACGGGCAGGGGCAGAGCTCAGGCAGCGCCGACCTGAGGGACGGACAGAGGCTCTGCAGACCTTTCATTCTACCGTCACCCTCTGTGATAACCCCGGTAAGACCAGGGCCAGATGATTAAGGGGTAGGAGCGTCTTTCACGTGAGGTGAGGCTGGGAGAGCTGGGACTCCAGGGGGATCTTACCCATGTGGACAAACCCCTGAAGGAGGGAACCAGGCTCTCCTCCGTGGCACCCAGAGAACAGGACAAGAGACAACGGGCACAAATTAAAACATTTAATAAGTGAAATTCCACTTGGTCACAAGAGAATATTCACTTGCTGCGAGGGTGGTCCCACACTGGAACAGGCTGCCCAGGGAGGCTGCGGAGCCCCCTCCCTCCAACAACCCTACAAGTCACATCCCACTGCAGCCATCCCGGGATTCTCCAGGGACACGGTGCCAGTCCCACAGCCACGATCCCCACACCAAAATGTTGGCTCAATCACCAGATTTTTACAAAAACAGAAACAAGTTACTTGAAATTTTCTCTCTCCAGCTTTGGCACTTGAAATCTCCCGGTCCTCTCTGAGTGTTAAGTAAAGTGAAACGTTTCCTTAAGTGCTAAGGAAAATAGAATTACTCATCAAGCAGCACTGGAAAGATCCCATTTCTCTTCTCATTTTCCAACCAGGAGTGAATGAGCTCAGGGAACAAGCTCACTAACAGATTACTTATCTGACAATCTCTCTCCATTATGTTTCACGAGCCAGAAGACCACCAGACATCATCAACACGGCTGAACAGACCTACACCAGGGGTGAATGTTGTATCCTGGACCCCCAAAAAACAACGTACAGGTGCAAAGTAGCAACTACTTGCTAGGATGGTCAAACTGAAGAAGACTTCTAGAGGAAAGTGCCAGAGCACATTGAAGTGAATCGCTAGAGCTCATTCCAAGGTCAGCTGCCTCGCAGAGATAGTGGACACCAGCAGCAGCGGAGCTGACCCAGGGCACCCAGCAGCCCTGCTCCTGCTGAGCAGAGTCCCTGAGGTCTCCAGGACCGCTTTTCCCTCGCTCTGTGAGGGCCGCAGCCCAGCAGGAGTCACCCCGACGTCAAACAAAACCTGGCAGGCGGGCTCAGCGGAGGCTGGCCGGCTCAGCGGTCCTGCTCGCGTTTAACTCATCTCAGGGCACAGGAGGAGGCAGCGCAACCCGCAGAAAACAAACGCAGTCTTTGGGAAAGAGCCGAGCCATTAGATGTTATCTGCTCACATAGAAATTAAAAATTGAGACCAAGGAGAGGCTCATGAATTGAATTCCTACGGCACTTCAAAGCAATTTGTGCATGAATGCAAGCATTTATTCTTCTAATTAAAAAAGAAAAAAAGCAAGTAAAAAAGTAAGACATCATTTACATGAAAGGGGGGGGAGGTTGAAAGAAAAAAAACACAACAAAAACTCCAGTGTTAATCAAGAGCAGAGCAGCTTCCAACCCAGAAACGGGAGAGAAAGCTCAAGATTTAATGAGGGAAAGCGCCAAAGAAGAGCAGGACTTGCCTCAGAGTCTTTTGTAGCACGGCCTCCCTGCAGCCAAAACCCACGCCAAGGCAGCCCAGGAGAATTGCCACAGCCAGCCTTTGGGAGCAAAAATTATCTGATGCTTTGCAAAGCGCAGGCCTTTATCTCGTCCCCTCATTGTTTTACAAACCGAGCAGGCTGCAGGCCAAGGGTGGGACACCAGAGGCCAGGAGGGGAGGATGGGGACAGGCAGGAGGGAACCATCTCGCCGATGGAGCCGCGGAGCCGCGAGACGAGTCGGGGCTGTGTGACCCGCGCCCTGGCCAGCCCTAGGAGAGCTTGGCACCGACAGAAGGAGCTGACTTTTTTTTTTGTGGCCTTACTTTATTTTTATCGTTCTTTGGCATCTCCTCCTTTTCCACCTCTACACTGGGTCTCCCCAGTACAGACACGCAATACATCGTGTGTGCGTGTTTCCTCATGTGACGAGCACCAGGAAGTTCAAGTTCGCTTAATGTTCAGGTCCACGCTATCCACGGAGGCACAGTTATTTTAGTTAAAAAGACTCCGCAGTTGGACATTTAAGCATTTAAACACAAATTTTTGTAGGTATTATACTGGTCTCTAAGAGCGCCTGACACATTCTGTTGTATCAGGGAGTCCCTAGCTAACTATTTTTTACGTTTCGAAGCCCTGGTCAGGTTCTGCTTCTTGCCACAAAAGCAACTTTAACATAAAAATCATGCTTTGAGAACAGAATACTATGTAGCACAAAGGCTCATGGAAAAGAAGTCTGAAAACAAGGCAGGTTCTCTAAACCATCATTCTAATTATATGAATATCAGCAAACCAGTATTTATCACCTTACATAAAAATAATAAATACACACCATGAAAACAAGTTCCACTTTGAGTGACACTATCTAGAGTATTTCATAACTGAAAATAATCATCCCGACCTTCTAAAAAAGATACTTTTTTCTGAAATTATTACAAATACACTTATCTTCCAAGCACTCAGTAGCAAGAAATTACACTGAATGTCAATTTAAAAATCAGCGTATGCACTCTTCTGATGAGCTGCTGATTAGCAATACAGAGATGGAAAGCACCCGAATTATTTCCGTGTTTGAAAATGGATGCTACAAATCAGCAGCTGAAATTCGTAGGATTTCCCTCCCGCCCCAAATCTCGACAAGTGTTTCACCCCTCTGAAGACCTCCGATTGCAGCGCAGGATTTGCCCGTTTCCAGCCATGCCCCGTTTCGGACGGTCAGCGGAGTGGCTTCTTGCAACTATTTCAACATATCAGATCCTCAGCACCAGGCGGTCAGATTCCTGCGGTTTCACGTGAAAACCGTACAAGCTCAGCATTACAGCAGGAGGAGCTTTCTGCCAGGACCGGCCCGGCATCGCCACTGTTCGCCACGCAGTTTTCAAGAGAAACACAGTATTTTCAGCTACGGCAGGCCTGCGCTGCTACGAGCCTCTGTAAGCTGTCATTGCTTTGGGCTTTGTGTTGGTTTTAACAAGTCTTTGCAAAATGTGCTTGTCCTAGGGTAATTAATACTGGTCATTTGATGAGTGCACCAAACGTGTAAATTGATAATGCTGAGCAGAAATTATTTAGGTATTAAAGGTAAACCAAATATATTTCGGCATGATTCCTTCCTACTTACTGAAAGAGATAAATATTTAAAAGGTAAAGGCTAATTCTTCTAGTTTATACCAAAGTTTACAGATGCACATTCCTGAATTCCTCTTCTAACCTAAAGGGAGGACAATCTTCAGTGTCTGTTCTCCTTCAGACCTTTGAAAAGAGTACTCCAATTTACTTTGAAAGTTCAACTTCTTTGTGAAAATGCTAAGAAAAGGAGCAAGAATACAAATTGTGGGGTTTTTATTTTTTTTAATACTTAGCTGAACTGGCTTCTGCGGATTACTGAAAAGCAAGCACGCCCACGCAGGACGCAGCCAGCCCAAGGTGGACCAGCACAAGCACCGGCACAGCGGCACAGCACCGCTCGGCGGGACAAGAGGCTGCACTGGCGGCTCCCACATCCCCTTCCGTCACTAGATTTGACTGACATCAAGTTTAAGTCTTGCAACCCAAAAAAACACATAGAAACCACGCAAGGCAATCGCTACAAACCTACAAGCACAGTCCTGGGATCCTGCACATCCACACAGCCTTGCAATTTACAGCCAACCTCACAGAGCACCGTGAGGGCAGGAGGAATGGAGCGAACACCACAGCTCAGGAGCGGATTTCCACGGTAAAAAGGAAGTTAAACTGGAAGGAACCAAATTGCGAAAGAAAACAAAACAACACAGCCTTGGAAATGCATTACAGTAATATTAATTCCTTTTATAATCTGATGTCATTGCCAGCTGGGTTGTACCTATTAGAAAGATCAAAAAGGACTCATGCATACACACACTGCTAAAATTACAACAATGACTAAGGCAATTACTATTTTCATTCCTTCTGTAAATATTACTACAAGTTGCTTTTCCACAAAAGACAAACCATCAAGTGAGCTCCATTGCTCCTGTCAAATGAACGCTATTAAAACAATTTCTGTTTCAAAAGAGAAGAGAATTGCTTGACCTTTTTGCAAGTCTCAATTCGTGTTTAACTTTATTTAGACAAAGTATTTTTGAACCTCTGGAGAAAAGACTGCTCGTTTGTTCCGAATAAATCTCTGCTGTGATTTCCTTCTGAAGAAACCACTTACATGAACACTCTTATTTAAGCAGCCCTCATGCTGATCACACATACAGTGTCATCTTCATTAAGAATAATCAAGAATCCCTAGGCAGACATTTGCTCTTGGAATTATAAAATCTCAACGGTTCATAGTGTTCAAGGTTTCCTAACATTCATTCATATTTAATTTTTTGAGGATGCACATGAAAACCCCTTTGACTGGAAAATATTTTAAATTGAAGTGTTTTGTATCAGCTTCTTGCTCAAAATAGCTTTCTACTTTCTGTAAATCCTCCAAGCTTCCATTTGTTAGACAAAATTTTATCCAAATTCAGAAACACAAGTAATCAATGAAAAGCCTACACTTGCATTAGAAAGAACAGTGCTTTTCTAAACCCCGTAATTCCCAAACTTTTAAAGCACTAGATGGTAATACCAGTCTTTAGGGTCACTGGATGAGCCGTGTTAACGGGCATCGACATCCCGCTCCGGTGGGAGCCCAGCTGGTTGAGGCATTCAACGCCACACCGAAGCGCGCCCAGGCAGCACCTAGGGCTGGGAGGAGAAACCAGGAAAGCAGCGGCTGCCCACCTCGTTATTTGTCACTGCCGGATGTTTTCCATTACACGTAGATAACTACGGTCTTCAGGAGGCTCTGACAGCTGCGTTACTTCCAGTGCTACCAGCGAGCACGAGGAAAGGCCAGAGCTTCCCTCGCGTTTCCCCGAGCGAGATAACAGCGGTCTGGCAAACCTGCAATCGAATTACGCATTTAAGGTTGCCCAGAGACAGCCTCCAACTCGGCAACCTAAACAAATTCCTTTTCTTTTGCTTTTCCGTGCAATTATCTACGTATTGCACATATGTCTGAACACACAGAAATGACTCTGTAATCCACTTTTGTATCAGGATTAGCGAGTTCTGACACCAAGGAGAAATAAAGGCATTAGCGGTGCTTTGAATGCAGACACAACTGAGGCAGATTAATGCTTCTCCGAGAATGAATATTCCTGATGTCAAACACGGTTACTACTGCCCTGGGATCTGTATTTGACAGCCAGAAAGTGAAAGAAAACGTAATTTATCGGACAAGAAATTTTTCATTGCGTTGATACTGATATATTATCTTAATAAATTAATGAACAGATTTTAACTAATTAATAAATGGCTGATACTCACAATTTCATTTCACCTCCCTGTTTCGACATGCAATCTCTATTTTAATTTCCAGAAGCCTTCCATGACGCAGTTCAAATAAGTGTTTTCACCACACTTTTGTTACACCTGTCAGCTCCAGATGTCTCTAACTTGCTCCAATACCACTGCAACCCAGGCTTCTGCCTCGCCTCCCTGCCTGACTTTAATTCTTCTACGCCTTTTCAGTCTTAAGTAAAGCAAGGATACAAGCACAAGGGCAAGGTTACAAGAGCAAAGATATCAAGGAATATAAAAATTCAAAATATTCAAAAAATATGATTCACCTCCTAATTTAGAGGTAACACAACACAGTACAGTGAAGTGATGGCAGGTATTTCAGGGACAGAACTAAGGATTCCAAAAAATGAGTCATTTAATACTGATTTTTTTTTTTTAAAGAAAAAAATCTTCTGAAAGCTCTGAAAAGATCACCTTTCCGTGCAAGGTAAGGTCCGTTCTCTGCAGTGCCTGACAGAACATTAAATCAGTGTTTCAACAACAGGTTTTTCCTAATTCACCCTGGGACTTAGAAGCAGATGAATAAGAAGTGGCATTAACGCAGCGCCTGCATCTTCCCGCGGCGGATTCACAGCCTTTCACACTCAGTTTTTAGGATTAAAATTACGATGTGGCAATCGTAACAGTATCACCGAGTATGAAGTGAACTCCATCGATTCATACTCGTGTCTTCAGCACTCCTCGGCGACGTCTGGGGCTCCCTGACATCTGCCAGCATCTGTCAGAGCCGCACGCCTCCGCTGGCAGCGCTGCCAGCTGCTTCCGCGCTCTGGTTCTCCCCGCACAACGTCAAATTTCCACCAGGAGCATTATCTAATAAAAACATAAATTATCCGGACAGAAAACGTACCGCAGCACGCGTTTAATTCCACATGTTCAGAATTACGAGGTGGTGACCTTCACATGGAGCCGTGAGGAAGTGGAACGCTAACCAAATCCCTCCTAAGCAGCCGCCCTATGGCCAAGAAAGATCCGAGTGCATCAGCCGAAGAACAACAATCGCAGCAGTTTAAAAACAATTTACAAAGGTCTCCTATTCGATAACCAGAGTCATCACTAGTTACTTGTGCTAACTCAATATTTTTTCATTTACTTGCATCCGATTTCCCCCTACTGAGAACCCCGAGCTACTACTCGCACAACAGCGATGTGAGAAGCTGCCACCTTGCTGCAAGCCACCCCTCTTTTCAGCCACGGCAGCAAGGACACAGTTTTTCTTCAAAGCAGGAAAACCAGAGCAACCCCCTTACAATCCTTTGCAAAGTCTAGAACGCACGACAAAATTTAACACTCACGAGGACTTCCGATGTATTTATTCCATTAAACCAGCTCTGCCGAGGACGAAGCAGGGAGCAGCCTCTGGATGGTGTTGGGTTTGGTTTCGTTGGCCAGCTCCGCGGCGGTCGGGGAGGTTTACTTGCTGATCCTAGAGCACTACAGCCCCTCAAAACGCCACCAAGTCTAAGGATTACGTTTCAAAACAATTCTGAAAACATTCACGCAGGTTTTCAGCACAAAGAATAACTCCAAGGTCCACCCTCCCACTCCCTGAGCTCTTTCTGGATGAAAGCAAGCTGAAAGATCGCTGCCAACGTTAACCTACCGCACGCTCAGTCCACAGGATCGGGCTGGAGCTAGGTCACGGCACACGCGTGGGAATCGGGTCCCCAGCATCGGCTGTCCTGCCCTCCTGATCTGCCCCTGCCACGAACCCAGACAGATCTGCCCAGCAAGAGGCCTGGAGGAAGCACCACAGCTGTGATGGATGGGGCTCGCACTTCAAGCAGGATTAAAAGGTCTTTTCTCTCACTGTGAAGTCTAAACTCAGTCTTGATGAAGGCTTATCACAGGTTTCGAGTGCTATTTCGTTCTGACGTAACAGAACAAAATTCTGCCTTTAAAACCTTTCATAGGATCCCTTAAATTATTTCCCCGATGCTCTGTAGATCTTTGTCACAAACCCACTCACCGTCTATTTTCCCTGATCACAGCTCAGACAAAAGCATTCTGCGAGTTCTGAACGCCACTACCCGATCCGAGCCACGCCAAAATTTCTCGTTAAGATCTCTGCATGTCCACAGCATTTTAAGCGGGGCGCCCTGAGATGCACAGAAGCTGTTCAACGCCGAGCGTGTTTTCCAACACACGTACCTACGGCACGTCCGCCAACAGCCTAACTAAAATTGCGGATGAAAAGCTTAGGGGTCCTCTTACACGTCTCCTGCCATGCTGCACGCTGACAAGCAGCCCTCGGACTGAAGCTGTGTGAGCTCAAACCGCCCAAACCAACGCGCGGTCTGTTTTGTCGCTGTGCACGGGAACAAGCCTCCGAAGGACGAATTCTTTGAGACTGGCACGTGACAATGGCACGGTTATTGCTGACCCGAAGGGTGCAGTTCCCCGCACCCAGGTGTGGGCAGCAAAGTGCCGGACAAAACGCCTCCCTTCGCGCTGCTGCAGCAGGGCACGGCCCCCCAGCCTGCCAGAGATCCAGAAGCTGGCACGCAGCACGCTGCAGGAAAGAGGGCTGCTAGAAACAGCAGTCATCAGTGTGCGGAAGCGGTGCAGCTGATGGAACAAAGTCGATCAGGCAGTTCTGAAGTCCAACGCTCGTTTCCTCATTGCTTTGCACTTTCCTGGAAGCCTACAAGATATTTACAATGCAAACAAAGCCCATTTGCAAGCCCCTGGAGGCACCCGCACCTCCGCAACGTTGTAAAGCAGTACCGGTGAAAACAAGATGCGGGTTCCCACCTCCTCTTTTACCTTCCCCGTAGCTAAACCGTACTTTGCTCAGTCTCCGCTTTGCTTTAGAGCCTCCCGAATAGCAAGACAAACAGGTCAATAAATGCTGTTCTTCCTGTCCCACAGATAAATGTGTGAAAAAGGTGCAAAGAAAAGATTCCTTATTCCCTGCCTGACAAATGCTTTCCAGAAAAAGCACACGAGAATAAGTGCATTTTAACAGGGCTCCAGCTACAGCATCTGTAAGAGATACTCATTTTTCTTAACATTGACTTTCAAAATTATAACAAAATCGCTGCTTCTGGAACACATTGCTGGCATTTTTAGTTTTCAGGTTGGTTTTCATATAATTGCAAGCAAAACAGGCTTGCTACAAGAATGGGATGGCTGCTGGGAGGTGGGAGCCGTGGGACTGTCACGGCCACACGGGAACACGCCACTCTCTGCCCACATACATTGGATCAATTTGATTTTCTTTCAGCTTCTCACAGCGTGCATGCCATGACTCAGGCAGGAGATCGGATTTTGCAATTTCTAAGTGCACAGCAGTTTCAGCTACAAGCACTGCAACTGGGAAATGACACTACGGGAGCGGCAGCACAACCCGCGCTGCGCCCGTGCCTTGGGAAGGACTTCCCAGCTGCAGGAGCTGGGGCACAGCCGTCTATTTCTCAACATTCTCTCAAACTACTCACCCAAAATCTCACAAGACACAACCTTAAAGGCTCTGTGAGCAGAGGGAGTTTGGAAACCCACCAGGATATTACCCCAGAAAACCCTGACGCTGCGCAGCGCAGCCGCTGCCCTCCGGTGAGGAGCGCGATTAGCGCGGCGGTTTCATTTCTGTGCATCGCCTAAGCCCACCTGCACGGCCGCCGTGTCGGATCGCAGCACGCTCTTCCTGCATTCATTTTACATTCTCCTGCCTCGCAGACAGGCAGGGGAGCTAACAAGCAGTCCCCAAGGCTTAGTCTGAAGAGAAAAACTGGCACATGCTCAGGCAGCGCGACCACAGCTGTTGCCTAATAAAATGCTCGTCCGGGAAGGCAGAGGAGCTGCCCAACGGCAGCAGTCGGGCTGGTTTTAAGGCTTTTATTTATTTATGCTAAACCAGCTGTTTCAGATGGTAAGCTGCTTCCTTACCGTTTCAGAAGTTACGAGCACGTAATGGTGAAGCAAAACGGTCTTACCTCAACCAGGCAGAGCCGTGCCAAATTCCTCCAGAGCCATCGCTGCTGGTCATTTACCCGTGGTGCAGCAGATGTTTAGGCTCACAAACCACTGAAGTCTTTGTGAAAGACCAGCAACTGGTTGGATTAGATAGCTTTCGCTGGTGAGATCCTAATCTCCTGTATTCAAAAAAGGCTTGCTTTGATACACATGAGATAAAAAAGCAGACTATTTGCCTCTAGTCTGAAGTATGCCAACCAAGATGGCATATTCTGCACTTAAAAAAAAAGTCAGAAGGATGAAACAATGCATGGTAACAGCACTACCCAGCTGGAAACGTTTACAGGACCAGCGAGGTCCCAAGACACCAGTGTCCTCTAAACATTCCTACAACAATTTTACCTTCCAGGTATTCAAAACTTCATGGGAAAATAAGGGTAACCCAGGCAGAGCAGCAAGAGACAGACTGGATAAGGCAATTAGCTTCTCCATCTGGACAGAAGAACACCTCGTGAAGAAGACGAAAGCCATAAAAATCCACCCAACCACTCGTGAAAGCCCAATCTGGTCTTGGGGTGAGGGAGAGGAGTCGTGTTTTACTGCAGTTGTGTCTTCCTGGTGCAGCCAGCTCAGGGAGAGCCCGAGGAGCCCCGTGGACAGCCCCGTGCCTGGTGGCAGCGGAGGGGCAAGCAAAACCCTCTCCTCTGGGCAGGCAGCCCCAGCTCCACTGCTTGTGTAACCCTCCTCACCACGGTTTGCCTCTGCAACCACGCTGTTAGGCTGCACGATGAGTCAGTCCGAAGATCCCCGGTGAAAATAAAGCAGGTTCTCCTCGGCTTGCTCTGCAGCCTTGCAACCCCAAGACCTGATGAGGCAGGAGAGAAGCATCTCCTCCTCCCGCGGCAGCCAGCCGCGAGGTTGGACGCGCCGTCAGCTGCCGATGTACCCGGCCGCTGCCCAGGGCTGAACCCACAACAAGGTGTCTGCCCCCTGCTTCGTCGGAGTAAGTCTGAAAACTCATTCAAAACGATTGTAAGTCAAGGTTTTTATGGAATTAAAACAAGGTTTAAAACCTAGCCTCTTGCTGCATTATTAGAGGAAAACTTCGCAGTTTAAAAAAAGTAATCAACCGCATTGTTCCGAGGAAGAGCAAATGAAGAGCACCGTCCGTGAAGGAGCTCTAGGGGAAGCGAGCACCACTTCACTTCGAAACTGTGCTCTCAGTCACATCCCGCTGTGTTACTCTGCCTCTCGGGATTCCTTCAGGACTTGTCCCTCAAATCAAGAGCAGATGCTGGACACCACTGAGTAACGGGCCTGTAGGTTTGTTGACTTAAACCGCCCACTTTTGGATGAGACCTAAGTTCCCCGACAGTCAGCGTTCTCAAACTGAGTGGGAGGGAAGAGGGCAAAACGAACCCGAGAGGGGACTGCAGGACCTGCACTCTCATTTGTGATCCACTTATGCCAAGAACATGCACTTGCACCATATGGTCAAGTGGCAGAAATAAAACGAACTTAAAACCATCTGAATATCTAACAGTTAATTGCTTTACTACCTGAATTCAAACAATTCATCAAAAAAGCCTTTCTGCCAAGTATTTCACTCTATTTAAAACAACCAACAACCTTTGCCACGTGTCGGAAGGCTGCTGCCCACCACGGCCATTACAGCTGCATTAACCCCCGATCAGCACCCCAGCTGCCAGCAGAAGGCACCTCTCAGATTTAAACCCATCCTCCAAAGAAGTCCCATTTCCACACGGTAGTTCTGTAGGGGGCCGTGTTTAACGGCAGCGACAGGAGGGGACCCCATGGGCTCCCCGGGCTGAGCCGCAGGAGGAGCAGAAGGCAGAGCCAGCGGCACCCTGCCCTCGCCAGCAGGCAGGCGTATGGCTTCACCCGTAGGAACTCAGCAAAGGAAACGGGGAGAGAAATCATGCTCCATTTTCTTGGAATTTGCCTAAACAAAAACAAAAACCACCACCACATTTTGCCAGGAGCAAGAGATTCTCTGATCCTCCCTTCACAAACCAACCTCTAGTGGCACCTTTGGCTCAGTAGGTTTTTATTCCAAATTCCAGCTTCCCCCCGACCCCCAAAGCCACATTTATGCTTCCCATAATTTTTAATTTTCCTTTCGTTACAGCACTACTCTATTTCCTTGTCCTTGGAGGGTTTTATCAGGGATTATACACATGTCCTGAAACACAGCTGCTCTACTTTTCTCCTTTTCTCTCCCACATAAAACCCCGTCTCTATCAGCCACCCAATTAGCTGCCCACTATCAAACGGCTGCCTTGGCCTTTCATCTTCTTGAAGACTGGATTCAAGTGACAGGGAGCCATGGAAACTGGGGCCGGGGTCATTTCCTGTTCCAGCATTTAGTCCCAAAAATAAAATAACAACAACAATCATAGTGGGAGTTTCTGTCGTGCAAAATACTGAACACCGCTCACACCATTCTGCAAAGCATGAAGGAGATATAAAAATTGTTCTCCGTGAGCAATACTCACCTGACAAGCCAGGAACCTGCTTTTCAATTCAGTGTTCATGTAACCATCCCTTGAAGAAACTGAAGTAAACGAAAATCAAACGACAAAGCCTGCACCAAAGTCATACCTGCGCGAGCTGCTTTTCGCTGTGCTGAATACGCAATGAAATTAATGACATTTTAACAGAAAAATTCTTCCGCTTTCAGAGCCCGTGTGCTTTTTATAGCTCACAGGACGACGGCAGCACGCCCTGTGCTTCCCTAAGCATTCCGCTAAGTGAGGAGGACACAAAGGCGTTAGATAATTGTGCAGGGGCTTGTTACCACAGCCCTTCAGTTTCGCGTGCTTTACCTATTCCATCTACCTCCCTTCGGAAACTAACAATCTCCATTACCTCCTGCTTTTGCAAAAGCAGCTCGAAGCTTGCCGAATTTCGGAATTACACGAGAGCTGCATCGGACTGGTAAAGCCGCAAAAAGCTTACAAGAGACACCGAGTGCAGAAACACGACAAATTCCACCCGGCGGCTCCGCTCCAGGTACCGGCTAGCACCACACCTGCGGTGTGAACCCCCGCACACGGGGAGCACAGGGCGCAGCGCGACGCGCAGCGCTGCAGCACGTGTTTTCGTTTGCCTGCACCCACCCGGTGCCAGCAACACAAACCTCTCTCGGGAGCCCGCATGCATCGCGCTAGAAGCGAGCTGACTGCTTGCGATCGCTGGGGCATCCCTGCTCGGCGCTGCAGCCAACGATCCTGCAATATTAACCAGCAGGGACTTAATTCCCACACGTTCTGAACGCCAAAGTTGCCTGTCATCTAACACCACGCAGCTCTCGTCTGTGAGATTAATCTCAATTCAATTAATCTCGTTTTAATAACGGCATGGCTTTAAGGAACTACAAATCAGGAGGAATTCAGAGCCAGACCACTGTGTGGTAGAAAACTGCCAGGTTAACAACATCCACATTACCGGGGAAACTGCAATCAGTGCTGGCCATCTCCGGTTTCTGAACCCTGAAGAAATCAACTCATTTCATTTTTAAGTTAACCCACTACAACAACGTGCTCTCAAAAATTCCATGTTCATTCTATCTTACAAAGGCCAGTACTCAAAACTGAAACACATGGGAGAGTTCACAAACCACGGAGCTTCTAACTTGGGTGGTAAATAAAGGTAATAAAGGGGAAAAAAAAAATCAATGCCTTAGGGACTTCAGTCCTTTGCCAGATTTTTTTTTGTTCTGATGAAAGAGGGAGAGAGGAACAAATGCTGTAAGGTTGCACATACATCCATGTAAGAAGTTTTCAAATGAACAGTTAAATGGAATCTAACACAGACAGAGACCTTCCTCTGGGAAGATGAATTAAACCACGGATTTGGGAGCTTACTATTGCTGCAGCAAGATCTTTTCTTTGGCAAGAAGACATTGAAGAAAATGAGGGGCACCAGAAATGAATCCAGGCACACCTTGAAAGAGATAATGCCTTCATCCAAAATTAGCACGCTGGCGTCCTTTTGGTTTTACCGAAAGAAAAGCTACATCCTCACGCTGGGGCTGCTGGCAAAGAGGTATTGAGTCACTTGGCTGACTTTTTTTTAAGACAAAACCATCACTCACAACAATGACAACAGTGCATGGTATCTTAGTTAATCCTGAGAGAAGCACCTTCACGTCATCTGGGAACACGGAGAGAGCGCAGCCTACTGCCGCTTCCACCTCTTGATTCGTGCTCACTTTGGCCATGCATGCTCCTCTTTTACTAGTTTCATGCTTCCGTGAAGCCACCTGGGCACACCCCAGTCCTCAGCTTTCTCTCTCAGCCACGCCACAACTCCTTTATGCTTTGGGGCAACCTCCAGACACTCAAGCCAGACACTGACCTACAGCTCTCCCTCGGCCATAATTTGAGATTCCTCAGAACTTGAAGCAATACCTGCAGTTATAGATGAAAACTCAAAAAAAAAAGGAAAAAAACACATGAAGTTAGACCAATGCTGATGTGTTGAAAGCTGCTTGAGTTCATGAATGAAAGAATGAAGAGATGACAGCCACCTGACCATATTAGAAACCCTACTCCAAAGGACTTCAATCCCATCTGTGTGGCATCACCACCTTAATTAAAAGGGCATGGCCTTTGTTCAAAAAGGAAAAAAAAATCTATCTTCTATGAGATGTTTTCCAACTGGAATGCATTTCCTGGGAACGCGTCGTTCTTGCAACAGGATTAAGGTGAAGCTCTCTCTGTAACCCACAGAGCACATAAATTACCAGCAACTGCAAAAGGAAATGTGTTTATCAGAAAGCTTCAGTTCATGATTTTATTTATTTTATTGAAGTTTAGTTCTTTTTGCTAGCTTTCAGTGGGAACTTAATTTTATGCCTGCTAGATTCTTGCTCTCGTGAAGACGTTTGCCAGGTCAAACTGAAGGCATCTGTGTGCTTGCAACCTTATTTTTTGTGAAAGAAAACCTTTTCCTTGCCAGGAATCTGTGGTACACCACAGATAGAAAAAATACCGAAATCCAGCTGATGGATTAAATAGAAGATGAAAGATAACATCAGATCTCAATTAAAAAGAAATAAATAAAATGCTATTCTGGTAAAACGGCCACTACAGACAAACCTAATCCTTGGACCTAATCAGGAAAAAGAAAAGGGGGGGGAGAAAGGGGGGTGGGTACCTGGGCTGAGAAAAGTTGTCTCAATTTCCCTGGGCTGGGAAGCTGCTATTGTTGACTCAGACCCACTTTTACTGCCAGGAGAGCAGCGAGCTCATTGCAAATGCAAAGCCCCAGCTGGGGGTAGGAAGAACTAAAAGTGTTAAATGCTCGGCTCATGAGTGCCAATACCAATCACCTCTGCATTGCGGAGCCGGGGTTCCTCCCCCTCCCCTCTCGCTCCCCATTATTCTCCATTCAAGCTGAAAGCGAGAAGGTCTTTTCCTCTGCCATTCTGTGTCAGCCAGACTTGGGAAGCTCCGCAGGAATTGCTGAGAGATCCAGAAATGCACAAAAGCCTCCTTCCACAAAGCGCCCTTTCATCTAGGCAGTGTGTCTATTAAATACGTCCTGTTAATGTGCATACATTTTTATAAAGAGATTATAAAGTGAAGACTCAGTCACTAACTCAACTGCACAATAAGATTTTTAAGTCTATTACTAGAAAACCGGGGTTTAAAACGAGTAGCTGGAAATGCTTCATCACTCCTCTGTAGTAATACTCAAACAGGTCTCGCACCCACAAGTGACAGCCAAGTCGTACTCTGTACGTTTTAATGCTTTCATTTCTTTACTTGGTGACACGCAGGCACCTCCGGCCACGATCCCGCCGCATTTGGCGCTGTTCAGGTAGGAAATGAGACGGAGGAGTCGAGCCCTAACAGCATCCCCACACCAAACGCGATGCTCGGAGGATATTGGTACCCCCTGCCTCGAGGGCCTTTGGGGTGACAGCTGTGTCACGCAAAACCCCACCGCACGCCACCACCGCTCAGACTGAAGGCACGCCAAAAGCTGGGGTGCTGCAGGTACGCTAAAAGTCACCTGTGCAGTCCCTGCCCTCCCTTCTTGAAGTGCTTTTGGCAACTTCTCACTGACCTGTTCCGTTGGGCACAGTGGAAAAGAGGACACTGGGGTGTCCCGCCCTGCTCCGGTCACTTCTTGTCGTCCCAAGACACGCTCTGGGGAAGTCACAGCATCATCGCTGCTTCGGCAGGCTGGCAACGGGAAGCTTCAAAAAAAAAGACTGATGTGGATCCTGCTTGTCTGTGGTGGCTCCAGGATCAACCGGTGAGCTGCCCTTCGTTCCTTGAACGTTCCTTGCTCCTGCTCTCACCAAAACCAAAGCAGTAAACAGCCATCTTACCTGCCTTCTCCATTACATCCCTTCCTACACGTTTTTCTCCCTTTCCTTCGCCCACTGGGATCTCCCAAGAGTTTGAATAACTCAGGTAGATAAAAAATTCCTGCCAGACCTGGGAAAAAACGAGTTATTTTTTTCAACCCAAAGGGGAGAACAGAAAGAATCCGCCTTTTTTCCTTTCTGCATCAAAGCAAGGCCACAAGTTGACAGTCTTCACCAGCGTGGGTATGGCTTTACTCCAGCCTCACATAATGGCCTCTGCAGGATCTGCAGCTAGCCACACGACCAGCCCACAGACTTACTGTAGTAAGATTTTAATATTTTAAATATCTTTTTGGACACACAGGCAATCAGACTTAGGGCCTTAGAACACGAGCACCACTTCTTGGGAACCCAAGTTGTCACCTGCGCTTCCAGAAGGGCCAAGGTTCGGGTCCAAAGGCCCTGAATACACAAGAACTTTTTCTTTTCTGTTTGTATCAAACCCGTAGCAAAGCGTAGATGAATAAAAAACAGCTAAGAGCCTGAAGAAGCCTCAGCTATCCAAGCGCACATCAAAGCCTAGCAGCCCTTTCTAACTTGGCTGAGAGGTGGCAACAGCTTTCATTACATCTTCAAAGCACCCCAAAACAATGTCCGTTTCTCTGCTAACCTTTATAATGACTATCTTACCCTATCCTAGCTGCTTATTTTTTCCTTTCACGGGTTTTCAAGCCGTTCCAAAGCATTCAGATGACAACACGTGAAGCAGAGCACGAGGCAGCAGGCCCCGCTCCTCACACACCCCCTCCCGGAGCACGTCCATGTTCCCTCCTTGCGGGCCCGACTCGAAGCCTTCCCTTCCCACCTCTGCTCCTTCAGGAGAAATCCTCCACTTCAAACACCGAGATCTGTGGTTATGGATGTTGGCTTTCATTTATTTTTGGAGGCTGTTATTCTATTCTTGGTCACTGCAACCTCAGACTTTCAAATGCTGCTTTTTCATGGGTCCTGAATGTATTTTTTTGAGGTATTTCTAGACCCACAGCAAACAACTTACTGAATAAATGCATAAATACGAAGGGGGATGCAAAATTATAATTAGATCATCATGATGAAGCACTATTTTAAAATTCATTAGGTCCAATTCCTTACCAGACAGAAACAAATGACTAGCCATTTCTATCAAGGTAGATATCTGCTATTAGGGTTATATTGAGGTTTTTTCTTTCATTTTGGCCTGGCATCCACAAGTTTTAATGGAAATACAGTACTGTAAGTAGGTCTGTATCTAAATTGTTAAAAACTGACTGGAACTTTGTGATAAAACGCCACACTCCCAGCCGAGAGCTGAGCACAGCGCAGGCACCTCGGCCAAACACAGCCGGGTCTTCCACCCGCTGCCTTCAGCAACCATTAAATACCTCCCAGAAAGCCAGAGGAGTCACTGCACTCTGTTCCCTTCACCAAACTCAACACCCGAAACTACTGTGAAAATCAAAGGGGAAGGACGTTGCTGTAAAAGCGCCAGATATTACAATTTGAAGTGATAGCTCCGTTTCAGTCAAAACTAAGCAACAAACAAGAAAAACGGCCTTCACCTTGCCCCAAATCACACACCCAAGCAGTAACGCATGAGGGAAGGTAGGCTTCTAAATGCCATTAGTCGCTTGCCAACCTGACATCGGCGAAGCTAATCTAGAGCTAAGAAAGCTTGAAGATTGCTGTTTTCATCCTCCTCTGCGATGTATTTACTAACTTTTTTCCAAATGTGATTTTTTTTTTAAATCACAGTCTCCTACAAGCAAAATACAAGAGACTGTATCCAGGAATAACACTTTCTAATTTTAATCTAACAGACCAAAGACTTTGAAATTTGCGGTTTAAAACCAGGTGCCTGCCCACAGCTGGGGGACGTGCCAAGTCTGCCATCCCCAGCGCTCACTCCCGTCCTCCTGCCGGCACCAGACAGAGCAGTTCGCCCCGTACATCGTTTCCTGTAGCCGAACTCCACCAAGGCAGACCGAGGGAATAAATCCCACATCACACCAGGCAAGCCCCGGGGAGCCACCAGGGCGAGAAATGAAAGGCAACTAAAAAAACCCACGTTACATCAAATTCCCTGGGCAAAAATATGTCCAAGGAAGTCTGAACGCCTAGCCCACGGTTGCAGCATATTTAAATTAAATGTCCTTTCATTGTTAAAATTGTTAAAGGTGTTATTCCTAAATTAAATATCCTTTTGTTTTATCCCTCACATGCCTGTCATGCAACACACAAGTTCTGCCCGTAAAGCGTTGGTTTGGCCAACGGCCTGCCTGTGCCGGCTGCTGGCAGCTCAGCCTCCAGAGCTTGCACCGGGTGAGCCTCCACCACGTACAATTACCTCAACTACAGTTTCTGATCCACTGGAGGGGACTTTTCTCCCGTGTATTACACTTGTCGCAACGTGGACAGAACCTGCTTTTTTGCCCAAATGGTATTTAGGTCTCCAAAACCAAAGTCATCCACCCCATAAGACTTTCCAAGCCATTTCAGTACCGAATGCTGCTCGCACGCAGTAGGAAAGCCTGCTGTGAGACCTTATGCTCCTGGCCCACGTAATTCTGGTTCCTTTATTTTCCAACAAATAAAAGGCAACGCAGAGCTCAGAAGCCTCTAAGTGCAAAAGAATATCTTTAAGAGGCACGTTGCTAACACAGCTTTTCAGCACAGCAATGCATAATTGTACCTGTCTTTTCCTCAGCAGCTTCTGTGATAATCACGGCACCTGAAGAGCCACCACAAGGGACAGATGGGATAAAGTCTGAGAAGCAGGGGA